>NC_133324.1:416900073-417500073 GCF_042186555.1 Aquarana catesbeiana
GCTTGGCCCTGCCCCCGGCTCCCTCATCACAAAATTTGATTGACAGTAGTGGGAACTAATTCCTTAGCACTTACATTATGTGTTCTCCAAGAGTACTGATTCGAGTAAAGATGTTTAGTGAGGGATGCTGCAGGGTTACTGAAGAAAGAGGTGAGTACCTAACCTAGAGTCCCCTCCAACATACCTATGTGGGGAGTGATACCTTTGATGTATCTAAAAGAGAACACTAAACAGTAAAAAATAGCAATAGTGACTTCCAGGTCAGCAATTAGTCCTTTGATGATCAAAAAGTGACTATATATATATATATATATATATATATATATAAATGTATACACACACACACACACACACATTATATATATATATATATATATATATATATATATATATATATATATATATATATATACATAAAATAACCATTTATTTATTTATTTTCTTTTTGGGGAATTTTTTATGGTTTTTCTTATCATGTATTTACATGTATCATGTATTCAATACCGGCCCTCCTGGCCGACAGGTATGCGCTAAGAGTACTACCTCGTGGTCCTCCGATCGGGAGGCCCACATCGCTGCGGCGTGTGGGTGGGCCCAGAAGCCTGTCTGGGGCCTACCACAGTGGCAGAGGAATGGTCCTGGGCAATCTATCCTGTGTGAAGAAGCTGGACAACTGAGAAGATCCCAGGGGAGGACCTGTCATGGAAGGATCATGCAGAATGCTGGTCTGGAGAGGGGCCTGGTGACTCAGTTGGAGGACGTATCCTAAAGTAATCCTATCGCATAGTACTAGTACTGCCGGGTCGGCTTAAAGGTTCTAGTGCTGTGTTTGCTATTCGCCATAAACCATTACATCCTGTGGCAGAGGATCGTACAGGTTTTGTTCCAATCAAGTCTGTGGCAGAGACTTTTGTTCGTGCTGCGTACTGGCTGCCAGGTTAGTCAGAGAAACCTATCCAGGCGGGCAAAGATTTAATTCTACAGAGAGAATGTAATCAGCTACAAGCTTTCAATTCCTAAAGTTACATTAAGAACGTTAAGAAAAGGTATTTGAGCTCCCCTGCAACTTTCCTTCTACCTCTTTCCTGCTACTTCCTGCAACTCAAGTTTATTAAAGCATTGGAAAAGATACTCAAGTGTTCGGTGCCTGCATTGTGTGATGGTAAACTCAACGGGACCCTAGACCCTGTTCCGGTGAAATAAAGGTGGCGAAGGTGACGGTAACAGCCCGCTTTAAACCAGCAGCTCCACCGAGAGTTATTGCTACATGTGGGGGCGTCGTCCGGGATTTGTTAGCCGTCAACCTCCCACAACCCTGAGAAGTATTTTACTGGGAGTTTACGGTGGAAGAAGTTTTTGGACTTTGTCGTTTTTCAGGAGAAGAGGGGGTTAAAGTTGTGGGACTTTGTTTCTAACTGCGTAGGCTGGGCGAGAAGTAAAAGCCCGGGAGCTACGTGATCAGAAGAACAAGTGGGAGGAGTCTAGCCTACTTGTTGCCGCGTGGGATGCGTGTGTGTGTGTGTGCTTGGCGCCTGAGAAGAAGAGAGGCCTCGTGATCGTGCTGAGAAGATCAGAGTGTGGCCATGTCTTTTTCGGTGATACAGCCAACTATGGGACCTAGGATGCGAGTACCGCTGCGGGTGCTATACTGACCGGAACCTTACTAACAGATACTGGTATTCGTCTGAAACCGCAGGGGAGGTTTGTTCTCTACATAGTCAGAGATATTGAAGGGCTGGGCATGCTTTGCCGCAAGTGTGAAGGACTGGCCATACATCTCCGTCCATTTGGTCATTGTTTGCAGTGTGGAGAATATTTGTTCATGGTGGAGCAACCTACTATGTCGCCCCATGCTTATCGGGTGGACTGGGCTACAGGTATTGCCACAGGAGAAGCTGTTACTGTTGTTGGAGAACGACAGGCCGTGATGTTGCCTGTTGCTACTGAGAGTGTTCTTGAGAAAGATACTGCTGCTACTACCTCATCAGTGGACATTGCTTTGATTTCTGCATCCACTACACCTATCCCCATTGTACCTGTTCAGAGGAAGGTGGGATACGTAAAGGCTTCCCGCGGCCGTGGTTGAGGCCTACCCCAGAGACTATCCGAACCGGAGCCGGAGAAGTATATGGATCCGGAGAAGTCAACGTCAGGATCGGGTGAGAGATCAAAGGGGAATATATCTGGGACTTTGTGTAAATATTTTCTGGCAGAAGAGTTGAGAGATTCAGAGATAGATTCCATGTCGGATCTCCCTGGTGATGATGATTTATTTGAGGCAATGTCACAGGAACTGTTATGGGCTCAGGGTGAAGATGTTGCTTCTGTCTTGACTTTCTCAGAATGGACAGCTCTGGGTTCTAGGAAAACATCACCTTGTGTGGAGCCACATAGTACTATCAAGGGGACATTGCCTAAAGTTACTACTTTGCTTCCGACACCCGTCGGGTCTATGGTGAGCAAATCACTGAACTCTTGTGTGCCTCCTAGTTTGGGGAAAAATAGATCGTTGCCCAAACTAGCACGTTTGCAGAGATTGCGTGTCGCTACAGAATATGGCTTGGAGTTTCCCTATGTTACTAAGGACATTATGCAAGAAATTGAAGCTAATCGGGAACTGTGGTACAGTGAAGCTGTTTGGGACTATTTGTCTGTGCCTAAGCCTTTCCGGAAAACTGGATATTCTGTTGCTATGGATGAACGGTTCAGTGGATGTTTCCTGCACTGGAACTATGGTCATCACATCTATGCTGACAAAGTGGTCATTTGCAGACCAGGAAAAGACGATATTGTATACTTTATCACCATAGTGGATAAACTTGGAGAGAAACTGACATTGCCAGATCCTCGGTTTTATTGGTGATTATGAACAGAGAACTTTAGGGTGTATAGTTAGACAGTGTCAGTGTTTAGTGATCTTCGTGGTCAAGATATAATGTTCATCTCAACGTTTCTAAATCCAAAGATTATTTGCTAGCTGGATTTTTTCTCATTGAAAGGATGTGATTTACCTAAAAAAAAAGGGTTGGACTTCTAAATGTTTCTTTAGTTTGTTTCTTTGAAAGGAAAAAAATATATGGGAAGAGAGTGTCATTCTCCTGCTGGAATGAGACTTTGCTCCCAAACTGTTATTGAGGATATTGTACATATTTGGTGTGTGTCTAACTTTGTTTTTTTTCCAGGAGCAACTGGATCCTCCATCAAGCTGTTAGGATTTTCAGCTAGATAGATAGTGGGGTTGTGACAGTCATAATGTGATTTTGTTTGCGGATGTGAACATACTGTTATATAAATGTTAAAACTGTATATCTCTATACTGTCTTTCCTTCTTCTTTGCCCTTATCCAAGTTTCAAGCTCAAATACTTACTCTCAGGCTTGGGAGTGATTTTTGACAGACGTTGAGGACAAGTCTATTGTAGTGGGGGGAGTATGTAGCGCTGGTAGATTTCTAATCTACTGCCGATAGGTAAATTTAGTGGGTTATCTGGGTAGATTTCTAATCTACTGCCGATAGGTAAATTTAGTGGGTTATCTGTTCATACATAGTCAGATTTGCCTCTGTTCCAGCTCGGGTGAGTTGCATATACTTTCGCACTGTGCCTGTGGGTGTTGTTGTTACTATGGGCCAGTGTTGGAAAGGCAACACGTCGAAGTGTATGAGTGCTCCTCTGTCCCGGGGATAACTCGGTGGAGGTGGTCCCCCGAGTTGCATCCTGGGAGAGGGTATTTATGGGACAGACACAATGTTTTGAGGTCGTTTTCCATCCACCTGCTGGCCCTCCTGGCAGTGGCGTCTCCAGCTTTCAAATTTAGGGGGGGCACATGGGGGGACAGGGACAAAAGTAGGGGGGCAACTATAAAATGTGTATATATATATATATATATATATATCCTGGGGCCCTTTACTACGACCCCACAACGGGCCCTTTCACATGTTCTTCAGTGAGCTCCCTTCCTACTGTATTGGGGTCCCCCAGGATGGCAGAAAACAAGAGATATATGTCACCAGCATATCAAGAAAATATAAGGATCCAAAGCAGTGGGAGAACTATCAGGGTTGCAAAGGTTGTCTTGCCTCCGGGCCCTGGTGTTCTGCCACTGTGGGGTTCCCCAACCTCCTCTTGCTGTCCTGCCCCTGCTATTGACAGCTCTGGTCTGGCATCTCTTGGAATTTACAGGCTGGTCCTCCTGTCCTAAGGACGGGAGAAATCAGTCTGTTTTTTCAGTAACTGAAAGTCCTGGTGGAGTCCTTCCTGCAACTCGCTCTTCTCCCTGCCAATGAGGATGCAGGTGAAGGAGCAGATCAGGCGGCCGTGGTTGTGTGAACGCTCGCATTATGCAGTGTCAGCGAGCAGGGGAGGGGGGAGGAATCACCCGCAGGAGCTGACTGGGGACTCTCTCCCTCTTAGACATTGATTTTTTGTAAAAAAAAAAAAAAAATTTTTTTTTTTGGGGGGGCACATGGTGGGGCACAGCATAATGTTGGGGGGGTCAGGGCCCCCTCTGGCCCCCCCTAGGGTTGCCATTGCCTCCTGGCCCTCCTGGCCGACAGGTATGCGCTAAGAGTACTACCTTGTGGTCCTCCGATCGGGAGGCCCACGTCGCTGCGGTGTGTGGGTGGGCCCAGAAGCCTGTCTGGGGCCCACCACAGCGGCAGAGGAATGGTCCTGGGCTGTCTATCCTGTGTGAAGAAGCTGGACAACTGAGAAGATCCCAGGGGAGGACCCGTCATGGAAGGATCATACAGAGTGCTGGTCTGGAGAGGGGCCTGGTGACTCAGTTGGAGGACGTATCCTAAAGTAATCCTATCGCATAGTACTGCAGGGTCGGCTTAAAGGTTCTAGTGCTGTGTTTGCTATTCAACTTAAGTTTATTAAAGCATTGGAAAAGATACTCAAGTGTCCGGTGCCTGCATTGTGTGATGGTAAACTCAGCAGGACCCTAGACCCGGTTCCGGTGAAATAAAGGTGGCGAAGGTGACGGTAACAGCCCGCTTTAAACGAGCAGCTCCACCGAGAGTTATTGCTGTATATATATATATATATATATATATATATACTGTATATAAATGGAAGGAGTATCTCACAACTATGTTCACACAGGCTCAAAAATCATTGTTTTTGTACACAAAGCCTCCTTAGCCAATAAATACCAAGAGAGTGGGTATAAATTACTGACACATTGGTATAGGGCCCCCCAATAATTGCAAAGGATATACCTCCAGATCTCACAATGCTGTTGGCATTGCCAAGAAGTGGAGGGCTCACTTCTTCACATCTTTTAGGACTGTCCTCAACTGCAGATTTCTGGAATACAGTTAAACAACAAATAACAAAGAGGATTTTCTCTTCAAAACACATCTTCAGTGTATCTACTACACAATACACCCCTGTTGTTTAAAGACTACAACTCCCTTCTAAGACACCTCCAGGCAGCAGCCAAGATATGTATTCCTGCACTATGAAAATAAACTGATCTATGAAACAGCACTGGTATGCTAGAATTGATGAGAACCTATATATGGAAAACCTTACTATGATCAGGAGAAATCACAAAAAAAAAAATGTTTCAGCATATGGACACTTTGGTTTCTCTATAAAGATGCAGCATCCAAAACCCAGTAAACAATGCAGAGGTGGTTCTCACATTAACTCTACTCTGTTCCAGTGGCCCAGCTGTTCTCTTGGGCGTGGGTACATATCCTGGGGTCAGACTGGGAGCTGGAGAAACTAGAGATTACTCATCCCACCATTCCTGATATCTCCTCTTCTCTTTTATTTTCTTTCTCCTCCCTTAATACACCTTCTTAAAGCATTTACCATTGTGGTACCCCTTTCCCCCAGGCCTCCTTCATGAATAAGCTGTGTTTCACTCTCATTCTGATTTTTTTTTTTTTTTTGCTTTTAAAAACAAAAATGTAATACATGTTAAAACTTAAGAGAGTAGAAGGAAGACACTTCAGGATCACTGACTTTCTTAATTACTCAACTTTCTATACTATAGATGTGACTGTTTGATTTTTACTAACAATTAGATTTTTGTTCGTTGTTCTTCAGACGTATCTAATGTGGGTTCACCCCAAACCCAGTATGTTTGCTGTTCATGGACCAGAAGAGCTGTTTGAAACAACTAGCTAGTTGGTCTGCACAAATCCCAAACTGCTCTATGTAAGCAAACAGCTAGGGATTCTGGGTGATGTCCTTAAGCAAATCTGGTCATGACAATATTTGATAAATAGAAAACAACGCAATGTCCGGATGGCTGCACACTGATGATCCACTTTATTGCAGATAAAATCCAAATGACAGGAGATGACAACCACAGCAGGTGACAAGAAGGTAAACCTGTTTAAAGCTCTCACCAGTGCTTATTCTTTACCCAATGAACCCGAACACCAAGTGCCAATTTTTAAAAGCTCCATACAGCTGACATGCATCAACGGGTGATCGGTTCACTTCCTAAAATGCTGGGTCAGCTCTATGGAAAAGCTGGCTGCAGCATTCAGTACACACAGAACATTGAAAACTGTATAATGTATCCCATTCAGATCCACTGCCAGACTGATATGTGAATCAGCAGGACCAAACTCAGATACATTTATCAGACACACTTAAATATGTATCAAAAAATATAAACAACAAATGGATACATCCTTAACTAAATACAAATGAACATCATAAAGGACAGCACTAATTCCCTATTACAATATACAGTATCTAAACTACAAGCCACATCTGCACCATATAGGCAGTGACAAGATGTGTAGTAAGAGGAAAGGAAAACCAGGAAACCCATACAGGAAAAAAGGGGGGACAGAAGAAAAAGAGGAGAGACACAAGCCTTAGGTGCTATGAGTTTATCAATTATAAAAAATGAATAAGATCCCATAGTTCAAACCACTTGGGATACATGTGCATAAATGAAAAAGCAAAAAAAAAAAACCGTTGTGCTTGCACAGCAACCTGAAACTATTTCCTCCTTTAAAGGTCTTCCTGACTCTTTCAACTGTAGAGATGCATAAGATATTGAGCAAAACTCACAACCATTATTAACATTCACACGCAAGTATCCGGGGGTGACTCGTAAACCTTAGAATAGTACCAAGGAAACCAACTTGAGTAGCCCGTAATTAACTTGAGGTCTCTGGAAAGCCAACCCTAGGTCCGAAGAGGCCTAGTAATGCAGGGCCCCTAATGGCAATCTAGGTTATGGTTTACTTTCATAACAACCTTAATAGAACTTAGAACTCGTAGAAATGAAACCCATTACAGGGTAAGAAGCAATGCAGAGTGCAATCGTGCACTAAGTGCAGAGTGCAGGGGTGCGCTAAATGCAGAGTGCAGGGGTGCGCTAGGTGCAGAGTTCAGTGGTGCACTAGGTGCAGTGTGCAAGGGTGGGATAGGTGCAGAGTGCAGGGGTGGGCTAGGTGCAGTGTACAGGGGTGGGCTAGGCGCAGAGTGCAGTGGTGCGCTAGGTGCAGAGTGCAGGGGTGCTCTAGGTGCAGAGTGCAGTGGTGTGTTAGGTGCAGAGTGCAGTGGTGCGCTAGGTGCAGAGTGTAGGGCTGCAATAGGTGCACAGCGCAGGGGTTTGCTAGGTGCAGAGTGCAGATTGCAGAGTCCCAATCCCCCCAGTACAAGGCTCCCCCCATTCCAGTCCAGAGCTCTCCTAACACCCCCTCAGCCCCCCATTCCAGTTCAGAGCTCTCCTAACACCCCTCACCCCCCCCCATTCCAGTCCATAGCTCTCCTAACATCCCCTCACCCCCCCCATTCCAGTTCAGAGCTCCACCCCCCTCCCTCCAAGTACACTTTTTTCCTCTGTCACAACTCCTACTCACAGCATGTCCGATGTCCATGCAGCCTGCAGGTTTCAGAAGCAGCTTCAGATGTGCAGATTCCTTACCCCGTTCCTCCTCTGCTCTCATAGATATCAGTGTATTATACATCTGATCGGCCGACGGGAGAGGAGTGCTGTCACTTTTAAATACAGAAGCAACGCTTCTGTATTTACAAGTGACAGTAGGCGAACAGCCAGCATGCAACCAGCACCAGAGGTGTCCTAACTCCGGTGGACATTGCGGGGCTCAAGAGGCGGGCAGCGTGGGCCCCCCCCCCCAACAATGACAGGGCCCTCAGCAGATGCCCCATGCTAAAGAGAGCCCTGCCAATGACACATGCAGATAGGTGTTCTCTTCCAATGCTCCACACATTGCATTTCATTGCAGCCTCTTACCAGGAGGCTGGAAAAATCATTGGAAGAAATAGTACATGGACCAAAGCTTTTTCATGCATGGTCACCCATAAATCCTATGATTAGAGATGGGCCGAACACCCCCCTGTTTGGTTTGCAGCAGAACTTCCGAACAGGGGAAAAGTTCTAACCTGAACGGCAAACCCCTTTAAGTCTATGGGAAATGAACAGGAAAAATCAAAAGTGCCTATTTTGAAGGCTTATATGCAAGTGATTGGCCATAAAAGGGGTATGGGGATCCGGTACTGCCCTGGGGGACATCAATGCAAATTTTTTTTTTTTAAACAATCGTATTTCAGGAGCAGTAATTTTAATGATGCTTAAAGTGCACCAATAAAAACGAGAAATTCCTTTAAATATAGTGCATGAGGGTCCCCTTAGTCTGCCTGTAAAGTGGCACATCTGTAGTATATATATATAGTAGAACATGCTGTAGCAAAAATGACATTTCTAAAGAAAAAAAATCAAATCACATTTAAAATGACTCACTGGCAATTGCTGGCACCTGGCTATTGAATTTTCTTTTTTTTAACCACTTCCCAGCTGGCTACTGCACATAAATGGCCGGGTGGGCGCTTCCTCCTTCTGAGTGAACGCTCCTAAACATTCCTCAGAAGGAGCGGGACACGCCGCATTTCAGAACGGGAGGAGGGCACTGTGATTTGCCCTCCTGATCCGCACAATGGCTGTGTCTAATCACAGCCATTGCGATGTAAACAGCGGGGGGACTGACATTAGACAGGGGATCACATGGCCGCATGCCCGTGCAGTGGTGCGATCCTGATCTACCTATGCCCCCCCAGAGACAAGACAGTGGTGCACGACAGGAGGGCTCTGTGATTGGCCCTCCTGATAACATGATGGCTGTATCCAATCACAGCTGTCATATAATGTAAATAGAGAGCTGTTGTAATGGCTCTCATCTTTTCCTCTCCTCACACAGAGCCTGTCAGTGAGGAGAGGAAGAGAGATCTGTGCTGCAGCCGGGAGATCAGTGAGTTTTTAGCTGTTTGTCTGCTTTTTACCCACTGATCACCCAGCTAGTGTCCCCAAAACACAGTGACCCCAAACACAGTGAAAACACCTGTCTTACAGCTGTCCCAGTAAACATCTGCCCGTTAACAGCTGGCACATCTGCCCACCAACAGCTGGCACTTCTGCCCACCAACAGCTGGCACTTCTGCCCGCCAACATCTGGCACATCTGCCCATGAACATCTGGCACATCTATCCGCCAACATCTGGCACATCTGCCTGTGAACATCTGGTACATCTGCCCATGAACATCTGGCACATCTGCCCACATGGCTAAAACATTCTACAGCAACGAGGAGGCTCTCCAGATACTCCAGAGTATGTCAGACAAGGGTAGCGGGGAACTCTCTCTGTCAGACTCGGATAGCCTAACCTTCAACATGGGGCTGACAAAAAAAATGAACTCCATGCCTACTGGTCTACCCAACCTATGCACCACATGCCAGTCTATTCGTCTTTGATGCCCAGAACCTGTTACAAGATGATTATGGGGTTTTTACATCAATGCCCAATGCCTCCCTCAAAATCATCCTGGTTATGATAAATTATTCAAAATTCGGCTCCTAATCAATTTTTTTTTGCACCGGCTTCAAGCAGATGTTTACCCCCGATATAAATATTTGTGTAGATGAATCCCTAGTACACTTCAGCGGAAGACTTAGCATAAAGCAATACCTCCCCAGTAAAAGAGCCAGACTTGGGGTAAAATTTTATAAGGCATGTGACAGGGCCATGGGTTACACATATGATTTGATAATTTATGAGGGAAAAGACAGACAGCTAAATCCCCCTGGATGCCCTACCTACATGGGAACAAGTGGCAAAATTGTCTGGCAGCTGATCGAACCATTGCTTGGGAAAGGTTACCACCTATATGTAGACAATTTCTACACGAGTCTCCCACTTTTCCACCATCCATACCAGAAGAAGACTGTGGCCTGTGGGACAGCATGGACCAACCGCAAAGGCTTCCCACAGAGATTGGTCGCCAAGAAATTGAAACGGGGGAAATGGCCAGTATGCGGACTGAAGAGGTACTAGCACTGAATTGGAGAGCTGAATGAAAAGATGTCTACATCCTTTCCACAATGCATGATGACACCTTGGTGGAACTGCAGAGAAGAAGAGGCCCCATCCAGAAGCCAAAATGTGTGCATAAATCTAACCTTTACATGGGGGGTGGATATGAACAACCATCTGATGCAGCCCTACTTGGCCACTAGGAAATCACTGTTTTGGTACAAGAAAGTCACCATTTATTTGATGCAACTAGCCCTGTTCAATTCGTATATTATTTTTTCTAAGTGCACCCAAAGTTCCCTAACCTATCTAAAATTCCAAGAAGATGTTATCATCACAGCCCTTCTCTATCCCCATGGCCAAGCCCCTCAACTAATTTGCTCTGATACATTAGCCAGACTCCATGAAAGGCACTTTCCCAAAATCCTCCCTTTTGCCCAAACAGGTCGCAAACCCCCCAAAAAAATGTTGTGTGTGTGATTAAGTAGAGGAATTCACCATGACACCCGATACTCCTGTCCCCAATGTCCCTCCCAGCCAGGCCTCTGTATTGGGGAATGCTATCAGAGCTATCATACTTCACTACACTATTAGTAAAGTGAAGATGATTTTTTCCAGTTTCCACTATCTGCCATTTCTGTGAATGACCAGGACTGCTTAACGACTATGCCTCTGCCAACCATGTTTCTGTCTTGACCTCGGCCTGTTAAATCACCATGCTTTTTGCCTGCTCCCTGAATTGATCATTTGTCCTGCCACTGTACAGCACAGGGGTCTCACATATGTGAGGGGCTCAAGAAAACATTTTAGAAGTAGAAAATTTAGGTTTTTTTTTCAAAATATTCGCTCTTTTTTCGCTTATATAGCAAAAAATAAAAAATGAAGTGGTGAATAAAAACCACCAAAAGAAAGCTCTATTTGTGTGAACAAAATGATAAAGATTTAATTTAGGTACAGTGTAATTGTCATTCAAAGTGCGAGAGCACTGAAAGCTGAAAATTGGTCTGGGAAGGAAGGGGGTGAAAGTGCCCAGTATTTAGGTGGTTAAATGACGAGGGGCTCCCCAAAATCCACACCAGACCCTTATCCGGGCATGCAGCCTGGCAGGTCAGGAAAGGGAGGGAGTACCGAGCACCCCTCTCCCCTCCTGAACCATACTAGGCCACATGCCCTCAACATGGGGGTGGGTGCTTTGAGGCGGCCGGTGGTTGTGGGGGTCTGTGGGTAGGGGGCTTATCGGAATCTGGAAGCCCCATTTAACAAGGAGGCCCCCAGATGCCGCCCTCCTATGTGAATGTGTATGGGGTACATAGTACCTATTCACAAAAAAAGTGTCAGAAAGTAATAAAAACACAGTAATAAAATTTTTTTAAAAATGTCCCCCAATGTATATCCATCGTCAAACATGCTGCACGCCGTACCCCCCCCCAAAAAAAAAACGCTCCCGCATATAGCCCTTTGGATTAAACATAGAGCGGGATCTTATTTGCTTTATCAATAATACTTGATTTTTTTTTCATCAGAATTTTTAGTTATTTATTTAAAGTATTTTCTTTATGTAGTTATGTATTAGTCTTTGTTCTTCATGGTCAGCATGATCAGCGCTCTGTGTCTTGATGTTTATTTTTTTCTTAGTTTGGTAAATACAGGTACTCCTCACTTAACAACCAGGTTCCGTTCCAGCGACCAGGTTGTTAAACAAATTGGTCCTTAAATGGGGGGGGGGTCGCAAGTAATCAATATTTTAAGCATTAACTACTGTACTGTACTGTATTGTGAAAAAATAAGGTCTAAACACAAAACTCCAGCTTAATAACGTTGTCTTAATTAGCATAAGTACAGAATACAAACAAAAATTCAGTACTGTACAATACAATGATGTACGACGCGTCGTTCGGGTGGGGAGAGCTGGTCGCAAGTCCAGGCGGTCTTTAAACAGGTAAGTCGTTAAACGCAGAGTATCTGTATTTAGGATGAGTATTGGGTTCCTTTGCAAGCTGTAATGATCTTCTTTGTCCACAAGATCACACAGTACCATTTTATTTTTTTTTGCATTTTTTTTTAAATATATTATCCAATTTTATATCTTTATCTGCTTAATCTGGGTGCTTTCATATTTCTTTCTTTGCCTGTGAGTTGCTCATAGGAAATTGTAAAGTTGGTTTCTCTTTAGTCTGTTTTATTTTTCCTTTTGTAATACCTTTCTATGAAAATCAATAAATCATAGCTTAAAAAAAAAAAAAATTATGCTTGTGGAGAATCATGCATTATGTTGTCCTACATATTTGTTGTTGTTTTGCTTTATTTTTTGGATTATATAACATTTTATCTTGTGCTTTTTTTTTTTATTTGTAATGCCACGTACACGCGGCTGGACTTCCCGGCAGAAAAAGTCTGGTGGGAGCTTTTGGTCGGACATTCCGACCGTGTGTATGCCCCATCTGACTTTTTCTGTCGGCATTTCCAACGGACTCAAATATAGAACATGTTCTAAATCTTTCCGTCGGAAATGCAGACAGAGTTTAACCCCTTGGCAAGTCCGCTCGTGTGTACGCAGCATTAAACAGAGAGAAATAACAGTTTTGACTTAAAAAATATCTGTAGATTTCCTCCTTTTTATATAGAAGCTACCTGATATCATGTTATGATATATTGAATTTATTTGGTACACAGTTAGAACAGTAATACAAAAAGAGGAAAATAATATGTTAAAAAGAGCTGTTTGTAAGTTAGAACATTAAGTCCATAAGGAACTGAAAGAACATTTGAACACAATTGTAGGCAAAAGAAGTGCAGAAGCAAGATAAATTACTGAAACAGCTGTAGATAGAATTGATTGTATAGGTAAGGTATATGATTTAAGACAAATCCACAGATGTTGCTATATTTTAGGGAAAAAATATTTAACCTCAGCACATATCAGTAAACTGGACAATGTTTTATTTTACATTTAAATTAAATGTAGGTGCAGAAGAACAGAAAATGAAATTTTACAACTTGGAGGACATAATGAATGGTAATATCTGTTCATAACAATTAAATTAATTTTGTCTACACACCAATCATTGTAGATCATAAGTGCTATTTTCAGCAGGACATTTATGATGCCGTGATATGCTGAACCATTACATACTGTATTTTATCTCCCCAATCATAAGATAAGAAAATATCTGACTGTGCAACAAATTCAAATGTAAGGTATTTAACAAAAGTCCATTACACAATATAAAATGGCTCTAAACAATAGCTCAGTTATTTTCTTCTTATCTATTCCTCTCCTGATTGCTGTTTTTTAGCAAAACGGTATAGAAATTTTATTATCTTCTACTGGACTGAACATATTCAGAAACACAGTCTTAAGCAGGCCATAGATTATGCAATTTTCCTTCCTTCCACCACATACACCACAAAACACGTAGAGACAATATATGCCTTGTATTTTACCATCATATGGTCATTTGAACTTTTCACAATCATGCTTATTTATATCAACTCTGACTGGAAATAGCAAGGCAATGGGCCATGCAGGCAGTATCTTGAAATTATGCTGTGTATATACATTAATTCTGGTGGATTCTGGTGATTTATTATGTCATGCAATTGATATCCATATTATTATCATGGTTATTATGTGGGATTAATTTCCCTATTTTCCTTATATATATTATGTGTGTATATCAGTGTTTTGTACCAATAAATGTCTTCTTACATGTCAATGTTACATGTTTCATTTAAAGTCACACCTTCTCTGCCAGGGCAGGACTTAGGGTGGTGGGGGCCCCTGGGCTTGAGTCACTTTCGGGCCCTACCTTCTATACATTACCGTATTTATCAGCGTATAACACGCGCTGGCGTATAACACGCACCCCAAGTTTAGGAGGGAAGTTTAAGGAGAAAACTTACATTTAAATGCCCATTAATGAAGCCTTGCACAGCGTCCATCTGCAGCCTTGTCCATCCATCTGCAGCCTTGTCCAGTGTCATTGCAGCCTTGTCAGTGCAGCCTATTCATTTGCAGCCCTGCCCTAGTGTCATTTGCAACCTTGTCATTGCAGTCTTGAAGTTTAAAAATGGCACCGCCGAGATACAGAGTCCTGTGTATCTCGGCGGCTCTCGGGTCCTCTCGCAGTCCCGAGCGGAGCCGAGAGTAGCCGAGTGTTTGGGTACAGCATCACACAACTGCGCAATTGTCAGTTAAATCGACGCAGTGCTGTATCACAAAAAAAATGATTGAAGTGCAATATTTCTATTATTACATTGTTATATAAAATAAAATAGTTCAACTCACCATAAGCAGAATCAGTCGGAGCCTGAGCGTGTCACTTGCCAATGTCACCTGCCTTCAGATGCGGATTGTCACTTGCTACGTCACTTGTCAGCGGATGCAGGGTGTCACTTGTCACGTCACTTGTCAGCGGATGCAGAGTGTCACTTGCCACGTCACTTGTCAGTGGATGCAGGGTGTCACTTGCTACGTCACTTGTCAGAGGATGCAGGGTGTCACTTGTCATGTCACTTGTCAGCGGATGCATAGTGTCACTTTCCACGTCACTTGTCAGCGGATGCAGGGTGTCACTTGCCATGTCACTTGTCAGCGGATGCAGGGTATCACTTGCCACGTCACTTGTCAGCGGATGCAGGGTGTCACTTGCCACATCACTTGTCAGCGGATGCAAGGTGTCACTTGTCAGCGGATGCAGGGTGTCACTTGCCACATCACTTGTCAGCGGATGCAGGGTGTTACTTGTCAGCGGATGCAGGGTGTCACTTGCCACGTCACTTGTCAGCGGATGCAGGGTGTCACTTGCCACGTCACTTGTCAGCGGATGCAGGGTATCACTTGCCACGTCACTTGTCAGCGGATGCAAGGTGTCACTTGCCACGTCACTTGTCAGCGGATGCAAGGTGTCACTTGTCAGCGGATGCAGGGTGTCACTTGCCACGTCACTTGTCAGCGGATGCAGGGTATCACTTGCCACGTCACTTGTCAGCGGATGCAGGGTGTCACTTGCCACGTCACTTGTCAGCGGATGCAAGGTGTCACTAGTCAGTGGATGCAGGGTGTCACTTGCCACATCACTTGTCAGCGGATGCAGGGTGTTACTTGTCAGTGGATGCAGGGTGTCACTTGCCACATCACTTGTCAGCGGATGCAAGGTGTCACTTGTCAGCGGATGCAGGGTGTCACTTGCCACATCACTTGCCAACGGATGCAGGGTGTCACTTGCCAGAGGATGCAGGGTGTCACTTGCCACGTCACTTGTCAGCGGATGCAGGGTGTCACTTGCCAGTGGATGCAGGGTGTCACTTGTCAGCAGATGCAGGGTGTCACTTGCCAGCAGATGCAGGGTGTTACTTGCCAGCGGATGCAGGGTGTCACTTGCCAGAGGATGCAGGGTGTCACTTGCCAGCAGATGCAGGGTGTCACTTGCCAGAGGATGCAGGGTGTCACTTGCCAGCAGATGCAGGGTGTCACTTGCCAGCGGATGCAGGGTGTCACTTGCCATGTCGCCTGCCACCGGGTCGAAGGGGGCTCCGTCAGGTAGGATGTACGGGGGCCCCATGATTTCTAACATTCAGGGGGGGTGGCAAACTCCCGCCTGCTAGCCAGCCCGTTTTGTCGGCACCACTGCTTATTTAACGGGGACCGATCAGGCTTGTGTACTCTCACTTCCTGGTAGCGGTGGAACGCACGATAGGGCGGATGTGATGTAATCAGCTGGAAATTATGCAAGACATGGGAGGGCCTATCTTGCATTCCACCGCTACCAGGAAGTGAGAGTACACAAGCCCGATCGGTCCCCGTTAAATAATAAGCAGAGGTGCCGGCGAAACAGGCTGGCTAGCGGGTGGGAGTTTGCCATGGATCCGGCCCTGCCTGCGGGGCCCCCTATTAGGCGGGGCCCATGGGCTTGAGCCCAGTCAAGTCCAATGATAAGTCCGGCCCTGTTCTCTGCCCTTTTTTCTTGTTCCTTCCACCACGGTTGGATGGAAAGTTGATTCCCACATCAATACAGTCAGTAATCATGGGGAAATCCCTCCTGCTGCACTACTGTGTTCTTCCCTTCCAGCAGAACACAATGATTATTACTAATAGTTATGGAAAAACCCAACAGGCTGATTGTATACAAGTCAATCAATAGATCAACTTGTGTACAAGCAGGGTGCCCATACATGGATCGAAATTCAGCCGATCCCTGGTGAACTGGCCGCATTTCGATCTGTGTATGGCCAGGTTAAGTAGTAAACTCTTAACAAAAAATGGCTAATTACCTGCAGGTTAATGCCATAATGTGCTAGTATGCACTGCATACTAGCACATTATGGTAGACCTCCCTTTCACCTTCACCCATCCTTCCTTGTGGGTTCATGCTCTCCAACAGTTTGAATGGTCAGGCTGCGATGACGTCACTCTCGTGCACTTGCACTCTGTGCATTGACAGCACACTCAGTGTGCCCTGAATGCAGAGCTATTGTGCATGCCCATTGATGCGGATGCAGGGTGTCACTTGCCACGTCACTTGTCAGCGGATGCAGGGTGTCACTTGTCATGTCACTTGTCAGCGGATGCAGAGTGTCACTTGCCACGTCACTTGTCAGCAGATGCAGGGTGTCACTTGCCACGTCACTTGTCAGCGGATGCAGGGTATCACTTGCCACGTCACTTGTCAGCGGATGCAGGGTGTCACTTGCCACGTCACTTGTCAGCGGATGCAGGGTGTTACTTGCCAGCAGATGCAGAGTGTCACTTGCCACATCACTTGTTAGCGGATGCAGGGTGTCACTTGCCAGCGGATGCAGGGTGTCAGTTGTCAATAGATGCAGGGTGTCACTTGCCAGCGGATGCAGGGTGTCACTTGCCAGCGGATGCAGGGTGTCACTTGCCAAGTCACCTGCCACCGGGTCGAAGGGGGCCCCGTCAGGTAGGATGTACGGGGGTTCCATGATTTCTAACATTCAGGGGGGGCGGCAAACTCCCCCCTGCTAGCCAGCCCGTTTTGTTGGCACCGCTGCTTATTTCACGGGGACCGATCAGGCTTGTGTATTCTCCCTTCACCGGTAGTGGTGGAACGCACGACAGGGCGGACGTGATGTAATCAGCCGGAAATGATGCAAGACATGGGAGGCCCTATCTTGCATTCCACTGCTACCAGGAAGTGAGAGTTCACAAGCCCGATTGGTCCCTGTTAAATAATAAGCAGCGGTGCCCGGCGAAACGGGCTGGACAGCGGACAGGAGTTTGCCGTGGATCCGGGCCCTGCCCGCGGGGCCCCCTCTAAAGGGTGGCCCATGGGCTTGAGCCCAGTCAAGCCCAATGATAAGTCCGGCCCTGTTCTCTGCCCTTTTTTCTTGTTCCTTCCACCACAGGTGGATGGAAAGTTGATTCCCACATCAATACAGTCAGTAATCATGGGGAAATCCCTCCTGCTGCACTACTGTGTTCTTCCCTTCCAGCAGAACACAATGATTATTACTAATAGTTATGGAAAAACCCAACAGACTGATTGTATACAAGTCAATCAATAGATCAACTTGTGTACAAGCAGGGTGCCCATACATGGATCGAAATTCAGCCGATCCCTGGCGAACTGGCCGCATTTTGATCTGTGTATGCCCAGGTTAAGTAGTAAACTCTTAACAAAAAATGGCTAATTACCTGCAGGTTAATACCATAATGTGCTAGTATGCACTGCATACTAGCACATTATGGTAGACCTCCATTTCTCCTTCACCCATCCTTCCTTGTGGGTTCATGCTCTCCAACAGTTTGAATGGTCAGGCTGCGATGACGTCACTCTCGTGCACTTGCACTCTGTGCATTGACAGCACACTCAGTGTGCTCTGAATGCAGAGCTACTGTGCATGCCCATTGAGGTCACCAGATGTATCTGCAGTGAATATCAACTAAACAGTGTAAAAAGAAGATATTTACAGTAGTTACAGGTAAGCTTACCTGTAGGTACAGGTCCATAAGAAGACTAATGCTTTAGGATAAATTCTATAGCAGATTTTGTGTAGGGCTGATCAGAATTAGTCTATTTTACTTTTTACTTTACATTTACTTTTAAGTTACATTGTTTCATGATTGAAAAGTGAATAATAGACCTCGCGGGAAGATGGACGCCTGAGAGACGAGCTCCCGCCACTATACTGCCTCTCCGCTTCAGGTAAGCCTCTAACCACATTGCTAGCCATACAAATATGGGGACAGCATCGCAGAACTCCTCCGCCTCATGCTCCCGCTCAGACAATAAAGCAGTTTGAGCCAACAAATCCCCAAACTATTCCGGACCCAGATTAGCAACATGGCGGTTTCTCGCCAGGGTCCATCACAGGCCTCGGCACCGTCACCGCTCGGAGCGCCATCTATTCTCCCCACCTCAGAGCAGGGAGATCACACAGCGCACCTCCAGCAGCATCCCAGCCTGTGTGATCTCAGAGCGATAGCAACAGACATAAAAGACACCCTTGTCAGCGGCCATTGCTGACCTGCACCTGGACATCCGCGCCATTGCTGACAGGGTGCAGGAGGTAGAGAAGACTTCAGCCCTGCATGGCACGGTACTCCGCCAAACGACCCAAAAGATAGACATGCACACCCTACAACAGAGGGACCTCCAACACCACGTAGAAGATTTGGACAATAGAGGCAGATGCCATAACTTGCGCATAAGGGGTCTGCCAGAGTCAGTTGAACCTGAGCAGCTGACAACCACCATAACGGGCCTGTTTAATAACCTACTGGACAGACCGGCACATACTAATGTGGAAATGAAGTGCATCCACTGCACACTCAGACCCAAAGGGAGAGATACTGACCCCCCCAGAGATGTGGTATATAGCTTGGTGGACTACAAGTGGAAGGAAGACATACCCCGCAAGGCGAGAAACAGGATTCAACTATCACATGGGTGCTCAGCTATCCATATTTATCAAGATCTCTCTGGTATCACTCTCCAACATAGGAGAGATCTGAAGCCGCTGCTAGACACTCTGCATGCCAGAGGTATACATTATAGGTGGAAATTCCCTTTCGGTCTATCAGCTACTCATCAAGGTTGCACAGCCCTGCTGCGTGTCCCCAAGGAACTGCAGTTCTTTTGTGACACCCTGGGCATCCCTGAGGTAGATGTAACAAACTGGTATGCAGCGTTTCGCCATCATACACCCAGAAGAGAGCAACGTCGAGAAGAGCCAATGGAAGCCCAGGAAACCAGATACCAGAGGCACAGATCAGCATCGGGCAACAGGTCCCGGGCATCAGCCAGAAGCTCCCAGTTTGGTACCAGCCCGACTGAATCCCCACGCCCACAGAGGGCCAGACGTGATTTTGGGCCTAACCGAGGCCAATCTCGGTGATCTGAACAGAGGGACACCCAGGCCATGGCTAAGCACTGTTCTATGTTAATCTTTTTTTTTCTCCCCAGATATAACAGTTGTGTTTTACCAGTTGTTTTTGCTAAAAGTGCTCTCACACATTTGACTTTTCACCATCACTACTACCACGCCCTCTGGGATGGACCTCCGCTACTGGACAGGTTAGACTCCCTCACAGTCGTCACATCTATCAGGAGACTCTCTGCACCTCCTAACACTCTCCATTGTCAGAGAACACCACAACAGTGATTTCATACTGACTTAACATCCGAGAGACACAATTGCTCTATTGTTTGGGCATCACTGTTTTTTTTTTGTAGGTTCATTTCTCCTTGTCTACAGGTTTACACGTTTTGAGTCGCAAAGCATCTAATGGTATATAATGGCATTTACAGCATTTCATTGGAACTGGTCTGCAACTTGACTATCACAGGCTACATTGTATGCTTTTTATGTGGGAGGTTTTGGGATGGGTGGGATCGCACTGGTGGGCTTGCTGGAACCTCTATCCTACCATTCAACCCAAATATTCCATTCCCTGAATCCTTTCTCATCAAAGGGATTCCCTCGGTTATCAAATTCACCACCCCTACTTACACGCCAGTCCATACCTGGCCCCCCTCAACACCCCACTCCCCAAACAGGGGTACAAGCCCAGGGGTATTTTTTTTATTATTAAACTTTTATTAATTTTCCAACATATCCATTAAAACATACTTCATATTGCTAGTATTCATATATTATCAAAATAGATACATCCTTATCCATGACAACTCTTTCCCCCTCTCGAAAATCAAAAAGAAAACAAAACAAAAAAAAAGAAGAATAATGCCCAGGGGTATTATTGCAGATATCAGAGGTTCTGGTGGACCCATGAGGATGTCCCGCCCAGATTCATCCAACAGGTCTTTTGAATGCTTATGTTGATTGCAATTTAGTGACTTCCTGGTATCAAATGCCCCACACTGTGAATAGGGGGAAACCCTTGTCTGCAGTGGAGGATAGCACTGCCTACACCTCCCTGGATGGCAGAAAAAAAAAGAGAAAAAAAACCCAGCGACTCAAACAGCTACAGCAGGCTTATCCTTCCTTAGTCATCACAGATAATCTGATGCCTTTGCTACCAGTTAGGAACAGAATTGTACTAGTCATCTGTGTAAACGCCTTTGAGGATTTGTATAGAAAACTTTTCTCTTTTTTTATTCTTTTTATGACACCTCATAGCCATGGTCCGACTCTGGGAAACGGTGTTGCTTTTATTAGTAATCACACAGTTTGTTAGATACTGTTACTGTTGGTTCAACAGTTGTAATTTCAGTTACCATGATGCCTAGCTAGACAGAACAGGTACCCCCACTCTTGAACATCCCAGATTGCTGTGTAGCTCCGCATGGATAAAAGAAGGAAACTACAGGTACACTCCCCCTGAGTAATGTCACCTCCACCTAGATAAGAGCAGGTCTCACGGCCAGCTAATATAAGCACTTAACCCACATAAAAAGAACGCAGGTGACACTAAAAAGGTATTCCTACATCAGGCTACCCATGCACGTAAGCTCACCCGCCGAAGGCAGTAACAACGGCGGACGAGGATGTTAACTGGATACATCTTTCCCGTGCAGTATTTCTCAACCCTCGAACAGCAGATTGGACTAGAGATTGCCTCTCTTGGAGAGGCTCTCTCTACCCTCTCTCTGTACCTCACCGAAACCTCTGTTTTAGGGCAAGGGGACTACCCCTTTTCCTATCTGTTTACGGTTCAGGAGTAGGTTTCTCCTTCTCCTACCCCTTACCCCCTCCAGTACCCCCGTCCCCAACTACCCCCCCCACATCCCTCATTACATCACCAATACCGATTTCACACACAGTGTGCAAACCCTAGTATATTATGCCACCTTCAGGATCCGGACACTCCCCCCGGGTCAAGCTATATTCTTTAGCCTGGGTTCACACATGTGCGGTGCGAATTGAAGCTCAAGTTTCACTGGGGAGATAAAAATCTCCTGTTCAAAGAGGGGGGGGAGGTGTAGTGAGGAGAAGGAGAAAATCCATGTTCAGAACGCAGTGCATCTGGGAAGCAGATGCGTTCCCATAGAAGATAAGGGGCTCGTTATTCGCACCACAATGACCTGAAAACGCACACATTTTTTGTGCAATGCGCAGTGCGAATGCAACGCACATATGTGAACAAGCCTCATTTAAATTAACCTAGTTTAAAATATCCTGCGAATTGGATGCGTTGTAAGCCGCATCTAATTCGCATAGGTGTGAACGGGGGCTTAAGACTACAAAACCTCACCGCGTTCCACAGGGGCCTGCTGGTTGTGGGGGGCAGTTTCAATTTGGCCCTCACACCCTCTATGGACTCCTCGTCAGGATCCCCTGCTATATCTTACAAAGCACTTTGCGCAATTAAAACTCAACTCACCAACTTAACCCTGCATGACACCTGGCGCACACTACACCCCAACACCAAGGACTTCACCTTCTAATCTCCCCCCCATCATAAATACATGAGGATAGACTACTTCTTCTTGACCCAATCTGACTTAGACTCCCATGTGACTGCAACCATAGAACCAATGATCCTATCGGATCATTATCCAATATCCATCACCATTTCTTTCCCGACAATGCCCTCCAGACCAACAAGTTAGCGATTAGACAACAAGAATAAACACCTGCTTGTCGCATTACTTTCATGAGAATGAGTCTCCCGATACCAACCCAATGACCCTATGGGCGGCACATAAATGTGTCATCAGGGGTGAACTTATATCTATTGCCGCAAAACAGTGGAAAGCCAGACAAGCACATATCGAAGAACTCTCGGCAAGCATTCATTCTCTGGAAATAAAGCACAATCAAAACTTTCAAGAGTTGCTAAAAGCCAGTGAAGATTTCCTAGAGCAGGGATATGCAATTAGCGGACCTCCAGCTGTTGCAAAACTACAAGTCCCATCATGCCTCTGCCTCTGGGTGTCATGCTTGTAGCTGTCAGAGTCTTGCTATGCCTCATGGGACTTGTAGTTCTGCAACAGCTGGAGGTCCACTAATTGCATATCCCTGTCCTAGAGGAATTGGGGAAATCGACTAGATGCAAATATGCCCTATCACAACGCATTTTCTATGAGTTTGGCAACAAATCTGGCAAAATGCTTGCGAGACTCCTCCAAACCAAAAAAGTGAACTTGACCATCCACTCTGTTTCCGACCCCTTGGGGAACAAAATAGAGACATTGAATGGTAAAGCACACCAATCCAAACAGTTTTACTCCAAACTATATAACCTACCTACCCACCCGATGACTGACCCAACCCGAAACAGAAAACAGATGATAGACAAGTTTTTGACACAATTTGGCCCCCAACCCATCTCTGCCGACGAGGCTGCTGAAGTAGGTAAACCACTCACTTGGGAAGAGACCATTGAAGCCCTTAAACAAATTAAACCGGGCAAAAGCCCCGGTCCTGATGGCCTAACTATCAGCTATTACAAAACCTTCACAGACACACTCACACCACGGTTCCTGAAGACATTTAACTCACTACCCACACACCCTGAAAGCTGTAAGGATCTCCTTGAGGCTCACATTGCAAAGACATGACCTTGGTCTCCAATTACAGACCCATATCGCTCATAAATGTCGACGTGAAGCTCTACGTAAAAGTAATAGCGAATCGCATACTCCCTTTACTCCCATCCTTCGTCTCCTTGGATCAAGTAGGATTTGTCCCCGGTCACAAGGCCAGGGATAACACCCTGAAGGCCATAAGCATACATCAATGGCTATCCTCCTCCAACACCCCCCGTTTTTTTTCTGTCCCTCGATGCGGAGAAGGCATTCGACAGAGTGGCCTGGGACTATATGACAGAAGTTTTGCGTAAACTGGTGTTTCGAGATCGCATGCTTCAATATATCCTTGCTCTTTACTCGTCCCTAACCGCGAGAATCAGAGTCAATGGTCACCTGTCGGACGCCTTCTCTGTGTTGAATGGAACCCGTCAGGGTTGCCCATTGTCCCCAACTATATTCATACTAACGATGGAACATTTACTCCGTAGACTCAGGACCAACCAGAATGTTAAAGGAGTCGAAATCAAAAACACGCAATACAAACTGGCAGCATACGCCGACGACGTCCTTTTATTTCTCACAGACCCCATTACCACAATTCCTAACCTCTTAAAAGATTTTTCCCTCTTTAAATCTCTATCTAACCTCCAAATAAATTTTGCCAAATCCAAAACCCTAAATATCTCCCTACCCAACTCTACAGTGGCATTATGCCAAGCCAACTTACCTTTCAGGTGGGATACACATGCAATCACCTATCTGGGGATTCAGTTACCAGCTAAATTAGAAGATTTATACCCCAGAAACTTCATCCCCATTATGAAGACAATACAAAAGGACCTTCAAGATTGGAACAGGGGTACATTTTCATGGTTCGGGAGGGCGACGATTTTAAAAATGAACATCCTCCCCAGACTTCTTGATCTACTACAGACGATCCCAATCAAAATGCCACCCTCATTCTTCGCCACTTACAAACAGTTCTGCCTAAAATTTCTTTGGGCCGTCAAACACTCACGGGTACGGTGGGAGAAACTGGTGACACCTAAGCTGAAAGGAGGAATAGGCCTCCCCGACATACAAAAATATTACTGGTCATGCCACCTAACCAGAATCATAGATTGGTACCTACACAAAAAGGCTAAAGCCTGAATAGACATTGAGGAGGCGTTTTCCCCCTTACCTATTCAACATCTTCCATGGATAAGCTCCCCTGGGATCCCAAGAGAAAGCAAGTCCCACCCCCTGATTGGCCCGGCAATTCAGATTTTTCGCACTGTATGTAACAGATTGAAAATTGCCTCAGCACCAAGCCCAATGACACCACTTGACCGGAATCCGGACTTTCCTCCGGGAGTCACTCACCTTAACACTGACGGCATGTCCACGAAACAACCCATTAGAGCAGAATCCTTTTTCGACAAAGGGAAAATTATACCTTACCAAACCCTCAAAACTAGACTTCCTGATGCACACATCCCCTTTTTTCAACTTCCTTCAGATACATCACTTTCTACTCAGCTCGACGCCACACTCTCAGTGGTGCAGGGACCAAACACCTATTGAAGCCATATGCAACGGGTCCAAACCCCAATGACATATAATCTCTGATATGTACGCCTTACTGTTCACCAAGATATCCACTAAAGATAATGTGTCCTGCCAAAATGGAATAGAGAATTGACCACAGACCTCACACAAGAGGACTGGGACAAAATCTTTACCCATACACATAAAGGGTCATTGAATGTCTCCGCTCAAGAAAACGGATACAAAATCTTCTCCAGGTGGTACAGGACCCAAGACAGAATACATAAATTTCACCCCAGCATCCCCCCTTTATGTTGGAGATGCAACACCGCTCATGGTTCTCTACTGCATATTTGGTGGGAATGCCCCCTAATCCAACCCTATTGGAGGGAGGTACATCGTCTTACCTCACAAATCACAACATACACTCCAGATTTCACTCCAGCCCAATATCTACTCCACCATACTTCTATTCCCCAATCGGCCTATTCAAAATCTCTCACTCTACACCTCATCAATGCAGCGAAACTCTGTGTACCCACTCACTGGAGGACTTCTTCCCCCCCCCTAGTATAGCCGAATGGCTCCACAGAGTCGGGAAAATAGCTGAGATGGAAGATTTAATCCATCAAGCTCGAGACACTCCAGCGAAATTTCATAAAACATGGGCTTGCTGGCTTTATTTCAAAGAATCGACGGAGTACCGTAACATCCTAAATGACTTCTCATAGCTTGACCTGGGGCCTTACATTTATTCATGGTAACTCTTCCTCCTCCTTCTCCCCACATCCCCTCTTCCCATCACCCCCTTCCTCCCCTTACCCATTTACTAGTATTACAGATTGGACCTAGTGGACTACCACTGCACCAAGACCTTGCACTAATAATGGGACTCATGCAGATACCATAACACTTCATTTATCACATGGTGCATATCCGAGATACCGGCGTGTTGGCAAATCGATACTAGAAAAAAATGCCCTCCCCACGTACAGTTAGTTCCCGACAGGGGTAGATGGGAGATGCGGCAATATACCCGGTATCCAGAAGATCCATATAGCAGGAATACACTACTTTTCCTTTAGCAAGTCCACTTGCCTCATTACGGATCTATAACCTTCTACAGTTTCCAATGTTCTAAATGTTTGTTATATACATTGCCTCATTGTGAATCTCCTATTTGCTCTGATCTCTACACCTATTGCAGTCTTACTGTATGTCAATGTTAGCAATGTACTCTGAGACTGTATTAATGATTGGTTTGATGTTCCACTATCTGTAACATGCAAATTCTTCAATTAAAAAAAAAGTAGGAGCAAAAAAAAAAAAAAAGAAAAGTGAATAATAATATGTAAACATGGAAACACTTATTATTATTTTTTTTTTACTATTATTACTTAGTATTTATCAACCATTGTATCTAATAGGATCTCTGGTTCTAGGCAGATATATTGAAGTAAAGCTTAAGTTAACTTTGGTAAAACTACTACATGCCAAAATGATCAATAGAGTTTTATACTTTTACATCTTTTTCTACGTCTTTTACAATTGTTTCTGTATAAGGGAGGGGCAAAGATAAGGGTAGGATAAGGGTTCTAACCCTAATCCTGATCATCTGTTGCACAGCAGCTAGGAAAAAGCACTGAAAATCCAGATTTTGTAGGGCCATCAACTGTCAGATGAGAGCAAGGGCATCTTCCAGTGTCTCAAGGCAGCACGAGGAGGGAGGGAGCTTTGTACTATATGGAGTTTGCTGCCCCACACCCAGAAAAAGTGCACATACTTTTCTTCTTCTTCTTCTCTTTCTCCCCCTCTTTTTCCCTCTCTCCCTCTCTCCCATGTTTCCCCCATATTATGTTACATAGTTACATAGTAGGTGAGGTTGAAAAAAGACACAAGTCTATCAAGTCCAACCTACGTGTGTGATCACACGTCAAAACTACATTGCATATCCCTGTATGTTGTGGTCGTTCAGGTGCTTATCCAATCATTTTTTGAAACTATCGATGCTCCCCGCTGAAACCACCACTTGTGGAAGTAAATTCCACATCCTTGCCGCTTTTACAGTAAAGAACCCTCTATGCAGTCTAAACCTCTTTTCTTCTAATCCTAATGAGTGGCCATGTGTCTTAGTAAACTCCCTTCCACGGAAAAGTTTTATCCCTATTGTGGGGTCACCAGTATGGTATTTGTAAGTTAAAATCATATCCCCTCTCAAGCGTCTCTTCTCCAGAGAGAATAAGTTCAGTGCTTGTAGCTTTTCTTCATAACTAATATCCTCCGGTCCCTTTATTAGCTTTGTTGCCCTTCTCTGTACTCGCTCCATTTCCAGCTCATCCTTCCTGAGGACTGGTGCCCAGAACTGGACAGCATACTCCAGGTGGTGCCGGACCAGAGTCTTGTAGAGTGGGAGAATTATCGCTTTATCTCTTGAGTTAATCCCCTTTTTAATGCATGCCAATATTCTGTTTGCTTTGTTAGCAGCATCTTGGCATTGCATGCCATTGCTGAGCCTATCATCTACTAGGACCCCAGGTCCTTTTCCATCCTTGATTCCACCAAAGGTTCTCCCCCTAGTGAGTAGATTGCATTCATATTTTTGCCACCCAAATGCATTATTTTAAATTGTTCCACATTAAACCTCATTTGCCATGTAGTTGCCCACCCCATTAATTTATTCAGATCTTCTTGCAAGGTTTCCACATCTTGCAGAGAAGTTATTGCCCTGCTTAGCTTAGTATGATCCACAAATACAGAGGTTGAACTGTTTACCCCATCCTCCAGGTCGTTTATGAACAAATTAAATAGGATTGGTCCCAGCACAGAATCCTGGGGGACCCCACTTTCCATCCCTGACCATTCGGTTACTCCCCATTTATCACCACCCTCTGAACTTGCCCTTGTAGCCAGTTTTCAATCCATGTACTCACCCTATGGTCCATGCCAACGGACCGTACACATTTAGGGGGAACTGTGTCAAAAACCATTCATTTATCTAGATGGCAACTCACCTCCTTATAGAATGGTAATAGATTGGTTTGGCAAGAACGATTCTTCATGAATCCATGCTAATTACTGCTAATGATACTGTTTTCATTACTAAAATCTTGTATATAGTCCCTTATCATCCCCTCCAAGAGCTTACATACTATTAATGATAGGCTAACTGGTCTGTAATTCCCAGGGACAAATTTTGGCCCTTTTTTAAATATTGGAGCTTCATTTGTTTTTCTTCAATCAGCTGGTACCATTCCAGTCAGTAGACTGTTAGTAAAAATTAGGAACAATGGTCTGGCAATTACTAATTAATTAATTATTAATTGACTGAGTTCCCTAAGGACCCTCGGGTGCAAGCCATCTGGTCCCGCTGACTTATTAATGTTAAGTTTTCAAACTCTATTTCTAATTCTGTCCTCTGTTAGCCATGAGGGTGCTTCCTGTGATGTGTCATGAGGATAAACATGTGCTCTGCTAGTAAACCCTCCAGTTTGCTATGGCAAACTAAGCATGTTGCAATTGTTTTCTCTTTTTCTGCATCCTGCATGCAGTGCAACTAATACCTCAATTAAAGCATAGCGCAGCATGCATGACACTTTCTCTGTTACTCTATACCCCAGTTTTAGGTTCACTGACACCCACCAGATTAAAGGTGTGTATTACAGCAAAGGTTATTTTTAATTTTGTTCAAAAGAGAGGCAAAATGGTACAATAAGGTAGACATGTGCATTCTGTAAATTTTCATTTTGTTTCGGATGCATCCGTTCATTGAAGAATTTTGTTTTGTCATATGTGCTATGTTGACCCGATTTATTTTTGGAATTCATTTTGTATATTTGTTGGTCTAAGTGGATTTGTAAACTTTTGCAGTTTTTCCGAAAGATTGCCACATATTCAATAAATTATCAATTTGGATGAATTTGAATCGGAAGGTTTCAATATTTTCGGATGCTAGTCCAACCCACCAAGAGAAATTGCATGAGCTGATTGGACAATATCAACTGGGTTCCTGTGCATCTGAATTAGCCAATAGAACAAAATCCGAGTCTGTTCATTATTTGAATCCGAATTGAATTAATTTCCCCATAGGCCCAAACTACTATCGCAAGGCGTGACATCATCTAAATGAAACAAATGCATTTGTAAATTTTGTTATAAATTTTTTTTTTATTCATTGACATTCATTACTATGTTCTTTTGGATATTTGTATACATCTAGAGCTCTGAAAAACAATTCAAAGCACAACAAAGCGCACATGTCTACAACAAGGTATGTCACATTTGTCATATGAATAGACAGTGTGAGTATTTTGTAGCATCTATCCATGGCCTAATTTTTAGGTGCTATAGTCATTTTCGGCTTGAGTAGTTCCCTTCCTCTCTTTCTTTGAAATTGTTCAAAAAGAAGATAGAGAGAATAGACAAAAAGGTGACTTATGTCCTTTAATAACAACTTAATTTCTACCTCTGTAACAGGTTTTACAATAGGTTTTCTCGCTTCTAGTTTCAGTTGGGGCATGTCTGTGGCTTGTAGATACTGCATAATTATATCAAGTTTATCTTGATGGGTCATTTGTGATCCTGGAGAGGGTATACTATACAGATCCCTGTAGTATGTTAAGAAAGTCTGAGCTATCTCTTGTGATTTTTAGACTCTGATTCCCTGATTAGTCTCTATTGAGGGTAAATAGGACCTCTGTTTTTTTATCATGTAATGCATGTGTTAAAAGCTCACTGGCTTATTGCTCAACTGATACCAAATCCCCTGATGTAACTGGTCAAAGATCAAGGAGATCTGTGTGGATCTCCCTTTCTTTAGTCTTGCTCCCTGCTGAATCATTAGACCCCATAATACACATTTACAGTATATACTTTCCATGTGATCAGGAAATGGGTATCGGGGGAATCATTTTCTGCAAAACAAAAGTTCAAGTTCTGTCTCTATGAGTGCTTGCATGTCTGTTTCTTGGAGGAGAGAGTAATTCAGTCACCACGAGCAGGCCTTGGGGGACATGTCACCCAAAGCTAAGGACATGGAAAACAGTGCATGATCTGATGTTGAGGTGATTCCTATGTCTGCAGAGTTGACCTTCTGAAGGTCCCTTTGGTGGACAAAAAGATAGTCCAAACAAGCATATTTCTTCAGGGGCAGAGTAATGAGGACAGTCCCTACAGTCTACATGAAGCAACACCAAATATCTACTCATCTGTGAGAGTGTAGAATTCATGTATCTAGAGGGTAAAGGAGGTGGAAAGTGATTATGTCATAAACCAGATGTGACCAGAACTGTGTGACTGCGACAGAGTGAACCAGACATAAATAGGTGAAAGTAAGTTTATTAAGGAAAATGCATATGTGAACACACCACCAATACAGAGTGAACAACCAAAAAATCAGTGATATAAAACCAACCAGCATATGTAGCAAGAGGGAGTACCAAAATCGTAGTCAAGCCAGGCCGGGGTCATAAACAGGGAATCAGTAGCTGGGAAGGGAGATAAACAGGACAAGAGAGGATAAATGGATCACAGGAGGGACGGGTCAGGTACAAGGCTCAGAGTCCAGGGTTCAGGTAACGGGCAGGAAACACGATAAACAGGTTCCAGGAATCAGGCTTCAGGTTCAGGCTACAGATTCAGGAATCAGAGTAACAGGATACAGGTCAGGGCTCAAGGAACAATACCAGGGCAACATAAGTGTGCAATTGCCGGGTATTTATACTACAGTTCTGCTAATTAAAGTCAGGTGACACCTGTCTGAAGAGGGGAATACCTGCTCCATACTGCCAGGATTCCTCCGCTGGTGGACGCCAGTACTGCGGCCCAAAGGTGATAGAATACTTGCAGGAAAGAGCTTTTCTGACAGCTCCGAACTGCCATGAGACACCTGCTGGTGGACCCCAGTACTGCATGCCAAATGATCGATATCACCAGCGGAGGAGACCTTTCCTGACAGATTAACAACTAAATGTGGTTACAAACTTTGTCGTGTATGACCTTATGGGCCCATTATTAAGTAGGACCCACAGGGGAATACAGCTCTATGTGAGGAAGGTAACTCACCAACCAGCAGAAGGTCTGAGTTGAATCAGTAATTGCCTGATCAGACAGCAATATATTAATCATAAACAGCATTTCCACTAGCCAGCTAAAAACTGTATGATCAATAGGAAAATCCATATCAAAACAAAATGAATGGGAACAAGACATACAAAAGACCCTTTGTAATATCACTGTAATACACTCTCCTGGAAACAGTAACCTCCATAGCTTATCCATGTACTCACATAGTTTGGGATCCTATTCGAGACCCATTTTGCCCTCTGCCTTTGACTTTAAAGAATGGTGCTGGGGGGCGTGACCGAAAGCCGACCGAGATGGCTGCTTGTTGAAACAGCTCTGAGGGACGGCGGCTTTCTAGGGCACAGAGCGACGGGTGATCACCCTCTATGGCCACAGCAAATGGCTCAATCGACTCACCGGATCCCCAGAAACATGTCCAAATGTAGGAATGAACGTTCAGTCCTACAGAAACTCACTGAGTTCTACCCTGGCAAGAATGACTCCCAAAATGGTGCCGGCAGACATGCGGCTGTATCCCACAGCGGCTCGTCCTTAACTCAGTCACAGCCGAATGCTGCAGAAGCGGCTATGTCTTCTTCCCACTTATTTGGAAGTGGCTCTATAGTCTCCACTCCATCCACGAGCCCAGCTAAATCAAAATTGAAGCTGTCACAGGACACAGCACAGGATGCTGAGGTGAGCCATAATACATCAGCTCCTCCTATGTGCCCAGTTATAGATAACTCTATTGCTGCATTTCCCACTTCCAACCAACCAGTGCTGGACATTACCTTAAGAGATATGCTTCTCACTTTACAAACCTCCATCCACTCTGATATCTCCAGAACCATGCACCATTTTACCTCAGAAATGTTGTGTATGGGAGAGAGAGTCTCCACCATTGAAGCCAAAATGGGGGAAGAGACTACCTCCTTTAATACCTTAGTGGATGCACAGAGTGAGGGGGCTGAGGATATAGAGTGGATGAAAGCCAAAATTCAAATTTAGGGGACCGTTACAGACGGAACAACTTAAAAATAAGAGGCATACCAGAGTCAGCCCAACCATCTGCACTGAAAGAATACTTCATACAGTTGAGGTCAGCTTTTCTCCCTGACACAGCCCCAGGAGAATTAATCATTGATCGCATACATCGGCTGCCAACACCATCATACCTGCCAGATAATGTCCCAAGAGACACTATTGTCAGAATTAATTTTTTCCAAGTTAAGGAAAATCTGATGCATGCTACACGCAATCACTCTGAATATCCGCAGCCTTATACCGATTTGGCTTTCTACTCTGATTTATCTAAATATACTATGCTACAATTCAAAAAACCTAGCCACTATTACAAAACTCCTACGGAACCACCAAATACAATACAAGTGGGGACATCCAGTTAAGATGATCATCACAAAGTATAATAAATCCCACTATGTTCACACCCTGGACGAAGGCCTTTCACTGCTGCGACAATGGCACATCCTGGAACCACCGTAGACTGGGTTGATTTTGACCCCCCGGACGACATGACCCCCTGATTCTCTAAGGCTATGTCTGGCTTACGCACAAGCCCTAGATTGCCTGCCCGAGCCCAGCTCGTCATCTTTAACCCCCAGTTTAAGTTGCGGTGTAGACCGCTCAGGCTAGAGTTCTGCCTCTTCTCTTTTTAAATTTTACCTTCCCCCTGGAAACACTATACTCTTGTTCTTATTTCTTACAGTCTCCTATCTAACACCCTTTATTCACCAGCCAAGCTTCTTCCTACAACACTTGTCAAGTTCTGGACTTTGCAAGAGACCCATAAGAACAGCTCCACAAAACGTAAGTCCTCCAGTATATTTCCCAGTACCTGCATAGCCCACCAACACACACACAAAAAAAAAAAAAAAAAAAAAAAAAAAAACACCTCCAACTCACTTCCACCCTAACAGCTCTAGCTATTCCCAACTATATACTTCCAACACTTTCACTGGCAACTCAACTAATACAATATGCCGATCGGAATAATGTCACTGAATGTAAAGGGCTTTAACCACCCGGGGAAGAGATATTCCCTCTGGTCCTAAGCACGCAAACTCCACAGCGACATACTGTGTCTCCAAGAGACTAATTTTTGTCAAGATAAGGCGTCAACGATGTCACACAAAAACTTCCCACATGTTTTCTGTGCTGACTCTCAAAACAAAACAAAAGGAGTATTGATAGTGATCAGAGACACGGAGCGTTTAAATTGATATCTACAATTGTGGATCCCCAGGGGAGATACCTTATCCTAGTATGCAAAATGAACAATGCAACCTTTACTATCTGTGAGAGTGAGAGCCCCTGTCTTAGTGAAAATGTGTGTAAAATGGACACAGGACTCTCAAAGAAGCAATTTGAGAAGTTCCACCACCTCTGGTCAATTCCCAAATGAAATGCTTTCTGCCAATGTTGTAACCTTTCCCAAACCAGGGAAGGAGCCGTTTACCCTCTCTAATTTCCGTCCTATCTCTTTATTAAACACTGACTTAAATTATATGCTAAACTAGTAGCCCAGAGATTAGTCTCCATTATGCCTCACCTCATACACCCCGACCAGGTCGGGTTCACCTTAGGCAGGCAAGCCCCGAATGCCACACGAAAAATGATAAATCTCCTACATTATGCAGAAAAGCACAATATATCAACCCTATTTCATTGCCTTAGATGCTGAAAAGGCATTTGATAGGATTCACTGGGGTTATTTGAAACATACTCTCACTCAATTTGGATTTAAAAGCAACATAATATCAGCCATTCTAGCCCTATACTCCAACCACACTGCCCGAGTCCTCTCAGATGGGGTCTTTTCAGACCCATTCACTATAATCAACGTAACGAGGCAAGGATGTCTCCTGTACCCACTGATTTTTACATTACTGATGGAACCCCTAGCTCAAAAAATCCGCTCCCCCAAATCCATATCAGGAATCAAAATTAAAGGTCAAGAATTTAAACTCACTTTATTTGCGGATGACATAATCCTCACTTTGACTGACCCGGCTTCCTCCCTGGTAAAGGTATGGGAAATCTTAAATACCTTTAATACATGCTCCTTCTACAAGGTAAATGACTCCAAGTCCAATGTCCTTGGCGTTCACATTACTAAATATGCCAAACTACAGTTCCCTTTCAATGGGTATCTTCATCAATGTCCTATTTAGGCATATCTCTGACCTCTCCATCTTGAAACTTATATACTTGCAACTATCTACCATTTCTTCAAACTTGCAGGAAAGATCTCTAAGAAATAAGCAAACATTATCTCACATGGGCCGGCAGAGCGGCAGCTTTTAAAATGATCACCCTCTCGAAACTCCTGTACCTATATAGAGCTTTACCAATACAGATCCCCAAATCTTTTTTCAGCACCATTAAAAGATTACTGTGTTCCTTCGTATGGCAGGGACGGAAACCTCGTGGTTCCTATGCTACTATCGTAAAACACAAACTTGCAGGAGGTATGAGCTTCCCAGACAGATTACTACATGGCAGTGTTACTGGACCAAATCAGACACTGGTTTACCAGTTCAACAAACAATGTCAATTTATCGAGCAATCATTTGTACCCGAAGGCAATTTAAGCTCTCTTTTGCTAGCCAAAAAAACCCACTTGAAACCCCCAAAAAACAGACCACCCACTGATATCGTCCGCAGTTGAGGCATGGCGCTTCCTATTCCAAAAGACATCCCTATCAGAACACACTCAATCCATATCTCCACCAGTGGAGGTTTTCAACTTCATACTCCCCGACATGTCTCTTAAACATTGCTCAAACATAAAAAGTCTCCCACTGACAGAAATAATACTTAAAGACCAAATTCTTCCATTCCAAACCATAAGATCTAGACACCTAATACCATTGCAAGGTGCATACACATACAGGCGTATAGCCTCATACTTGAAAAAAAACCCACACCAACAGTTACAATCCCCACCAAGGCATGGTCCTTTTGGACCTCCAACTCCCCCACAGCAAAAGGAATAACCCTTATGTACAACTTGTTACAGAACAAAGATATGTTTATTAAGACATCAACATACAAGAGATGGGAAAGGGATCCACAGGCCTCTTTCTCAGATTTCCAATGGTGCAAAGCTATAAAATACAACCACAAAGCTTCCAAATGTATTAATTATTGGGAACTGTCACAAAAAATCCACCATAGATGGTATCTTACTCCTGTGCAAATGCACAAATCTGCAAATCTTGACGACGACTCCTGTTGGAGAGGTTGCTCCTACAAGTGCTCCCTACTTCACATTCTATGAGAATGCCCAAACATTCACCCCTTCTGGAGAAAAATGTTCTCTTTAATCTCAGACATCACTGGTATTATATCTAAACTCACCCCATCCCTAGCCATTTTCAGTATAGGACTGGAATCCTTCCCACATGCATTCAGAACCATAATAATGCATATTCTATTTGCAGCCAGATTACTCATAATGCACAAATGGAGAAGCTCCTTAATTCCAAACATTTCTGATGTTAAACATCAACTAAACTTAATCAAAGGATATGAATATACCTCTGCCTTAAAAAGCAATACTCTTGCAAAATTTACCAAGGCCTGGAAGTATTGGCTGTGTACCCAAGTGTGATTGAGAATTATACTTCCTTCCTTCTTTCTTTCTGATATTTCTTATTTTGTAACCTTTTTACGAATAAGTTTTGTCCGGCTTGAACTAACGGACTGTATCCTACTGTTTATTACTATAAGTACACATATACACTAGGGCTGTTACTGATTAAAATTTTCGTGTTCGATTAATCGATTTTTTAAAATCGATTAATCGACTAATTTCGATTAATTGTAACACACATACAGATCCAACTAGTTTTAGCTGATCTCCTTTCATTGCAACTCTGCATTAGTCAGTGGTAAATGTGGTATACACTATTATATACAATCACCCAACACTAGTTAGTTTCCACAATCCATGACTTAACTTCACACAAATATGATTTAAATTTAAACTGTAGCAAGCACCGCCGTCATGGCAACAGCAGAAGCTGATCCACACTGCAAAAATATCACAGCTTATCAGCCTCTAAGGACAACAATGTTAAAAATGGAGGTTATCAAATTTGCCCACACTTAGCTCACTGAATGATCCCAGTTAACCACATCTATATTTACCATCACTGTCCATGCTGTCCAGTGACGTCACAGACATCGACGTCACCGGACTCCTCCCCCCTTCCCTTCATTAGCAGACAGAGGCACTTGGGGAAGGGGGGAGGAGTCCGGTGACATCGATGTCTGTGACGTCACCGGATCTCCGACGGAACTCCCTGAAGACCCGGAAGCCGGCAGAGAGGTGAGTACTGATTAAAAGAATTTTGATTGATCAAAAAAATTAACGATTAATCGAGGAATTAATCTTTAATTTCCCCAGCCCTAATATACACATGTTATTTGTTATACAACAATGTGTTTCTTTCCCTGTAAATGGAAAATTTTATAAAAATATATTGAAAAAAAAAGAATGGTGCTTGTCAACTAAGAGGGTACCAGAGTGGGCTGTTTCATTGGAGCCTGAATCACACATCTATCCATTTTAGTCTCTAGACATTGATGAACTGTATAATTAGTATAGATGAGCTTTCCTTAAAAGGTCAAGGGCAAGGCTGTAACCAGGGCTGTCTAGGTGTTGATGTAAAAAAAAAGGACAATTCACTCAGTAGGGTCTGTTATCTGTTGGGAAGAGTTGTTCCATGATTTGGACTGTCTCCCTAGGAGTTTGGACTACTTATAGTCCTGGACTATTAGGTTCAAACAAAGGAGATGCAATGACTCTATAGACTTTGTCAATGATAATCTAATTACAGGCTGGGTGTCTCAATAGCAGGCTAAAACTGCCCATGACAGTAACTTTTAGGTCTAGTGTATTGGTCACTTATGGGATCCCTTTCAATTTTTTTTTTGCTGTAAGTGTTTGGGGTGTAGATGCAATGTGGAGCAGGATGTGTCAGCTGGACCAGGAGGACAATCTCTTACCTCTATTTTCATACTCATAAGACCATTGAATAGGGGAGCTGATGAAGTGGGTCTCCTTTGCAAGCTAGGGAACGCAAGAGTCTTTGAGATGTGGAGCAGGGAGCTGAGGCATCAGTGTAGGTGTGGAAAAGAAGTATTTTATTGCCAGCCCACAGGTCCATTAGGAGGCGCTGTTTTAATTCTTGGGCATGAAAATCAGCAAGTGAAAGTGCTGTTAGCACTCTTTGTATGTGAGGTAAGCATTGAGCTCTGAACTGTGCTTACTCATGCTGCCATAGCTGGACAGCATGAGGGCTATTAAAGGGCTATTTTTCACTGGAATTCTGCTTTAATTTGAATAAGCCAAGTTGTGACCTATTTAAATTAGGACATATATGTAAAGATATTTCCTAAAAACTATTTTATTTTTAATCAGCAAATAGAAATAAATTTGAGCTATAATTCACCATGCTTTAATATGATTACATTGGTCTTTCACACATATATATGTATATACATAACTTTTTTTCTGATAAGCATTTCTAAAATTAACAACGAAAGAGAACTTTGGAAATGCAGTCGTAAGCACATTTACAGAAAAAGCACCTTGTCACAATTTATGAATGTTCTGAGCTTGCGCCTGGTGCAGATAAACGATCTACTACAGCAAGAAGACACTGAAAATACTAAATATATTGCTATTTGCTCACACATGCAGTTCACTATGTGTCCTGGGTTAAATACAACTTTCTTATTTGAAGGAAACTATATATGTCTGTCATATAAATGACACACTCAATGTAATAAAATCATACCATATGCTTAAAATGTTTGATTTTTTATTTCCAAAATTCAATTATAACTGTTTACTGTTTCCTTTTAAAACAAAGGTTTCTTGAAAGCAGGAAGGAGGAAATTTGTTTCTGCCAAAATTCTATCCCAGAACAGCAATACTGTGTGTTATTTTTAAGTGCAATGTTTAGATGGGAGCTTGAACCTTAATGAAATTTCCAGGACTGGCTATAGAGATTTCTTTTCCAAGTTACTGATCTTTGTGAAGGATTGCTGGCATATAGTAAATAGCTATAGGAACATTTTCAGATGATATAAACCTTTACATAGCAGCACTAATATGGCAAAAAACAGTATTTATACCTTAAATAAAAACAACTGAGACTTTAGATTGAGCAACTGTTGTTGTTATCATTATTACTATTATTATAAAATGTTTCTTTGAAATGAGCTTCAACATGAAAATCTTTTATACAAGATGTTAAATTACAGGGGGTTAAAAAATCATCTAACAATATAACCAGATTTGTTTCCACCTTGCAAATTAACATTTTTTGCAATTGCCTACATAGAAAACATTTTAGTTAAATTTGCTTAATAATTGAACCTGGTTTTACTTTAACCTGTCAGAGAGGTTAAATGAAAGTGAAATGTGAACATTCTTCTTAATTATCTGTGTTAATTTAAGCAAATACACATTCCAGCTAGCGGTTCACCAATATCAAAGCAGATCCTGCATGTTCAAAATTTGTGGTCCTAGTAAAACCATAACTGGAGCTAATAACTACTACGGAACTTCTTTGTCTGTTGCTGCTGTATTATCCTTTTGGTTTGTGCACAAGGTTAAACTGAAAGTTCAGTAATGCAGAAGTGCAGCAGCCATCTTTAACCACTTCCCGCCCAGCCTATAGCAGAATGACGGCCGGGCGGTGGTTCAGTTATCCTGACTGGGCGTCATCGGTGGTGCAGTGATCGCGGTGATCGGTGTTGTGGTGTGTCAGTCTGACACACCACAACACTGATCTCGGTAAAGAGCCTCCGGCGGAGGCTCTTTACCACGTGATCAGCCGTGTCCAATCACGGCTGATCACAATGTTGACAGGAAGAGCCATTGATCAGCTTTTCCTCACTCGCGTCTGACAGAAGCGAGTGGAGGAGAGCCGATCGGCGGCTCTCTTGTTTATCAGCACAGCCCCCCCCTCAGATGCCCCCACTAGACCACCAGGGAAACCCCCAGGACCACCAGGGAAGCCCCCAGCATGTGGATAGCCAGGTACATCCCCCATGGCCATCCACATGAAAAAAATGGGCACTGACTGGCACCTCTGTGGCAATTTAAATAACAGAGATGCCCAGCAATGCCACCCATCAGTGTCATCAGTGCCACCCATCAGTGTCCATCAGTGCCACCTATCAGTGCCCATCAGTGCCCATCTATCAGTGCCCATCAGTGCCCATCTGTACCACCTATCAGTGCCACCCATAAGTACCCATCAGTGCCACCCATAAGTACCCATCAGTGCCGCCTATGAGTGCCCATCAGTGATGTCTGCAAGTGTCCATCAGTGCCGCCTACGAGTGCCCATCAGTGCCACATACCAGTGCCACCTATCAGTGCCACTTATCAGTGCCCATCAGTGCTGCCTATCAGTGCCCATCATCAGTGCCCATCGGTGCCACCTCATCAGTGTCACCTCATTGGTGCCACCTCATCGGTGCCCACCAGTGCCGCCTTATCAGTGCCCATCAGTGCAGCCATATCAGTGCCCGTCATTGAAGAAGAAAATGTACTTATTTACAAATAATGTAACAGAAACAAAGCAAAACTTGTTTTTTTTTTTCAAAATTTTCGGTATTTTTTTATTTGTTGCGCAAAAAATAAAAAACGCAGAGGTGATCAAATACCACCAAAAGAAAGCTCTATTTGTGGGAACAAAATGATAAAAATTTAGTTTGGGTACAGTGTAGCATGACCGTGCAATTGTCATTCAAATTGCGACAGTGCTGAAAGCTGAAAATTGGCCTGGGCAGGAAGGTGTCTAAGTGCTTGGTATTGAAGTGGTTAAGGAAACCACTTTGCAATGCTTAATTATGGAGTGTCTCCAGTTCAGGGGGCAGCCATCTTGGCTGGGTCTGATTTATTCTTGGGGGTGATTGGTTGATGCAACAGAGCAAGGAGACTGGGCTTCAGGCTTCTGTGAGAAAAGTGGAGAAGACTGCTTTGAAGCAAGCAGGTGTATGAAGAAAAGACTGGACTGAGCTCCTGAATGAAAGCCTGACAAAACTGACCATAAGTGGGTGAGATCTGAGAGAACCAAAAATACAGTTCTCTTCACACAGGACCTTGCCTCAGAGACTGGGTACTCTCTCCCTGGGAGTGTGTGATCAGACTGTACAAGGAGCACTCCCGCTAACTGTAAGGAAGGAAAAGAGCGACTGTCTCAGTAGGATTGAAAGAGAGAGAGATCACAACAACGTCTATCCCTGACTGACTTGAACTGGAATTTTACTAAGTCGGAGCACATGTTCAGAGACTCAGAAGAGGGTCTCCTGGGTCTGACATGCGACTAACATTGTACAAATTAGTCTGTTGTCTGATGCAAATTGGTCTGCTTTCTTCAAAGGCCCAAACTTTGCCAGGCAGCTTTTTTAATTTTTCATCAATCCCTGGCCAGTGGGATAAAATTGGGACTGTTATAGCAAGGTAGGATTGTCTTTATATACTGTTGCTAGGTAAATGCAGTTCAGTTCTGTTGATTACTGTTAGTCAAAATACTGCATGAGTTTAACCATATCTCTCAGAGTAATGTTATTGTCTTTTTGATAGTTTCTATAAGTACACGGGCTAACATCTTCTCTTTTAGGCTATGCTTGACCCAATTAATTTTTGAAATACCTCAAAATGTGTCAATAAGTGCCAGGTGAGTGAGATGTGTCATCTTCAGGTGCACTGCCTGGCCTTTGAACGTAGATCTGATGACCTAAATTGACCTGTAAAGGGGATTTTTGATATGTAGTAGTCATCCCTGCCAAGGTCAGGTGTACCTGACCCCGTTCTTCTGCTGTTGTTGAGGTGCAAGAACCGCAGGGCTCTCATATGGAGCAGAGAGCCAGTACTAGTGCCGCTCACCCTTCTGGTGAACTGGCAAGCACCAGTGGCCCAGTACATCCTGGTCGTACATCCAGCACTGCAGTAACACTTGGTGACGTGGCTAGCACGAGTAGCATCCTGCTGGCACCAAGAAGAAGACAAAGACAGGCCTGTCGAGCCCATAGTGCCCTTCCTGCTGCATTTGCCAATCCTAATTTGGAGCCCACCACTTCTGCAGCATTCAATGGCCAACCCGGAATTCAGGTGGAAACAGTTGGTTTTTTATGTCACTTGATTTTAATTCACTGTTTTTCACAGAAAATCTCTATAGATCTATTGTGGACCAAAGCAATTTGTATGCTGGTCAATTCATCCACTATAATCCCCAGTTGACCCTTGCCAGAGATTGGAGACCTATTACAGTCTCCGAATTTAAGACCTTCCTGGGCCTATCCCTCCTCATGGGCATAACTAAAAAGAGTGAGTTGCGGTCATATTGGTCCACTGACCCAATTCACCATATGCCCGTGTTCTCTGCCTCCATGACCAGGACACGATACGAGCAGATCTTGCGGTTCATGCACTTCAATGATAATGAACTCTGTCGCCCTCGGGGTGACCCTGGATTTGATCGGCTCTACAAAATTCGGCTCCTCGTAAACCACTTCAACCAACAGTTTGCAGCCTTGTTTACTCCCGATCAAGTTGTCTGCATTGATGATTTCCTGATTAAGTTTTCTGGTTGCTTGTCTATCAAACAGTATCTTCCCAGCAAGCGTGCCAGATATGGGGTCAATATGTATAAGCTCTGTGACAGGGCAACAAGCTATACATATAGGTTTATGATTCACGAGGGAAAAGATAGTCACGTAGAGAACTGCCCAGGCTACATAGGGAGTGCTGGTAAGATTGTGTGGGACTAGGTGTCACCCTTATTCGGAAAGGGGTACCACTTGTACATGGACAATTATTACGCAAGCGTGCCACTTTTTAGTCACCTTTTTGATTATGGAATTGATGCGTGTGGCAATGTGCGATCTAATCGCTGGGGCTTCCCCCAATGGCTTGTAGAATTCCTACTTAGATGGAGGGAGAGAGCCCGCTTGAAGTGAACTAATTTGTTAGCGGTGAAGTGGAGTGATTCATGGAATGTTTCTGTTCTGTCCTCCCTTCACGCAGATACAACAGTCCTAATTCCTACGGCGACTGGTGTTGTGGAGAAACCCCTCTGTGTTCATGAATACAACCTTAATATGGGAGGGGTGGACCTCAATGACCAGTTGTTGACACCATACCTAATTGCCTGTAAGGCCAGATGCTGATACAAAAAAGTGTCTGTATAGTTATTTCAATTGGCTCTGCTGAACGCTTTTGTGCTATACAAAGCTTCAGGATGGACTGGATCCTTCCTCAAATTCCAGGAAGAGATTGTCACAGCCCTTCTGTTTCCAGACGGTGCTATGGCCCACCTTCCCAATGCAAATGCAGTGAGCCGGCTGCATGAGAGGCATTTTTCGTATGTCCTCCCTGGTACCCCTACCCAAAGAACACCCCAAAGAACATGTCGTATCTGTAGAAAATGCGGATTTAGGTGTGACACCCACTGTTATTGTCTCTCCTGTCCTGACCAACCTGGTCTCTGCATTGGTGACTGTTTCAAACGCTACCACACACTAGTGGAGTATTAGCATAGGGTACAGCACTACACAGTCCTAGGGCACACTAACACAGGGTCTCAAAAGATGTGATGGCCATCACATTTTGAGAGACCCTAATCTGCAACGTTAAGTTTACAGTTTTTTTTTTAAAAAAGTGAAAAAAGTGAAAAAAAAACACACAAAAAAATATAAAATAAAAAAGCAAAAAATAGTTGTGGTTTTATTTTTCTTCTCTCTCTCTATTGTTCTCTCTCTTATGTTTGCTCTCTACTGTCAGCTCTATTGTTTGCTCACTATTGTTCTATATCTATTGTTCTCTCTCTGTTTTATTTTGACTATGTTTTAGTGTATTTGCTTTGCAGGTATGGTATGTCCTACTGTTATTCTGTAATGTTACTTTGTTTTATTGTTAACCATCGATTGCTTAGCAGGTACACCATTCAGCTGCAGCATGAGTTTATTTATCTTGACAGCAACAGCGTTTGCTCCTACAATATGTAAAGCCGTGACTCCAGCGCTGTAGGAGGTGATTTCACCACCACAGTTAAAAAAAGAGAGCATATATGCCGAAGCATGATGGCAGGGGTGGAGGAGCGATTTGCTCCTAACATTAGGGGCATGCCCCCATGCTTCAGCAGATATTTTTTAGGTACAGATTGCATTAAAAAATGTTTTATTTATACTATGTTTTATTGTATTTTCTTTGCAGGTATTACTGTTATACTGTAATCTTACTTTGTTTTATTGTTAACCATCATTTGTTTAGCAGGTATGCCATTCAGCTGCAGCACTGATTTATTTATCTTGACAGCAACAGCATTTGCTCCCATGATATGTAAATCAGCGACTCCAGCGCTGTAGGAGGTGATTTCACCACCACAGTTAAAAAAAAGTAAAAAAAAAATGGTGCATGTATTCCCATCATTAGAAGTGGGTGAATGAAGGGCGGTATTCTAATCGTGGGCATACCTGCCAATCAATCTGTTTTTTCGTTCAGCCCACAGGCTGCATGAAAAAAAGAACATTACAATGTATGCCCAACAAGGGCCAGCGACGTACTGGTATGTTGCTGGACTTTGAGAAGTTATACCAGAATGATGCCTGCAGGTTTAGGTATCATCTTGGTATCATTCTTTTCAACCAGCAGTTGGCTTTCATATAAAAGCAATCCTAGAGGCTAATCAGGGAACAAGAGAATGCAGCCGGTGGTCCTGCCAGCTGACCATAGAGTTGATCAGAGACCAGAATGGCTCCAATCATCTCTATGGCCTAAGAAACCGGAAGCTACAAGCATTTCATGACTTAGGTTTCGCCAGATATAAACATCACCATTGGGAAATTGGGAAAGCATTTTATCACACTGATCTTGGTGTGGTCAGGTGCTTTGAGGGCAGAGGAGAGATCCAGGGTCTAATAGACCCCATTTTTTTTTAAAAAAAGAGTACCTGTCACTAACTATTGCTATCATAGGGGATATTTACATTCCCTAAGAAAATAATAAAAATGATTAAAAAAAAAAATGAAAGGAACAGTTTAAAAATAAAATAAAAAAAGCTAAATAAATATTAAAAAAAGCACCCCTGTCCCCCTGTCCCCCTGTGCTTATGCGCAAAGGCGAACGCAAGCGTCGGTCTGGTTTCATATGTAAACAGCAATTGCAAAGGTCAGATCAAGGGCAGTCATTTTAGCAGTAGACCCCCTCTGTAAATCTAAAGTGGTAACCTGTAAAGGCTTTTAAAAATGTATGTAGTTTGTCGCCGCTGCACGTTTGTGCGCAATTTTGGTATCCATGTACACGGCATAAGATCATCTTTTTTATCTCATCAAACATTTGGGCAATATAGTGAGTTTTAGTGCATTAAAATTTAAAAAAATGTGTTTTTTCCAAAAAAATTGCGTTTGAAAAATCGCTGCGCAAATACAGTGTGAAAAAAAATTGCAACACCCACCATTTTAATCTGTAGGGCCCTTGCTTTAAAAAATATATAATGTTTGAGGGTTCAAAGTAATTTTCTTGCAAAAAAAAATATTTTTCTATGTAAACAAAAAGTGTCAGAAAGGGCTTTGTCTTCAAGTGGTTAGAAGAGTGAATGATGTGTGACATAAGCTTCTAAATGTTGTGCATAAAATGCCAGGACAGTTCAAACCCCCCCTCCAAATGACCCCTTTTTGGAAAGTAAACGCCCTAAGCTATTTGCTGATAGGCATGTTGAGTCCATGGAATATTTTATATTTTGCCACAAGTTGCGGGAAAATGACAAATTTTTTTTGTACAAAGTCTTCACTAAATGATATAATGCTCAAACATGCCATGGGCATATGTGAAAATACATTCTACTGTTTCTCCTGAGTACAGGGATACCACATGTGTGAGACTTTTTGGGAGCCTAGCCGTGTACAGGACTCTGAAACCAAGCACGGCCTTCAGGCTTTCTAAGGGCGTAAAATGGTGATTTCACTTCCTCACTACCTATCACAGTTTCGGAGGCCATGAAATGTCAAGATAGCATGAAACCCCCCCAAATGACCCCGTTTTGGAAAGAAGACACTTCAAGCTATTTGTTGAGAGGCATGTTGAGTCCATGGAATATTTAATATTTTGCCACAAGTTTTGGGAAAATTCATTTTATTGTTTTTTTTTACAGAAAGTTGTCACTAAATGATATATTGATCAAACATGCCATGGGCATATGTGAAATTACACCCCAAAATATATAAAATATATTCTGTTGCTTCTCTTGAGTATGGGGATACCACATGTGTGAGACTTTTTGGAAGCCTAACCATGTTCAGGACCCCGAAAACCAATCACCGCCTTCAGGCTTTCTAAGAGCGTAAATTTTTGATTTCAATCCTCACTGCCTATCACAGTTTCAGAGTCCATGAAAAGCACAAATCCCCCCCAAATGACCCCATTTTGGAAAGTAGACATCCCAAGCTATTTTCTGAGAGGCATGTTGAGTATTTTTCAGATCTCGCTTTTTGTCACAAAGTTTTGAAAAAAGAAAAAAAACATTTCTTTGCTTTCTTCATTTTCAAAAACAAATGAGAGCTGCAAAATACTCACCGTGCCTCTTATAAAATACCTTGTGGTGTCTACTTACCAAAATGGGGTCATTTGGGGGGGGGTTTGTGCTATCTGAACATTTCAGGACCTTCGTAACTGTGATAGGTAGTGAGGAGTAAAATCACCATTTTACGCCCTTAGAAAGCCTGAAGTCGGTGATTGGATTTCAGGGTCCTGTACACGGCTAGGCTCCCAAAAAATATCACACATGTGCTATCCCCATACTCAGGAGAAGCAGCAGAATGTATTTTGGGGTGTAATTCCACATATACCAATGGCATGTTTGAGTAATATATAATTTAGTGACAACTTTGTGCAAAAAAAAGGGTTTGTCATTTTCCTGCAACTTGTGGCAAAATATAAAATGTTCCATGGACTCAACATGCCTCTCAGCAAATAGTTTTGGGTATCTACTTTCCAAAATGGGGTCATTTGGGGGAGTTTTGTGCTATCTGGGCATTTTATGGCCTTCAAAACTGTGATAGGTAGTGAGGAGTGAAATAAAAAATTTACGCCCTGAAATCCTGAAGGCGGTGTTTGGTTTTTGGGGTCCTGTACACGGATAGGCTCCCAAAAAGTCTCACACATGTGGTATCCCCATACTTAGGAGAAGCAGCAGAATGTATTTTATGGTGTCATTCCACATATAACAATGGCATGTGTGAGCAATATAACATTTAGTGACAACTTTGTGTAATTTTTTTTTGTCATTTTTCAAACACTCGTGACAAAAAATAAAATATTCAATGGGCTCAACAAGCCTCTCAGAAATTTCCTTGAGATGTCTACTTTCCAAAATGGGGTCATTTGAGGGGGGGAGTTGTACTGTCCTGCTATTTTAGCACCTCAAGAAATGAGATAGGCAGTCATACACTAAAAGCTGCGTAAATTCCAGAAAATGTACCAGTTTGTAGACGCTATAACTTTTGCGCAAACCCATAAATATACGCTTATTGACATTTTTTTTTACCAAAGACATGTGGCTGAATGCATGACTAAAATTGAGTTTATTGGATTTTTCTTATAACAAAAAGTAGAAAATAGCATTTTTTTCCATTTGTATCCAAAAAATAAAAATCACAGAGGCAATCAAATACCATCAAAAGAAAGCTCTATTTGTGGGAAAAAAAGGACGCAAATTTTGTTTGGGTACAACATTGCATGACCGCACAATTACCAGTTAATGCAGCGAAGTGCCAAATTGTAAAAAGTGCTCTGGTCATTGAGCAGCCTGATCTTCCAGAGCTGAAGTGATTAAATTATTACAGAAAACATTGAAGTTTATTCTGTTTTGGCAAATGCATTACAAAATTGTTTTTTTTTATTTTCTTTTATAAAAATCTTTTTTTAAAGTTGAGTTTTAAGAAACCATAAAAACAATAACAATCATTGCAGATGTGAGTTTAACCCCCTTATGCCCACCCCAGCATTCATTTAAAAAGGAATGGGAGTGCTTTACATTGACTCTATGCTAGTTAAAATAGCTATGAATAAATAGAAAAGATCCTTTAAAAATATAAAAATTTGGGAACACTATCATCAAGGTAATCAAAGCTGCAAACATTGAAAAGGAACATCAGATTGCAAAAGAGAGTAAGAAAAAAATTACAAAACTATTCAAATACAGTACAGTAAAAAAGGTCAGATCTGGACATGTAGGACCCTTACTAGATAATTTTGAGTTGGTTACTGTGGACATAGGCACATTTATTAAATACCTTCTTCAGCTCTGTGTAAACAAAAATTGGGAAGCTCAAGCCCTAAATGGGCATAGTATTGACAGATGATCCACAATGGCTCAAAATTGACATGGTCCCGAAACATTTAGACAAAATAATGGTAAATAAAGCACCTGGACCAGATGATTTACATCCAAGGCCATTGTTTCTAATTTTTAGAGGCTCTTTAATGATTGGCATGGTACTATTGTACTATTGGCAAAAGGCCAATGTGATGCCTATATTTAAATATCAATCAAAGTCTTTACCAATTACAGTAACTACAGACCTGTTAATTTAACTTCTATAGTCCAGAAAATATTGGAGAGTTTAATAAAAGACCACATAGAAGAGTTTTAGAAAATAATATTTTAAGCAATAGTCAGCGTGGATTCACAAAACACTGAAGAAGTTATCAAACAAATCTAATTTCTTTTTATGAGGACGTAAGTAAAAACTTAGACAAAGGAGTGGCTGAGGACGTAGTATCTTTGGATTTTGTCAATGCATTTGACACAGTTCCCCCCACATGGCACATGTGCAAATTAAAGGTCATAGGTTTGGAAAATTAAGTTTGTAAATAGATAGAAAACTAGTCAAAAGACCATATTTAGAGAGTAGTAATTAATGTGATACTAAATGCTCTATTTTTTTTAATAACAAACATTTTATAATGTATATTTAATGCTATTGCACAGAGCAGCCCTGATCGTCCTATTCTCGGTTGCCCTGCCGGAGCTCCTGGCCCCCCCTCACTGAGTGCTTGCTATGGAGGCATCCATGCATGTTCGCTCCTGAGCTAAACTCTGTGTGGCTATAAGCCACACAGATTGGAACCCAGCCCGCCCACCTGTCTTCCCATACTGGCTGTGATTGACAGATGACGTGCCGGCCGGAAATGAAGTGACTGGAATGCATCGCACACCGTGCTTGCACTCCACGGATGGCGTGTATCATGGAAGGCTAAACATCCCTGATGACAGGCCAGACGGAAATAAGGTAACTGGAATGCATTGTGCACCGTGCTTGCACTCCATAGTAGAGCAATCCCGCTGATGATGCTAGGGTGGATGGAGAGAACTCCCAGTCACACAAGCCAGCCTAATGAAATGACCAGACCATGTCACATAATTATGTCACTCATTTTGAGTGATCGCTCTGCATAAAGTAATGCATATTAGCAAGTACATTAATACATATCTAATAATAATGGTAATGATCAGCGCAGGTTTCAGAGTGAGCTCTAACAAGTGAATAATACAGTGAAATAAACCCAAATATGTACGTGAAATAAACACAATTAATCCAAAATATATCTATGACAATCCAGATCAAGACTGTCAATTAGTGACAACAATCTTAAGTGTCTATAAAAGTGGTAAATCTTCTAAATTGACATCAATGTTATAGAGTGTGGATCTTCGTGAATAGGCAGCCATGTAATGCCCACAGAGCTCTTACCTCCAAAAGGAGAAAAATAAGCCTTAGAACAATGTCATATGGTGGAACCAGATGTATGATGTCTGTACTTCCAGCCGATGTCCATGTAGGGGGTTTTGGATATGGGTCACACTCTATTAGGTGAATCTTATCTCTGTTATGAACTGAATCAGCCTCCAGGTTCCATGGTGCCGTGGTTAGCGTTCAGCATTCATCATTGAAAAGGGAAAAAGAAAACAGCCCTTTCGTAGTGTAATATGTAAAGAAATATGCAATTTATTAAAATACGAAATGACATAAAAGTAGTTAAAAACAGGCTTATCTGTGTACAGCACATGTAAAACATGCTCCTTGCATCACTTCTGGGTTTTTGAACTTCCGGCCATGCCCTACGCGTTACATCAGTACACATGACTTCATCAGGGGAACCAGATTGGTTGTTGAGCAACCCTATTTATGTCTGGAAATAGGAAGTGAATTAGCGACCATTTTGTTGGAGAATATGTCCTCCCCATGGCGGCGGCCATTTTTTTGGAAGGTGAAGATGGACTAAATCCGGAATCTTCTTGGAATAAGATTAGGTAGCCATTTTCTTATGGAGTCCGTCTCCATCATGGTGGCGGCCATTTTATAGGAAGGCTTTAGTTGGAACTCGGCCATCTAGTGGCAGACATGAATACAGAAAGAAATGTATGCAGTATGAAATGTAAAATATTAGCTATTATTAATAATACAGTTCACGTCCCAGTCAAATTTTAATCCAAAATGGGTATAGCATTGTAAGTCATAGGTCCAGCGGGTCTCTAATTGTGAGATCTCTCGCTTGGTCATACTAACTCGTCAGTGAGGGGTAAATCTATCAATGGCAATGAAAGTAGTCCCCACTGGATTTTTATTATGACATTCAAGATAATGGCGAGAAACGCTATGTTTAGTAAACCTCTTGATGTTGGTTATGTGTTCTTTGATTCTAACATATGTAGCTCTTATTGTGCGGCCCACATATTATAGACCGCATGGACAGATCAATAAATAAACTACATTCTGGGAAGTAAAAGTAATGAATGTGTTAAGATCATACACCCTAGCCATGACATTGGACTTAAATTGGCAAATTTTCCTATCTTTGTATTAAGATTGCACATGGTGAATTTTCGACACATAAAAAAGCACTTAGACTTCTGAAAAAAGGAGACTCTATTGGGAGCATTCAAAATATTCAGTGCGACCTGGAGTCTAAGGGGAAGAACTCCTCTAAAGATAACTTTTGGAAGGTCAGGTAATACAGGGCCCAACACTGTATTTAGTACCGCCCAATGTTCATCAATATATTTGTAGTATTTTTAGCATAGATGTTTTATATAAAGTGTTTGGAATTTTATTATACCAAGGAGAGCCTCCAGCAATATATTACTACCTCTCCCATAGGTTTTATCAGTATTGATATTAGATATAGATTAATGTACTTGCTAATATGCATTACTTTACGCAGAGCGATCACTCCAAATGAGTGACATAATTACATGACATGGTCTGGTCATTTCATTAGGCTGGCGTGTGTGACTGGGAGTTTTCTCCATCCACCCTAGCGTCATTAGTGTGATTGCTCTACTGTGGAGCGCAAGCGCAGTGCGTGATGCGTTCCAGTTACCTCATTTCTGGCTGGTGTGTCATCTGAGATGTTCAGCCTTCCATGATACACGTCATCCGTGGAGCACAAGCGCGGTGCATGATGCATTCCAGTTACTTCATTTCCGGCCGGCGCATCATCTGTGAAGTTCAGCCTTCCATGATGCATGTCATCCGTGATTTGATAAAAGGGTGTGCTTGCATCACCTGGCCATGCCTCTGATGATATCTGGTTGGATGAAACATGTCAGGCGGGCAGATGCAAGCACGCTGAGAGCCGCAACGGTTACACATCTCGATGTCTGTTATCCTGTTTTTACCTTTAAGTTCACTACAATAAACAGCTACTTTTATACTTGACAGGCTTCATAATTTGCTGCCTTATTCTCTTATTGGGTGTTGCTGACCTTTTGTTTGGATGACCACACTCACTACTGATTAGAGTTTGTGATCTTGGTGGCTTCATGTGAGCAGTGCCTGATGCAAGTTGTATTCCATTGGATCACCATAAATCCACTATCAGTGTTTGCAGAGCCAAGCTGTGATTCCTGGTCATTAACACATGCCTACCCATTTCTACTTTCTGGTAAGCAGATTGGATATACACTGGGTGTGGTGTGCGTTTCCATACACACTGAAGCTGGTGAAGGGTTCCTTTCACCTTTTCCTTCTTGAAAAGACTGATTATTTAACTAGTGCTGCATGTGGACTTTTATCTTATCTTTGTTTGCTTATCAACAAACTGTGCTGGCTGCTCATGTTTAGGTATTTCTGCGTAGTAGTGCATATACCCACCATCCTTTATTTCTACTTAATTTAATATGTGCCACCGCCGCAAAACAAATCACAGTGAAATAATGCAGGCTATGCTGCAGCTAATATTCACCACTAATGTCAGTAAAAAAATGTGTAAAAAACTGTTTGTGTAGCTGTGCTGGCCCTTTAAATGTGTATAACAAACAGTGCATCAAATTCAAATTACCATATAAATGTGTATAATTATCATGTGTTGATGATTTCCAACAAAAACCATGTATAGCAAGTCATGGAAGTCCCAATATTAAAAGAATACACAATAAACAATAAAGTCCAAAGGAGTTAATCCACTGTGCTAAACAAAAGGTTACTTCCAAAGCAATCATGTTGTGATTCACCACCACCATCCAATCTATGTGCTTACCAAAAAGCAGTGTTAAACAAGTCTGTATAATACCTTTCTTTTATCCTCCAAGCCAGTAAGTAGATAGTGATCTGGTTGAAGCCTATTCTGTTACCTGGCCTTTCCTGAACCAGTCCTCTGTAGCCAGGTTTGTAAGGCTGTTATCTGGTCCTCTAGTTATACCTTTTCAAAGTTCTATTAAGTGGATGTCCAATGTTCTGTGGATGAAGTTTTGGCCACAACGTACTTGGCACTCTAAAGTAGAATCTTTTGACTCTTCTTGTTGGGCTTGTTAGCACAGTTTTTGTATAGTGGTTGCCCAGCCCTCTTATTCATTGCTTGGAGACATCCCAGAGTTTATGAACACTTTGCCTGTGTCCTGTACTGTACAATTAATAACATGTTTTTCTTACCTGTAAATCCCATATCCTGGAGTACAGTACAGGACACAGGACACCCTTCCTCTTATTCCTTGTTTACAATACATCCCTTGCTACAAAATTGAGAACTGATGAAGTAGCATAATGATATAAGAGAGGTGCCTAGGGGGTGTGTCCTCAAAATCTTTGCCGGTGTCCAATCACCTGAGGGCACAAGCCTATAACCCAGGGTATTTGAATACTTTGCCTGTATCCTTTACTATATTTCAAGATATGGAATTTGTATGTCAAAAGTTCCCTTTTCTCTCAGTATTCCTATTTTCCAGGGATGGTATGGGCATGTTTTTGTTCCCATATTCTAATTACTGCTTAAAATGAACTGTACTTTAAACATACTACACAATATAATTGGCCAACTGCAGAACAGGCAAAATAAAGCACATTTTCTCACCTTCCTTTCTCAAGCTCTATTGTTGCCTTAATCCATGAGAGCTCCTGCTTTGCTAGTACTACTGACTTTGTGAACACTAAGCACACTCAAACCTGCCTCTAAGTGTAACCCATTTAAATCTTTTCCTGGCTATCCTCTTTATGCATACCAATAAAATACAACTTGTAATCTTGGTTGCAACTTCGTAGACAAATATGTTGTTTTTTTTTTAAGCTTCTCAGAGTCACATCCATCTGACACAATCATTTTTGTCAATTCTAATTAAAAATATTTTGAAATATGTTGCAAAATTAGAAACTGTGACAACCATGTTTAAAACACAGCGAACAGTTGCAACCTAAAAGAAAAACATCTGAGTCAACTTCATGAGCTTTTCTGAAATGATTCAGTGTAGCATATTGTGCTCAGATTCAATATTGTATACTACAATGCTTTTTATCAGTTACAAACAATGTGATTTGTGCCAAAAGATGACCTTTTCATTGGGGATTTTGCAGTAAAAATTTACACTTTGATACAAATATTTCTGTTGCACATACATGTAAAGTGACACATTTGATGGTAGTTTTTATTTTCCCTAGTGCACTTATTTAGAATCGCATCACTTTTTAAAATGCCCTTGCTTGCACTGCTAAAGAAAGCACTAGTGCTTAAAGTGGTTGTAACCCTAAAAAAAAAATAAACATGCTCCTGTCCCTTTAAGGAACCAGATATAGCACAGTGCTTTTGCCATGTCAGTTTATCCCTTTCTATGTTGTACAATACGTGGTTGATCCTGCCTGTTCCTGTGTTCCCCTGTATTAACTGATCACGTTTATCATGGCTGCTGATCCATTATATTGTTGTCAGATTACGTTCCTCCATCATCCAGCTCTTTCCTCATTGTCTCTGCATCTCCCCCACTCCTCCTCTATTTCTGTCATTTTTGTAGTTTGTGTGTGAAGCCGATCTCCTCCCCACCCCTCCCCTCTTCTCTCCTCTCCTCCAGTCTTCACTGAGTAATACTATTCCATGGCAGCTGCTCCTCCCCCTCCTCTATGATGTCAATGAGAAGAAACTGAAACAAGGTCAGAGTGAGAGGGGAATAACAGCCCCTCCCACTGGAGTTCCTCTGCTTGGTAGTAAGAGCAGACTAGGGATGAGCTATCTGTTTGAGTCAAACATGAGTTTGATGCAAACATTGGCTGTTCGCCTGTTCGCCGAACAGTGAACAATTTGGGGTGTTCATGGCAAATTCGAAAAGCCGCGGAACACCCTTTAAAATTCTATGGGAGAAATCTAAAGTGCTAATTGTAAAGGTTAATATGCAAGTTACTGTCATAAAAAGTGTATGGGGACCCGGGTCCTGCCCCAGGGGACATGTATCAATGTAAAAAAAGTTTTAAAAACGCCCATTTTTTCGGGAGCAGTGATTTTAATAATGCTTAAAGTGAAACAATAAAAGTGAAATATTCCTTTAAATTTCATACCTGGGGGCGTCTATAGTATGCCTGTAAAGTAGCACATTTCCCATGTTTATAAGAGTCTGAGAGCAAAATGACATTTATAAAGGAAAAAAAAGTCATTTAAAAGTGCTAGTGCTAGTGACCAGCTACTAATGAATTGTCAGTTACGACAATACACATTAAAGTAATTGAAAGCCATTGAAAAATTTAAAAAAAATGCGTGGGGTCCCCCAAAATTCCATTACCAGGTCCTTCAGGTCTGGTATGTATATTAAGGGGAACACCAGACCCTTATCCGAGCACGCAACCTGGCAGGCCGCAGGAATAGGGGGGACGAGAGAGCGCCCCCCCTTCTGAACCGTACCAGGTCACATGCCCTCAACATGGGGAGGATGTCCACATGTTGATGGGGACAAGGGCCTCATCCCCACAACCCTTGCTTGGTTGTGGGGGTCTGCAGGCGGGGGGCTTATCGGAATCTGGAAGCCACCTTTAACAAAGGGGACACCCAGATCCCGGCCCCCTCTATGTGAATTGGTAAGGGGTACATTGTACCCCTACCATTTCACAAAAAGAAAGTGTCAAAAACCACAGGAGACTGCTTGGAACAAGTCCTTTATTTAAAATAAAAAAATAAAAAATAAAAAAGAGATTCCAGCGATGTAATCCAATAAATCCACGCTCCTACTCCAGCGATGTAATCCAATTCTCCATCTCCAGCAATGGATGATCTCCAGCGACTCCAGCGAGGAACACGCACAGGATCCTGCCTCCACCCAGCCAATGATGCGGTGCTAGCTTGACAGCTCTTATGTAGCTGAGGGCGGGGCCACCCGTCACTTGACCCACCCCTCTCTGACAAAGGAGAAACGCTGAGGTTTCCCAGTGACATGTACGGGTGACCCCGTCCCCTCTGATGCAACACAGGATTCCCATTGCATCAGAAGGGGGTGGGGTCACCCCCCAGGTATGAAATTTAAAGGAATATTTCACTTTTATTGTTTCACTTTAAGCATTATTAAAATCACTGCTCCTGAAAAAACGTCCGTTTTTAAAACATTTTTTTTTGCATTGATACATGTCCCCTGGGGCAGGACCCAGGTCCCCAAACACTTTTTATGACAATAACTTGAATATTAACCTTTAAAATTAGCACTTTTGATTTTTCATGTTCATGTCCCATAGACTTTAATGGTGTTCAAACAAATTTTTTGCCTGTTCTGGATGCGAACTGAACAGGGGGGTGTTCGGCCCATCCCTAGAGCAGACTAAACCATGTGACCTCACAGAAGAGCTCCTATCTGAAGGTACTTTAAAAAACACACTCATTACTATTGCCACATAAGGGAATGGATGATGGGAGTATGTTTATGAGACTTTACAACCACTTTACCACTTGCTCTCTAGAAGATTTACCCCCCCCTTCATGATTAGGACATTGTTTGTGATATGGCACTGCGTTATTTTAACTGACAATTGCACAGTCATGCAACACTGTACCCAAATGAAATTATGCTAATAAAGGGTCTGGAGGATCTTAGTTATGAGGAAAGGTTGCGAGCACTGAACTTAATTTCTCTGGAGAAGAGACGCTTGAGAGGGGATATGATTTCAATTTACAAATACTGTACTGGTGACCCCACAATAGGGATAAAACTTTTTCGCAGAAGAGAGTTTAATAAGACTCGTGGCCACTCATTGCAATTAGAGGAAAAGAGGTTTAACCTTAAACTACGTAGAGGGTTCTTTACTGTAAGAGCTGCAAGGATGTGGAATTCCCTTCCACAGGCGGTGGTCTCAGCGGGGAGCATTGATAGCTTCAAGAAACTATTAGATAATCACCTGAATGACCGCAATATACAGGGATATGTAATGTAATACTGACACATAATCACACACATAGGTTGGACTTGATGGACTTGTGTCTTTTTTCAACCTCACCTACTATGTAACTATGTAACTATATATGTCACCCCCCAAATAGAGCTTTCTTTTGGTGGTAATTGATCTTTTTTTTTTGTTTGCCCTTTAAACAAAGAAAAGACCAACAATTTAAAAAAAAAAGCAACAAAAAACTTCCGGTTCCAGTGCCACATGTGAGGGAGGAAGTAAGATCCGGTGGCTCAGGACACATTGGCTTACAAAGCCTGTCCTTTACAGCCTGCGGGCATGCTTTGGCTCCTTCCACCACCTCTTTATCCTCCCCAGGGTTCACGGCATGAACAGCTTCATAGTTCACAGCGGCTCCAGTCTGCTCCCCCAGCTGCACATACAGCCAATATGGCCGACGACATGGAGCCTGGCGAGGCTGTGGGCCCAGTGGTGTCGGCAGACATCACACCCACGCTCCCAGATGAACAATACAGTAAAATGGCCCAGACTGTGGCTGCCATTCTGTCCTTGACCATCACTGCTGCGATAGACAGGGCTATAGCAACTGGGATAACGCAGCTCAGAAAGTAGCTGGGAGACCACGCCAAACCGCTATCTGATTTGGAACACTGCCTATCTGACCTGGAAGACCTCTCAGGCAAGTGACCAATAGTTTTCCCAAACGCAGCAACATATACTAGTGAAACTCGATGATCTAGAGAACAATGCCTCCCGAATAACTTGAGGGTAATTGGCTTCCCTGAAACATTTAACGCCAGTTCCTTGCAAGAGCTTTGTGCCGTGCGTATTCCAGAGCACTGGAGATCGCACGGCACCATGTTTAGTGGAGAGAGCCCATTGCCTGGGGACCCCTTGAATGACCGATGCTCCTTCTGCCCTGTCATTGTCCGCTATCCCAGTTAGTACAGAAAAGACCCCAAAAATGCTTGCGCTCAAGAGATGGCCATGTGGTAGATTGGAAAGAATGATATATAGCAATCTTCACTAATCAAACTACCATGCTGCCACTCATGACAGGTCAGGGGAAACTCAGAGGAAACTCTGAAAGGAAAACAAACATAGGGCTCATCAGCCTTGTGCATCACCTTAGCAACACTTTAATATATAAAGTATAAAAAATTCATACTCACAAATGAGTATTGAGTCAAGCATACAATGTACAGTCCATCAATTGCATCATCTAGCAAGATAAGCTGGCAATTAACAATAGTGGGATGTGTAGTCCAAAAAGTACTGACGCGTTTCGAGGGTATCCCCTCTTATTTAGAGCTAAATTTAGAATGCCGGTAGATGGTTTTTATAGGTTAACAGGGATTAACAAATTGGCTCATGTGATAGAAGGCCCTCCTTTCTGTGGGAGGGCTAATACATTTGCTTGTTTGTATACACACATAGAGACATAAAGAGGACATATATTCTCAATAGCAATGTGAAACTCTTGCATATTTATGTACATGTATAAACACACAGAGAGCCAAGTGTCCCAGTACCCAATTCTTATAAAAATAAAAATACAAAAAAAACACAATACAATAATGCCCCGTACACACGGTCGGATTTTCCGACGGAAAATGTGTGATAGGAAAATTCCGACCGTGTGTAGGCTCCATCACACATTTTCCATCGGATTTTCCGACACACAAAGTTTGAGAGCAGGATATAAAATTTTCCGACAACAAAATCCGTTGTCGGAAATTCCGATCGTGTGTACACAAATCCGACGCACAAAGTGCCACGCATGCTCAGAATAAATAAAGAGATGAAAGCTATTGGCCACTGCCCCGTTTATAGTCCCGACGTACGTGTTTTACGTCACCGCGTTCAGAACGATCGGATTTTCCGACAACTTTGTGTGACCGTGTGTATGCAAGACAAGTTTGAGCCAACATCCGTCTGAAAAAATCCTAGGATTTTGTTGTCGGAATGTCCGAACAATGTCCGACCGTGTGTACGGGGCATAAGAATAAAAATGGGATTAGATTAAAATCAAGTAAAACTGGGGGGCAGGAGGCGGAGCCTAGCAGAGCAGACATGCATTGTTAGAGCTCCACACCGCTGAGGAGAGAAGAGAAGGACAAAGCGGAGCCTGCAGGCTCAAAAGGTATCCATTTGAACCTTTTTGCCCCAGGGAACAAACTGTGAAAGTTTGGGCAGGAAATATGGTACTGGGAGGAAACCGTGGCAGAAATAAAAATCACCTCACAAAGAGCTCACAGGCACTCACTGCAGCTGAAGCAGCTCCAGTCACCTCACAAGATACAGCATCAGGGCGCTCTCACAGACAGAAAATGTCACAGCAAGACTCTCCATTTGAGTCAGATACAGAACAAATCCTCTCACAAACTTCTCCACAAGCCTCCTCAGTATCCCCAGTAATATTATTACAATTTGAAAAGATGCTTCATAAGGCTTTAAAACAAACCTCAGACCAAATAACAAAAAGCCTAACCAAAGAAATAAGAGAGCTGGGAAACCGCACCGCAGCCTTAGAAATAAAAATTGATGAAATTGAAATTACAACCCAAGAAAATATAACAGAATTGGAACAATTAAAAAAAGAGAATTTAATACTTCAAACTAAGCTCGAAGATTACGAAAATAGAGCCAGACGTTCAAACTTGCGCATAAGGGGAATACCTGAAACTGTGACAGACCTGCAATCTACTATTACTGCTCTATTACAAGAACTAAAGCCAGATATTCCTATTGAACGTTTAGAACTGGACAGAGTACACAGAGCCCTCACAGCCAAAAAGAAAGATGGACCCCCACGTGATATAATCACAAAATTTCATTATTACAGAACGAAAGAACAAATACTAATTGCTGCAAGAGAAAAAAAGGAACTTAATTTTCAAGGACACAATTATCAAATTTTTGCTGACCTATCCCAACTTACTATTACTAAAAGACGATCCATGAAACCCCAACTAATGGAACTGCAACGCCACAACATTATGTATCAATGGGGCTTCCCCTTTTCAGTCAGATTTAACTACCAAGGTACAGTTTACAGAAGCAGATCAGCAGATGAACTACAACAAACCCTTTTAAAATTAAATCTGACAGAACCCACAAGCAGCAACACTCCCACACGCAGAAGAATGGCATCATCTTCACCTTCAGGCAGCACCCAGAAAATTTCAGAACAAAATGGGAATCATCATTCTCACAAAAGAGGCCGTTATGCCACATCATCCATGGACCAAGAAGATTCAATGGACTGACATCCTAATTCCTGATATCTCTTCATTTATTATACTAAGAGATGGTTCTCTATAAAAAACCTATATTTATAACTGAATGTAACTGCATTCTGATAGTCACACACTGTGTGGGATCATGTTACATTCCAGTTATATTTCTTATTACTTCTGATTCATATAGCCTTAGAATATATAAGTGAAATAAGGAAATTCTTGTTCAGTTATATATTATCAGGTAATAACAATAGATTTATTACTTTTTAGGACAAATATGTTCAATAATCCAGAAGTAATGGAAGCTTTTTCTTTCTTTTCTTAAAACAAATATATTATTACCTAACTAGTTCCTAGAATTATGTTTTTGTTTATTCTAATCTGAAGCAATACAACCTAAATTTTATGAGTTAACATATCTAAACAGTTACATATGAATAAAATATGTAATTGTTTACTCTAAAAGGGTTAAAATCCCAAAATAATTCAAACTATCTTCATCAATACCAAAGTTATTAACAGTACCTTTCTAACTGAATTATTTAGCCTAGGGCAAGACTAACCATATACAACCACCCTGGAATAAATAATTTCAACAAAAACTATATTCTGCACTCCAATTAATGAAACATCATTTTGATGTCTTTTGACATAGCACTTCTCTCCTGTAAGCGGAAGATCCGTGTACCCCCATTAGCCCTCCTCATTCTCCCAACCATATTATGTGGGAGTGTGACGAAGGCACTTATTCCCCTGAGAGAGATATTTATTCTCTTTCACGGGTAAATTGTGATTACTTGCAAAAAATAATTTATACAATGTATCATCTAATCTCATATGTTTTTTGTTTACTCTTTACTCCAGAATTCACTGGTTTCTTTTCTATCTATTCATCTCTTCAGTCCACACAGGTTGATCTGCGCAGTCAGCTCTGCATAACAAAAAGTAAGTCAAAACAATTTGATCTATTGCCATGGCACCACTGAATATACTTTCCCTGAATGTTCAGGGAATAAATGTCCCTCAAAAAAGGACCAAAGCCTTCCGTACTTTCCATAACAAGAAGGCTCACATAGTATGCCTCCAAGAAACACACTTCACCAAAGATTCTACTCCAAAATATATTTCTCCTTTTTATCAACAAATTTACACGGCTTCTGCCTGTACCAAGCAAAGGGGAACTCTAATTGCATTTCACCGATCCACACCATTCACCTTATCATCAGAAATTAAAGACCCAGAAGGTAGATACCTGATACTCATGGGTTATATAATGGATACAGCAATCACGGTGATTTCCTACTACGCTCCTAACAAACAACCTACACCATTCCTCTCACATATATTACAAGTGATTAATACACACAAAATAGGAACAGTGATAATGTGTGGGGATTCGAACCAGGTCCTCCTCCCATTTCTAGATAAATCACCTTTTACACCATCCAAAATAACCTCTAGATTACCTTTTTCTCAACTTCTTTCCAAATACAATCTCGTAGATTCATGGAGAGAAAGTAACCCAATGAAAAAGAAATTCACTTATTTCTCGCACCCTCATCAAACCTTCACCAGAATAGATCATATTTTTCTAACAATAGGAATGATACCAGAAATTATTGCATCAGATATAATTCCGATTCCGTGGTCTGACCATAATGCAGTATACACTACTATAGCCTCAGCCATACCAAAAGCGCATGACCCAATGTGGTACTTACCGGACATAATGCTCAAACACCCACTACATCAGATGGCCATTGAACAAGCTTTAAAGGAATACATATCAATTAATAATACAACAGACATCTCCCCAATAACACTGTGGGAAGCTCATAAGCCTGTCTTGCGTGGTACAATACAAAGACAAATGGCACTATTTAAACGGGAACGCAAAAATCTAGCAAAAAAACTAGAACACAATTTTAATGCAGCCTACATATCATTTCAAGATAATCCATCTCAGAGTACAAAATCTCATCTGGAAAAATCTAGATTGGAATACGATCTATTTCTCACTGAGTCAGTTGATAAATCCCTCAAACGCTCCAAACACAATTTCTACATGAATACAAACAAACCAGGTACATATTTGGCTCGGGCATTAAATTCAACTAACAAATCTTTCAAACCAATACGTTTGAAATTATCAAAAAATGTTTACACTTGTAATCCAGTTAAAATAGTCCATAAATTTCACTCACATCTCGCAACTTTATACAAGACAAACAATGAATTTAATCCTACAGAAGCTGAATCCTTCTTCTCAAAAATAACCTTACCTGAGTTATCTCAGAATCAAAAAAGCAGTTTGGATGAGCCTATAACTATAGATGAAGTTGCTAACGCCATAAAAGACCTAAAACTTAACAAAAGACCAGGCCCAGACGGCTACTCGGCTTTATACTATAAAACATTCTCAGAAATACTCTCTCCCATTCTCACTGAAACTTTTAACAAACTTCTAGATGGACATTCTTTTCGGCAAGAAACACTAATGGCAATTGTTTGTATGATCCCAAAACCCCTTTCTGATGATACTTCCTGTGTGAATTATCGGCCTATCTCTCTGTTAAACCTCGATATTAAATTATTAGCAAAAATAATAGCAAAACGCCTCAATAGCATTATAGGAAAATTAATACATAGAGATCAAGTAGGCTTCATGCCAAATAGACAGGCAGGAGATAATATACGCAGGGCAGTGTTATTGGCACATATTGCTAAAAAACGGAAAATCCCTTTATGTTTTCTATCTCTCGATATTAAGAGGGCATTTGACACAGTATCCTGGCAATATATGCAATATTCATTACAAAAATGGGGTTTTGGACCCCATTTTTTAACATGGATCAAAGCATTATATAATAAACCCAAAGCCTATATAAAATATGCTGGATACAAATCTGAAGCCTTTAATATCGAAAGAGGTACCCGACAGGGTTGCCCATTATCTCCCTTATTATTTGCCCTTATACTCGAACCCATGGCCCAATACATCAGAACAAACCAAACTATAACTGGCATTGAAGTAGGAGGTATTACACACAAATTATGTATATTTGCAGACGATATATTACTTTTTCTATCATCACCACAGGTCTCTGGTCCTAACTTAATACCAGCTCTTGATGGATTTGCAGCCCTATCCGGCCTTATGATTAATCCTAAGAAATGCCTAGTGCTTAATATTTCACTCACAAACATGGAATTGATCCCGGCTAGGGCTGCACTCCCATTCACATGGGCAGAAAAATCAATCCCATATCTTGGAATTCATTTAACAGCATCTCATTCTGACTTATTCTCAACCAATTATCCTCCTGTATTAAGACAGATCACAAATCTAATAAAACAATGGTCGCAGCTTCCTTTATCCTGGATAGGGAAGATTAATGCAATCAAAATGACTATTCTACCCAAATTGCTTTATCTATTCAGAGTCCTCCCTATTCCAATTCCTTCCTATTTTTTGAGAATAGTACAAAAAAGAGCAACTTCGTTTATATGGGGCTCTTCTAAACCACGTATACCTATACACACACTACATCTTCCCAAAAATAAAGGAGGCCTGGGATACCCTAATTTTACTAACTACTACAGAGCAGCACATTTGGCCAGTCTGTCCAAATACCATGCAAAACAGGAAATCCCATTATGGGTATTTATAGAGGCTTCAGAAAATGACCCTCTATTAATATCAAATTTATTATGGCTTGATCCTAAAGACCGCTTTAAAATTCATAATCCCATAACTAAACACTTCTTATCTCTCTGGGATAAACTAAAAACCAAATATCAGTTACAATCTCCACACAATCCTCTCCTTTCTTTTATCAGAAATCCGGCCTTTTATCCGGCATGGATCTACCCAAATTCTTTTAAAGCTTGGACAACATCAGGCATTCAGACACTAAATGACTTCATAGCATCTAAATCATTCCTTTCATTCCCATCGCTTAGAGAAAAATATGATCTACCAAACTCTGAGATATTTAGATATCTCCAAATCAAAAATTTCTATACACCATTCCTAAAGGGGGATACACCATTATCCCAATTGTCCATTTTTGAATCAATCTGTACAAAAGATCCATTTGCTAAAGGTACAATTTCATCACTTTATAATCAATTATATGGAGTAGCAAATCTTAATAGACCCTCTTACGTTCAGAGGTGGGAGGAGGACCTGGGACGAACTTTAGAAGACACTGACTGGTCTAACATATGGCTCACATCTAAGTCATCTTCACCCAATATCTTAGCACAGGAGACAAATTATAAAGTCCTAACTCGCTGGTACCTTGTACCCGCTAGAGTGGCAAAATATTCACCTAATACCTCAACTCTTTGTTTTCGAGGATGCCCAGAAATAGGCACATATTTACACATATGGTGGACGTGCCCAGTAATCCAAACCTTCTGGAAGGAAGTCTTCATGATTGCATCTAAAATATTTAAAAAAATAATACAACCAGATCCATATTTAACTTTACTTAATCTAAAACCGGAATGGTTAACACTCTCTCAATTCAAACTTATGATCCAACTAACAACGGCTGCAAAACAAACAGTGGCCAAGGCATGGAAATCTCCTACATTGGTACTAGCAGAAACAATTCACAGAATGAATACTACAATGTCCCATGCTAAGATGCTAGCCATCGATCAAAATCAAATTCCAAAATTTGAAAAACTTTGGCATCCTTGGATAAAACAACAGTTCCTGTCAAACTTCAATGACTCTGTCCTGTTGCCATGGTAACAGATTAAATGACTTACAGAGACACCCATTCTAAGGCTTCAAAGAGAACTAAAAAGAATAATAAACTGACGAGCGGGACAACCTTGTGGACCATACCTCTACCTTTCAACCCTTTTTCTTCTTTCTCTTTCCTTTTCTCCACCTTACGATTAAAGCTCATTATCAGAATTTATTTGACCTATATACACTCTACTTGTAAACATTATGTATAGTAGGTATAAATCATTTAAATACCTACAAAAGCAGCTAAGGAAATGATATATATCTTTAATTTAGGTTTACGTGAACCCAATGTTTAATATTTGAAATTTCATGATATTTACCTATATAAAACCTACTGTAAAAAAAAAAAAAAAAAAAAAAAAAAAAAAAAATCAAGTAAAACTGATAAAAACAACATACACTCTGTGCCTTACCACTAGGGATGAGCTTCGAGTTGGAGTCGAACTCATGTTCGACTCGAACATTGGCTGTTCGCAAGTTCGCCGAACAGCGAACAATTTGGGGTGTTCGCGGCAAATTCGAATGCCGCAGAACACCCTTTAAAAGTCTATGGGAGAAATCAAAAGTGCTAATTTTAAAGGCTAATATGCAAGTTATTGTCATAAAAAGTGTTTGGGGACCCAGGTCCTGCCCCAGGGGACATGGATCAATGCAAAAAAAAGTTTTAAAAACGGCCGTTTTTTCAGGAGCAGTGATTTTAATAATGCTTAAAGTCAAACAATAAAAGTGTAATATCCCTTTAAATTTCGTACCTGGGGGGTGTCTATAGTATGCCTGTAAAGGGGCGCATGTTTCCTGTGTTTAGAACAGTCTGACAGCAAAATGACATTTTGAAGGAAAAAACTCATTTAAAACTACCCGCGGCTATTGCATTGCCGACAATACACATAGAAGTTCATTGATAAAAACGGCATGGGAATTCCCCAAAGGGGAACCCCGAACCACAATTAAAAAAAAAAAATGACGTGGGAGTCCCCCTAAATTCCATACCAGGCCCTTCAGGTCTGGTATGGATATTAAGGGGAACCCCGGCCAAAATTAAAAAAAAAAAAATGACATGGGGTTCCCCCTTAATTCCATACCAGACCCTTCAGGTCTGGTATGGATTTTAAGGGGAACCCCGCGCCAAAAAAAAAAAAAAAAACGGCGTGGGGTCCCCCCAAAAATCCATACCAGACCCTTATCCGAGCACGCAACCTGGCAGGCCGCAGGAAAAGAGGGGGGGACGAGAGTGCGGCCCCCCCCCTCCTGAACCGTACCAGGCCACATGCCCTCAACATTGGGAGGGTGCTTTGGGGTAGCCCCCCAAAACACCTTGTCCCCATGTTGATGAGGACAAGGGCCTCATCCCCACAACCCTGGCCGGTGGTTGTGGGGGTCTGCGGGCGGGGGGCTTATCAGAATCTGGAAGCTCCCTTTCACAAGGGGACCCCCAGATCCCGGCCCCCCCCCCTGTGTGAAATGGTAAGGGGGTACAAAAGTACCCCTACCATTTCACTAAAAAACTGTCAAAAATTTTAAAAATGACAAGAGACAGTTTTTGACAATTCCTTTATTTAAATACTTCTTCTTTCTTCTATCTTCCTTCATCTTCTGGTTCTTCTGGTTCTTCTGGCTCTTCTGGTTCTTCCTCCGGCGTTCTCGTCCAGCATCTCCTCCGCGGCGTCTTCTATCTTCTTCTCCTCGGGCCGCTCCGCACCCATGGCATGGGGGGAGGCTCCCGCTCTTCTCTTCTTCTTCATCTTCTTCTCTTCTTCTTTTCTTCTCTTCTTCATTTTCTTCTCCGGGCCGCTCCTCACACATGCTAGCATGGCGGGAGGCTCCCGCTGTGTGACGGCGCTCCTCGTCTGACAGTTCTTAAATAACGGGGGCGGGGCCACCCGGTGACCCCGCCCCCCTCTGACGCACGGTGACTTGACGGGACTTCCCTGTGACTTCACGGGGAATGCCACAGGGAACTCCCGTCATGTCCCGTGCGTCAGAGGGGGGCGGGGTCACTGGGTGGCCCCGCCCCCCGTTATTTAAGAACTGTCAGACGAGGAGCGCCGTCACACAGCGGGAGCCTCCCTTCATGCCAGCATGGATGCGGAGTGGCCCGGAGAAGAAAATGAAGAAGAGAAGAAGAGAAAAAGAGAAGAAGATGAAGAAGAAGAGAAGAGCGGGAGCCTCCCCCCATGCCATGGGTGCGGAGCGGCCCGAGGAGAAGAAGATAGAAGACGCCGCGGAGGAGATGCTGGACGAGAACGCCGGAGGAAGAACCAGAAGAACCAGAAGATGAAGGAAGATAGAAGAAAGAAGAAGCATTTAAATAAAGGAATTGTCAAAAACTGTCTCTTGTCATTTTTAACATTTTTGACAGTTTTTTAGTGAAATGGTAGGGGTACTTTCCCTTACCATTTCACACAGGGGGGGGGGCGGGATCTGGGGGTCCCCTTGTTAAAGGGGGCTTCCAGATTCCGATAAGCCCCCCGCCCGCAGACCCCCACAACCACCGGCCAGGGTTGTGGGGATGAGGCCCTTGTCCTCATCAACATGGGGACAAGGTGTTTTGGGGGGCTACCCCAAAGCACCCTCCCAATGTTGAGGGCATGTGGCCTGGTACGGTTCAGGAGGGGGGGCCGCACTCTCGTCCCCCCCTCTTTTCCTGCGGCCTGCCAGGTTGCGTGCTCGGATAAGGGTCTGGTATGGATTTTTGGGGGGACCCCACGCCGTTTTTTTTTTTTTTTTTTTGGCGTGGGGTTCCCCTTAAAATCCATACCAGACCTGAAGGGTCTGGTATGGAATTTAGGGGGAACCCCACGTCATTTTTTTTTTAAAATTTTGGCCGGGGTTCCCCTTAATATCCATACCAGACCTGAAGGGCCTGGTATGGAATTTAGGGGGACTCCCATGTCATTTTTTTTTTTTAATTTTGGTTCGGGGTTCCCCTTTGGGGAATTCCCATGCCGTTTTTATCAATGAACTTCTATGTGTATTGTCGGCAATGCAATAGCCGCGGGTAGTTTTAAATGAGTTTTTTCCTTCAAAATGTCATTTTGCTGTCAGACTGTTCTAAACACAGGAAACATGCGCCCCTTTACAGGCATACTATAGACACCCCCCAGGTACGAAATTTAAAGGGATATTACACTTTTATTGTTTGACTTTAAGCATTATTAAAATCACTGCTCCTGAAAAAACGGCCGTTTTTAAAACTTTTTTTTGCATTGATCCATGTCCCCTGGGGCAGGACCCAGGTCCTCAAACACTTTTTTTGACAATAACTTGCATATTAGCCTTTAAAATTAGCACTTTTGATTATTCATGTTCGTGTCCCATAGACTTTAACGGTGTTCGCGTGTTCGAACGAACTTTTTTCCTGTTCGCATGTTCTGGTGCGAACCGAACAGGGGGGTGTTCGGCTCATCCCTACTTACCACAATGTATAAGCTCATGCTGGTGTGTGTGCTCACTCTTATAGAGATATGAAGGGAGGGGTGTAACTGTAAGGGATGCGCGGTGTCTTCAACCTGAATATTGCTGATCGTGACGAGATAGAGATCAGATATCACAGAAAAAATAAATAATGATGGTAATGATGAGATGATGGCAGTTACATATGAACAATAAAGTAGTCCTGGTTCGGCCGTGGAACGCATGCCGGTCCGATTCCAATCGCCTGTGACCTGCGAACAAGCATCATTTCTGGTGACGTGGGATGAGGTCACATCCAGTATAGGTGGAGGGGAGGCTGAAAGCTGATCTGGCAAACTGTAACAGGAAGCCAGAGATCAGCAATACTACATCTGAAAATATGGCATGATGTGGGGACACCTAGAGAACCATACCTTTCGCATGCTCAGAGCCAGCAGAACCTGCTGAAGGAAAACTAGATTGGTCATAATAGAGGAATTGGAATGGGGAATATATAGGGAGATGAGTAGCACTGACCAGTAGCACACACATCCCCATAGTTTCCCCGTAACCTAACAACTGCTATAATGGAATTATGTGACAGTGTACTATGCAACATAAAATTCCATAAATAACATGTGTACTTGATCAAATGATACAGTTGCATGGTGTTTTGTTAAGACCAAATACCTAAATATTGTGTCATGAAAAGAAATAATTACGTATATATGAGATAATTCATAGATATATATATATAAAAAATAAAAAAAAAACATTTTCTATTTTCTATATATGCACACACATAAAAAGCTGGCATGCTTAGATATACTAGCATTGAAAGCTAGTTCATGATCCTTAGAAAACAAACTTGCAATCCATACATATAAGTTTGTATGTGTCAGGCTAGGAGCAGATAACAGTTAACAGTTCAGGTGTGCTGCTTATGCAAAGAGTTCAAAGAACAAGATCACATACCATGAGCAGGTCTAAGCAGAGCAGGTCAACTGGGATTTGTAGTTCACAGCTGCAGATGAAGGTAGATATTTGCTGAACCTTGTAATTCACCGCTGCAGATGAGGATAGATGTTAGCTAGATGTTTATAAGAGTCTGAGAGCAAAATGACATTTATAAAGGAAAAAAAAGTCATTTAAAAGTGCTAGTGACCAGCTACTAATGAATTGTCAGTTACGACAATACACATGAAAGTAATTGAAAGCCATTGAAAAATTTTAAAAAAATGCGTGGGGTCCCCCAAAATTCCATTACCAGGTCCTTCAGGTCTGGTATGTATATTCAGGGGAACACCAGACCCTTATCCGAGCACGCAACCTGGCAGGCCGCAGGAATAGGGGGGACGAGAGAGCGCCCCCCCTTCTGAACCGTACCAGGTCACATGCCCTCAACATGGGGAGGATGTCCACATGTTGATGGGGACAAGGGCCTCATCCCCACAACCCTTGCTTGGTTGTGGGGGTCTGCAGGCGGGGGGCTTATCGGAATCTGGAAGCCACCTTTAACAAAGGGGACACCCAGATCCCGGCCCCCTCTATGTGAATTGGTAAGGGGTACATTGTACCCCTACCATTTCACAAAAAGAAAGTGTCAAAAACCACAGGAGACTGCTTGGAACAAGTCCTTTATTTAAAATAAAAAAATAAAAAATAAAAAAGAGATTCCAGCGATATAATCCAATAAATCCACGCTCCTACTCCAGCGATGTAATCCAATTCTCCATCTCCAGCAATGGATGATCTCCAGCGATTCCAGCGAGGAACACGCACAGGATCCTGCCTCCACCCAGCCAATGATGCGGTGCTAGCTTGACAGCTCTTATGTAGCTGAGGGCGGGGCCACCCGTCACTTGACCCACCCCTCTCTGACAAAGGAGAAACGCCGAGGTTTCCCAGTGACATGTACGGGTGACCCCGTCCCCTCTGATGCAACACAGGATTCCCATTGCATCAGAAGGGGGTGGGGTCACCCCCCAGGTATGAAATTTAAAGGAATATTTCACTTTTATTGTTTCACTTTAAGCATTATTAAAATCACTGCTCCTGAAAAAACATCAGTTTTTAAAACATTTTTTTTTGCATTGATACATGTCCCCTGGGGCAGGACCCAGGTCCCCAAACACTTTTTATGACAATAACTTGAATATTAACCTTTAAAATTAGCACTTTTGATTTTTCATGTTCATGTCCCATAGACTTTAATGGTGTTCAAACAAATTTTTTGCCTGTTCTGGATGCGAACTGAACAGGGGGGTGTTCGGCCCATCCCTAGAGCAGACTAAACCATGTGACCTCACAGAAGAGCTCCTATCTGAAGGTACTTTAAAAAACACACTCATTACTATTGCCACATAAGGGAATGGATGATGGGAGTATGTTTATGAGACTTTACAACCACTTTACCACTTGCTCTCTAGAAGATTTACCCCCCCTTCATGATTAGGACATTGTTTGTGATATGGCACTGCGTTATTTTAACTGACAATTGCACAGTCATGCAACACTGTACCCAAATGAAATTATGTCACCCCCCCAAATAGAGCTTTCTTTTGGTGGTAATTGATCTTTTTTTTTTGTTTGCCCTTTAAACAAAGAAAAGACCAACAATTTAAAAAAAAAGCAACAAAAAACTTCCGGTTCCAGTGTCACATGTGAGGGGGGAAGTAAGATCCGGTGGCTCAGGACACATTGGCTTACAAAGCCTGTCCTTTACAGCCTGCGGGCATGCTTTGGCTCCTTCCACCACCTCTTTATCCTCCCCAGGGTTCACGGCATGAACAGCTTCATAGTTCACAGCGGCTCCAGTCTGCTCCCCCAGCTGCACATACAGCCAATATGGCCGACGACATGGAGCCTGGCGAGGCTGTGGGCCCAGTGGTGTCGGCAGACATCACACCCACGCTCCCAGATGAACAATACAGTAAAATGGCCCAGACTGTGGCTGCCATTCTGTCCTTGACCATCACTGCTGCGATAGACAGGGCTATAGCAACTGGGATAACGCAGCTCAGAAAGTAGCTGGGAGACCACGCCAAACCGCTATCTGATTTGGAACACTGCCTATCTGACCTGGAAGACCTCTCAGGCAAGTGACCAATAGTTTTCCCAAACGCAGCAACATATACTAGTGAAACTCGATGATCTAGAGAACAATGCCTCCCGAATAACTTGAGGGTAATTGGCTTCCCTGAAACATTTAACGCCAGTTCCTTGCAAGAGCTTTGTGCCGTGCGTATTCCAGAGCACTGGAGATCGCACGGCACCATGTTTAGTGGAGAGAGCCCATTGCCTGGGGACCCCCTTGAATGACCGATGCTCCTTCTGCCCTGTCATTGTCCGCTATCCCAGTTAGTACAGAAAAGACCCCAAAAATGCTTGCGCTCAAGAGATGGCCATGTGGTAGATTGGAAAGAATGATATATAGCAATCTTCACTAATCAAACTACCATGCTGCCACTCATGACAGGTCAGGGGAAACTCAGAGGAAACTCTGAAAGGAAAACAAACATAGGGCTCATCAGCCTTGTGCATCACCTTAGCAACACTTTAATATATAAAGTATAAAAAATTCATACTCACAAATGAGTATTGAGTCAAGCATACAATGTACAGTCCATCAATTGCATCATCTAGCAAGATAAGCTGGCAATTAACAATAGTGGGATGTGTAGTCCAAAAAGTACTGACGCGTTTCGAGGGTATCCCCTCTTATTTAGAGCTAAATTTAGAATGCCGGTAGATGGTTTTTTAGGTTAACAGGGATTAACAAATTGGCTCATGTGATAGAAGGCCCTCCTTTCTGTGGGAGGGCTAATACATTTGCTTGTTTGTATACACACATAGAGACATAAAGAAGACATATATTCTCAATAGCAATGTGAAACTCTTGCATATTTATGTACATGTATAAACACACAGAGAGCCAAGTGTCCCAGTACCCAATTCTTATAAAAATAAAAATACAAAAAAAACACAATACAATAATGCCCCGTACACACGGTCGGATTTTCCGACGGAAAATGTGTGATAGGAAAATTCCGACCGTGTGTAGGCTCCATCACACATTTTCCATCGGATTTTCCGACACACAAAGTTTGAGAGCAGGATATAAAATTTTCCGACAACAAAATCCGTTGTCGGAAATTCCGATCGTGTGTACACAAATCCGACGCACAAAGTGCCACGCATGCTCAGAATAAATAAAGAGATGAAAGCTATTGGCCACTGCCCCGTTTATAGTCCCGACGTACGTGTTTTACGTCACCGCGTTCAGAACGATCGGATTTTCCGACAACTTTGTGTGACCGTGTGTATGCAAGACAAGTTTGAGCCAACATCCGTCTGAAAAAATCCTAGGGTTTTGTTGTCGGAATGTCCGAACAATGTCCGACCGTGTGTACGGGGCATAAGAATAAAAATGGGATTAGATTAAAATCAAGTAAAACTGATAAAAACAACATACACTCTGTGCCTTACCACTAGGGATGAGCTTCGAGTTGGAGTCGAACTCATGTTCGACTCGAACATTGGCTGTTCGCAAGTTCGCCGAACAGCGAACAATTTGGGGTGTTCGCGGCAAATTCGAATGCCGCAGAACACCCTTTAAAAGTCTATGGGAGAAATCAAAAGTGCTAATTTTAAAGGCTAATATGCAAGTTATTGTCATAAAAAGTGTTTGGGGACCCAGGTCCTGCCCCAGGGGACATGGATCAATGCAAAAAAAAGTTTTAAAAACGGCCGTTTTTTCAGGAGCAGTGATTTTAATAATGCTTAAAGTCAAACAATAAAAGTGTAATATCCCTTTAAATTTCGTACCTGGGGGGTGTCTATAGTATGCCTGTAAAGGGGCGCATGTTTCCTGTGTTTAGAACAGTCTGACAGCAAAATGACATTTTGAAGGAAAAAACTCATTTAAAACTACCCGCGGCTATTGCATTGCCGACAATACACATAGAAGTTCATTGATAAAAACGGCATGGGAATTCCCCAAAGGGGAACCCCGAACCACAATTAAAAAAAAAAATGACGTGGGAGTCCCCCTAAATTCCATACCAGGCCCTTCAGGTCTGGTATGGATATTAAGGGGAACCCCGGCCAAAATTTTAAAAAAAAAATGACGTGGGGTTCCCCCTAAATTCCATACCAGACCCTTCAGGTCTGGTATGGATTTTAAGGGGAACCCCGCGCCAAAAAAAAAAAAAAAAACGGCGTGGGGTCCCCCCAAAAATCCATACCAGACCCTTATCCGAGCACGCAACCTGGCAGGCCGCAGGAAAAGAGGGGGGGACGAGAGTGCGGCCCCCCCCTCCTGAACCGTACCAGGCCACATGCCCTCAACATTGGGAGGGTGCTTTGGGGTAGCCCCCCAAAACACCTTGTCCCCATGTTGATGAGGACAAGGGCCTCATCCCCACAACCCTGGCCGGTGGTTGTGGGGGTCTGCGGGCGGGGGGCTTATCGGAATCTGGAAGCCCCCTTTAACAAGGGGACCCCCAGATCCCGGCCCCCCCCCTGTGTGAAATGGTAAGGGGGTACAAAAGTACCCCTACCATTTCACTAAAAAACTGTCAAAAATTTTAAAAATGACAAGAGACAGTTTTTGACAATTCCTTTATTTAAATACTTCTTCTTTCTTCTATCTTCCTTCATCTTCTGGTTCTTCTGGTTCTTCTGGCTCTTCTGGTTCTTCCTCCGGCGTTCTCGTCCAGCATCTCCTCCGCGGCGTCTTCTATCTTCTTCTCCTCGGGCGCTCCGCACCCATGGCATGGGGGGAGGCTCCCGCTCTTCTCTTCTTCTTCATCTTCTTCTCTTCTTCTTTTCTTCTCTTCTTCATTTTCTTCTCCGGGCCGCTCCTCACACATGCTAGCATGGCGGGAGGCTCCCGCTGTGTGACGGCGCTCCTCGTCTGACAGTTCTTAAATAACGGGGGCGGGGCCACCCGGTGACCCCGCCCCCCTCTGACGCACGGTGACTTGACGGGACTTCCCTGTGACTTCACGGGGAATGCCACAGGGAACTCCCGTCATGTCCCGTGCGTCAGAGGGGGGCGGGGTCACCGGGTGGCCCCGCCCCCCGTTATTTAAGAACTGTCAGACGAGGAGCGCCGTCACACAGCGGGAGCCTCCCTTCATGCCAGCATGGATGCGGAGCGGCCCGGAGAAGAAAATAAAGAAGAGAAGAAGAGAAAAAGAGAAGAAGATGAAGAAGAAGAGAAGAGCGGGAGCCTCCCCCCATGCCATGGGTGCGGAGCGGCCCGAGGAGAAGAAGATAGAAGACGCCGCGGAGGAGATGCTGGACGAGAACGCCGGAGGAAGAACCAGAAGAACCAGAAGATGAAGGAAGATAGAAGAAAGAAGAAGCATTTAAATAAAGGAATTGTCAAAAACTGTCTCTTGTCATTTTTAACATTTTTGACAGTTTTTTAGTGAAATGGTAGGGGTACTTTCCCTTACCATTTCACACAGGGGGGGGGTGGGATCTGGGGGTCCCCTTGTTAAAGGGGGCTTCCAGATTCCGATAAGCCCCCCGCCCGCAGACCCCCACAACCACCGGCCAGGGTTGTGGGGATGAGGCCCTTGTCCTCATCAACATGGGGACAAGGTGTTTTGGGGGGCTACCCCAAAGCACCCTCCCAATGTTGAGGGCATGTGGCCTGGTACGGTTCAGGAGGGGGGGGCCGCACTCTCGTCCCCCCCTCTTTTCCTGCGGCCTGCCAGGTTGCGTGCTCGGATAAGGGTCTGGTATGGATTTTTGGGGGGACCCCACGCCGTTTTTTTTTTTTTTTTTTGGCGCGGGGTTCCCCTTAAAATCCATACCAGACCTGAAGGGTCTGGTATGGAATTTAGGGGGAACCCCACGTCATTTTTTTTTTAAATTTTGGCCGGGGTTCCCCTTAATATCCATACCAGACCTGAAGGGCCTGGTATGGAATTTAGGGGGACTCCCATGTCATTTTTTTTTTTTAATTTTGGTTCGGGGTTCCCCTTTGGGGAATTCCCATGCCGTTTTTATCAATGAACTTCTATGTGTATTGTCGGCAATGCAATAGCCGCGGGTAGTTTTAAATGAGTTTTTTCCTTCAAAATGTCATTTTGCTGTCAGACTGTTCTAAACACAGGAAACATGCGCCCCTTTACAGGCATACTATAGACACCCCCCAGGTACAAAATTTAAAGGGATATTACACTTTTATTGTTTGACTTTAAGCATTATTAAAATCACTGCTCCTGAAAAAACGGCCGTTTTTAAAACTTTTTTTTGCATTGATCCATGTCCCCTGGGGCAGGACCCAGGTCCTCAAACACTTTTTTTGACAATAACTTGCATATTAGCCTTTAAAATTAGCACTTTTGATTATTCATGTTCGTGTCCCATAGACTTTAACGGTGTTCGCGTGTTCGAACGAACTTTTTTCCTGTTCGCATGTTCTGGTGCGAACCGAACAGGGGGGTGTTCGGCTCATCCCTACTTACCACAATGTATAAGCTCATGCTGGTGTGTGTGCTCACTCTTATAGAGATATGAAGGGAGGGGTGTAACTGTAAGGGATGCGCGGTGTCTTCAACCTGAATATTGCTGATCGTGACGAGATAGAGATCAGATATCACAGAAAAAATAAATAATGATGGTAATGATGAGATGATGGCAGTTACATATGAACAATAAAGTAGTCCTGGTTCGGCCGTGGAACGCATGCCGGTCCGATTCCAATCGCCTGTGACCTGCGAACAAGCATCATTTCTGGTGACGTGGGATGAGGTCACATCCAGTATAGGTGGAGGGGAGGCTGAAAGCTGATCTGGCAAACTGTAACAGGAAGCCAGAGATCAGCAATACTACATCTGAAAATATGGCATGATGTGGGGACACCTAGAGAACCATACCTTTCGCATGCTCAGAGCCAGCAGAACCTGCTGAAAGAAAACTAGATTGGTCATAATAGAGGAATTGGAATGGGGAATATATAGGGAGATGAGTAGCACTGACCAGTAGCACACACATCCCCATAGTTTCCCCGTAACCTAACAACTGCTATAATGGAATTATGTGACAGTGTACTATGCAACATAAAATTCCATAAATAACATGTGTACTTGATCAAATGATACAGTTGCATGGTGTTTTGTTAAGACCAAATACCTAAATATTGTGTCATGAAAAGAAATAATTACGTATATATGAGATAATTCATAGATATATATATATAAAAAATAAAAAAAAAAACATTTTCTATTTTCTATATATGCACACACATAAAAAGCTGGCATGCTTAGATATACTAGCATTGAAAGCTAGTTCATGATCCTTAGAAAACAAACTTGCAATCCATACATATAAGTTTGTATGTGTCAGGCTAGGAGCAGATAACAGTTAACAGTTCAGGTGTGCTGCTTATGCAAAGAGTTCAAAGAACAAGATCACATACCATGAGCAGGTCTAAGCAGAGCAGGTCAACTGGGATTTGTAGTTCACAGCTGCAGATGAAGGTAGATATTTGCTGAACCTTGTAATTCACCGCTGCAGATGAGGATAGATGTTAGCTGGTGCTTGTAGTTCACCGCTGCAGATGAAGGTGGATGCTAGCTGGTGCTTGTAGTTCACTGCTGCAGATGAAGGTACTACAGTAGAATCAGGCAAAGCGTAGTCTAGGCAAGCTGGGTCATACACAGGTAGATCAGAGTCCAAACAGTACCGAATCAGAAGTGAGCAAGCAGGTCAAACGAGCCGGGTCATACACGAAATACACAGAGCAGATATCAGCTGGATCAAACAGTGGCACACAAAGGTAAACTCTATCACGAGCACTGATTGAATGCTGATACAGGTGATTTAAAGGTGAGCTGGCCAATCACTGTTGTTTCCCAGGCAAAGGCTGTGTCAGGTGAGTTGTGCTGGGTCCTAAAGCAATCCTAGTACTGACAGTACCCCCCCTTCTCGAGGGGTTGCTCCTGCACCCCCAGGCTTAATTAGATAACGAAGATGGAACCTCTTAAGATGGTCAGCATGAAGATCACGAGCTGGGACCCAAGATCGATCCTCTGGGCCGAAACCTTTCCAATGAAGGAGATATTGTAAGGAATTGCTTACTCATCTGGAATCAAGAATTAATGCCACTTCATATTCCTAACTGTCCAACACATCCACAGGTTCTGGTTCATTTACTAGGAGGCTGGAATGAACAGGTTTTAACAATGAAACATGAAAGACATTTGGAATGCGCATGGATGGAGGAAGTTTTAATCTATAGGACACAGGATTAAACATTTCCGAAATTTCATAGGGCCCGATGAATTTTGGGCCAAGTTTTTTAGATGGAACATACGGGGACAGATTTCTAGATGATAGCCACACTTTTTCACCAACTTTATATCCTGGTGCCTTTGAGCGCCTCTTGTCAACCATTTTCTTAAAGGCCTGCACAGAGTGAGAAATAGCACAATTAACATCGGACCAGATTTTGGAGATATTTTCAATCGTGGTATTGGCATCTGGAACATCAGAGGGTGGAAGATCAAAGGAGCACACACGAGGACGCAACCCGTAAACACGGAAGAAAGGAGAGGTCCCTGTAGATGTGCTGGCACAATTATTAAAGGCAAACTCTGCCCATGGAAGGATGTTGACCCACTCCACCTCATCATTGGCCATCAGACATCTAGAGTCCGATTAGTCCTTTCTGTTTGCCCATTTGTCTCAGGATGATATGCTGAAGAATACAATAACTTAATCCCCAGATTAAGGGCCTTGCAGAACTGGGCCAATAACTGTTGTTTCCCAGGCAAAGGCTGTGTCAGGTGAGTTGTGCTGGGTCTTAAAGGGATCCTAGTACTGACAGTATGGTGGGAATGGGTTGTGTTTGTACTATAATTATGAAAAGCTTCCTTCAACGTGAGACCTGGTTAAATTGAAGGAGAAAACCAAAGATAGACTTACTTAGCACAGATTCTATTCAATTACTGTACTAAATTGTGTATTTCTAAATCTTCATTTAACCCTCTTGGGGCCAAACTGAATATCCAAAAACGTTCACGTTTGCAAAGCATATGGTATCTCCTTCCTCTGAAGCTATCAGAGATAGCTTCAATACCAAAGACTCTCAGGCCCATGAGGTCCGCCCCATGTTTTTTTTTTAAAGTGTCATGGGACAGAATATTTATCCCTTTCATTAAAGATACCACACTTATTTTCACCAATACGAACTCTAATGCCTCGTAAACACGGTCTGATTTTCCGATGGAAAATGTCCGATCGGAGCGTGTTGTCGGAAATTCCGACCGTGTGTGGGCTCCATCGGACATTTTCCATCGGATTTTCCGACACACAAAAAATAAAAATACAAAAAAACACAATACAATAATGCCCCGTACACACGGTCGGATTTTCCGACGGAAAATGTGTGATAGGAAAATTCCGACCGTGTGTAGGCTCCATCACACATTTTCCATCGGATTTTCCGACACACAAAGTTTGAGAGCAGGATATAAAATTTTCCGACAACAAAATCCGTTGTCGGAAATTCCGATCGTGTGTACACAAATCCGACGCACAAAGTGCCACGCATGCTCAGAATAAATAAAGAGATGAAAGCTATTGGCCACTGCCCCGTTTATAGTCCCGACGTACGTGTTTTACGTCACCGCGTTCAGAACGATCGGATTTTCCGACAACTTTGTGTGACCGTGTGTATGCAAGACAAGTTTGAGCCAACATCCGTCGGAAAAAATCCTAGGATTTTGTTGTCGGAATGTCCGAACAAAGTCCGACCGTGTGTACAGGGCATAAGAGAGCATATAGTTCGTCCAACATAGAGCAAACCACATGGGCACAGAATTCCATAGATGACAAACGGAGTGCCACAGTTGATGAACTGTTTAATCAGTTGTGGCCTCCCATCAGAACCAAACCTCTTGTTTGCAATGCCACATAAAGCAACATGTGCCACAGTTCCTAGCCCCACATCTGAAATTGCCTTTCTGATCGAAGAATGAGGACCATTCATTTGAACGACTATTAGATATTTTTGTGGATTTAGGCATTCTACTGGGGGCTACCAAACTTCTCAGGTCACAGGGTTTTCTGTATATGAAACTAGGCATATCGGAATGAGACTCCCTAAAACTGGGTCTTTTCTGAGGATATCCCAGTTCTTACATAAAATCCGCTGCATATGCCAAGCCTTACTGTTATATCGAGTACAGAAATGTATTTGTTGTATCTTATGCTTGTCTCGAATGGGCCTCTCATTACAGAGACTGGTTGATGTAGCATTGTGTTACTGTTGGTGGTAACTGAACTATCGTAGAGGAGCAAATATTTGTTAAACGCCTCCTCTATGTCAGAATCACAATAAAATTTTTCTTGAAATTTCCTTTTAAGGATCATTTCCTGTTCTGCATAGTCCTGTCTGAGAGTGCATGTCTGCTTTAACCTGCAGAATTGCCCAAATGGGACATTCTTTATCCAATGTGGATGATGGTTACTATTGGCGTGCAGATGGGAATTGCCTGCATTGGGCTTGAAGTGGTCTTAGAGAGTGTGGAACTGTCTGGCGCTGACCCCAACTCCAAAACTAGAAAGATGAGACTGTAACTGTCTAGGACATAAGTGAAGTGGATGACATACTTATTGTTCTGACAGTGGTGGAGGAACCCTACTAACTCCTCGTCTGTACCATCCCAGATGATTAAAATATCATCAATGTATCTTGTGTTCAGGATCAGGTTCGCACAATATGGGTTATTGGACTAGAAGTTAAGATGTTCCCAATAGCCCATAAATAGATTTGCATAGCTTGGTGTGAACCTGCCCCCCCCGGCAGTTCCCTGTATCTGCCTGTAGTGTTTTCCCAGACACGAGAAGTAATTATGGGTCAGGAAATTGGATACTGTCATACAGGAACTGAACTTGTTTATAATGGTACGGTTGAACCTTACACAAGAGATTTTGTATAACTAATAATCCAAACTCGTGCTTAATGGAAGTGTATAAAGACGTGACATCAAAAGAGAGCCACCTGTATTGACTTTGTGATGTGTAGTTGGAAATGATATCCAACATATGGCCAGAGTCCTTGACATAGGAAGGAAGATTCTGGACTATCTCCTGTAGGAAACAGTCGATGTAGCAGCCCAAATTACTTGTTAGACTTTCCATACCTGCTATAAAGGGGCGCCCAGGGGAATTTTTATAATTCTTATGGATTTTGAGAATATGATAAAAGTAGAGGGTAACTGGATATTTTTTATATAAAAAAAATTCATCTTTATATACTCCATTCCCTTTTGCTGTATCCAGTAGGGCCTTGAGTTCTTTCTGATATTGAACTACTGGATCCCCTGGGAGTGTTTCATACGTCTCCCGGTCTCCCAGCAGTCTGAAGGCTTCTGACGGGTATATCTCCTTATCCTGGATAACAAGCCCTCCTCCCTTGTCTTTCAATTGGTCCATATAATGGATTGGATTTAGCTGTATTTTGATTCTGTCTACCACATAGATCTTTGAATTCTCCAAACACTACCTCATAAAAAGTGGGAATATGATTACCTTTAACCCAATGAGGATAGAATGTAGAAGGGGGTTTGAAGGTAGAATGTACTATCTCATCAGAGGGGGGACTACGGGAAAGGGTTTCCAGTGTATCATCTTGACCATCTGTATTCTCGTCATCAGTATTGTGACCTTCTGAGTACAAGTCCTCTAAAACATTTAGAATTGGACGATCCTCATGCTGACTTGTAGGAGGAATGGGAGCCTTAACACGGCTGTCGGTTCTCTCTTTAAGGGAATAGAATCTTTTGACCGTAAGGTTTCTGGTAAATTTATTAAGATCCACAAATAATTTAAATAAATTGGGGGGATTAGGTGGTGCAAAATTCCACCCTTTCTTAAGTAGGTCTAATTCGGCCTCCCTAAAAACTGAACTTGAAAGGTTGTAAATTTTAATAGTATCAAGGGCGAGTGTTATTTCCTCCCTCTTTTTGTCTGTCTTTGTTGTGCCTCTCCTTCCTCGTCTCGTGTGCTTTTTCTTTTTTTAGAGAATTTGTTGTGTATGTCCTGGGCAGCATTGTGTGAGGCTGTGGGTGTCTCGGCATCCCAATTACTCAGATAGAGTGACCATACTGAAATTCTTTTGCAACACCAAATGCCTCCTAGTGGATGGCCATAAACTGCTTCTGTTCGTGGACTATAGGGATGAGCTAGATATTCGAGTCGAACGTAATTTCGACTCAAAGATCGGGCGTTCATCGAACAGCAAATCTTATGTAGCGTACGTGGGAAATTTGAGCACCATGGAACGCCCCATAATGCATTGCGAGATTACAGTGCGTTGATGTCTGATGATTGGCCAAAGCATGCACCTGACTTGCAGGCTTTGGCCAATCACAGCGCGCTCTGCTGTGAGAGCCATAATTGGCCAAAGGCAGGGTGCCCCTTTGGCCAATCATGGCTCAGGGGGACTAAGTCCACGCCCCACACTATATAAGGCTGCTTAGATAGCAGCCACGTATAGTGTGTGACTGTAGATGGAGATAGATTGAGCTAGATTAGGCAGGCAGGTTAGTTAGTGGCAGTGTATTTAACCGCTTCAGTACTGGGCACTTTCACCCCCTTCCTTCCCAGGCCAATTTTCAACTTTAAGCGCTCTCAACCTTTCAATGACAATTGCGCGATCATGCAACACTGTACCCAAATTAAATTTTTATCATTTTGTTCAGACAAATAGAGCTTTATTTTGATGGTATTTATTCACAACTCAGTTTTTTATTTTTTGCGATATAAATGAAAAAATTTGCGAAAAATTTGAAAAAAAATTATATTTTTTACTTTCTATTTTAAAAGATACAGACATATGTATGCAAATGATCATGTACAGATGTGCGCAGATGATCACAAACATATGTGTACAGATGATCATAGGGACATACGATTTTACTGGGACATACAGTATCTCACAAAAGTAAGTACACCCCTCACATTTTTGGTAATATTTTATTATGTCTTTTCATGTGACAACACTGAAGAAATGACACTTTGCTACAATGTAAAGTAGTGAGTGTACAGCTTGTATAACAGTGTAAACTTGCTGTCCCGTCAAAATAACTCAACACACAGCCATTAATGTCTAAACCGATGGCAACAAAAGTGAGTACACCCCTAAGTGAAAATGTCCAAATTGGGCCCAATTAGCCCCGGTGTCATGTGACTCATTAGTGTTACAAGGTCTCATGTGTGAATGGGGAACAGGTGTGTTAAATGTGGTGTTATCGCTCTCAATCTCTCATACTGGTCACTGGAAGTTCAACATGGCACCTCATGGCAAAGAACTCTCTGAGAATCTGAAAAAAAGAATTGCTGTTCTACATAAAGATGGCCTAGGCTATAAGAAGATTGCCAAGACCCTGAAACTGAGCTGCAGCACAGTGGCCAAGACCATACAGCAGTTTAACAGGACAGGTTCCACTCAGAACAGGCCTCGCCATAGTCAATCAAAGAAGGTGAGTGCACGTGCTCAGCGTTATATCCAGAGGTTGTCTTTGGGAAATAGACTTATGAGTGTTGCCAGCATTGCTGTGAGATACTGTATGTGGGGGACAGGTGTTTTTACTGTGTGGGGACATGTGTGTGGTGACACTGTTGTGGGTACACTATTTTGTGTGGGGGCACTGTGTGGGGACACTGGGTCAGTGATCAGTGTGTAAAAAGCTGTAAAAAACAGCTCATACTCACTGATCACTGGCCAGCTGCAGTGATCCGCTCCCTCTCTCTCTCTCTTCTCACTGACAACTTCCATGTGAGGAGAAGAGAGCTAGTGATCACCTAGCAACTAGCTCTCTATTTACGTCACATGATGGCTGTGATTGGACACAGCCATCATGTAATCAGGAGGGCCAATCACAGAGCCCTCCTGCCAATTTGAGATGTTCCGTGTCCAGGTGACATGAGCGCATCGGGATCGCGCTGCTGCGCGGGCACGCACGATCCCTCTCCTTCTGAAGGACATTCCTGAATGTCCACTCAAAAGGAAGAAGCGCCCACCCAGCCGTATGTGTGCAGTGGCTGGGTGGGAGGTGGATAATATATATATATATATATATACAGTATCTCACAAAAGTGAGTACACCCCTCTCATTTTTGAAAATATTTTATTATACCTTTTCATGTGACAACACTGAAGAAACTGAACTTTGCTACAATGTAGTGAGTGTACAGCTTGTATAACAGTGTAAATTTGCTGTCCCCTCAAAATAACTCAACACACAGCCATGTTTAAACCACTGGCAACAAAAGTGAGTTCACTCCTAAGTGAAAATGTCCAAATTGGGCCCAATTAGCCATTTTCCCTCCCCGGTGTCATGTGACTCGTTAGTGTTACAAGGTCGCAGGTGTGAATGGGAAGCAGGGCTGTTAAATTTGGTGTTATCGCTCTCACTCTCTCATACTGGTCACTAGAAGTTCAACATGGCACCTCATGGCAAAGAACTCTCTTTGGATCTGAAAAAAAGAATTTCTTGCTCTACATAAAGATGGCCTAGGCTATAAGAAGTATGCCAAGACCCTGAAACTGGAGCTGGAGCATGGTGGCTAGGGATGAGCTTCGTGTTCGAGTCGAACCCATGTTCGACTCGAACATCGGCTGTTCGATCGTTCACCGAATTGCGAATGATATGGGCCGTTCGCGCCAAATTCGTGTGGCGCGTCACGGCCCATAATTCACTGCGGCATCGCAGTGCATTGCTTGCTGATGATTGGCCAAGCATGCACTATGACCCGCATGCTTGGCCAATCACAGCGCCGCCTTAACAGAGAGCCATAATTGGCCAAAGCCAAGGAGGCTTTGGCCAATTATGGCTCAGGGGATTTAGTACACGCCCCACACTATATAAGGCCGCCTGCACGGCGGCCCTGTGCAGTGTATTCCGGTGTGCTTAGAGAGAGAGAGAGACAGTGTCATTTCATTTGAGTTAGCTAGATTAGGCAGGACAGTCAGTCAGTTAGCTGCACTTAAAGTGTATTGTGTATATATATGCATCCCAGGTGTTGCATATATATATATATACACTGTATTCAGTTTAGCTAGATCCGTTCCTGTTATCTTCTAGACTATTTACATTTAGTGCAGTGCATCCTGCTCACAGTGTTCAGCTAGATCCGTTCCTGTTATATTCCTACTGACAGGCAGGCTTGTCTTGTTACAGTATTTTGAAGAAAATTACTGGTGTTCTTTTGATCCTATTAGTACCACAGTCAGGCAGCTAGACTATTTACAGTTAGTGCAGTGCGTCCTGCCCACAGTGTTCTGCTAAACCTACAAGTAAGTGGGGTGCGTCCTGCTCACAGTGTTCAGCTAAACCTACAAGTTAGTGGGGTGCGTCCACCTCACAGTGTTCAGCTAAACCTACAAGCTAGTGGGGTGCGTCCTGCTCACAGTGTTCAGCTAGATCCGTTTCTGTTATCTTCTTACTGACAGGCAGGCTTGTCTTGTTACAGTAAATACAGCTACCTGAAGAAAATTGCTGGTGTTCTTTTGATCCTATTAGTACCACAGTCAGGCAGCTAGACTATTTACAGTTAGTGCAGTGCGTCCTGCTCACAGTGTTCTGCTAAACCTACAAGTTAGTGGGGTGCGTCCTGCTCACAATGTTCAGCTAAACCTACAAGTTAGTGGGGTGCGTCCACCTCACAGTGTTCAGCTAAAACTACAAGCTAGTGGGGTGCGTCCTGCTCACAGTGTTCAGCTAGATCCGTTCCTGTTATCTTCTTACTGACAGGCAGGCTTGTCTTGTTACAGTAAATACAGCTACCTGAAGAAAATTGCTGGTGTTCTTTTGATCCTATTAGTACCACAGTCAGGCAGCTAGACTATTTACAGTTAGTGCAGTGCGTCCTGCTCACAGTGTTCTGCTAAACCTACAAGTTAGTGGGGTGCGTCCTGCTCACAGTGTTCAGCTAAACCTACAAGTTAGTGGGGTGCGTCCACCTCACAGTGTTCAGCTAAACCTACAAGCTAGTGGGGTGCGTCCTGCTCACAGTGTTCAGCTAGATCCGTTCCTGTTATCTTCTTACTGACAGGCAGGCTTGTCTTGTTACAGTATTTTAAAGAAAATTGCTGGTGTTCTTTTGATCCTATTAGTACCACAGTCAGGCAGCTAGACTATTTACAGTTAGTGCAGTGCGTCCTGCTCACAGTGTTCTGCTAAACCTACAAGTTAGTGGGGTGCGTCCTGCTCACAGTGTTCAGCTAAACCTACAAGTTAGTGGGGTGCGTCCACCTCACAGTGTTCAGCTAAACCTACAAGCTAGTGGGGTGCGTCCTGCTCACAGTGTTCAGCTAGATCCGTTCCTGTTATCTTCTTACTGACAGGCAGGCTTGTCTTGTTACAGTATTTTAAAGAAAATTACTGATGTTCTTTTGATCCTATTAGTACCACAGTCAGACAGCTAGACTATTTACAGTTAGTGCAGTGTGTCCTGCTCACAGTGTTCTGCTAAACCTACAAGTTAGTGGGGTGCGTCCTGCTCACAGTGTTCAGCTAAACCTACAAGTTAGTGGGGTGCGTCCACCTCACAGTGTTCAGCTAAACCTACAAGCTAGTGGGGTGCGTCCTGCTCACAGTGTTCAGCTAGATCCGTTTCTGTTATCTTCTTACTGACAGGCAGGCTTGTCTTGTTACAGTAAATACAGCTACCTGAAGAAAATTGCTGGTGTTCTTTTGATCCTATTAGTACCACAGTCAGGCAGCTAGACTATTTACAGTTAGTGCAGTGCGTCCTGCTCACAGTGTTCTGCTAAACCTACAAGTTAGTGGGTCGCGTCCACCTCACAGTGTTCAGCTAAAGCTACCTGTAGAAGGTTGGTGGTGTTCTCATAATACAGGCAGGCAGTTGATTTTGCTAGCTGCAGTATCAGTACATATATATATATATATATCCCAGCTTAGTGCAGCTACAGGCCATTAGTATGTCTGGAAGGCCAAGAAGGAGAGGCAGACAGTCACAAGCCAATAAGAGAGGGCAAGCAGGCTCTGTGTCTAGTGCTGGTCGTGGAGACGGTGCATCCTCATCAGCACGTGGCCATGGGACACGCTTGGCCTTTTTTTCGGCAGCTGGCCATGTTGAGCCGCAACATGCGGAAGACTTGGTCGAGTGGATGACCAAGCCGTCCTCATCCTCCTCATCCTCTCTCACCCATGCCCAGGGTACTTTGTCTGGCAAAGCAGCGGCCTCTTCCCTCGGCTCAATGTCATCAGTGACTCCTTCCCTAGCCCCACCATGTCCTCCTGAGGAGTCCCTCGAACTGTTTGACCACAGTGTTGGGTACATGCTCCAGGAGGATGCCCAGCGTTTGGAAGGCTCTGATGATGATACTGAGCTCGATGAAGGCAGTAACACGAGCACGGACAGAGGGGGTGCCCAAGAAGGACAGCAATCTGGCAGTCATGCTCCCCCTGCTGCAGCATACTGCCAGGTTTGCTCCAGTGATGAGGAGGGAGGGAATGATGAGGTCACTGACTCAACGTGGGTGCCTGATAGGAGAGAGGAGGAGGAGGAGGAGGAGGAGGCGGCACATCACCAATGAGGCAGGATGCCCTCCAGGGGCCAGCCTAAGGGCAGCACATTGACTGCATCACACCCCAAAGCTCCACATGTGCAGGGCGCTGCAGTCTCTGCGCGTTATTCAAAATTCTTTGATCTTTGGTGTGGGCCTTTTTTGAGACGAGTGCATCAGATCGCACCGCTGCTATTTGCAACATATGTCTCAAGCGTATCTCGCGTGGCCAAAACATCTCCCGCCTGGGTACCACATGCTTGACCAGACATATGTTGACCTGCCATGCAGTTCGTTGGCAAGCTTATCTAAAAGACCCACACCAAAGAACAAAGAGGACCTCTGCTTGCTCCTCATCAGCTGAGATTTCCAACCCCACTAGACCTTCAGTCCTCTCTGAGACCTGCACTGAGAGGAATGAAGGTGTAGAATTAGGTGTGTCACAGCCACGTACTTGTGGGCAATCTGATTTTGGTACACCGACGTCAGATTGTACCAGGCAAATTTCCCTGCCCCAGCTGCTGCACCGCCGAAAGAAGTTTGCTCCCAGCCATCCACATGCCCAACGGTTGAATGCTAGCTTGGCAAAATTGCTAGCACTTCAACTGCTGCCTTTTCAGTTGGTAGACTCTGCCCCCTTCCGTGAGTTTGTGGAATGTGCGGTTCCTCAGTGGCAGGTACCCAAACGCCACTTTTTCTCACGGAAGGCGATTCTGGCTCTCTACCAGCATGTGGAAGGCAATGTCCATGCCTCACTGGACAGGGCGGTCAGCGGTAAGGTGCATATCACCGCTGACTCATGGTCCAGCAGGCATGGACAGGGACGTTACCTAAGTTTCACGGCGCATTGGGTGACTCTGCTGGCAGCTGGGAAGGATGCAGGACAAGGTGCAGTAGTGTTGGAGGTTGTTCCGCCACCACGCCTCCAAAATGCTAATGATTGTGACACACCTCTCTCCTCCACCCCCTCCTCTTCTTCTTCCTCCATGGCCTCTTCCTCGGAACCAGCGGTGCTCCGTAGTCGTTCAAGGGGCTACGCAAGTACGCAGGCCAAAAGATGCCATGCGGTGCTTGAGCTGGTGTGCTTGGGGGACAGGAGCCACACTGGGGCAGAGGTTCTGTCAGCTCTGCAGGGGCAGGTTCAGAGGTGGTTGACGCCACGCCAACTTAAGGCAGGAATGGTGGTTTGCGACAATGGCACCAACCTCCTCTCTGCCCTCCGACAGGGACAAATGACCCATGTGCCCTGTTTGGCTCACGTCCTTAACTTGGTGGTGCAGCGGTTCTTGGGCAGGTACCCGGGCTTACAGGATGTCCTGAGGCAGGCCAGGAAAGTCTGTGTGCATTTCCTCCGGTCATATAATGCCAGTGCTCGGCTGACGGACCTCCAAAAGGAGTTTAACCTGCCCAAGAACCGCCTAATCTGTGACATGCCCACCAGGTGGAACTCAACGTTGGCCATGCTGCAGCGGCTGCACACGCAGCAGAGGGCCATCAATGAGTACCTGTGCGACTATGGCACCAGGACAGGGTCAGGGGAGCTTGGTTTTTTTTCCCCACGCCAGTGGGCCATGATCAGGGATGCATGCACTGTCCTGTCACCATTTGAGGAGGCCACGAGGATGGTGAGCAGTGACAGTGCATGCATCAGTGACACTGTCCCCCTTGTCCACCTGTTGGAGCACACGCTGCGTGGAATAATGGACAGGGCACTTGAGGCAGAACAGAGGCAGGAAGAGGAGGACTTCCTTAGCTCTCAAGGCCCCCTTTATCCAGACAGTGTTCCTGCGTGCCCGCCGATCACACAGGAAGAGGACGAGGAGGAAGAGGAGGAGGAGGAGGAGGAAGATTGTGTCAGTATGGAGGTGGAGCCTGGCACTCAGCATCAGCAGCAGTCTTTAAGGGATCAGTCCCAAGAAACACATGGACTTGTACGTGGCTGGGAGGAGGTGGCTGCGGACCATGTCGTCCTTAGTGACCCAGAGGACTCCGGACCGAATGCCTCAGCAAACCTACGCTGCATGGCCTCCCTGATCCTGCAAAGCCTGCGTAAGGATCCTCGTATTCGTGGTATCAAGGAGAAGGACCAATACTGGCTGGCAACCCTCCTTGATCCACGTTATAAGGGTAAGGTTGCGGACCTTATCTTGCCATCGCAGAGGGAGCAGAGGATGAAACATCTTCGGGAGGCCTTGCAGAAAGGTCTGTGCAACGCGTTCCCAGAGACTGGGAGGTTACAAACTCCTGTTTCTGGACAACGTGTTGCTGAGGCTTCGGTCAGTCAAAGAAGGAGCGGTGGAGAAGGTGGCCGTCTGACCGATGCGTTCAGACAATTTTTTGGTCCGCAGCCCCAAGGTATGATCGGTTCCAGCAACCATCGCCAGCGTCTGTTTTACATGGTGCAGGAATACCTAGGGGCAAGATCAGACTTGGACACCTTTCCCACCGAAAATCCTCTGGGTTACTGGGTCTTGAGGATGGATCACTGGCCAGAGCTTGCACAGTATGCAATTGAGCTACTGGCCTGTCCTGCATCCAGCGTTCTTTCGGAACGCACATTCAGTGCTGCTGGAGGCGTGGTAACCGATCACAGGGTGCGTCTGTCCACTGACTCGGTCGATCGACTGACCTTCATAAAAATGAGTGAGTCTTGGATCACCACAAGCTACCAAGCACCTGATGCTGATGTAACCGAATAATTTTTTTTGAAATCTCAGATCCCTTCAAAGACTGCCTATGCTGATGCTGAGTGACTATCCCTGAGTAATTATCCTCTTCCTCCTCAATCATCACGCTGATAGCTTGTAGAAACATTTTTGGTTCTGGGTGCCACCACCAGTGCCTAAGGCACAATTTTTCAGCCCCTGTTTAACAGGGGCGTGTAATTACAATTTTTGATGTTATACTTTGCAGCAGGGCTCGTTCCTGCATTCCAACTAGAGTGTCTTTGAGGGGTTGCAGTGTTGTGGCACCAGTGCCTAAGGCCCAATTTTTCAGCCCTTGTTTAACAGGGGCGTGTAATTACAATTTTTGATGCAATACTTTGCAGCAGGGCTCGTTCCTGCATTCCAACTAGAGTGTCTGTGAGGGGTTGCAGTGTTGTGGCACCAGCACCAGTGCCTAAGGCCTAATTTTTCAGCTCCTGTTCAACAGGGGCATGTAATTACAATTCTTGATCTAATATTTCACAGCAGAGCCCTGTGAGGGCTTACAGTGTTGTGGCCACAGCAACACCTAAGGCCCAAATTTCTGCTGAGTATATAGGGCAGGACCCTACTTTCAAACAACTAACTTACAAACGACTCCTACTTGCAAACGGAAGGAGACGACAGGAAGTGAGAATAAATCTACCCCTAGGAAGGGAAATTCTCTCCTGTAAGAGTTAATATGGGAAAAACATTTCTCCTTTCCACTGATGCTTTCCAATCCATTGGGACAAAAAGTGAGGTGAAATCTTCTGAAGAGGAGGAAAGACAGCAAAACAAATGTCACAGGGGTGATAACCCTTCCCTATGTTTTCCAAAAAGCTTAAAAAAGATTTTTTGGCTGGAGCTAAACACGTTAAAATTGTACCCGTTCAAAATTACAAAGAGATTCTACTTAACAACAAACCTACAGCCTGTATACTGCTGTTCAGAGTATATAGGGCCTGGTGGCCCCACACCTTTCCTTATTTTAATTTGGGTGCGGGGTTCCCCTTAATATCCACACAAGACCCAAAGGGCCTGGTAATGGACTGGGGGGTACCCATGCCGTTTGTCTCACTGATTTTCATCCATATTGCCAGGACCCGACATTACATTAAACCCGCAAGCAGTTTTAAATGAGATTTTTTCCTTTAAAAATGACATTTGGTGCAGGGACTGTTCTAAACACGGGAAACACGCGTCACTTTACAGGCATACTATAGACACCCCTCAGGTACGATATTTAAAGGAATATTTCACTTTTTTTTTTTTTACTTTAAGCATCATTAAAATCACTGCTCCCGAAAAAACGGCCGTTTTTAAAAGTTTTTTTTGCATTGATACATGTCCCCTGGGGTAGGACCTGGGTCCCCAAACCCTTTTTAGGACAATACCATGCAAATTAGCCTTTAAAATGAGAACTTTTGATTTCGAACGTTCGAGTCCCATAGACGTCAATGGGGTTCTAACGTTCGTGCGAACTTTCGGTCCGTTCACAGGTTCTGGTGCGAACCGAACCGGGGGGTGTTCGGCTCATCCCTAATGGTGGCCAAGACCATACAGCAGTTTAACAGGACAGGTTCCATCAAGAACAGGCCTCGCCATGGTCGACCAAAGAAGTTGAGTGCATGTGCTCAGCGTCTTTGGGAAATAAACATATGAGTGCTGCCAGCATTGCTGCAAAGGTTGAAGGGGTGGGTGGTCAGCCTGTAAGTGCTAAGACCATAAACCGCACGCTGCATCAAATTGGTCTGAATGGCTGTCCCAGAAGGAAGCCTCTTCTAAAGATGATGCACAAGAAAGCCGGCAAACAGTTTGCTGACGACAAGCAGACTAAGGACATGGATTACTGGAACCATGTCCTGTTGTCTGATGAGATCAAGATAAACTTATTTGGTTCAGATGGTGTCAAGCGTGTGTGGCAGCAAAAATGGCGTTGAGTCCCCCCCAAAACCCATATCAGGCCCTTCAGGTCTGGCATGGATTCTAAGGGGAACCCCGTGCCAACATTTAAAAAAAATGGCGTGGGGTCCCCCCAAAACACATACCATATCCAAGCAAGCAGCCATGGCAGGCCAGGAAAGTGGGGGCGAGCGAGCACCCCCCTCCCTCCTGAACCATACCAGGCCATTTGCCCTCAACATGGGGAGGGTACTTTAAGGTCCCGGTGATGTAACCGGGTGACCCTGCCCCCTTCTGACGTGATGTCACCAGTTTACGTCACTGGGTGGCCCGCCCTTGCCTATATAATATCTGTCAAAGCCAAGAGACAGCAGTCGGAGGAACACCTCCCATTAAGGCAGAACTTTTTTTTCTATTTTTCGGGTCCGTCGGGCGCCATGATTGAAGCTGGATGGATGTCACAGGGCACTTTTTTTAATAAAGGAATTGTCAAAAACTGTCTTTTTTATTTTTACTTTTTTGACACTTTTTGGTGAATAGGTAGGGCTACAATGTACCCCATACCCATTCACATCAGGGGGGCAGGATCTAGGGGTCCCCTTAATAAAGGGGCTTCCAGATTCTGATAAGCCCTCCGCCCGCAGACCCCTACAACCCCCAGGCAAGGGTTGTGGGGATGAGGCTCTTGTCCCCATCAACATGAGGTCAAGGTGCTTGGGGGAGACCCCCAAGCATCCTCCCCATGTTGAGGGCAAGCGGCCCGGTATGGTTCAGGAGGGGGGGCGCTTGCCCGTCCTCCCCCTTTCCTGGCCTGCCATGGCTGCTTGCTTGGATATCGGTCTGGTATGGATTTTGGGGGGGACCCCATGCTGTTTTTTTTTTTAAATTTGGCGTGGAGTTCCCCTTGATATCCTGGTACTGGGGGGGGACCCATGCCAATTTTTTAATTGATTTTTGTCTATATTGCCGGGATCCATTCCAGCCATGAGCAATTTTGAATGACAATTTTTCCTTTAGTAATGTCATTTTGCTGCGGCACAGTAAAACACATGAGAAGGAATGTGCCACTTTACAGGCAGAATAAGGGATCCCCCAGGCACGATATTTAAAGGAATAATTCATTTTTATTGTTTCACTTTAAGCATTATTAAAATCAATGCTCCTGAAAAACGGCCTTTCTAAAATCTTTTTTTTGCATTAATACATGTCGCCTGGGACAGTACCCGGGCCCCCAAACACTTTTTATAGCAATAACTTGCATATAAGCCTTAAAAATGAACACTTTTGATTTTTCATGTTCGTCTCCCATAAACTTTAACGGTGTTTGCATGTTTGCATACATTTTTTGTCTGTTCGCATGTTCTGGTGCGAACCAAACCGGGGGTGTTCTGCTCATCCCTAGTGGACTAAGTTCAAGAGGTATCCCGTAGGTGGAAAGCCTTTTAACCTGTCTGTGCTGCGCTTTTTCAGAAAGGCATGAAGTTTACTTAGGCCTACCCTGCCATTCTCTGTTTTACTACCCGGCTGGTGAGTCAAGGTCTTCTCATATCCTGAGGAGGCAACAAACTACTTGCAATCGTATCTTCATATTTTACTGGAACCCAAATTAGCGTCTGTGTCTCCTCTCCTGCCAAGCACCAACGCTGCCCAAGAAAAAATCTACTGAAGAGTCCTCTATACGCCAACAACTCAGGTCGCAACAAACCTTGCTGATAAGCCCGCTGGCTATCTCTCTCAGACAGCTCTTTTTCCACCTGAACACTACGCCTTATTTTGCTGGGCTGATTTATAATATTTGGTTAGTTTGTAGTTTACTTCTGTGCCCATCTAACTACGTTTTGTCTCTCTTTATTTACACAGCCTTATCGGAGGTTGCCTACACCTTCTCTTTTGGCTGCATGCTGGGTATGTGCTCTGTATTCTACTGTTCTACATTTCCCTGGGAAGACCCTACTTCTTACAGCTCATAATTGAGTCTCTCATGCATCTCCGGTAACACTGTCCATGCTGGGTGGTTCACATGTGGAAGAAAGAGAAGCTCACGCTCTTCTTGATATGTTCTTGTGTGTTTTTCCCCATTGATCCCAGTTGGATCAGTTGCTCCTCTAAGCCTTCCCCCTTAGGAGTCAAGCACCTCCTTGCCTGTGCTAAACCATTAGGTGGCACATCTTTGGCATCTTTTGGTCTAACTGATTTGTTACTTAGCGACTCTTTAAACTCTTCTGTTGGATCTCCCTTTTATACTTCCCCATCATGAGAGTTGTCTCTTGGAATGTCAAGGGGCTTCACTCTCCTCATACATAAATGGTGATTTTACAATACCCTAAACGCCTTAAAGCTGATATAGCATTATTACAAGAAACCCACTTGGCAGCGGAGGATTTTAATCACACGCGTAAACTCTGGGTGGGTCAAGTGTTTAGTTCGGCGGCTGTCAAGGGTAAGGCAGGAGTGCTCAGCCCCATCCATAAAAATCTATCTTGTGAGGTGTTATTGATAGAGAGAGACGCCGAGGGCCATGTTTTAACTGCAAAGCTGAGACTATCTACTCGGGAATGAGTCCTTTCCAATACTTACGTCCCAAACTCCCCCTCTAAACATTTTTTTCAAACTCTATCCTTCCATTTTGCCCCATTCCTCCACCTCCCTCTTCTGGTTGGGGGTGATTTTAACTCAGTGATGCACCTTCTTGAGGACAAATCCCCAGGTAGGGGCTCTCCAGGGGCCCCCCTTCTTCACTCACTACCCCCTTGACACATTTTGTGGATGTGTGGTTGATTATTTCTTTTGCAATCCCATTTCATTCAAATACACCACCAATTCTCACATCCATGAGAGCTATTTCTGAGCATGCCCCTATCTTAGTTGGCCTAGTAGATTTCACGCTGCTGAGCTCTGTAAACACATGGCATTTCCCATCCTATTTGTTAAATAACCAAGAACTCTTAAACGTCATAAGAAGGGCTTCAGCGGAATACGTGGACACTAGTTCCACAGAACCCAATATTTTCTGGGAGGCTGGAAAGGTCATGCTATGAAGTAAAATCATTGCCTTCTTTGCCGGCTACAGACTTTTTTTACTGAACAGTATCACGATGCAAGCAACACTCTCTATTTTGCCCAAACACATCTTTCACAGCAGAACTCTCCGGAACACAGAAAGGCTTGGCGTGAAGCCAAATTTCATTTTGTTTCATGGGCTGATGTGCAGGATTGGACTTTCAATATCACAAATATGGTAGTAAGGCCGGGAAGCTGTTGGCCCACCTGAGCATGGGTTACCGCATTGCTGCCCATATTTTCACGCTGAAGGACGTTCACAGTATGCTCACTTTGTGTACCAAAGACATCAACCATATCTTAGACCGATTTTATGATAACCTCTATGGTCCAGAACCCATCAACGAAGATGCGGCGCAGGCTTTCATGGATAAGGTCCCCCTCCCACAGATTGACCACATACTTCCAGCCCAGCTCAACTCTTCCAGTACCAAAACAGATGTTACATCCACAATTGTGTGTTTAGCTTATGGGAAAGCCTGGGGCCACTACAGGTACACGTCAGAGTTCTATACACGTCAGAGACTCCTGACCTTAGCTTCTGTTTACCAGTCAATCCTCGATGGGGGACAATACCTCCCTTCAGGCTTTCAAGCCAATATCAAATGAATCCCTAAGAAAGGTAAAGACCCTACAGAGCCAGGCTCCTACCATCTGATATCCTTGTTAAACCTTGACTCTAAAATATTATCCAAGGTTTTTGCCAATAGGTTAGCCTTAATTATGCCCATTCCGATCCATCCCTCTTAAGCTGGTTTCACCCTAGGGCATTCGGCCCCCTTAAACATGTGGAAGATCTTTACTGTTTTAGAACATGCAAGGGCTAATCCCTTCAGTGACCTAGCCATCATCACTCTAGATGTCGAGAAGGCTTTTGATAGCATTAGCTTTCACTGGTTGCGGTTAGTTCTGCAGAGTTTCAGCTTTTCTGGCTACTTTCTCCATCTCATTTCCACCATGTATTCTGAACCATCAGCAAATGAGATTGCTGCAGGGCACATCTCAAATAGCATTCCACTTCACAAAGGAATCAGACAGGGGTGCCCCTTGTCCCCACTTCTGTTCAACTTAGCTCTCGAGCCCCTGTCATGCTATCTCCTACTGCATTCATGCCTCCACAGAGTTGTGGTAGGCCATCATGAGTTACACACGGCTTTATTCTCTCTATTCTCTCTTTATTCCCCACATTCAGGAGATATTCACCCAGTATAGGGCTTGCTGAGGGTTAAGAATGACCTTCTCTAAGAGTAAAATCTTACTGTTGTTTCATGACACCCCCCCCCCAGACAGTTAACTAGTTGAGTGCAGCAACGAACCCTCCTTGCAAAATATTGCATCAAAAATTGTAGTTACACACCCCTGTTAAACAGGGGCTGAAAAATTGGGCCTTAGCCACTGGTGGCGGCGCCCAGAACCAAAAATATTCTTACAAGCTATCAGCATGATCATTGAGGAGGAAGAGGATAGTCACTCAGCATAACAGGATAGTCACTCAGCATCAGCTTAGGCAGTCTTGAAGGGATCTGACATTTCAAAAAAAAATTATTCGGTTACATCAGCATCAGGTGCTTGGTAGCTGGTGGTGATCCAAGACTGATTCATTTTTATGAAGGTCAGTCGATTGACTGAGTCGGTGGACAGGCACACCCTGTGATCGGTTACAAAACCTCCAGCAGCACTGAATGTGCGTTCCAAAAGAACGCTGGATGTAGGACAGGCCAGTAGCTCAGTTGCATACTGTGCAAGCTGTGGCCAGTGATCCATCCTCAAGACCCAGTAACCCAGAGGATTTTCGGTGGGAAAGGTGTCCAAGTCAGATCTTGCCCCTAGGTATTCCTGCACCATGTAAAACAGACGTTGGCGATGGTTGCTGGAACCGATCATACCTTGGGGCTGCGGACTAAAAAATTGTCTGAAGGCATCGGTCAGACAGCCACCTTCTCCACCGCTCCTTTTTTGCCTCAGCAACACGTTGTCCAGGAACAGGAGTTTGTAACCTCCCAGTCTCTGGGAACGCGTTGCACAGACCTTTCTGCAAGGCCTCCCGAAGATGTTTCATCCTCTGCTCTCTCTGCGACGGCAAGATAAGGTCCGCAACCTTACCCTTGTAATGTGGATCAAGGAGGGTTGCCAGCCAGTATTGATCCCTCTCCTTGATACCATGAATATGGGGATCCTTCCACAGGCTTTGCAGGATCAGGGAGGCAATGCAGTGTAGGTTTGCTGAGGCATTCGGTCCGGAGTCCTCTGGGTCACTAAGGACGACATGATCCGCAGCCACCTCCTCCCAGCCACGTACAAGTCCATGGGTTTCTTGGGACTGTAAATGATCCCTTAAAGACTGCTGCTGATGCTGAGTGCCAGGCTCCACCTCCATGCTGACACAATCCTCCTCTTCCTCCTCCTCCTCCTCCTCGTCCTTTTCCTGTGTGATCGGTGGGCACGCAGGAACACCATCTGGATAAAGGGGGCCTTGAGGGCTAAGGAAGTCCTCCTTATCCTGCCTCTGTTCTGCCTCAAGTGCCCTGTCCATTATTCCACACAGCGTGTGCTCCAACAGGTGGACAAGGGGGACAGTGTCACTGATGCATGCACTGTCACTGCTCACCATCCTCATGGCCTCCTCAAATGGTGACTGGATAGTGCATGCATCCCTGATCATGGCCCACTGGCGTGGGGAAAAAAAACAAGCTCTCCTGACCCTGTCCTGGTGCCATAGTCACACAGGTACTCATTGATGGCCCTCTGCTGCATGTGCAGCCGCTGCAGCATGGCCAACGTTGAGTTCCACCTGGTGGGTATGTCACAGATTAGTCGGTTCTTGGGCAGGTTAAATTCCTTTTGGAGGTCAGCCAGCCGAGCACTGGCATTATATGACCGGCAGAAATGCACACAGACTTTCCTCGCCTGCCTCAGGACATCCTGTAAGCCCGGGTACCTGCCCAAGAACCGCTGCACCACCAAGTTAAGGACGTGAGCCAAACAGGGCACATGGGTCATTTGTCCCTGTCGGAGGGCGGAGAGGAGGTTGATGCCATTGTCGCAAACCACCATTCCTGCCTTAAGTTGGCGTGGCGTCAACCACCTCTGAAGCTGCCCCTGGAGAGCTGACAGAACCTCTGCCCCAGTGTGGCTCCTGTCCCCAAGCACACCAATTCAAGCACCGCATGGCATCTTTTGGCCTGCGTAGTTGCGTAGCCCCTTGAACGCCTACGGAGCACCGCTGGTTCCGAGGACAAAGCACAGGAAGAGGCCATGGAGGAAGAAGAAGAGGAGAGGTGGAGGAGAGAGGTGTGTCAGAATCACCAGTAGTAGCATTTTGGAGGCGTGGTGGCGGAACAACCTCCAACACTACTGCACCTTGTCCTGCATCCTTCCCAGCTGCCAGCAGAGTCACCCAATGTGCCATGAAACTTAGGTAACATCCCTGTCCATGTCTGCTGGACCATGAGTCAGCTGTAATATGCACCTTACCGCTGACCGCCCTGTCCAGCGAGGCATGGACATTGCCTTCCACATGCCGATAGAGATGTGCTTGACACATAGTTATGGTGTCTTATGTTCTATGATTGCATCCTGATGTTACTTGCTGCCTATGTATTTGCTCTACTCTTGTCATGTTTAGTGGTTGACATTGTCTAAGCCCAATGTCAGCTCTTTTCATGCAAAACCCTAGCTCTGGCTCCTTCCCCCTTTCCTTCCCCTCCCTTCCCCCCACCCCCCATTACATTGTATGCTATTTTCTTTATATGTTATGTATATTGTTCTACACTAGTCAATGTGCTGAGTCTCTTAAAATCCAATTAAGGCAGGCTTCCACCCAAAAGTGGACCTTCCACTCATTGTACTTCTCCCCCCCTCTGGTGCCACTTCTGGGAGCCTCAGCCGCGGGTATTGATGTCATGGCTCGGGCACCCTCCTCCTCCCCCTGTCGCCGGGCCAGTAGGTGAGAGGAGCGGAGCCTCACGCATCAGCTGCAGTGCCGACTTTACTGGACTCCAGGACAAATAAGTGTCCAATTATTAAAAGTCAGCAGCTGCAGTATGTACAGCTGCTGGCTTTTAATTTTTGCAGTGGTGGGCGGACCTCCGCTTTAAGTTTCTTAAAAAAAAAAAAAAATGTTCCTTTCTGCTATAAAAACATATCCAATAAAAAATGATAAAAAAAAAAAAAAAAACACATTTCATCATAAATTTAGGCCAATATATTCTGCTACGAATTTTTGGTAAGAAAAATCATAATAAGCACATATTGATTGGTTTGCGCAAAAGTTATAGCATCTGCAAGCTATGGGATATAGAGTTTACTGGAATTTTATTTATTTATATATTTATTTTTTTATACTAGTAATGGCGGTGATCAGCACCTTATAGTGGAACTGGGATAGTACGGTGGACAGTCTGACACTAACCGACACTTTTGATACTTTGTGGGAACCAGTGACACTAATACAGTGATCAGTGCTAAAAATATGCACTGTCACTGTACTAATAACACTGGCTGAGAAGGGTTTAAACATCTAGAGTGATCAAAGGGTTAAATGTGTGCCTAACCAGTGTTTCTGTGTTTCTGTGTACTATGTGTGCTGCCTTTATTAAGGGATTTGATGGATTTTATTCCTTTTGCAGGGAAAGAAAATCTATGTCACAATCTGGATTCAGGCTCAGAGGCCAGTAGCTATAGCAATGGAGCAGCACCCACCGAAATGTGGGACAGGTATACAATCAGGTCATCCTAATCGGCATTTACCAGAGCTCTCGAGGGTGGAGATGGGTTTTGCTGCATGTTAGTACCAGGTTGCGGTCCTCAGGATCGCCCCACCAGGAGGTGATATAGCAGGTAGGAATCAAGCAGATGCGTAGTCGAGGAACAAGCCAAAGGTCGGCAACGAATACTAGCAAAGATACGAGCAGCAGCAGGAGAGACAAAAGCAAGATATTGGCTAGAGGGAGCACAATAATCTGGCAAACAGAAAGTACAGAGACATTGCTTAAACCAGGAAGTACATGGAAGGAGCAAAGAGTTCAAAAATCATTCAAGGAATTGTCCAGAGAACTTTCCAGCATTCCAGGTGGCTCAGCAGGCAGAGTCATTGCCAAACACAGCAGAGGTCCCAGGTTCAAGTTCACATATGCAGAGCTCTGTCCAGCCTCTCTGCTCGACAATCAGTGGGTGCTCGCTGTGTTTGGCTTCTGCTGTGACTAATCACAACAGAAACAGTGCACGTGCGCACCCCCTACCCAGATATGTAGAATCACGTATATATACGTGATTCTGCACAGAATGGTCGGCAAGTGGTTAAATAGCTAGTGCTATATAGTGAAATTCCCCAATATCACTATTAACACTATGCATAATACATTACAAGGAAGTTAAAACACTATTTCTAATCAAATATTATCAATGCACAGATAGAGTTTACAGTAAAAAAGATATATATATATTTTCAAACCTGCTATTACATACTAATTGTGCTTTTCAATGTGTTTACGTACAATTTCTATATAGAGGATACAATCCTATAGATCATTCAAGTGGTTAACCCAATGCAGTTTTTGTGAGGTTTTAAAATGGCTATTCCATTTTTTTCATTAAGTTAAGTTATTAATATTTCTATTGTATCCTGCAGCAATAGAGAAAAGATTATAGGAGCTACCTTATTCAAAATATTACAATAAATTATTTATGTATTTATAATATAGAATATCAAGAGTAAAAAGTCATTATGGCCACTTTAGTTTTGCCCTCAGGAGAGAGGAAAAAGAAAAAAAAAGGCAAATGAAAATGAAAATTATGAAAGAATAAGAAAGACAGAAGGGAGTCATTTTAATGAAAAAAAAATACATATGGTATGTTTAGAAGTAACATTTTATGTCATAAGGTGGTACAGTGCTTTGTATATCCAAGCTCTGGATACTGAGTACATAAGATTAGCATTAACAAAAAGAAAAGCACAAATAAAATAATGATATGTATTAAACCATCAAGACCAACTAAACCATCCTTCTTTTCTAATAAAGTTTTTAATTTATGGGCTTGTCTGATTAGCTGTACAGTAAATATGTCTTTGCTAAAAAAAACAATGATGAATTATAATTTCTGGGAATATACAATATATATATATATATATATATATATATATATATATATATATATATATATATATATATATGTATATATATATATATATATATATGTATATATATATATATATATATATATATATGTGTTTCCAATGAAACTATATAAGTGTGGAAACTTTTTGAAGGCTGCTGTATATACTGTATATACTCACCCGCCACTTTATTAGGTACACCTTGCTAGTACTGGGTTGAAGCCCCTTTTGCCTTCAGAACTGCCTCAATTCTTCATGGCATAGATTCAACAAGGTGTTGGAAACATTCCTCAGAGATTTTGGTCTATATTGACATGATAACATCATGCAGTTGCTGCAGATTTGTCGGGTGCACACCCAAGATGCAAATCTCCTGTTTGACCACATCCCAAAGGTGGTCTATTGTATTGAGATTTGCTGATTGTTGAAGCCATTGTAACCTCAGTTTCCTGTTCTTAGCTGACAGGCGTGGGACCCGGTGTGATCTTCTGCTGCTGTAGCTCATCTGCTTCAAGGTTTGATGTGTTGTGCGCTCAGAGATGGTATTCTGCATACCTTGGGTGTAACTAGTGGTTATTTGAGTTACTGTGGCCTCTCTATTATCTCAAACCAGTCTCCTCTGACCTCTGACATCAACAAGGCATTTTCATCCACACAACTCCTGCTCACTGGATATTTTCTCTTTTTCGGACCATTCTAACTGGAATCCCTAGAGATGGTTGTGCATGAAAATCACAGTAGCTCAGCAGTTTTTAAAAAATACTCAGACCAGCTCGTCGGGCACCAACATTAATGCCACATTCAAAGTCACTTAAATCCCCTTTCTTTCCCATTCTGATGCTCGGTTTGAACTTCAGCAAGTCGTCTTCACCATGTCTAGATGCCTAAATGCACTGAGCTGCTGCCATGTGATTGGCTGATAAGCAATTTGTGTTACCAAGCAATTGATCAAAGTGTAAGTGGCCGATGAGTGTGTGTATATATATATATATATATCCTACTATAAAAAAATGTTAACTATAAGAAGTTCTATCAAATTGGGAACATATACATTTGTCGCTTTATTATTACTGTGTATATTTACTTGCATTACTAAAGATATTTTTTTTCATAAAAATAACAAACATGTTATACTTATCTGCTCTGTGTAATCCTATTGCTCAAAGTGGCCCCAGACCTGCTGACCGCTCCTTCTCTGCTGTGTCTGCCCCCTTAACAAGCTGCTTGCTATGGGAGCAGACACAGCAGGTTTGCTCCCGAGCTGGGTTTAGTGTGTCTATAGACAGATAGTGCTGCTTGGCCCCACCCCCCTCTCCCTTCTTACTGGATTTGATTAACAGCAGTGGGAGTCAATGGCTCCTGCTGCTGGCTCCATGTCCAGTGAGGGGAGAGAGCGCTACCTGTCTCAGGCACAGTGCTGGATCGAGGTTAGGCTCAATTAACATTTGGGGGGGGGGGAAACATTCAAAAGTTTTTTTACCTTAATGCAGAGAAAGCATTAAGGTAAAAACTCTTTAGAACCACTTTAAAGTGGAACTTTACCAATAACTTTAATAAAAAAACATACATTGCACATTAATAATTATAATAACAAACTTAATGTTTGCTATCACTTGTCTCTAGCATTGCTCTTGTTTCTTTTTGGCCAAGGCCACCACTTTGTTGAAGCCCAGAGCAGTCATTTCCTTAATGAGAACTCTTCCCCTCTCCTTGGTCTCAAAAAGTATATGTCCCTTACTGTAATTAAAATGTGTGCATTTCCAGCCATGGTTATATGTCTTAGCTTAACCGCTTTATGACCACCCCAGATTTACTGCTACAGGGCGGCCGCTCTGTGCAGAATCACATATATATATACATATATATATATATATATATATATATATATATATATATATATATACGCAATTCTGCACTTCTGGGTTTTGGGCGAGAGCGCGCACTGCAAGCGGCTCGCTCCAGCTGTGATTAGGGGTGGATCAGGGTGTCGCGTTGACCTGATGTCCATCGGGACCCCCCTATCGTTCAGGACTCTGACAGAATGACAGTCTGCTTATGTGGACAAGACAGACCGTAATTCTGTGAGTACAGAAGACATGGATCCTATGTTCCTGTGAAGCAGAAACACCTATCCATGTCTTCAAGTAGTTGAAGCACCTCCCCAACAGTTAGTATGTACTCCCTAAGAACACAATAAACCCTTTGATCGCCCCTGCCAGTGTAATTAGTACAGTAACAGTGCATATTTTAGTGTCAACAAGTGTCAAAAGTGTCATTTAGGTTTACGATTTGACCGCCGCAATATCGCAGTCCCACTATAAGTCGCTGATCGCTGCCATTACTAGTAAAAACAAAAAAAAAAATAGATAAATAAAAATATGCCATAGTTTGTAAATGCTGTAACTTTTGCGCAAACCAATCAATATACACTTATTAGGATTTTTTTTTTTTTTACCAAAAATATGTAGCAGAATACATATTGGCCTAAATTGATGAAGAAATCAGATTTTTTAAATTTTTTTGGATGTGTTTTAGAGCAGAAAGTAAAACAAACCCTGCAGAGGTGATAAAATACCACTAAAAGAAAGCTCCATTTGTGGGAAAAAAATATATCGATTTTATTTATTTTTTTGTGTGCAGCATCGCAAGACTGCGCAATTGTCAGTTAACCACTTCAGCCCCGGAAGGATTTACCCCCTTCCTGACCAGAGCACTTTTTACAATTCGGCACTGCGTCGCTTTAACTGCTAATTGCGCGGTCATGCAATGCTCTACCCAAACGAAATTTGCGTCCTTTTCTTCCCACAAATAGAGCTTTCTTTTGATGGTATTTGATCACCTCTGCCGTTTTTATTTTTTGCGCTATAAACGGAAAAAGACTGAAAATTTTGAAAAAAAATGATATTTTCTACTTTTTGTTATAAAAAAAATCCAATAAACTAAATTTTAGTCATACATTTAGGCCAAAATGTATTCGGCGACATGTCTTTGGTAAAAAAAATGTCAATAAGCGTATATTTATTGGTTTGCGCAAAAGTTATAGCGTCTACAAACTAGGGTACATTTTCTGGAATTTACACAGCTTTTAGTTTATGACTGCCTATGTCATTTCTTGAGGTGCTAAAATGGCAGGGCAGTACAAAACCCCCACAAATGACCCCATTTTGGAAAGTAGACACCCCAAGGAAATTGCTGAGAGGCATGTTGAGCCCATTGAATATTTATTTTTTTTGTCCCAAGTGATTGAATAATGACAAAAAAAAAAAAAAAATTTACAAAAAGTTGTCACTAAATGATATATTGCTCACATAGGCCATGGGCATATGTGGAATTGCACCCCAAAATACATTCAGCTGCTTCTCCTGAGTACGGGGATACCACATGTGTGGCACTTTTTGGGAGCCTAGCCACGTACGGGGCCCCGAAAACCCAGCACCACCTTCAGGATTTCTAAGGGCATACATTTTTGATTTCACTCCTCACTACCTATCACAGTTTTGAAGGCCATAAAATGCCAAGATGGCACAACCCCCCCCCCAAATGACCCCATTTTGGAAAGTAGACACCCCAAGCTATTTGCTGAGAGGCATGGTGAGTATTTTGCAGCTCTCATTTGTTTTTGAAAATGAAGAAAGACCAGAAAAAAAATTTTTTTTTTTTCTTTTTTCAATTTTCAAAACCTTGTGACAAAAAGTGAGGTCTGCAAAATACTCACTATACCTCTCAGCAAATAGCTTGGGGTGTCTACTTTCCAAAATGGGGTCATTTGGGGGGGTTTTGTGCCACCTGGGCTTTCCATGGCCTCCGAAACTGTGATAGGCAGTGAAGAGTGAAATCAAAAATTTACGGCCTTAGAAAGCCTGAAGGCGGTTCTTGGTTTTCGGGGTCCCGTACGCGGCTAGGCTCCCAAAAAGTCCCACACATGTGGTATCCCCGTACTCAGGAGAAGCAACAGAATTTATTTTGGGGTGTAATTTCACAAATCCCCATGGCGTGTTTGAGCAATATAACATTTAGTGACAACTTTGTGCAAAAAAAAAAAAAAAATTTGTCTCTTTCCCGCAACTTGTGTCACAATATAAAATATTCCATGGACTCGACATGCCTCTCAGCAAATAGCTTGGGGTGTCTACTTTCCAAAATGGGGTCATTTGGGGGGGTTTGAACTGTCCTGGCATTTTATGCACAACATTTAGAAGCTTATGTCACACATCACCCACTCTTCTAACCACTTGAAGACAAAGCCCTTTCTGACACTTTTTGATTACATGAAAAAATTATTTTTTTTTGCAAGAAAATTACTTTGAACCCCCAAACATTATATATTATTTTAAAGCAAATGCCCTACAGATTAAAATGGTGGGTGTTTCATTTTTTTTTTCACACAGTAATTGCGCAGCGATTTTTCAAACGCATTTTTTGTGGAAAAAACACACTTTTTTAAATTTTAATGCACTAAAACACACTATATTGCCCAAATGTTTGATGAAATAAAAAAGATGATCTTAGGCCGAGTACATGGATACCAAACATGACATGCTTTACAATTGCGCACAAACGTGCAGTGGCAACAAAATTAATACATTTTTAAAAGCCTTTAAAAGCCTTTACAGGTTACCACTTTAGATTTACAGAGGAGGTCTACTGCTAAAATTACTGCCCTCGATCTGACCTTCGCGGTGATACCTCACATGCATGGTGCAATTGCTGTTTACATTTGACGCCAGACCGATGCTTGCGTTCGCCTTAGCGCGAGAGCAGGGGGGACAGGGGTGCTTTTTTTTTTTTTTTTTTTTTTTTCTTTATTATTTTTTTGCTTTTTTATCTTATTTTTAAACTGTTCCTTTCATATTTTTTTTTAAATCATTTTTATTGTTATCTCAGGGAATGTAAATATCCCCTATGATAGCAATAGGTAGTGACAGGTACTCTTTTTTGAAAAAATTGGGGTCTATTAGACCCTAGATTTCTCCTCTGCCCTCAAAGCATCTGACCACACCAAGATCGGTGTGATAAAATGCTTTCCCAATTTCCCAATGGTGCTGTTTACATCCGGCGAAATCTAAGTCCTAAAATGCTCGTAGCTTCCGGTTTCTTAGGCCATAGAGATGTTTGGAGCCACTCTGGTCTCTGATCAGCTCTATGGTCAGCTGGCTGAATCACCGGCTGCATTCTCAGGTTCCCTGTTGAGACAGGAGAGCCAGAGAAAAACACGGAAGACGGTGGGGGGGGGCATTCCCTCCCACTGCTTGTAAAAGCAGTCTAGAGGCTAATTAGCCACTAGGATTGCTTTTACATGAAAGCCGACCGCTGGCTGATAAGAATGATACCAAGATGATACCTAAACCTGCAGGCATCATTCTGGTATAACCACTCAAAGTCGTGAATGGCGTACCTGAAGACAAAAAAATGGTTAACAATAAAGCACAGTAAACGGTAAAGTATAAAAAATTGCATACCTGAAAAGCAAACATGATAAAACATAATAACAATAAAACATTGCAGAATAGAATACAGTAAAAAAGAGCAGAACACCAGAGAGAGAATAGAGAGAGAGAGAACAATAAAACGACAACTATTTTTTTTTATTTTTGTTTGTGTTTTTTTTTTTTTTTTTACACTTTTTTTTTGTAACTGTAACTTTTATAACTGTAACCGGTTCCAGGTTCGGGTCTCTCAAAATGCGATGGCATCTTGGGAGACCCTGTGAAAGTGTGCCTAGTCTGTGCAATGCTGTACCCTACGCTAATACTCAACTAGTGAATGGTAGCGTTCAAAACATTCACCAATGCAAAGACCAGGATTATCAGGACAGGAGGGACAATAATAGCGGGTGTCACGTCTATATACACGCTTGCTGCAGACACATCTTTTTTGGGGGGGTTCGTTGGGTAGGGGTACTCGGGAGGACATATAAATGCCTCTCATGCAGCCGACTGCATTTGGTTGGGGATGTGAATGGGGGAAGTACGGGCGCTGCAGAAGTGGTGGGTTCCCAATTAGGATTGGCGAATGCAGCAGGAAGGGCATTATGGGCATGACGGGCCTGTGTTTGTCTTTTTGGTGGCAGCGGGACACTACTTGTGCTTGCCACCTCACCAGCTTGAACTGCACTTATGGGACTCGCCACGTCACCAAGTGTTACTGCAGTGCTGGTATGACTACGACCGGGGTGTACTAGGCCGCTGGCGCTTGCCAGTTCACCAAAACGCTACAAAAAAAAGTGACAGTGATCGATCGATACTGCACTTGGGTGGGCTGGGCTGGGCCGGGCGGAGGGGCAAAACGCAGGTGCTAGCAGGTATCTGGGCTGATCCCACTAACACTGCGTTTTTGGGAACCCTAAACTGCTGGGGACGCTAGTATAGATCTGATCGGATCAGATATTGATCCGATCAGATACTATACCACTAAGGGAGGTGTACGGTGCGTGCGTGGGTGTTAGTGGTACTGGCGCTAATCTGACGCTGCCTGGGGCTGGTGCTTGCCAGTTCACCAAAATGCTACCAAAAAAACTGTTAGCGATCGCAGGGATCAGGCCTGACTCTGCGAACGCTGCAGTTATGCGTTTAGTGTTTTGTAAGTGACAGTGATCGATCGATACTGCACTTGGGTGGGCTGGGCGGAGGGGCAAAACGCAGGTGCTAGCAGGTATCTGGGCTGATCCCGCTAACACTGCGTTTTTGGGAACCCTAAACTGCTGGGGACGCTAGTATAGATCTGATCGGATCAGATATTGATGTGTTCAGATACTATACCACTAAGGGAGGTGTACGGTGCGTGTACGGTGCGTGCGTGGGTGTTCGCGGTACTGGCGCTAATCTGACGCTGCCTGGGGCGACGCATATCACCGCCGGGCGATCAGGGGGCTAAACCTTTATTCGGTAATAAACGGCGGGTGCCCTGACACTAAAAAAAATAAACGAACTAACCAGCGTCACCCGTAACAGTTATACGGTGATCAGTGGTGAAAGGGTTAACTAGGGGGCAATCAAGGGGTTAAAACATTTATTCGGTAGTATATGGGGGTCCCTGTCGCTATAAAACGCTGACAGCGAACCTAAATATTTACGTTCCTAACTAGCGTCACCAGCGACACTAATACAGCGATCAGAAAAATGATTGCTTAGCGACACTGGTGACAGGGGGTGATCAAGGGGTTAAAACTTTATTAGGGGGGGTTAGGGGGGTACCCTAGACCTACAGGGGGCTAATACTAACTGTCCTACCACTGCTAACTGTCACAAACTGACACTATGCAGTAATCAGGAAAAAAACAAAACAAAACAAAAAAACCTGCTTGGTGTCAGTTTGTGACAGGGGGGGGGGTGATTGGGGGGGATCGGGGGGCGATCGGGGGGGGATCGGGGGTGTTTAGTGCGCCTGGCATGTTCTACTGTGTTGTGTGAGTGTTGGTGCACTTACATGTCTTCTCTCCTCGGTGCTGGAACGGAAACTGGCCAGCCGAGGAGAGATGACATCACATCCTCTGCCTCTGTGTACTATACAGAGGCAGGGGATGTTTCTCATTGGCTGGGAGCGATCGCGAGGGGGGGGCCACGATCGGATGGTCTCCCCCTCGTCTCTCAACTCTCCCAGCCAAACGCCGACCGCCGATGGCACCGGGGGGGGGGTCCGATCGGACCCCCCGCCCGCGGGAAGGCAATCACGTACCAGGTACGTGATTTTGCCTGCCCGTGCCGCTCTGCTCACGTATATATGCGTGAGGCGGTCGGCAAGTGGTTAAAGCAACGCAGTGCCGTATCGCAAAAAATGGCCTGGTCAGGAAGGAGGTAAACCTCCCAGAACTGAAGTGGATAATTGGAGGGGAAGACTGCCAAAGCTTTACAATGCTGAAGTTCACAGCACTACTAGCAGAAAGGAAAGCGAATCTGGGAGATAAGAGAAGACACTATCCGAGTAAGTTTATTTATTTTCTGTCTCTCTAGCAGCAGAATTTGTCCTGTCACCTCTTCAGCTTTTTATTCTCCCTCTATCCCTAATCTGTTCTTCGACAGCACAGTCTGTGTCATTCCTGTTGCTTCTTCTTGATTCTTGTACCTCTTTTCAGGCCTTCAGCAAACAAACTTCTTTCTGTTACAGCCAAATATTTCAGGTTGCAGGTTTATAAAGCCGAGATAATAATTTCCTGCATCCTTCTCCTGGGGGAAGATACTCATTTGGGGCCCATCTCCCGAGGAATGGTTTAACTGATCTTAAGTACAAATTTCATTTTTTTAATTAATAGGTAGGGGTACTACCCCTTACTTATTCACTTGGAGGGAAGCAGTTTTTGGTGTCCTCATATTGTTAAAGGGGGCTTCCAGATTTCAATAAGTTCCCATAGACCCTCACTACCACCAGGCAAGGTTTATAAGGAAGAGGGCCTTGTTCTCATCAACATAGGGGCAATATGCTTTGTCATGGGGATTCCTCCCAGCCAAGGTATCCCTCCATGTTGAGGAAGTGTGGCCTGATATGGTTCAAGAAGGGATGGCCACATGCTCATCCCCCTCTTTTGTGGTAATGCAGCCACACTGCATGCTTGGATAAGGTTCCAATATGGATTTTACCGAGGGACCTCACACTTTTTTCCCTGAATTTGCATGGGGTTTCTCCTTACAATTTATACCAGATCCAAAGGGTCTTATATAGAATTTGAAGGGAAGGGGGCTCACGCTGTTATTATGGAGAGAATCCCATGCCATTTTCAATCTATCCTCACCCCTTCTCTTACAAGGTCAGGCATCCCCAGCCATGTAAGTGAATGGGACAAGTGACATCAATGGTTTTTAGGAACTCAATGGTGTCTGCACCCATCAGTAGAGATGGGCTGAACACCCCTGATTTGTTTCGTCCCAGAATTCCCGAACATCGCAAAAGTTTGGAACCCGAACGATGAACCCCATTGAAGTCTATGGGGCCCGAACTTGAAAAATCAATAGTCACAATTTTGAAGGCTTATATGCAAGTCATTGGCCATAAAAAGGTTACTGCCCTGGAGGACATGTACCAATGCAAAAGAAATCGCTGTGGAAAAGGAGGCAGAATAAGCCACTCTGGCAGCTATGGTGGACTGTGCACTAGTGTCAACTTGAATCATAGAGGATGAGGAGGATGAGGATGGTTTAGTAAGTCAGTCCACCACCTCATCTGCATGTTGTGGCTTGATAGCATGGGCAACATCATTAAACATATACAAATGTGCCCTGCCTGAGGATGGACCATGTCCACCTTTGCCTGTGGACACAGACACTGCTGGCCCCCTCATAGTGCCATGGGAAGGTCTGCCTCTCCTTATTGGCCTCCCAGACATGATGGGGGGCTTATTACCCAAATTTAATGGAAACTGGAAATGTGTGATTGGATGCACTTTATTGAAAGAAAAGTGGTGTTTGGTGCACTTTAAATTGAGGACTGACGCTGACAGAAAAAAACTATAAAAAAAATAAAAAAATAAAAAAGGGGGAACACCAGCAATGCAGTCAGAAAAACTGTGGCTGTTAATTTTTTTTAAAAAAAGGGGCAGTCAGGGAACAAAAAAAAACAAAAAAACTCACAAAAATACAGCACTGTATACAGCACTAAATGTTATGTAATGCTGTGTTAAACACTGCACTACATTAACACACTATACAGACACACTATACTAACACTACACTAATGCTCCGTACACATGGTCGGATTTTCCAACGGAAATGTTCGATAGGAGCATGTTGTCGGAAATTCCAACCGTGTGTAGGTTCCATCGGACATTTTCCATCGGAATTTCCATCACACAAAATTTGAGATCTGGATCTCAAATTTTCCAACAACAAAATCCGTTCTCCTAAATTCTGATCGTGTGTACACAATTTCGACTCACAAAGTTCCACGTATGCTCTTAATCAAGTACGAGACGGAAGCGCTCATTCTGGTAAAACTAGCGTTTGTAATGGAGATAGCACATTCATCACGCTGCAAATTTTAAAATCTTTTAATGCAGTGCATTCTCTTCTTGAGTTTTGACAAACTGATTTCTTTATTATTTTTCATGATCTCATGAATATTCTTTTTTTCATCAGATCTTCATAATAATGTTTAGATTTTTTGTTTATATATATTTTTTTTAATTTATCCAGATCTCCTATTTTTTTTATAGTGATCTTCATAATAAGGTTTAGAATTTTTGTCATAATCTCCATAATTTTTTTTTCGTTTTGTGTCAAGTTACCACAACACCATTATTATCTTGTATTTTTTCCTTGTCAAAAGAAGTTTATTGAGTATACAATGTTATAAAGATACATAAAGTAAGTTTACAAGGATCTATAAAGTAAGCTCATTGTTTTACAGTAGGGTTTATATAGGTAAATATCATGAAATTTCAAATATTAAACATTGGGTTCACGTAAACCTAAATTAAAGATATATATCATTTCCTTAGTTACTTTTGTATGTATTTAAATTATTTATACCTACTATACATATTGCTTACAAGTAGAGTGTATATAGGTCAAATAAATTCTGATAATGAGCTTTAATCGTAAGGTGGAGAAAAGGAAAGAGAAAGAAGAAAAAGGATTGAAAGGTAGAGGTATGGTCCACAAGGTTGTCCCGCTCGTCAGTTTATTATTCTTTTTAGTTCTCTTTGAAGCCTTAGAATGGGTGTCTCTGTAAGTCATTTAATCTGTTACCATGGCAACAGGACAGAGTCATTGAAGTTTGACAGGAACTGTTGTTTTATCCAAGGATGCCAAAGTTTTTCAAATTTTGGAATTTGATTTTGATCGATGGCTACCATCTTAGCATGGGACATTGTATTATTCATTCTGTGAATTGTTTCTGCTAGTACCAATGTAGGAGATTTCCATGCCTTGGCCACTGTTTGTTTTGCAGCCGTTATTAGTTGGATCATAAGTTTGAATTGAGAGAGTGTTAACCATTCCGGTTTTAGATTAAGTAAAGTTAAATATGGATCTGGTTGTATTATTTTTTTAAATATTTTAGATGCAATCACGAAGACTTCCTTCCAGAAGGTTTGGATTACTGGGCACGTCCACCATATGTGTAAATATGTGCCTATTTCTGGGCATCCTCGAAAACAAAGAGGTATTAGGTGAATATTTTGCCACTCTAGCGGGTACAAGGTACCAGCGAGTTAGGACTTTATAATTTGTCTCCAGTGCTAAGATGTTGGGTGAAGATGACTTAGATGTGAGCCATATGTTAGACCAGTCCGTGTCTTCTAAAGTTCGTCCCAGGTCCTCCTCCCACCTCTGAACGTAAGAGGGTCTATTAAGATTTGCTACTCCATATAATTGATTATAAAGTGATGAAATTGTACCTTTAGCAAATGGATCTTTTGTACAGATTGATTCAAAAATGGATAATTGGGATAATGGTGTATCCCCCTTTAGGAATGGTGTATAGAAATTTTTGATTTGGAGATATCTAAATATCTCAGAGTTTGGCAGATCATATTTTTCTCTAAGCGATGGGAATGAAAGGAATGATTTAGATGCTATGAAGTCATTTAGTGTCTGAATGCCTGATGTTGTCCAAGCTTTAAAAGAATTTGGGTAGATCCATGCCGGATAAAAGGCTGGATTTCTGATAAAAGAAAGGAGAGGATTGTGTGGAGATTGTAACTGATATTTGGTTTTTAGTTTATCCCAGAGAGATAAGAAGTGTTTAGTTATGGGATTATGAATTTTAAAGCAGTCTTTAGGATCAAGCCATAATAAATTTGATATTAATAGAGGGTCATTTTCTGAAGCCTCTATAAATACCCATAATGGGATTTCCTGTTTTGCATGGTATTTGGACAGACTGGCCAAATGTGCTGCTCTGTAGTAGTTAGTAAAATTAGGGTATCCCAGGCCTCCTTTATTTTTGGGAAGATGTAGTGTGCGTATAGGTATACGTGGTTTCGAAGAGCCCCATATAAATGAAGTTGCTCTTTTTTGTACTATTCTCAAAAAATAGGAAGGAATTGGAATAGGGAGGACTCTGAATAGATAAAGCAATTTGGGTAGAATAGTCATTTTGATTGCATTAATCTTCCCTATCCAGGATAAAGGAAGTTGCGACCATTGTTTTATTAGATTTGTGATCTGTCTTAATACAGGAGTATAATTGGTTGAGAATAAGTCAGAATGAGATGCTGTTAAATAAATTCCAAGATATGGGATTGATTTTTCTGCCCATGTGAATGGGAGTGCAGCCCTAGCCGGGATCAATTCCATGTTTGTGAGTGAAATATTAAGCACTAGGCATTTCTTAGGATTAATCATAAGGCCGGATAGGGCTGCAAATCCATCAAGAGCTGGTATTAAGTTAGGACCAGAGACCTGTGGTGATGATAGAAAAAGTAATATATCGTCTGCAAATATACATAATTTGTGTGTAATACCTCCTACTTCAATGCCAGTTATAGTTTGATTTGTTCTGATGTATTGGGCCATGGGTTTGAGTATAAGGGCAAATAATAAGGGAGATAATGGGCAACCCTGTCGGGTACCTCTTTCGATATTAAAGGCTTCAGATTTGTATCCAGCATATTTTATATAGGCTTTGGGTTTATTATATAATGCTTTGATCCATGTTAAAAAGTGGGGTCCAAAACCCCATTTTTGTAATGAATATTGCATATATTGCCAGGATACTGTGTCAAATACCCTCTTAATATCGAGAGATAGAAAACATAAAGGGATTTTCCGTTTTTTAGCAATATGTGCCAATAACACTGCTCTGCGTATATTATCGCCTGCCTGTCTATTTGGCATGAAGCCTACTTGATCTCTATGTATTAATTTTCCTATAATGCTATTGAGGCGTTTTGCTATTATTTTTGCTAATAATTTAATATTGAGGTTTAACAGAGAGATAGGCCGATAATTCACACAGGAAGTATCATCAGAAAGGGGTTTTGGGATCATACAAACAATTGCCATTAGTGTTTCTTGCCGAAAAGAATGTCCATCTAGAAGTTTGTTAAAAGTTTCAGTGAGAATGGGAGAGAGTATTTCTGAGAATGTTTTATAGTATAAAGCCGAGTAGCCATCTGGGCCTGGTCTTTTGTTAAGCTTTAGGTCTTTTATGGCGTTAGCAACTTCATCTATAGTTATAGGCCTATCCAAACTGCTTTTTTGATTCTGAGATAACTCAGGTAAGGTTATTTTTGAGAAGAAGGATTCAGCCTCTGTAGGATTAAATTCATTGTTTGTCTTGTATAAAGTTGCGAGATGGTTGTGAAATTTATGGACTATTTTAACTGGATTACAAGTGTAAACATTTTTTGATAATTTCAAACGTATTGGTTTGAAAGATTTGTTAGTTGAATTTAATGCCCGAGCCAAATATGTACCTGGTTTGTTTGTATTCATGTAGAAATTGTGTTTGGAGCGTTTGAGGGATTTATCAACTGACTCAGTGAGAAATAGATCGTATTCCAATCTAGATTTTTCCAGATGAGATTTTGTACTCTGAGATGGATTATCTTGAAATGATATGTAGGCTGCATTAAAATTGAGTTTTTTTGCTAGATTTTTGCGTTCCCGTTTAAATAGTGCCATTTGTCTTTGTATTGTACCACGCAAGACAGGCTTATGAGCTTCCCACAGTGTTATTGGGGAGATGTCTGTTGTATTATTAATTGATATGTATTCCTTTAAAGCTTGTTCAATGGCCATCTGATGTAGTGGGTGTTTGAGCATTATGTCCGGTAAGTACCACGTTGGGTCATGCGCTTTTGGTATGGCTGAGGTTATAGTAGTGTATACTGCATTGTGGTCAGACCACGGAATCGGAATTATATCTGATGCAATAATTTCTGGTATCATTCCTATTGTTAGAAAAATATGATCTATTCTGGTGAAGGTTTGATGTGGGTGCGAGAAATAAGTGAATTTCTTTTTCATTGGGTTACTTTCTCTCCATGAATCTACCAGATTGTATTTGGAAAGAAGTTGAGAAAAAGGTAATCTAGAGGTTATTTTGGATGGTGTAAAAGGTGATTTATCTAGAAATGGGAGAAGGACCTGGTTCGAATCCCCACACATTATCACTGTTCCTATTTTGTGTGTATTAATCACTTGTAATATATGTGAGAGGAATGGTGTAGGTTGTTTGTTAGGAGCGTAGTAGGAAATCACTGTCATTGCTGTATCCATTATATAACCCATGAGTATCAGGTATCTACCTTCTGGGTCTTTAATTTCTGATGATAAGGTGAATGGTGTGGATCGGTGAAATGCAATTAGAGTTCCCCTTTGCTTGGTACAGGCAGAAGCCGTGTAAATTTGTTGATAAAAAGAAGAAATATAATTTGGAGTAGAATCTTTGGTGAAGTGTGTTTCTTGGAGGCATACTATGTGAGTCTTCTTGTTATGGAAAGTACGGAAGGCTTTAGTCCTTTTTTGAGGGACATTTATTCCCTGAACATTCAGGGAAAGTATATTCAGTGGTGCCATGGCAATAGATCAAATAGTTTTGACTTACTTTTTGTTATGCAGAGCTGACTGCACAGATCAGCCTGTGTGGACTGAAGAGATGAATAGATAGAAAAGAAACCAGTGAATTCTGGAGTAAAGAGTAAATAAAAAACATATGAGATTAGAGGATACATTGTATAAATTATTTTTTGCAAGTAATCACAATTTACCCGTGAAAGAGAATAAATATCTCTCTCAGGGGAATAAGTGCCTTCGTCACACTCCCACATAATATGGTTGGGAGAATGAGGAGGCTGCTAATGGGGGTACACGGATCTTCCGCTTACAGGAGAGAAGTGCTATGTCAAAAGACATCAAAATGATGTTTCATTAATTGGAGTGCAGAATATAGTTTTTGTTGAAATTATTTATTCCAGGGTGGTTGTATATGGTTAGTCTTGCCCTAGGCTAAATAATTCAGTTAGAAAGGTACTGTTAATAACTTTGGTATTGATGAAGATAGTTTGAATTATTTTGGGATTTTAACCCTTTTAGAGTAAACAATTACATATTTTATTCATATGTAACTGTTTAGATATGTTAACTCATAAAATTGAGGTTGTATTGCTTCAGATTAGAATAAACAAAAACATAATTCTAGGAACTAGTTAGGTAATAATATATTTGGTTTAAGAAAAGAAAGAAAAAGCTTCCATTACTTCTGGATTATTGAACATATTTGTCCTAAAAAGTAATAAATCTATTGTTATTACCTGATAATATATAACTGAACAAGAATTTCCTTATTTCACTTATATATTCTAAGGCTATATGAATCAGAAGTAATAAGAAATATAACTGGAATGTAACATGATCCCACACAGTGTGTGACTATCAGAATGCAGTTACATTCAGTTATAAATATAGGTTTTTTATAGAGAACCATCTCTTAGTATAATAAATGAAGAGATATCAGGAATTAGGATGTCAGTCCATTGAATCTTCTTGGTCCATGGATGATGTGGCATAACGGCCTCTTTTGTGAGAATGATGATTCCCATTTTGTTCTGAAATTTTCTGGGTGCTGCCTGAAGGTGAAGATGATGCCATTCTTCTGCGTGTGGGAGTGTTGCTGCTTGTGGGTTCTGTCAGATTTAATTTTAAAAGGGTTTGTTGTAGTTCATCTGCTGATCTGCTTCTGTAAATTGTACCTTGGTAGTTAAATCTGACTGAAAAGGGGAAGCCCCATTGATACATAATGTTGTGGCGTTGCAGTTCCATTAGTTGGGGTTTCATGGATCGTCTTTTAGTAATAGTAAGTTGAGATAGGTCAGCAAAAATTTGATAATTGTGTCCTTGAAAATTAAGTTCCTTTTTCTCTCTTGCAGCAATTAGTATTTGTTCTTTCGTTCTGTAATAATGAAATTTTGTGATTATATCACGTGGGGATCCATCTTTCTTTTTGGCTGTGTGTACTCTGTCCAGTTCTAAACGTTCAATAGGGATATCTGGCTTTAGTTCTTGTAATAGAGCAGTAATAGTAGATTGCAGGTCTGTCACAGTTTCAGGTATTCCCCTTATGCGCAAGTTTGAACGTCTGGCTCTATTTTCGTAATCTTCGAGCTTAGTTTGAAGTATTAAATTCTCTTTTTTTAATTGTTCCAATTCTGTTATATTTTCTTGGGTTGTAATTTCAATTTCATCCATTTTTATTTCTAAGGCTGCGGTGCGGTTTCCCAGCTCTCTTATTTCTTTGGTTAGGCTTTTTGTTATTTGGTCTGAGGTTTGTTTTAAAGCCTTATGAAGCATCTTTTCAAATTGTAATAATATTACTGGGGATACTGAGGAGGCTTGTGGAGAAGTTTGTGAGAGGATTTGTTCTGTATCTGACTCAAATGGAGAGTCTTGCTGTGACATTTTCTGTCTGTGAGAGCGCCCTGATGCTGTATCTTGTGAGGTGACTGGAGCTGCTTCAGCTACAGTGAGTGCCTGTGAGCTCTTTGTGAGGTGATTTTTATTTCTGCCATGGTTTCCTCCCAGTACCATATTTCCTGCCCAAACTTTCACAGTTTGTTCCCTGGGGCAAAAAGGTTCAAATGGATACCTTTTGAGCCTGCAGGCTCCACTTTGTCCTTCTCTTCTCTCCTCAGTGGTGTGGAGCTCTAACAATGCATGTCTGCTCCGCTAGGCTCCGCCTTCTGCCCCCCCTATCTTGTATTTTTTAACCTCAAAGTTGGTGTTGGTGTCTCTTGTTAATTTGACATTGTATTTTCGAAATGTACCTGCCTACTCACAAACAAACTGTCCTTTTTGAAGTAAAACACATAGGCAAGTATTTGTGAAAAATAAATGGCCATTTATTATGGGTCATAACAAAATAAAGAGGAAGGCAACGCTGGAGAAACTGGTGATATTTGCAAAGCCTTTGTACCCCAGGGCAGACATCAATTATTTTACAGTCAAATTTGGTGGCCTGAGGAGTCCTTATAATAGTGAGCACAATCTTTCGCCCCTCAACCCCTTATTTAGGGCTTGTAACATAACTTCCTCACATAAGAGGCATTGGCCCTCCTCCATTTCCTGCATTTTGCAGGCTGCCATGTAGGCATAGTCCTCTTGAATATTGCGGGGGAGGGGGTTCTGAGGGCCGCAGTAGCCTTCCAAAATAGGCCAAGTGCTGCCTCCTCCAGGTTACTCCTCTTCCTGGGACTTTTGTTTGGAAGGCAGAGGGGAGGGACCTGGGATTCGGGTAGGCTACTGGGCCCAGCCACCTCCTGGCTGCCACTTACCCCTGCCACCTCCTGGCTGCCACTTTCCACAGCCTCCTTTCGGCTGAGACTTTCCTGTGTATGAAAAAGGGACATAGTTTTAGTTTTTGGTTCATCAATCACACACAATTTTTAGCTCATGACTGTTGAGTTCAAGTTGAATGTTAATAAATAGAAAAGACTATCATTCTGACCCCAGCATTTTTTATTCTTGTCCCAATCATTTGTGGCCACTACTGTCTATTGATATGTAAAACACTCTGTAAAATCAGAAATTACTGATCAATAATAACATCTAGTTAACATCATTAATTATTTGACTAGAAATATGTTGAACAATGCTCTACCTGGCTCAAGCTGGGCTCCTCCACTTTTTCCTGGCTGGAAGGCTCAGGTTGGACATCGGAAGCCTCAGCTGAGGTGGAAGGAAGCCTTGAAGGAAGACTGGAGAGTGATGGCCTGGGTTCAGTCTGGCCTGCCAGAAAATTCAGTCTGTCATAGTACCACAGCCTGGCTACATAAATGTCATCTGCTGCAGCTCCTGATCTCTGGGAATCCTGGATCTTCTTGCGCTCCCTATTATAAGTGCTCCTCATGCCACCAATTAGGGCCTTCAAATAGGGGATGTCTGCCATGGGGATCACCGGCTTCACAAACTCCAGCAATTGATCTAGCGCTGCCTTCCTCTTTGTGTGATTGTTATAAAAGGGGTGGTTTACCTGCCACAGACAGGGCAGCTCCCTGTACATATCAATGAATATGGGGATAAAGTCCTGATCATTCAATAGATCCATTTTCTCTCAGACACAACACAAGACAAACCCTAATGTCAGGCTAAACTCTCCTAATCTTGTCCCAATATAGGCCTCAATCTATAAGCAGTATTGGCCACTAGGGATGAGCTTCGAGTTCGAGTCGAACTCATGTTCGACTCGAACATTGGCTGTTCGCAAGTTCGCCGAACAGCGAACAATTTGGGGTGTTCGCGGCAAATTCGAATGCCGCAGAACACCCTTTAAAAGTCTATGGGAGAAATCAAAAGTGCTAATTTTAAAGGCTAATGTGCAAGTTATTGTCATAAAAAGTGTTTGGGGACCCAGGTCCTGCCCCAGGGGACATGGATCAATGCAAAAAAAAGTTTTAAAAACGGCCGTTTTTTCAGGAGCAGTGATTTTAATAATGCTTAAAGTCAAACAATAAAAGTGTAATATCCCTTTAAATTTCGTACCTGGGGGGTGTCTATAGTATGCCTGTAAAGGGGCGCATGTTTCCTGTGTTTAGAACAGTCTGACAGCAAAATGACATTTTGAAGGAAAAAACTCATTTAAAACTACCCGCGGCTATTGCATTGCCGACAATACACATAGAAGTTCATTGATAAAAACGGCATGGGAATTCCCCAAAGGGGAACCCCGAACCAAAATTTAAAAAAAAAAATGATGTGGGAGTCCCCCTAAATTCCATACCAGGCCCTTCAGGTCTGATATGGATTTTAAGGGGAACCCCGCGCCAAAAAAAAAAAAAAAAAAAAACGGCGTGGGGTCCCCCCAAAAATCCATACCAGACCCTTATCCGAGCACGCAACCTGGCAGGCCGCAGGAGAAGAGGGGGGGACGAGAGTGCGCCCCCCCTCCTGAACCGTACCAGGCCACATGCCCTCAACATTGGGAGGGTGCTTTGGGGTAGCCCCCCAAAACACCTTGTCCCCATGTTGATGAGGACAAGGGCCTCATCCCCACAACCCTGGCCGGTGGTTGTGGGGGTCTGCGGGCGGGGGGCTTATCGGAATCTGGAAGCCCCCTTTAACAAGGGGACCCCCAGATCCCGGCCCCCCCCCCCTGTGTGAAATGGTAAGGGGGTACAAAAGTACCCCTACCATTTCACTAAAAAGCTGTCAAAAATGTTAAAAATGACAAGAGACAGTTTTTGACAATTCCTTTATTTAAATATTTCTTCTTTCTTCTATCTTCCTTCATCTTCTGGTTCTTCTGGCTCTTCTGGTTCTTCCTCCGGCGTTCTCGTCCAGCATCTCCTCCGCGGCGTCTTCTATCTTCTTCTCCTCGGGCCGCTCCGCACCCATGGCATGGGGGGAGGCTCCCGCTCTTCTCTTCTTCTTCATCTTGTTCTCTTCTTCTTTTCTTCTCTTCTTCATTTTCTTCTCCGGGCCGCTCCGCACCCATGCTGGCATGGAGGGAGGCTCCCGCTGTGTGACGGCGCTCCTCGTCTGACAGTTCTTAAATAACGGGGGGCGGGGCCACCCAGTGACCCCGCCCCCCTCTGACGCACGGTGACTTGACGGGACTTCCCTGTGACGTCACGGGGAATGCCACAGGGAAGTCCCGTCATGTCCCGTGCGTCAGAGGGGGGCGGGGTCACCAGGTGGCCCCGCCCCCATTATTTAAGAACTGTCAGACGAGGAGCGCCGTCACACAGCGGGAGCCTCCCTCCATGCCAGCATGGGTGCGGAGCAGCCCGGAGAAGAAAATGAAGAAGAGAAGAAGAGAAGAAGAGAAGAAAAGAAGAAGAGAAGAAGATGAAGAAGATGAAGAGAAGAGCGGGAGCCTCCCCCCATGCCATGGGTGCGGAGCGGCCCGAGGAGAAGAAGATAGAAGACGCCGCGGAGGAGATGCTGGACGAGAACGCCGGAGGAAGAACCAGAAGAGCCAGAAGAACCAGAAGAACCAGAAGATGAAGGAAGATAGAAGAAAGAAAAAATATTTAAATAAAGGAATTGTCAAAAACTGTCTCTTGTCATTTTTAACATTTTTGACAGTTTTTTAGTGAAATGGTAGGGGTACTTTTGTACCCCCTTACCATTTCACACAGGGGGGGGCTGGGATCTGGGGGTCCCCTTGTTAAAGGGGGCTTCCAGATTCCGATAAGCCCCCCACCCGCAGACCCCCACAACCACCGGCCAGGGTTGTGGGGATGAGGCCCTTGTCCTCATCAACATGGGGACAAGGTGTTTTGGGGGGCTACCCCAAAGCACCCTCCCAATGTTGAGGGCATGTGGCCTGGTACGGTTCAGGAGGGGGGGGCCGCACTCTCGTCCCCCCCTCTTTTCCTGCGGCCTGCCAGGTTGCGTGCTCGGATAAGGGTCTGGTATGGATTTTTGGGGGGACCCCACGCCGTTTTTTTTTTTTTTTGGCGCGGGGTTCCCCTTAAAATCCATACCAGACCTGAAGGGTCTGGTATGGAATTTAGGGGGAACCCCACGTCATTTTTTTTATTTTTAATTTTGGCCGGGGTTCCCCTTAATATCCATACCAGACCTGAAGGGCCTGGTATGGAATTTAGGGGGACTCCCACATCATTTTTTTTTTTAATTTTGGTTCGGGGTTCCCCTTTGGGGAATTCCCATGCCGTTTTTATCAATGAACTTCTATGTGTATTGTCGGCAATGCAATAGCCGCGGGTAGTTTTAAATGAGTTTTTTCCTTCAAAATGTCATTTTGCTGTCAGACTGTTCTAAACACAGGAAACATGCGCCCCTTTACAGGCATACTATAGACACCCCCCAGGTACGAAATTTAAAGGGATATTACACTTTTATTGTTTGACTTTAAGCATTATTAAAATCACTGCTCCTGAAAAAACGGCCGTTTTTAAAACTTTTTTTTCCATTGATCCATGTCCCCTGGGGCAGGACCTGGGTCCCCAAACACTTTTTATGACAATAACTTGCATATTAGCCTTTAAAATTAGCACTTTTGATTATTCATGTTCGTGTCCCATAGACTTTAACGGTGTTCGCGTGTTCGAACTAACTTTTTTCCTGTTTGCATGTTCTGGTGCGAACCGAACAGGGGGGTGTTCGGCTCATCCCTATTGGCCACTGATGCACCAAGTTAAAATTGTTCTAACGATCGGCGCTTCCGATACTCCTTCCTCCTCTCACAGATCGTATGCACGACGCACGCGTGTTACGCTTTATATACACTGCGCATACGTGAAACTCCACCCATCCCTGATGTTCCTTCTAGTCTATTCCCCGCCCCTTGTTTATCGGTGCAGTGGGAGAGCACATAGGGGAGTAAGAGCAAGTGCATGCAGAGGAGAGCAGCAATGACGAAAGCCCGGAACCACGAATGTCCCGATCCCGGAGGAGATTTAAGGCCTCAAATATGACCTTTATAGAGATGGTAGAGATGGTGGACATCTTGAAGAGGGCCGACTATGATGGGAAGCATGGACCTTACCCAAACCCAAATGTCAGAAAGGCCAAGATCATGGCTAAAGTTGTGAAAAGTCTGCACAGGAATTTTGGGGTAAGACGATCCAAGGATCAATTGAGGAAATGCTGGTCAGACCTGAAATTGAGGGAGCAGGATCAGTATAGAAAAATCAAGAGAGTTCTTCAAAAAAGTAAGTAGTTGTTGTGTGTTCCTATTATTATTATTACTTTCATGCTGCTCCATGTGCTCTTCTTTACTGTTGTACAGTTAAAAAATGGCAACTTTCAGGTTCATGGGCACAGTAATCGTTCTGAAATTCAAATATTCTGCGCTTAGGACCAGTACCAGCAGGAACTGCAGCCCCCCAAAAAGAGGAAAACACCAAGGTGAAGTCCACGTGGTAAAAATGTTCTAATAGGGGAATGGCGCTATTCACAGAAAATATATATAAAAAAGCGAAATCTCAAAATAGAAATGTGTGCACCAGAGTGCAACAACAAACTTAGTGAAAGATCCTGTAAACGTGTTGGAACCTTTTACAGTGTATGTGTCATATGGGATGTTGGGTGTACAAGTCACCAAAACATTTATAAAAAGTGAAAATAAAAATAAAAAACTGGTATGAGTGAAACTAAAACATAACACATTAATTATATCCACATTTAAAAATCCCACTAACGTGCAAAGTGACACCAGAGAATGGCAACTAAAAATCCTCTGATGTTAACTGGAAAAATCAAAAAATATCGATAAAAAATATATATAATAAATAAATGTGCAACAATCAAAAAATGTATAAATATGATGAATTAGTTCGTGAATGTGTACAATCAAAAAAATGTGTGATAATTTTATGTGCACCAATAAAAATTGTCCGATAAAAATTGTCCTGTGAGTGTAAAAAAAGTCCCTGTGTACAAATGGTATGTGTATCCAAGTGATCCCCGACAGGTCTTCAGTAACTGATGTTATCCGTCTTTTGTTAGGCCCCCACTTGTGCCCTCACTCACCGGAACGCCCAACCCCTGCAGGGGTAATGGGCATATGTGTGTAGATCCAGTAGCCAGAATCCTGAACGACCGATATCCCTCTCTAAGGGTCCGTGATCTCCTTCCCACTTAAATCGCTATAATCCTTTTAATGGTATCCTCCGGAAAGAGTCCATGTATGTAGAGAAAAGAAGAGCCTCATAGCGTAAATCTGAAAAATTAATTAATTTATTAAATAAATAAGTTAAAAATGGGAGCTGACAATGCTCCACCGGCTGGCTAGAAGCCAATGACCGCAATAGTAGCGTGGTAGCGGCGTGCGTTCCACAGCCTGCCTACCAAAAACCGGAAGCTAGACACAGAGTCAGACGCTGAAGCGACGTGTGCGTACCACGTGACCACGTCTTACGCGTTTCATCATCAAGACGTCATCTGAGGCGCGGCCATCTTGGTACACCATACGTCCTATTATACTACAAGGAGACACCACAATATCCAATCGGAAGAAGCTGTTGTGACGTACACACCCACCCAGCGGGGAGTTAGTGGATGGACACTGTCAAAAAGGGGAAAGCAAAAGCAAAAATGACACTTGACACCCCCTAATGGAGAATAGTAAAAAGTCATGACAGGGCGCCTCCGTATAATATTAGAACAGCAAAGGAATAAAATAGAAGCCTCAAAGGGCGAAGACATGTGGGCAAAAACTTTTTCACATGTAAATATATGCACAGAGGGAGGAAAAAATTAAAAAACACTTAAAAATATATGATGAAAATGAAAAAGAAAATAAAAAAAATTAAAATCATCCGTATCTTTAGTAAGTATACAAACAGAAAACAAAAAGCAAAAAGCAAAAAACAAAAACCCCTGGGACTAACAACCCACAATGTATGGGTAAACAACCCACACCATATGAAATGTGTGTGCCCCCCCGCCTTTACCATCTGGCATATGTTGCGGGGGCACCAGCATGCTTCTACCTAGAGTTATACAGATATGTGTGGGACACATTATTGCAGATATAACTATCTTATACCACATGAAACCTCCTTTTACATATTGTTTTTCACGTATAGTTTTTTCCGAGCATTAATACACCAATATTTATGGTGGTCCCCATTTTTTCACATACAGATTTTTTACCATATGTAACCTTCTTCTGCATATTCTACATATTGTTTTCTACATATTGTTTTTTCCGTTTAGTTTTTTCCGAGCATTAATACACCAATATTTATGTTGGTCCCCATTTTTTTCACATACAGATTCTATACAAGTCTTACTTTTATGGTTTGAAATCAGACATCCCCATACCTCCTTTTTACAATATGGTCTGGATGTAGTTTCCCTCCCATTTTTGTGGATATGAGCATGGGGTTTTTAGATATGATTATAGTGTTTTATTTGTACTACTGTATGTGGGCGCACAGATTAGGGCACACATACACATACATTGTGGGTTGTTAGTCCCAGGGGTTTTTGTTTTTTGCTTTTTGTTTTTTGTTTTCTGTTTTTATACTTACTAAAGATACAGATGATTTTAATTTTTTATATTTTCTTTTTCATTTTCATCATATATTTTTAAGTGTTTTTTAATTTTTTCCTCCCTCTGTGCATATATTTACATGTGAAAACGTTTTTGCCCACATGTCTTCGCCCTTTGAGGCTTCTATTTTATTCCTTTGCTGTTCTAATATTATACGGAGGTGCCCTATCATGACTTTTTACTATTCTCCAATAGGGGGTGTCAAGTGTCATTTTTGCTTTTGCTTTCCCCTTTTTGACAGCGTCCATCCACTAACTCCCCGCTGGGTGGGTGTGTGTTTGTCACAACAGCTTCTTCCGATTGGATATCGCGGCGCCTCCTTGTAGTATAATAGGACGTATGGTGTACCAAGATGGCCGCGCCTCAGATGATGTCTTGATGACGAAACGCGTAAGCGTGGTCACGTGGTACGCACACGTCGCTTCAGCGTCTGACTCTGTGTCTAGCTTCCGGTTTTTGGTAGACAGGCTGTGGAACGCACACTGCTACCACACTACTATTGCGGTCATTGGCTTCTAGCCAGCCGGTGGAGCATTGTCAGCTCCCATTTTTAACTTATTTATTTAATAAATTAATTAATTTTTCGGATTTACGCTATGAGGCTCTTCTTTTCTCTACATACATGGACACTTTCTGGAGGATACCATTAAAAGGATTATAGCAATTTAAGTGGGAAAGAGATCACGGACCCTGAGAGAGGGATATCGGTCGTTCAGGATTCCGGCTACTGGATCTACACACATATGCCCATTACTCCTGCAGGGGTTGGGCGTTCCGGTGAGTGAGGGCACAAGTGGGGGCCTAACAAAAGACGGATAACATCAGTTACTGAAGACCTGTCGGGGATCACTTGGATACACATACCATTTGTACACAGGGACTTTTTCACACTCATAGGACAATTTTTATTGGTGCACATAAAATTATCACACGATTTTTTGATTGTACACATTCACGAACTAATTCATCATATTTATACATTTTTTGATTGTTGCACATTTATTTATTATATATATTTTTTATCGATATTTTTTGATTTTTCCAGTTAACATCAGAGGATTTTTAGTTGCCATTCTCTGGTGTCATTTTTCACGTTAGTGGGATTTTTAAATGTGGATATAATTAATGTGTTATGTTTTAGTTTCACTCATACCAGTTTTTTATTTTTATTTTCACTTTTTATAAATGTTTTGGTGACTTGTACACCCAACATCCCATATGACATATACACAGTAAAAGGTTCCAGCACGTTTACAGGATCTTTCACTAAGTTTGTTGTTGCACTCTGGTGCACACATTTCTATTTTGAGATTTCACGTTTTTATATATATTTTCTGTGAACAGCGCCATTCCCCTATTAGAACAGTAATCGTTCATAGTAAACATCGTTCGTTCACCCACTAATACAATGTTTTTGGCAGATCCAGGTTAACAACATTTGTTTAGGCCTATTTGTATTAAAAGAAGTTTATGACATTGTTGTCTAGATGGGTTTGTACTAGAATGAAATGCAAACTTGATTCAGTGTAGGGAGAGGACACTCAGCAGCTGTTTACACATCTGGACACAGGAGCCCTAGTGTGGGACACCAGAACAAACTTTTTAGGGTGTCCCACACAGGTGCTCCAGTGGATGCTAGGGTGGTCTCCATGGTGTCCTTTTATGAGACTGAGATCAGCGGCGATCCCGAGTCTCACCGCTGATCTCAGGTCATTACCAGTTTATGAAACTGAGATAATCAGCAGAGAATATGTTCTCCACAGATTATCTCAGCACAGTGAGAATCTGTAACTGACTGTCACAGAAACGGCCAGTTTATGAAGGTGCGATCTCAGCACCTCACTGGCGATCTGTGACAGAATTCTCACTTTCTGATTCACCATTTAAGAAGTGGAGAATCAGAGTGAGAAGTGTGAAACTGGCTGAGTATTCTGGAGAAAGCAAGAAGTCTTTTGACTTCTTTCTTTCACCAAACAGTCATAGTACATCTTCCCCACCATTACACACCCCAAAACCAGCAGGATAGGAATTTATAGTGTATATATATCTATAGATATATATATATATAGATCTATCTATCTATCTATCTATCTATCTATCTATCTATCTATCTATCTATCTATCTATCTATCTATCTATCTATAATATATATATATATATATATATATATATATAGATATATAGATATATCTATCTATATATCTATATATATATATATATATATATAGATATCTATATCTATATCTATATATATATATAGATATATATATATATAGATATAGATATCTATATCTATATCTATATATATAGATATATATAGATATAGATATATATCTATATCTATATATATATGTATATATAGATATATATATATATCTATATACGGATAGATAGATATTTATTGATATATATAGACTATATGTATATATAGATATATCTAAAATATATATATATATCTATATATAGATATAGATATATAGATATCTATATATCTATATATAGATATATCTATATATAGATATATAGCTATATATATATATATATATATATATATATATATATATATATATATATATATATAGATAGATATATCTATCTATATATAGATAGATAGATATATCTATCTATATATAGATAGATATATCTATATATATCTCTATATATATAGATATATCTATCTATATATATATATAGATATATATATATATATCTATATATATATAGATATATCCATATCTATATCTATAGATATAGATATAGATATATATATAGATATATATATCTATATAGATATAGATATATATATCTATATAGATATATATATCTATATAGATATAGATATATATATCTATATAGATATATATATCTATATATATATATATTTTTTTAGATGTTCACTTCTCTGACTGGGTTCACATTTGTGCGATGCGTGAACCAGCGTGATTCCTGTGTGGGTTTTCACATCGCACCTACATTGACATCTGCGCACCACTGCGGGTGTCAATGTAAAGTTAATGACACCCCCAGATCATTTCACAGATCGCAGTGCGAACTATGTAATGGTGCAGGAATCGGATCGCATGGGTGTGAACACCCATGCGATCCGATTCCAGTGCGGACCAAATCAAGGGTCCTGTACCATTTTGGTGCAAATGCAATATGATTTAGGGCCAGTTCCCACTGCTGCGGTGTCCGAGATTGGATGTGATTTGCACCGCACTGCAGTGCAAAATCACATCCGATCTCTGTGCGATGCGATTTCAGCCATACAGATAGTATTGCTGAATTTGCATTGCACTCGGACCAAACTCATACAGGACCCTTTTTTTGGTCCACAGCAGAATCGGATCACATGGGTGTTCACACCCATGCGATTCAATTACTGTCCAAGCTTGCAGATCGCACTGTGATATGCGAACTGATTTGGGGGTGTTGTTAACTTTTAGGCCCAGTTCACACTTGTGCAATGCCAGATATCGCATGTAATTTGCAGCACACTGCCATTCACATTACATGCGATGTCTATGCGGTGCGATATCAGCCGTACAGATAGTATGGCTGATATCGCACCGCATTCGGTGCAAACACGCACAGGACCCTTTTTTCTGTTCGGACCAGAATCGGATCGCATGTGTGTTCACACATATGTGATCCGATTCATGTCCGAACTGTCAGTTCGCAGTGCTATATGCAAGCTGAACTGGGGGTGTCGTTAACAATGTATTGACACTCCCCAGCAATTCGCATATGGCAGTGTGACCTGACATGTGAGTCGGTGCGATGCGGGAACCCGCAGTGGATTTGCAGTGTTCTCGCATTGCACCAGTTTATCAATTTTTATGTTTATCAATTATGAAATATATTTTATTTTAATTCATTAATAAATATTTATACTTGTATACTTTATTAAAATTATTTTTTTAATGATTATAAATGTATTTTGCATTTATATGAATGGTGTATAGCTGCATTACATATGTGCATTACATTCATTTACTATACACCATTCACATTTAAATAGGCACATGTATGATCTTTAAATATTGATAAAAACAATGTTTTTTTTTTTATAATTAGGTTAATGTATATTGTGTAGGGGGAATTTAGCTTTATTATTTTATTAATATGTTGGGGAATAATGTGTGCTGATTAGTGTTACACTTTTGTATTTTATGGTTCCTCATACTGTAATACCGCTACATCACGCGAGATTACAGTGAGAGGAGCTGTTCTCATGAGTTCTCGGCGTTTGTAGATCGCTTCTCAACTCAACATGAGAAGCGATCTACACACTTTCATAAACAGGCACTCAGAGGAGAGCGATCTCCTCTGAGAATGCCTGAGAACTGAAAAGCGGTATTTTACCGCAGTTTCATAAAAGGACACCCATGTGTGAAAAATGTACAAAAAAAGGTAAATATTCCAGCTTTAGAAAGGAAAAAAGATCATGTCTTTATCTTGGAACTCTGCCAAAAAAGACAATTGTAGGACACTTCCAAGCAATATTTCAGCAATGTTTCATATTACTATTTCTGGTTTTAATTATCTGTGTGCTAAGTATACCTTTTTTTATTCACATAGGGGAGAAAAGACTCGGGACATCTGAGGACACCAGGGACCCCCCACCTCCGAAAGAAAAGCAAATCCCCACACCACAACCAGAAGATGTGGAGGAAGGAGAGGTTTATGAAGTGGGCGAAATAGTGACCACAGCAGGTGAGTGTCTGAGACCACAGCTTCAGGTAGTAGATGTATGCCTGCAAATTTATAATACATGGTGTGTTTTTTTAATTTTAGGTGATGTGGATGTTGTGGAAGAAGATTCGCATTTCATAAGTGCAAGTGCACACGTCCTCATCGGGGAGATCATGGTGTGCAATTGTGATTTACAAAAAATCAAGGAAGACATCAATGATGTGGAAAAAAGACTCAAAAACATCATTGATGTTTTAGGCAGAATCTGAAAAACCACACAATTCTTCTAGTTTATTTTTATTTTTAGTATTTTCACACATTTTAAATATTTTTTAGAAAGCCAAATTTTGAGGATGCACACAGTATGTCAACATGTGCTATCTGCCATTATGGGATATCAAGGTACGTGTTTTAGGGGTGCAACCCCTTCCTCACAAATAAAGTAGATGAGAGGAAGGGGTTGCACCCTCAAAACACGTCCATTGATCCCCCATGATGGGAGCTAGCACATGTTGACATTAGGCATGGGATCAGGAGGGAAATCCCTATTTTGACTCTGAATTTGTGTGCATCTTCAAAATTTGGCTTTCACAGGGGTGACATCACCCCATCTGATGAAGGCAAGATCAACACAGTTTGGACATACTAATGTCTGATATTGCCTTTGTCAATTTGAATTTTGTAAGTTCCTGAGTTTTGTATTGCTTTATGGTTTTAAACATGCCTGTTTTAACACAAAAAAAGGCTATTTGTACTGTCAAAAGCAAAAATGTTATTACTAAAATATGTTGGTTTGTTCAAAAATCATTTTCTAACGCACATGTGAATGTGCACAGAGTAAAAAGTCTTCTACTCAACAATGTGTGGCTTTTTCTTTCAATGCTCAATTTCATTTTTTGGACTAAGTTGGTGTTTACACTGAAATGGGGGTTATTTACTAAAGGCAAATCCACTTTCAGTGCACTTTCAAGTGCAGTTTCAAGTACACTTTTGCAGTACACTTGTAGTGCAAAGTGGATTTTCCTTTAGTAAATAACTCCCACAGTGCTTTATAATTTGCCACAATAATGCTATTTTCGTGACTCTGCAAAATTCATTCATGGTGCTGAAAATTATGTATATTTTTAACAGTAATGCATTACATACATTAACAACAAAAACAAGGTGTGTGTGTAGCTGAAAAGTAATAGTTTGCTGAAGAAGAGATTGTCACCTCATGTTTCAAATAAATTATGTTTGCACTATTGAAGAAAATGTAAAAAAAAAAGCCCATTGGAGAACCTAGGAGACAGCTAAAAGAAACACAAGCAGTAAATCAAAGGAAATATTATTTCAGTTTAAATAAAATTTTTTTTTGTAAAATGTTTAATAAACATTTTCTGGCATATCAATGGCCCCCTTACCCGCAAAGTATTCCATATATTTTATACGGACCTCGCGTGCGCTTTGAGGGGGCAAGCACTGAAAACCAGATACAAACCCACAAGCACAAACTGAAGAGCAGTAACGATCGGAAAAGCACGAGGCTGAAAAACACGAATCGTCTCTCACCAAACTTCTACTAACACGAGATTAGCAGAAGGAGCCCAAAGGGTGGAGCACTGGCTATTGAGATGGAGTTACGGGACCTGACATCACCACACATCAGCTAGGCAAGCCTCACCGCAGCCAAGCTGTCCGTTTTGCAATTTTCTGCTCCAATCTTGATATCAGTCACCCATGATTTTTAAATAAAGGAACTTTTATGTACTTCACTTCAGGAGGTTTTTTCTATCCTTTTTCCAACTTGCTAACGAGGGATTACACAGGAGCACAGTTTATGACACGGCATCACAGTGCTTGGGAGGAGCGTAGGGCGGATTCCTAACTGCAGATGAAATCAGCTGTTTGAGCCCTCAAGCCCCGGCATCTGCAAAACCCTGGAGACACCCGAGATTACACAGTAGCATCGGTCGAGGTGAGATCATCCCGGCGCTCGGTAAAAAGCCAAGGCGGATCCGAAGCCGTGAAGCAGCTGTTCCTGCCCAAGATCTGGCACCTGTGAGGCTCTAAAGACCCCTGTAATAGGGGTCCAACTTATCTGGTAAGCGGCCCCCCTTATGTTACCGCTTTGTCAGCATGTTTATATATCACCTTGTCAGCAAGTTCAGACACCAAAAGGATCAGCTATCCGATTAGTATAAAGAAGGACTATCTTCATTGAAACACATATTATTATTTTTGATACATATTTGTTTTTGATACACTGTTTCAACCAATTTTTGTTATTTTTTTGGGGATTTCACTTATGTATATTTTTTGTCACTAAAGTAAATATTTAGAAGTTTTGGGTTGAAGATTAACTTTAACCACTGAGACACTAGTAGCGCAGCTGAATTTATTATACATGGCACTGGCTATTGAACTTCCCTTTTCTAGCGCTGTTGTAAGTGTCACCGCGTTCTGGACGTTCAGAATTTCCAACAAGATTTGTGTGACGTGTGGAAAAAAACATGGATTTTGTTGTCAGAATGTGCAATCGTGTGTACATGGCATAACACTCAATCTACTCTCAGTCACAATAAGTGAACACACTAACTCATTAATAGTAAACTGAGCCCTGCTCAATCTACCTCCACTCCAACACAATGCAAAAGCTTCCTATGGGAAGTTACCTTTTATACTGTGGGGTGGGACTATGAGCACTGAGCTATGATTAGAGAAAGTCATCATCATTACTTTGTCCAATCAGGGCAAATCACAGTGTTCTGTGCCCTAATTAGCGAAGCCTTGCACCTGACCAGCTCTGCTTACAGCTTACTGTGGATGACCCTAGGCCCCAGGAGGCTAAAGAAGTTACAGGACAAAATCTCTCCAAAAACTGTCAGCTGCTACTCTGCCAGATGCCTAATCTAATGCTGATGACACATACTCTGCTCTGGGAGTGCATGACAAGATTACATAACAGGGCACTGTAATTAAGGAGGAATGTACAATTTATATATTGTTTGATATTATTATGGTTATGTGGAAGATGGAAGATAGAATGGGTTGTCATTATGTGTGCAGGTAGGTGACAGGACAGCGAATGTCAGATTGCACTTGCTCTCTCACTATAGCTCCCAGAGTAATTGTTTAATTAAAGTGAAAAGTACACTCATAAACTTATTATAGGTAAGCAGGTTTACAATATTTTAATATCACATGTTCAGACTCTTTAGAAAACCAAATCACCACCATATCTCATGGGAACATTTTATAACACTGCACACATGCACTGTACCATAAATGTACAGAAGCACCTACAGAATGCCATCACTGCTCTTGGTCAATCTTCATTGTCACTAATTTTAGACCACTGTCTTCTCACTCATTACAGCAACACAAGCATTATATAGAATATGTGTATGTTATGACCAGTTGCTACAGGCAGCATTTACAAAAAAATAGCATTTGCCAATTCGGAGAACATTTATTGTAGAGTCAATAACATATTATTTATCCTTCAGTTCACTTGAGTTAGCTTGAATTTATTGCTGCCTATACTTCAATGTTTTGTATTTCATTTAAGATATTAGGGCGTATATAAAGTTAAAATTATTTGTTTTGTTGTTGAATTATGTGACAAAACCAATTTCCATTTTGTAGTTCTTGCACCTGAGAGTTCCTGATGCTCAAAGCACAGAAAGCAACAACTAAACTGTCATTTATGCTGTGCTAACAAGAAACTGAAATGACATTTGTTTTGTGTTTTATACTAGAAGAAAATTGTTTCAAAATCCCCTTCAGCTTTTGCTGCAAAAAACAACCCCTTTTCTTAATAAACAATAAGAATGCGACTTTCAAAAATCCCCTCTGTGTATCAGTTTTCATCTGCAAAAAAAAAGAAAAGGCATTTGTGGGATTGAGAAATGATGTACAAAGAAAGGAATACATTTATATGAGTTCCGAAGGATCCATCTGACCAAGTCTCAAATGTATATAGTTAAACATTCAACATTTAACTTATATATGGGTTCTATTGTAATCATCTCTGATAGCATGGCTCTAAACAGCAAGCTATAAATACAAAATCACTCTGTTAACATTTGTTTTGATCTGGTTAATCTTATTTGCAATTACTGCTGAGTCAGTTAGGAGTACACTGCAAGTTTTTTAATGAGATTGCTGCACTAGCCCCAAGGATGGTCCCAAGGCTACTTAGAACAGTCCCATTTTACTGGAATTGCTGTAATGTAAAAGAATTATCTACCAACTAAACTATTCACAGAATTTATTCTCAGCACATTGGGAGTTGCTAATGTAAAACATCTGACCTTACTTTAAATAAATAGTGACAGTTTCCCAATAATAGGTGTAAATTTAAAATAGTAATGTGTGAATCCACCTGATAGGGAAATGTTCTCTAATTAATCCAAACCTAAAAATTAGCTAAATTGGGATTAATCCTGCAATAAAAAAATCTGTAATAATTAACGTTAGCCTTCTGCAATTGGCAGCTTAAAGTACAATTAAAGGCTTTTGCATGATAGTAAACAGGTCCCAAATCCAGTTTCTATGTGATGCACAAGCTTCATAAAATAAACAAAAATCAACATTTACCTATGCTGACTCAGCTAAATCTTCCTTATAAGTGTCTTACAAACACTTTAACTCACAGTGGGAGGGTTGCAGCAGAATAGTTAGTTCATTCAATCCAGAAATCAGTGGGCAGAAATAAGGGTGGCTAGGTGCTTTTTAACAAGCTACAAACTTTTGACCATCAGTGACAATGGTGATAGCAATGCCCCTCGCAATATATTACCATCCCGCTATAATGCAAGCAGGTGCAGCCTACATGAGAATGCTCTGAGTTCAGGAGCAGTGTTGTATCATTGCAACCTCCTCACAGAAAGCTACAGTAGGGGAATTCACTTGCAGGCCCAACATATATTTGTGGGACTTTGCAGGGGGATAAAAATAAAGCTGTTCATTTTTTTTGGGGGGAAGACATTGTTCTACCATTGGAGCCCATTCACACCAATGTGCTTGCCTTGGAGTGCCTAATTGAGGTGCTTTTTGATGCAAGTTATAAAAGACAATGCCACACCAATGTATGCTTTGCTTATGTTACACTGGTTGCATCCAGTTATTGCAAACAGAGAACAGAGGGGCCATTTTTGGATCCTCTATGCTGAGCTGCAAGAGAAATGAGGGCAAATTCATAAATTATGTCTGAATGTCTATGATGTTTTGCCTACCTAGTAAAGTATGTGTTAACGCTCAAACTCCCTATGCCCTATCTGTTGTTAGTGTTACATTCCTACTCTGATGTAGAAAGTGTATTTTTTTTTTAATTTATCTAGCTTTATGTAGCTAATGATGCCCTGTCCATTGTGTTGCATGTTGATAATTGTCTTTTGCAATGTACAACACTTCTTGTTTCTTTTACCAGCTTTGATTGGCTTCTGTCCCTTATGACACACAATCTGGTGCATCAAACTACCTTTTTAGGAAGGCTGTGTTCCTATGTGAAATATTCAGGATAACTTCAAAGTAATAATTTCCACTAAAATTGTAAAAAGTTCCTTTAGACCCTCTTTCACACTGCGAGCGCCGACGGTTAGCGCTAAATCGCTGCTCGTTTTTCAGCCACTAGCGGAGCGCTTTCAACCTCAAAGAAGGGGTTAAAAACGCCCGCGTTGCGGTGCTTCCGAAGAGCTTTTCAGGCGATTTGGAAGCGCTGCCCATTCATTTCAATGGGCAAGGCATTTTGGGAGCACTGTATACAGCTCTCCCAAACTGCCCCAAAGATGCTGCTTGCAGGATTTTTCCTAACGTCCCACAAGCGCACCGCCCCAGTGTAAAAAGTCACACTGAAATGAATGAGAGGTGGTTTTCAAGCCTTATTTAGAGGCTATTTCTAATGCTAAAATGCCTAAGAACCGCCTCAGTGTGAAAGGGGTCTTAGAAAAGTCAGCACAATATGGATGTAACATAGTAGCTCTAATATTAGCACCAAACTATTTTGCATATGAAAACGCAATGGGAAATATCCAGAGGCCTAATCAATTTAAAGATTCTAGGAGGTGGGATGTTGATCACTAAAGTAATTTCCAGTGTAACAGTCATTGTTAGCTGAGTTTGGGGTTGTTGTCCTGCTGCAGAATAAATTTGGGGCCAATTCAACGCTTACCTGATGGTATGGCATGATGGATAAGTCTGTATTTTTTTGAGGACACCATTAATTCCTGACCAAATATCCAACTCCATTTGCAGAAATGCAGCCCTAAACTTGCAAGGAACCTCCACCATGCTTTACTGTTGCCTGCAGAAAAGCATTCATGTATTGCTCTCCAGTCCTTGCTGAACAAACTGCCTCCTGCTACAGCCAAATATTTCAAATTTTGACTCATTACTCCTGAGCACCTGCTACCATTTGTCTACAAACCCAGTTCCTATGTTTTCATGCATAGAATGTGGAAACAAGGTTAAGCGACTCAACTATGCATAAAAACATAGGAACTGGGGTACAGAAAAATGGCAGCAGGTGATGAGTCAAAAATTGAAATATTTGGCTGTAGCAGGAGGCAGTTTATTTTCCAAAGGGCTGGAGAGCTGTACAATAATAAAAGTCTGCAGGCAATAGTGAAACATTGTAGAGATTCTTTGCAAATTTGGGTTTGCATTTCTGCAAACAGAGTTGGAAATCTGGTCAGGATCAATGGTGTCTGCAATGCTGAGGAGGCTCAGAGAGGCTTATGATTGGCTCCAAACTTCGGCAGCAGGATGACTCCAAACATGCAGCCAATATCATTAAGACCTATGTTCAGTGTAAATAAGAACAAGGAGTCCTGGAAGTGATGGTTTGTCCCCACAGAGCCCTGATCTCAACATCATCAAGTCTGTCTGGGATTACATAAAGAAACAGAAGGATCTGAGGCAGCCTACATCCACAGAAGATCTGTGGTTAGTTCTCCAAGATGTTTGGAACAACCTACCTGTTGAGCTCCTTCAAAAACTGTGTGCAATTGTTCCAAGAAGAATTAAAAAATTGATGCTGTTTTGAAGGCAAAGGGTGGTCACACCAAATATTGATTTTATTTGGATTTCTCTTCTGTTCCTGTACTTTTGTTAATTGATAAAATAAACTACTAACACTTCTAATTCTGAAAGCATTCTTAATTTACAGCATTTTTCACACCTGCCTAAAACTTTTACACAGTACTGTCCTGACCTCAACCCGATAGAACACCTTTGGGATCAATTAGAGCGGAGATTGTGAGCCAGGCCTTCTTGTCCAACATCAGCGCCTGTCCTCACAAATGTGCTATTGGAAGAACATTCAAACATTCCCATAGACACACTCCTAAGCCTTGTGGACAGCCTTTCCAAAAGAGTTGAAGTTGTTATAGTTGCACAATATATATATATATATATATATATATATACAGTGGGGATGGAAAATAATCAGACCCCCTTAAATTTTTCACTCTTTGTTATTTTGCAGCCATTTGCTAAAATCATTTAAGTTCATTTTTTCCTCATTAATGTACACACAGCACCCCATATTGACAGAAAAATACAGAATTGTTGACATTTTTGCAGATTTATTAAAAAAAGAAAAACTGAAATATCACATGGTCCTAAGTATTCACACCCTTTGCTCAGTATTTAGTAGAAGCACCATTTTGATCTAATACAGCCATGAGTCTTTTTGGGAAAGATGCAACCTGGATTTGGGGATCCTCTGCCATTCCTCCTTGCAGATCCTCTCCAGTTCTGTCAGGTTGGATGGTAAACGTTGGTGGACAGCCATTTTTAGGTCTCTCCAGAGATGCTCAATTGGGTTTAAGTCAGAGCTCTGGCTGGGCCATTCAAGAACAGTCACAGAGTTGTTGTGAAGCCACTCCTTTGTTATTTTAGCTGTGTGCTTATGGTCATTGTCTTGTTGGAAGGTAAACCTTCGGCCCAGTCTGAGGTCCTGAGCACTCTGGAGAAGGTTTTCTTCCAGGATATCCCTGTACTCGGCCGCATTCATCTTTCCCAGTCGTCCTGTCCCTGCAGCTGAATAAACCCCCAACAGCATGATGCTGCCACCACCATGCTTCACTGTAGGGACTGTATTGGACAGGTGATGAGCAGTGCCTGGTTTTCTCCACACATACCACTTAGAATTAAGGCCAAAAAGTTCTATCTTGGTCTCATCAGACCAAAGAATCTTATTTCTCACCATCTTGAAGTCCTTCAGGTGTTTTTTTAGCAAACTCCATGTGGGCTTTCATGTGTCTTGCACTGAGGAGAGGCTTCCGTCAGGCCACTCTGCCATAAAGCCCCTACTGGTGGAGGGCTGCAGTGTTGGTTGACTTTCTACAACTTTCTCCCATCTCCCGACTGCATCTCTGGAGCTCAGCCACAGTGATCTTTGGGTTCTTCTTTACTTCTCTCACAAAGGCTCTTCTCCCCCGATAGCTCAGTTTGGTCAGACGGCCAGCTCTAGAAAGGGTTCTGGTCATCCCAAACATCTTCCATTTAAGGATTATGGAGGCCACTGTGCTCTTAGGAAACTTAAGTGCAGCAGAATTTTTTTGTAACCTTGGCCACATCTGTGCCTTGCCACAATTCTGTCTGAGCTCTTCAGGCATTTCCTTTGACCTCATGATTCTCATTTGCTCTGACATGCACTGTGAGCTTTAAGGTCTTATATAGATAGGTGTGTGGCTTTCCTAATCAAGTCCAATCAGTATAATCAAACACAGCTGGACTGAAATGAAGGTGTAGAACCATCTCAAGGATGATCAGAAGAAATGGACAGCACCTGAGTTAAATATACGAGTGGCAAAGGGTCTGAATACTTAGGACCATGTGATAGTTCAGTTTTTCTTTTTTTAATAAATCTGCAAAAATGTCAACGATTCTGTGTTTTTCTGTCAATATGGGGTGCTCTGTGTACATTAATGAGGAAAACAAATGAACTTAAATGATTTTAACAAATGGCTGCAATATAACAAAGAGTGAAACATTTTAAGGGGGTCTGAATACTTTCCGTCCCCACTGTATATATATACAATATCTCACAAAAGTGAGTACACCCCTCACATTTTTTAAAATATTTCATTATATCTTTTCATGTGACAACACTAACGAGATTACACTTTGCTACAATGTAAAGTAGTGAGTGTACAGCTTGTATAACAGTGTAAATTTGCTGTCCCCTCAAAATAACTCAACACACAGCCATTAATGTCTAAACCACTGTCAACAAAAGTGAGTACACCCCTATAGCAAGGAGAGCTTGAAATATACAGTCTAGGCAATGCAATGACATCATCAGGGCTTGTTCCTACGTGTTTCATCTAAAGAGACATCATCTGGGGTTCTTTGGACGAAATGTGTTGGGACGAGCCCTGCTGACTGTCATTGCATTGCCTATACTGTATATTTCAAGCACTTGATCTACTTACCAAATGTGAGTGTTCCCAATTTTATTAAACTTTCAACGTTTTTACGGATTCACACTATGTGAAGTATTTTCTTTTCTGGTTACATTGTTTTGACTATATGAGAAGATCCAGTACATCACGCTAACCATTTCTAAAAACTGCTTTTCTGAGCCATTTCCTGAATGGATTAACCATTTTCTACCGATCTGGATTACAAGTGTAAAGGTTCCATGCGTTGGTGGTCACACCACCAGCCTTGTTGACTCATTGAGCATATGCCCACTTGAGTCCTTACACTCCAGTAAGCCTTTACACAACTGGTGGTGGTTTCATTGTTGTTTTTCCATTCAACACTGATGGCACGTGGAACACCTTCCTTGCTATAGAGTTCATTTTTCCTCACTATCTACTACGTTTTATTAATTTCTATATGACAGTATATGGACTTATAGATTATTTGAGTTTTGTGATTTTTACATCACTTTTTCACTGTTTTGCCATTTTTTATTGTTGTGGTTATTTCACATTATATATATATATATATATATATATATATATATTGGCTTCTACACATATGAGTTTGTAGTAGTACAAACTTTATAAGCGCTGCACATAATTTTATCTTTATATCCCACTTACAATACACTAAACAGCACAGAGACAAGCCTCAAGCCTTCTGGCACAAAGTCATTTGGAGTGATGAGACCAAAATTTAGCTTTTTGGCAACAACCATAAACGCTACATTTGGAGAGGAGTCAACAAGGTCTATGATGAAAGGTACACCATTCCTACTGTGAAACACGGAGGTGGATTGCTGAGGTTTTGGGGATGTGTGAGTTACAAAAGCACAGGAAATTTGGTCAAAATTGATGGCAAGATGAATGCAGTATGTTTTCAAAAATACTGGCGAAACATTTGCATTCATCAGCCAGGAGGCTGCGCATGGGTGGTACTTGGACATTCCAAAATGACAATGATCCAAAACACATGTCAAAGTCGACCTATCATTGGCTACAGCAGAATAAATTGAAAGTTATGGAGTGGCCAGCTCAGTCTCCTGACCCCAATATCATTAAGCCACTCAAACGTGCAGTTCATGCAAGACAGCCCAAGAATTTACAGGAACTGGAGGCTTTTTGCCAAGAGGAATGGGTAGCTTTACCATCTGAGAAGATAAAGAGCCTCATCCACAAATACCACAAAAGACTTCAAGCTGTCATTGATGTTAAAGGGGGCAATACACAGTATTAAGAACTGGGGTATGTCAACTTTTGATCAGTGTCATTTGCGTAGTTTCTGTTGTCATTATGATTTAAAAAGAGTTAACACAGTTGTTTGATAATAAATGGCTTCAGCCAAACACTAACCATGAGTAATAGAAAAGTTTTTGTGTTATCATTCACATTCTCTGAAAAATGGCCAAGAAATCATAAATTCTGCCAGGATATGTAAACTTATGAGCACAACTGTATACTGTATATATACACTTGTATTTTCCAGTTAGTGCCAAATATCTTGTTTCCTGGTAATAGAGGAACAAAGACATTAAACATAGACAGTGGTGGTTCGGTGGAGGAGAGTAAACTCTTTATAGTCTAGAAAGACAATTTGTTATCTTAATGGTGCTGACTCTTTGGCAATTTAATCTTGGATCCTTTATATTTATGCCAACAGTGTTCATATACAATTGTTTCTTTTTCCTCCAGACAAGATGATGTAAGTTGTGCATATGATCCAAGTAAATGTATTTTCTCATCTGTTAAATAGTTCCATAGGGGATTTCCTAAATTCCTGATAAATCGTTTAAGACAATATGCCAGCAAGAATCCTTCTGATTTATGCTTATCAGCAAATTGTTGTAGCATCCTTAGGGATAATGAAGATAAAATGAAATGGTAATAATGAAAATCGATGATGTTGGTCTTAAATAAAATTGCATTATAGATTGGAGCACATATATATTAGGATACATATAAAATCATAATCTTAAAACTTTTTCTATTTTTACAGTATTTTGGGCTTAAGTATTTTTTTCTGAAAGACATGCAATAAGTGCCAAACATTTGGAAAATTATTAAAATAAAAAAGTTTAATGGCAAAATACATCTTTATAGATGTATAATTTAAAAGATTATGAGCTAACAGCATGAACCAAATTTTCCAATTATGCTGAAATGTGAATGTTGTCCACTAAGGATGTAACTATGACCTCATTAGACTCCATGCTGTATATGAATGAAATTGTTTTAATCAGGAATAACAAGCTCAATTAGAATGTGTTGTACAGAATATATTAGGTGGAATATAAAAGTGTCATCTTTTGTACAAGTTGATCAAAATAAAGCATACGATTTTTTTATTTGGTCAATTAAATCTCAAAATATTAATTGTATTGTTTGATAAAGTGAAAGTTATAAAAAAAGTATTGCACTGTCTACCATATCCCCATAAGGATTATTAGCAAATCTCAGCAAATTGAACCACTTGATCTGAGGTTCATGGCATGAAATAGTAAAGGGGAGCCCACAAAAAAATTGTAAGCCTCCCCACAAAAAAAAATCAAACCTGGCTCTTTTGCAGCAGGGATGAAAGTGATTCTAAAGGCAGTAGGTTTGCATTACCTTAAAGAAGTAGTAAACACTGCTTGCTCACTATAAAGCTTACCTACAGTATAAGTTGTTCACTACTTTTGCAGTCGGTGAGGTAACCGGCACATGCACATGTGATCTGAAGGGACGGTATGCCATTCCTTCAGAGGGCTATGTCTCGGCTGTGTCTCCGATGCATATGAGTGGGAGTGAGGTCACCCAGGCTCCCCTATTCAAACAGATCCAGAAAGGAAGACCAGGCAAAGATTGAAGCTGTGTCACAGGTGATAGTGCACTGGTGGAGAGTTTCATTTTAAGATAAGTCTTTCATAATGTGCTAGTTCGTAATGCATACCAGCACATTATGCTCTGAACTTGCAGAGTGTTCTTTTTATTTTAATGACCTTTATTACCACTTTAATACATTAAAGTAAAACACCTTCTGTGTGCAGCTCTAGCCCAGCCCCCCTCCCCCATACTTACCTAAGCCTGATGTCAATCCAGTGCTGTGCACTAGGGCAGCATCACTGCTCTCTCTCTCGCGCTCTTCACTGGCTCAGACATAGCAGTGGGAGCCATTGCTTGATGCTGCTGTAAATAACAGCTAGTGAGGGGCCAACCTGCACTCTGTGTGTCAATGGACACACAGAACACAGCTCATGGCTTGCTATAGATGCACTCATTGGGAGGGAGGGGCCAGGACTGTTAGTAGGGGAGCCAAGAAGGGGAGGATTGGAGAATGATAAATATACCATGTTTGTTATTATTTGGGGGTTTTTACCAAAATAGAATTTGGTCTAGTCAAGAAAGAAAGAATCTACCACTCCAGGTGTATGCAATCCCAATTGGAACCGCATAGGAGTGCTAGCCCTGGCCTGTCTCCGTGGAATACTTGGAAAAAGAAGAAATGGCTGCACATCCAAAGGTTCCAAAAACATGCCTTTATTGAAAATCACCAGGATACACCAGGACACCAGATATTTAGTCACGTAAATGCGTTTCACACATCCAAACTGTGCTTAATGATGATTATACTAAAAGTTGAAGCTTATATAAGACCTCCCCGACATCAACAGGTGTTCATTAGGTGGTCAGAACAAGCAACAGCTACACAGCATGATCAGTAATTACATGCTAGAAAAAAGCGCTCTGTCCTAAAAACAGTGAACTGTGTACAAAAAATTCATATAAACACATATATCAAAAGTGAATACACATATATAGTGAAAAATACAACATCAATGCATATACATATGGATAAATACATGAATGCATTAATGGGTGGAATAAAAAATTGTGGTTAATTCGATATTATTAAAATTAATGAGTAACGCATAAACATGTGGGTTTGTTTATGCATTACTCTGTCCTAATCAGTTCACTGTTTGTAGGACAGAGCGCTTTTTCTAGTATGTAATTACTGATCCTGTTGTGTAGCTGTTGCTTGTTCTGACCGCCTAACGAACACCTGTTGATGTCTGGCAGTCTTATATAAGCTTCGACTTTTAGCATAGTCATTGTAATGATTAAGCACAGTTTGGATGTGTGAAACGCGTTTATATGACTAAATATCTGGTGTCCTCATGTATCCTGGTGATTTTCAATAAAGGTACATTTTTGGAACCTTTGGATGTGCAGCCAGTTCTTCTTTTTCCTAGAATTTGGTCTAAACTTTACCTGTGCAGTGTTTTACAAAGACCCTATTTGGTTTGCCTGCCTGTTGACTGTATATCTGGCTGCAGCAGGAAGTGACACATTTAGCAGCATTATTACAACCAGAATGTACAGTATCTCACAAAAGTGAGTACACCCTTCACATTTTTGTAAATTTTTTTTATACCTTGTCATGTGACAACACTGAAGAAATTACACTTAGCTACAATGTAAAGTAGTGAGTATACAACTTGTATAACAGTGTAAATTTGCTGTCCCCTCAAAATAACAACACACAGCCATTAATGTCTAAACTGCTGGCAACAAAAGTGAGTACACCCCCAATTAGCCATTTTCCCTCCCCGGTGTCATGTGACTCGTTAGTGTCACAAGGTCTCAGGTATGAATGGGGAGCAGGTGTGTTAAATTTGGTGTTATCGCTCTCACTCTCTCATACTGGTCACTGAAAGTTCAACATGGCACCTCATGGCAAAGAACTCTCTGATGACCTGAAAAAAAGAATTGTTGCTCTACAAAAGATGTATAAAACAAAAATCCGCACTTAGATATATATGTGTAGCTGCAGCCTCCCCAGAAAAGGACCCCACAAAGTGTTGTCCCAAGTAATAAGCGTGATGAGAACAGGGAAATTGGCGCTGCTAAAAAGTGATATGATATCCGCTCTGACCCAACAAGGGTAACAAGCAAAAGTGGGTAAATATTAATAAAACCCTGGTAGGATTTAATAACATCTAAATTCCAAACACATGTGAAGTGCAATACACTAGGCGGTGTGTAAAAAGGCTTATAATAAGTGAAATAGCCTTTCTCATCATAAACTATAACATTAATATTAAAATGCCATCAAATAGTAAGTGAATCCTTAATTGAAATATAGGGTGTCTGAAATAGTTGGTTAATAAAAAATCTGTGAATAACTAATCAGAAAATTATTTATGAAACATATATGACACTATAGAGAAAAAAGTCCATATAGCACTATATACAGTGGGGACGGAAAGTATTCAGACCCCCTTAAATTTTTCACTCTTTGTTATATTGCAACCATTTGCTAAAATGTAAGTGTTATTCTGTCAATAATGGGTGCTGTGTGTACATTAATGAGGAAAAAAATGAACTTAAATGATTTTAGCAAATGACTGCAATATAACAAAGTGTGAAAAATTTAAGGGGGTCTGAATACTTTCCGTCCCCACTGTAAATCCTTTCAGTATCCCATATGCATATTTCCATAAAAGTGCTTTGTGCTAGTATCCAAAAAATGGCAATTTTATATCCTCTTCCGTGCAAAAATAAGGTGACTTCTTTTGCATAAAATAAGGTGACCAAGTGCATCCAAATAAGGTGACTTCTTGTGCTCCCCCTCAAGTATGTACACTCACCAGAAGCCCTCACCCCTGCAGGGGTAAAGAGCATGTAATACGATGCTTGACCAATCTGGAGATTCCTAGAAAGCGATGAATTCTCCTAATGCGAACCAGAGTGTGTACAAACCGGCATCCACGTGTAATTAAAAATGGGCATCCATAGCGTAAATCCGATATAAAATATGTTTATTGGTATACTGGACAATAAAAAAGGATTGTACTGAAATGTGGCTAAAAACACTCTGCCCCATCAACAAGAATCTCTTCCATCATATGGTTATGGCCATTGAACACGCCTACCGAGCGGTCTGTCAATTGCGGGCTTTTGTGCTTGCTATTAATATAATTGGTTTTAGCCTACGTTGAAGCCTCCACTTACAACTATATATTGACTTGAGGTGTACCAAGATGGCTACGCCTCAGACGCCATCCAGTGATGAAACGCGTAAGATGGGACTTGGTACACATCAATGCCAACATCTTTTCCGGCCACTTCCGGTTTGCTCGCAACGGTCTGTGGAACGCCCGCCGTCTAGACCGAGGAACTGGTCATTCTACAGCCATTCTTGTTGGTGGGGCAGAGTGTTTTTAGCCACGTTTTTTAAACTACAATACGGTCCTTTTTTATTGTCCAATATACCAATAAACATATTTTATATCAGATTTACGCTATGGATGCCCATTTTTAATTACATGTGGATGCCGGTTTGTACACACTCTGGTTTGCATTAGGAGAATTCATCGCTTTCTGGGAATATCCGCATTGGTCAAGCATCTTATTACATGCTCTTTACACCTGCAGGGGTGAGGGCTTCTGGCGAGTGTACATACTTGAGGGGGAGCACAAGAAGTCACCTTATTTGGATGCACTTGGTCATCTTATTTTATGCAAAAGAAGTCACTTTATTTTTGCACGGAAGAGGATAAAAAGTTGCCATTTTATGGATACTAGCACAAAGCACTTTTATGGAAATATGCATATGGGACACTGAAAGGATTTATATAGTGCTATATGGACTTTTTCTCCATGGTGTCATATATGTTTCATAAATAATTTTCTGATTAGTTATTCACAAATTTTTTATTAACCAACTATTTCGGACACCCTATATTGCAATTAAGGATTCACTTATTATTTGATGGCATTTTTATGTTTATGTTATATTTTTTAATGAGAAAGGCTCTTTCACTTATTAGAAGCCTTTTTACTAGGAATGGGCCGAATGGACCCCTGTTCGGTTTGGACCAGAACATCCGAACACTGCGAACGTTCGGACCCGAATAACAAACCCCATTAAAGTCAACGGGACCCAAACGTCAAATATCAAAAGTGCCTGCATATTTATAATACATGGTGTGTTTTTTTTTATATATTTTTAGGTGATCGTGATGTTGTGGATGAAGGTCATTTCACCAGTGAAAGTGTCCAGATCCTGATCGGGGAGATCATGGGGTGTAATAGGGACTTTGAAAACATCGAGCAAAACATCAATGATGTTCAAAACAAAATACAGAACATCATTGATGTTTTAGGGAGAATTTAAAACCCCTCGAAATCCCAAATTATTTCAGTTTTTTGTCCTGAACATTTTTTGAACATGTTTTGACATATTCTGGAAAAGCCAAATTTTGAAGATGCACACAGTGTGTCAACATGTGCTATCTGCCATCACGGGAGATCAATGTATGCGTTTTGGGGGTGCAACCTCTTCCTCAATAATAAAGTAGCTGAGAGGAAGGGGTTGCACTCACAAAACACGTCCCTTGATCCCTCATGATGGCAGCTAGCAAATGTTGACATTCGGCAATTTGTGTGCATCTTCAAAATTTGGCCTTTTTCGGGGGTGACTTCATCCCATCTGCTGAACGCAATATCAAACACAGTTTATAAATACTCATGTCTGATATTGCCTTCAATTTCTATAAAAGTTGAACTTTGTAAGTTCCAGATTTGTGTATTTATTGTTGGTTTGAAACATGCCTGTTTTACCTTAAAAGGCAATTTCTACTTTTATTAATGTGACCTAAAAATTATACAACAAACATGTTGGTTTGTTTTAAAAACCTTTTATAAATGCACACGTGATGAACATTTTTTGTGGTAAAATTGGTGTTTTCAGTGACAATGGGGGTTATTTCCTAGGGGCAAATCCACTTTGCACTACAAGTGCAGTTTCAGTGCAGTCTCAAGTGCACTTGTAGTGCAAAGTGTCTTTTGCCTTTTTCAGTCAGGGTCAGCTAAAAGAAAGACAAGCAGTAAATGTAAGCAAATATTTGTTCAGTTAAAAAAAAATGTAAAAAATGTCTCAGACATTGTCTGGCATATCGATGGCCCCCTGATGACCTGCAAAGTATTCCATGTATCTTATACGGACCTCGCGGGAACTCGGCGGGGGGGCAAGCCAGGACGGTCAGCTTCAAGTGCAGTCAGGGTTGGTTCATTGAGATTAATTCCAGCTTCAGGCCCAACTGAGCCAGCATAGTTCACAGAATTTCTCCTTAAAAAGTTGTGGAGAACACAGCAAGCCAGGATGATGTGACTGAGTTTATACTACGCCATGTGTATCGGTGAAAGAAATAGGCCAGTAATTAAAAACCCTCTGGTCCGGGGTGAGGGTCCTCATAGGGAATGGAAGCACAAGATGGTCCCCCAGTGCAAACGCTTCATCCACAACAAAGACGAATGGGAGTCCTTCCTCATTGTCTTATGGAGGTAGCAAGTCCAAGCTGCCATTCTGGAGACACCTGTAGAACTCGGCGATAACTCCACCATCTGACTTCCGGCCATTCTTCCCCACGTCCACATACAGGAACTCGTAAGTAGCTGACACCACCGCCAACATCACAATACTATTGAACCCCTTGTAGTTGTAATAGTATGACCTCAAGTTGGGTGGTGGGATGATATGGATGTGTTTCCCATCAATTGCCCCTCCGCAGTTAGAAAAGTCCCACCACTGGGCAAAGTGGGAGGCCACAGTCTGCCATTCCTGTGGGTTGGAAGGAAACTGTGGAGTAAAACAAGAAAAAAAATTAACCATTTTGCACATAAACATGGAAAGCAGATTAGACACAAACATTCTTGGCCAACATCAGTATAACATTTATTTTAGGAAGTATTTAAAGACAAAGGTATAAGGTCTACCTATCTGATCCTCCCCCCCCATGGGCCATTTAAAAAAAATATGGCGGGGAGATGTTTTGGACAGGTAACCCTCTCCACTTCATTGAGAGATGAATGCCTAAATAATGTGTATTACTTTGGCCAGCCCCTCCTTACTTTACACTATTGGCAGCCCACTGGACAGGTAAGAAGTGTCATAATACAAAGAGACTGTACACATTTTAGCACATTTTTACATTCTGCTATTACCTATCAAGATAATAATAGGATACAAAAACTTTAAACAGTACCATTTGAAAGTATTCAGGCAGGCCCTTGCACTACATGCTTTGGGGAATTCATCCATAAATCTTGCCACAAAAGAGGTGGGTATAGTGTGTATGGGTTTGGCAAAGTCAGCAGATAGAGGATTGGTATCAGCTGAGTTAGCAGTTGGGGGGAGGGAGGGTTCCAAATGATTTTGGGACCCAAAAAAAAGCCTCTGGCACTCTGCCTGAATTTAAAGCACACATCACAATTTTCAACATTTTAGGGGGTATTTAGGGTAAAGCACTACTATGGAGCTGACAAAATACATTGTTAAGTGACTACACAAGGTGAATATAGGCCCAGGAGAGCATGCTGGGGAGGTAAGTGAAGGTAAATATGTATGAAGGGCAAAAAAAAATACATAAAAATACATAAAAATCCAGCATGCATGAGGACAAAGGGGACATTCACAGCATATTACACTCATGGTAATTAGGGAATGAGGAAAGAAATACAATATATTATCAAACATTAAATACAAGAAAATGTGATGTTAAAGGATAAAAATCTTACCTTCATATACTCCTTCTGCAAGACCTGGATGATGGCAGAACAGGTCTCCGGGATAATGATCCCCAGAGCCTGGGGGGAGATGCCTGTCGAGAACTTAAGGTCCTGCAGGCTTCTCCCAGTCGCCAAGTACCGCAGGGTGGCGAATAGCCTCTGCTCCGGAGTGATGGCTTGCCTCATGAAGGTATCCTGCCTGCTGATATAGGAGGTCAGCAAAGCCAAAAAACGGTGAAATACGGGGTCCATCATGCGGAGAAAGTTCCTGAAATCGTCAGGATTATTCTCACGGATCTCATGGAGCAAAGGCATGTGACAGAACTGGTCACACTGGAGCAACCAATTCTTGGTCCATGAACTCCTCCTCGCCCTGTTTATGGACTGGGCTTGTGTCAAAGTAAGGACCCCAACACTAAACCCCTGCACAGCACGAACTCTACAATGAGTATGTATACGCAACATGCTAGAAAACGATAGGCTGCTCAGAACAAAGTAACAGAATGCACTGAAGAACAGCAAGGCCTTTGAAGAGCGACTTGAAAATCAGTAACGAACGAACAAAAACACAATGAAAAAGCAATGGTAACTCACTGCACGCACTGAAGACCAGATACAAACCCACAAGCACAAACTGAACAGCAGAAATACGATCTGAAAACCATGAGTCTGAAAAAGTGTGAATCGTCTCTCACCAAACTTTTACTAACACGAGATTAACAAAAGGAGCCCAAAGGGTGCTGTGCTTAGTACTGAACTGCCCTTTTAAAGTCTTGTCGTACGTGGTGGACGTCACCGCGTTCTTGGCATTTGTAAATTCCAACAACTTTGTGCGACTGTGTGTATGCAAAACAAATTTGAGCCAACATCCGTCGGAAAAAATCCACGGATTTTGTTGTCGGAATGTCCGATCAATGTCCGACCGTGTGTACAGGGCATTACTGTAAAGTGGCAGATCTGTACCATGTCTACAATCTGCTGCAGCAATAATTGAATTTATAGACGAAAAAAAATTGCATTTTTCCTGCAAGCTGCCTTTATTTTGCTCAGCAACAGTTGGGGAGCCAGTGTGTATGATGAGGCCACAATATAGTGCACTGGGAACAAGATTAGAGATTTTTTGGATACATTCTGGTGTCACTTTGACTTTGGATAGAAGTAACGGGTGCGTTAAAATTGGTTTTTGGGTGTCGGTGGCGCCTTCCCACCATAAACCTATAACCACTTGAGACCCGGACCATTATGCTGCCTAAGGACCAGAGGTCTTTTTCCAATTTTGCACTGCGTCGCTTTAACTGCTAATTGCGCGGTCATGCAATGCTGTACCCAAACGAAATTTGCATCCTTTTCTTCCCACAAATAGAGCTTTCTTTTGATGGTATTTGATCACCCCTGCGGTTTTTATTTTTTGCGCTATAAACGGAAAAAGACCGAAAATTTTGAAAAAAAATGATATTTTCTACTTTTTGTTATAAAAAAAATCCAATAAACTCAATTTTAGTCATACATTTAGGCCAAAATGTATTCGACCACATATCTTTGGTAAAAAAAATGTCAATAAGCGTTTATTTATTGGTTTGCGCAAAAGTTATAGTGTCTACAAACTAGGGTACATTTTCTGGAATTTACACAGCTTTTAGTTTATGACTGCCTATGTCATTTCTTGAGGTGCTAAAATGGCAGGGCAGTACAAAACCCCCCAAATGACCCCATTTTGGAAAGTAGACACCCCAAGCTATTTGCTGAGAGGCATATTGAGTCCATGGAATATTTTATATTTTGACACAAGTTGCGGGAAAGTGACACATTTTTTTTTTTTTTTGCACAAAGTTGTCACTAAGTGATATATTGCTCACACAGGCCATGGGCATATGTGGAATTGCACCCCAAAATACATTTAGCTGCTTCTCCTGAGTATGGGGATACCACATGTGTGGGACTTTTTGGGAGGCATGGTGAATATTTTGCAGCTCTCATTTGTTTTTGAAAATGAAGAAAGACAAGAAAAATGTATTTTTTTTTTCTTTTTTCAATTTTCAAAACTTTGTGACAAAAAGTGAGGTCTGCAAAATACTCACTATACCTCTCAGCAAATAGCTTTGGGTGTCTACTTTCCAAAATGGGTCATTTGGGGGGGTTTTGTGCCACCTGGGCATTCCATGGCCTCCGAAACTGTGATAGGCAGTGAAGAGAAATCAAAAATTCACGCCCTTAGAAAGCCTGAAGGCGGTGCTTGGTTTTCGGGGTCCCGTACGCGGCTAGGCTCCCAAAAAGTCTCACACATGTGGTATCCCCGTACTCAGGAGAAGCAGCAAGAATGTATTTTGGGGTGTAATTCCACATATTCCCATGGCATGTTTGAGCAATATATCATTTAGTGACAACTTTGTGCAAAAAAAAAAAAATGTGTCTCTTTCCCGCAACTTGTGTCGCAATATAAAATATTCCATGGACTCGACATGCCTCTCAGCAAATAGCTTGGGGTGTCTACTTTCCAAAATGGGGTCATTTGGGGGGGTTTGAACTGTCCTGGCATTTTATGCACAACATTTAGAAGCTTATGTCACACATCACCCACTCTTCTAACCACTTGAAGACAAAGCCCTTTCTGACACTTTTTGTTTACATGAAAAAGTTATTTTTTTTGCAAGAAAATTACTTTGAACCCCCAAACATTATATATTTTTTTAAAGCAAATGCCCTATAGAATAAAATGTTGGGTGTTTCATTTTTTCTTTTCACACAGTATTTGCGCAGCGATTTTTCAAACGCATGTTTTTGGGAAAAAACACACTTTTTTTAATTTTAATGCACTAAAACACACTATATTGCCCAAATGTTTGATGAGGTAAAAAAGATGATCTTAGGCCGAGTGCATGGATACCAAACATGACATGCTTTACAATTGCGTACAAACGTGCAGTGGCAACAAAATAAATACATTTTTAAAAGCCTTTAAAAGCCTTTACAGGTTACCACTTTAGATTTACAGAGGAGGTCTACTGCAAAAATTATTGCCCTCGATCTGACCTTCGTGGTGATACCTCACATGCATGGTGCAATTGCTGTTTACATTTGATGACAGACCGCCGCTTGCGTTCGCCTTAGCGCGAGAGCAGGGGGTGACAGGGGTACTTTTTTTTCTTTATTATTTTTTTTGCTTTTTTATCTTATTTTTAAACTGTTCCTTTCATTTTTTTTTTTTATCATTTTTATTGTTATCTCGGGGAATGTAAATATCCCCTATGATAGCAATAGGTAGTGACAGGTACTCTTTTTTGAAAAAATTGGGGTCTATTAGACCCTAGATCTCTCCTCTGCCCTCAAAGCATCTGACCACACCAAGATCGGTGTGATAAAATGCTTCCCCAATTTCCCAATGGCGCTATTTACATCCGGCGAAATCTAAGTCATAAAATGCTTGTAGCTTCCGGTTTCTTAGGCCATAGAGATGTTTGGAGTCACTCTGGTCTCTGATCAGCTCTATGGTCAGCTGGCTGAATCACCGGCTGCATTCTCAGGTAACCTGTTGAGACAGGAGAGCCAGAGAAAAACACGGAAGATGGTGGGGGGGGCATTCCCTCCCACGGCTTGTAAAAGCAGTCTAGAGGCTAATTAGACGCTAGGATTGCTTTTACATGAAAGCCGACCGCTGGCTGAAAAGAATGATACCAAGATGATACCTAAACCTGCAGGCATCATTCTGGTATAACCACTCAAAGTCGTGAATGGCGTACCTGAAGACAAAAAAATGGTTAACAATAAAACACAGTAAACGGTAAAGTATAAAAAATTGCATACCTGAAAAGCAAACATGATAAAACATAATAACAATAAAACATTGCAGAATAGAATACAGTAAAAAAGAGCAGAACAATAGAGAGAGAGAATAGAGAGAGAGAGAACAATAAAACGACAACTATTTTTTTTTATTTTATATATATTTTTTTTTTTTTTTTTTTACACTTTTTTTGTAACTAACTTTTATAACTGTAACCGGTTCCAGGTTCGGGTCTCTCAAAATGCGATGGCATCTTGGGAGACCCTGTGAAAGTGTGTCCTAGTCTGTGCAATGCTGTACCCTACGCTAATACTCAACTAGTGTATGGTAGCGTTCAAAACATTCACCAATGCAAAGACCAGGATTGTCAGGAAAGGAGGGACAATAATAGCGGGTGTCACGCCTATATCCGCGCTTGCTGCAGACACGACATCTTTTTGGGGGGGGGTTCGTTGGGTAGGGGTACTCGGGAGGACATAAAGAAAATGCCTCTCATGCAGCCAACTGCATTTGGTTGGGGATGTGAATGGGGGAAGTACGGGCGCTGCAGAAGTGGTGGGTACCCAATTAGGATTGACGAATGCAGCAGGAAGGGCACTATGGGCACAACGGGCCTGTGTTTGTCTTTTTGGTGGCAGTGGGACACTACTTGTGCTTGCCACCTCACCAGCTTGAACTGCACTTATGGGACTCGCCACGTCACCAAGTGTTACTGCAGTGCGGGTTTGACTACGACCGGGGTGTACTAGGCCACTGGTGCTTGCCAGTTCAATAAAAAGCTACCAAAAAAACTGTTAGCGATCGCTGCAGTTATGCGTTTAGTGTTTTGTAAGTGACAGTGATCGATCGATACTGCACTTGGGTGGGCTGGGCTGGGCTGGGCCGGGCGGAGGGGCTAAACGCAGGTGCTAGCAGGTATCTGGGCTGATCCCACTAACACTGCGTTTTTGGGAACCCTAAACTGCTGGGGACGCTAGTATAGATCTGATCGGATCAGATATTGATCCGTTCAGATACTATACCACTAAGGGAGGTGTATGCTGCGTGCGTGGGTGTTAGTGGTACTAGCGCTAACCTGACGCTGCTTGGGGCTGGTGCTTGCCAGTTCACCAAAATGCTACCAAAAAAACTGTTAGCGATCGCAGGGATCAGGCCTGACTCTGCGAACGCTGCAGTTATGCATTTAGTGTTTTGTAAGTGACAGTGATCGATCGATACTGCACTTGGGTGGGCTGGGCCGGGCCAGGCGGAGGGGCAAAACGCAGGTGCTAGCAGGTATCTGGGATGATCCCGCTAACACTGCGTTTTTGGGAACCCTAAACTGCTGGGGATGCTAGCATAGATCTGATCGGATCAGATATTGATCCGTTTAGATACTATACCACTAAGGGAGGTGTACGGTGCGTGCGTGGGTGTTAGCGGTACTGGCACTAAACTGACGCTGCCTGGGGCTGGTGCTTGCCAGTTAACCAAAATGCTACCAAAAAAACTGTTAGCGATCACAGGGATCAGGCCTGACTCTGCGAACGCTGCAGTTATGTGTTTAGTGTTTTGTAAGTGACAGTGATCGATCGATACTGCACTTGGGTGGGCTGGGCGGAGGGGCAAAACGCAGGTGCTAGCAGGTATCTGGGCTGATCCCGCTAACACTGCGTTTTTGGAAACCCTAAACTGCTGGGGACGCTAGTATAGATCTGATCGGATCAGATATTGATCCGTTCAGATACTATACCACTAAGGGAGGCGTATGCTGCGTGCGTGGGTGTTAGCGGTACTGGCACTAATCTGACGCTGCCTGGGGCGACGCATATCACCGCCGGGCGATTAGGGGGCTAAACCTTTATTCGGTAATAAACGGCGGGTGCCCTGACACTATAAAAAATAAACGAACTAACCAGCGTCACTCGTAACACTTATACGGTGATCAGTGATGAAAGGGTTAACTAGGGGGCAATCAAGGGGTTAAAACCTTTATTAGGTAGTATATGGGGGTCCCTGACGCTATAAAACGCTGACGGCGAACCTAAATATTTACCTCCCTAACTAGCGTCACCAGCGACACTAATACAGCGATCAGAAAAATGATCGCTTAGCGACACTGGTGACGGGGGGTGATCAAGGGGTTAAAACTTTATTAGGGGGGGTTAGGGGGGTACCCTAGACCTAAAGGGGGTTAACCCTAACTGTCCTAACACTGTAACTGTCACAAACTGACACCATGCAGTAATCAGAAAAAAAAAAAACTGCTTGGTGTCAGTTTGTGACAGGGGGGGTGATTGGGGGGTGATCGGGGGGCGATCAGGGGGGGATCGGGGTATTTTGTGTGCCTGTCATGTTCTACTGTGTGTGTGTGTGTTTGTGCACTCACATTACAGTCTTCTCTCCTCTGCGCCGGAACGGAAAATACCGAGCCGAGGAGAGATGACATCATTTCCTTTGCTGCTGTTTAGCATACAGCAGCAAAGGAATGTTCCCATTGGCCGGCGGCGATCGCGAGGGGGGGCCATGAACGGATGGCCTCCCCCTCACCTCCGATCGCCGGGGAACAAAACAGGACCGCCTCGGGCACCGGGGGGGTCCGATCGGACCCCCCACCCGCGGGAGGCAAATCACGTATATGTACGTGATTTTGCCTGCCCATGCTGCCTTGCCGACGTACATCGGCGTGAGGCGGTCCTTAAGTGGTTAAAGATAATCTTGATGAAAGCAAGAATTTGCCTTGCTGTAAAAAATTGCAATGATATGCACCTGTCAAACAGGTGCTGAAAAATTGGTCTTTGGGTGTCGGTGGCGCCTTCCCACCGTAATCCTATAGAGATAATCTTGATGAAAGCAAGAATTTGCCTTGCTGTAAAAAATTGCAATGATAAGCACCTGTCAAACAGGTGCATAAAAATTGGTCTTTGGGTGTCGGTGGCGCCTTCCCACCGTAACCCTATAGAGGTACTCTTGATGAAAGCAAGAATTTGCCTTGCTGTAAAAAATTGTAATGATATGCACCTGTCAGACAGGTGCAGAAAAATTGGTCTTTGGGTGTTAATTGTGCCCATGAAACCTATACAAAAAACATTCTTCCAGATGAAATGATTGAACACCCTCAAAGCTAGGCAGCCTCAAAGTCCTGCAGAGATTCCACATCCCAAAAAGACTTAATCAGTGACATCGGCAACAGGGGCTTCAAAGCTGGTAATCCAGGACTGATTCATTTTTATAAAAGTCAAACGGTCCACAGAGTCTGCGTTCTATGATCAGTAACGAAACCTCCTGCAGCACTGAATGCCCGTTCTGAAAGCACACTGTATGCAGGGCAGCCCAACAACTCAGTAGCATACTGGGCAAGTTCTGGCCAGTGGTCTATTCCCATGACCCAGTAAGCCAGTGGATCGTCAGCTGGAAAGCTCTCCATCTCTTTTTTGGCCCCGAGGTAATCGTCCACCATGTGATGACAGATGCTGCCGATAAGATGTGGAAGCTGACAGCCCTGGGCGGCAAGAACTAAAAAAATTCCGAAATGCCTCACTTAGGCGGATGCCTTCTCCAACGCTCCTTTCTTGACCAACGGAAGACTCAAAACAACGTTTTCCACCACACTGTAACCTACTAGAGTCAGGAAAAATGTTCAATAAAATCCTCTTTAATGTGTCCTCAAGAGATTTTATCCTCTGCACTCTCTGTGGGGACGGGATGAATTCAGAGACCTTCCCCTTATAATGATGGTCAAGGAGGGCTGCCAACCAGTAATCATCCTTCTCCTTTATGCCACGTATTCTTGGGTCCTTTTGCAGGCTTTGAAGCATGAGGTTGCCCATGAACCTCAAATTTGCAGAGGCTTGAGAAGCAGACTCCTCGGGGTCACTCGGGATGACAGCATCTGGAACTTCCTCCTCCCAGCCACATACTACTCCCAAGGGTCCTTGGGTTGGAAAGCCATCGCTTACAGATTGATGCATGTCTTCCTCTTCTTCAAAGCCTATGAAAGTGCCAGAATCCTCCTCCTCATCCTCCTCCCCTCTCTCATCCTGTGTGTTCTGTGACATAGGAATGATGGTGTCTGCATAAAGTGGGCCTTGAGAGGAAAGGAAGTCCTCCTCTCCCTCCTGCTGCTCTGCTTCCAGTGCTCTGTCCATAATGCCACGCAGAGTCTGCTCCAGCAGAAACATAACAGGGATTGTGTCACTGATGCATGCACTGTCACTGCTCACCATCCTTGTGGCCTTCTCAAATGGTGACACTACAGTACATGCATCCTTAATGATCAGCCATTGGCGTGGGGAAAAAAAGCTGAGGCGACCTGAGCCTGTCGTTGTGCCGTACTGACACAAGTACTCATTGATGGCCCTCTGCTGCATGTATAGCCGCTGCAGAATTCCCAAAGTTGAGTTCCACCTGGTTGGCATGTCACAAATCAGGCGGTTTACGGGCAGATGGAATTCCCACTGAATTTTAGCCAACCGAGTACTGGCTGTGTATGACCGCCTGAAATGGCTACAGACTCTTCTGGCCTGCTTTAGTACATCTTGCAACCCTGGGTACGTACTTAGGAAACGCTGTACCACCAAATTGAGGACATGTGCCAGGCATGGTACATGTGTCAACTTTCCCTGTCTAAGGGCAGACAGGAGGTTTGAGCCATTATCAGACACCACCATTCCTGGCTCCAGCTGGCGTGGTGTGAACCACCTCTGGGCCTGTCCTTGCAGAGCTGCAAGAATCTCTGCTCTGGTGTGGTTCCTGTCCCCTAAACACACCAGCTGAAGCACTGCATTGCACCTTTTAGCCTGTCTCTGGGAAAAGCCCTTCGAATGCTTAGGGGGTACCTGATGTTCATAGGACAATTCTGCAGAGAAGGGCATGGAGGTGGTGAAAGAGGAGACGGTAGAGCTCACAGGTCTGGCATCATCACCACCAGCTGTATGGAGATGTGGGGGCACAACAAGCTGCAGCACTGAGTCCTGTCCTGCATCCTTTCGAGTTGCAAGCAGAGTTACCCAGTGTGCTGTGAATGAAATATATCATCCCTGTCCATGCTTGCTGGACCATGTGTCAGCAGTGGATTTTATGGCTGACTGCCTTGCCCAACGATGCCAGAACATTCCCTTCCACGTGATGGTAGAGAGATGGAACGACCTTACATGAAAAGTAGTATCGACTGGGAACCTGCCATTGTGGTACAGCACATTGTGCGAATTCATGGAAGGGGGCAGAATCCACCAGGCTGAAAGGCAGAAATTGGAGAGCCAACAGCTTTGACAAGCTTGCATTCAGGCACTGGGCATGTGGGTGGCAGGGACTGTATTTTTTTTTCGCTGCAAAAGATGAGGCAGAGAAATTTGCCGGCTACAGTCTACAGCTGGTGGTGTGCTGCTGGTAGATGAGCTGCTAGGACCTTGGACACCCTGTGCTAAACCATCATCCCTGTCAGTGGAGCCTGCTGAAAGGTAATGACTTGGTATCACAGGGGCAGACTGAAGTGAGTAAGGAGGAGGAGGGACAGATTTGTGGCCCTTTTGTGTGGCTTTTAGGTGTTCTTGCCAATGGGCTGAGTGGTTGGACGTTAAATGCCTTGTTAGGCATGTGGTACCCAAATGGTTGGTGTTTTTGCCACGTTTGATGTGCCTGTAACACAGTTTGCAGATAGCAACAGTGCAATCTGCTGCAGATGTGCTGAAAAAGGCCCAGACAGCTGAGCTGTGGGGAGTGGGCCGGGAGATAATAGCTGCAGAATGTGATGGATAGGGATGAGCCGAACACCCCCCTGTTCGGTTCGCACCAGAACTTGCGAACAGGCAAAAAATTTGTTCGAACACGCGAACACCGTTAAAGTCTATGGGACACGAACATGAATAATCAAAAGTGCTAATTTTAAAGGCTTATATGCAAGTTATTGTCATAAAAAGTGTTTGGGGACCTGGGTCCTGCTCCAAGGGACATGGATCAATACAAAAAAAGTTTTAAAAACGGCCGTTTTTTCGGGAGCAGTGATTTTAATAATGCTTAAAGTGAAACAATAAAAGTTCCCTTTAAATTTCATACCTGGGGGTGTCTATAGTATGCCTGTAAAGGGGCGCATGTTTCCCCTTTTTAGAACAGTCTGACAGCAAAATGACATTTCAAAGGAAAAAAAGTCATTTAAAAGTACTCTTGGCTATTAATGAATTGCCGGTCCGACAATACACATAAAAGTTCATTGATAAAAATGGCATGGGAATTCCCCACAGGGTAACACCGAACCAAAATTTTTTTTAAAAATGGCATGGGGTCCCCCTCAAAATCTATACCAGACCCTTATCTGAGCACGCAACCTGGCAGGCCGCAGGAAAAGAGGGGGACGAGAGAGCGCCCCCCTGAACCGTACCAGGCCACATGCCCTCAACATTGGGGGGTGCTTTGGGGTAGCCCCCCAAAATACCTTGTTCCCATGTTGATGAGGACAAGGGCCTTATCCCCACAACCCTTGGCCGGTGGTTGTGGGGATCTGCGGGTGGAGGGCTTATCGGAATCTGGAAGCCCCCTTTAACAAGGGGACCCTCAGATCCTGGCCCTCCCCCCTGTGTGAAATGGTAAGGGGGTACAAAAGTACCCCTACCATTTCACAAAAAAACTGTCAAAGATGTTAAAAATGACAAGAGACAGTTTTTGACAATTCCTTTATTTAAACGCTTCTTCTTTCTTCTTTCTTCTATCTTCTATCTTTCTTTGGTTTCTTCCTCCATCTTCTTCTTCTTCTGGTTCTTCTGGTTCTTCTGGTTCTTCCTCCGGTGTTCTCATCCGGCATCTTCCTCCGTGGCGTCGGCATCTTCTTCCCTTCTTCTCCTCGGACCACTCCGCATCCATGATGGCATGGAGGGAGGCTCCCGCTGTGTGACGCTTCTCTCTTCATCTTTTTCTCTTCATCTTTTTCTCTTCATCTTCTTCTCTTCATCTTCTTGTCTTCATCTTCTTTTCGGGCCGCTCCACATCCACGATGGCATGGAGGGAGGCTCCCGCTGCGTGACGCTTCTCCTCCTCTGACAGTTCTTAAATAACGGGGGGCGGGGCCACCTGGTGACCCCACCCCCTCTGACGCACGGGGACTTGACGGGACTTCCCTGTGGCATTCCCCGTAACATCAGAAGGGGGCGGGGTTACGTAATGGGTGACCCCGCCCCCTTCTGATGTGACGGGGAATGCCACAGGGAAGTCCCCGTCAAGTCCCCGTGCGTCCCCATTATTTAAGAACCGTCAGAAGAGGAGAAGCATCACACAGCGGGAGCCTCCTTCCATGCCATCATGGATGCAAAGCGGCCCGAGGAGAAGATGGGGAGAAGACGCCGATGCCACAGAGGAAGATGCCGGACGAGAACACCGGAGGAAGAACCAGAAGAACCAGAAGAAGAAGAAGATGGAGAAAGAAACCGAAGCAAGATAGAAGAAAGAAGAAGCATTTAAATAAAGGAATTGTCTACCCGACAGATAGAGACTACACGTACTTCTCCCCCCCACACCAGAAATATTCTAGAATTGATTATTTATTTCTATCCCAACCAGATCTCTCATCTCTTTCGCAAGCTACAATAGAGACCATGTTCCTATCCGACCACCACCCCATTACGATAACCCTTACATTCCCAGAGTCGCAAAAGACTACTAAAACTTGGAGATTGAACCCATCTCTCCTAAAAGATCCTGAAACAATCCAACAACTGAACGCCCGAATCCAACTATACTTCCAGGAAAATTCAACCCCAGACATCACTCCGGTGATGCTGTGGGAAGCACATAAGTGCGTTTTAAGAGGCAAACTTATAGCCCTAGCTATGGCGGAAAAAAAGAGACACCAAGAACAGATCAAGGCCCTCACCGCAACAATCCACAGACTTGAAACAACTCACTAAAAGACCATCTCTCAATCCACACTACAAGCCCTCTCACAGGCAAGAGCATCCTTGCTAGACGAACTAGGCGAAGATATATTTTAGGTCAAAAAAGTGTTCTATGAACATGGCAACAAAAGTGGGAGACTTCTCGCTCGCACAATCCAGGCAGCTAAAACATCCTCCACTATACATCACCTCCGCACTGCAAAAGGCACACTTCTCTCCAAAAATGAGGAAATAGCCAAGCACTTTGAGGAGTTTTACTCTAAGTTGTACAACTTACCACAAAATACACCAGATTCTCCTTCCGCACATGACCGCACATGACCAGTCCCTACAAATCCAAGAGTTCCTGACCCAATATTGCCCCAAGCCAATATCAGCACATAAAGCTGAGGCCTTAGAACTCCCTATGACCATAGAAGAATTCAACCTTGCCATTAAAAAAAACGAAGGCGGGCCAAAGTCCAAGCCCTGACGGCTTACCTCTCATATACTACAAAACTTTCTTAGGGGCACTAGCACCCAAAATGTTGTCGGCCTTCAATTCTCTTTTAAACCCACTCGCTACATCTGGACACATGTTAGAAGCCCAGATAGCAGTGATACCCAAAACAGACAAAGACCCAATGCTAGTTTCCAATTATAGACCCATATCGCTGCTCAATGTAGACACTAAATTGTATGCCAAAATTATTGCAAATAGATTATTACCCCTGATCCCAGATCTAGTCTTGCTCGATCAAGTAGGTTTTATTCCGGGTAGAGAGGCAAGAGACAATACCATCCGCACCCTGAACCTTCACCACTGGCTCAATACATCAAATACTAAGGGATTTCTATTATCCCTGGATGCTGAGAAGGCGTTCGACAGGGTGGCCTGGGATTACATGCAAGAGGTACTCAAAGGGATTGGCCTTCTACCACGCATGTTTGCACACATTAATGCTCTATACACCAATCCAACAGCAAGAGTTAAAGCAAATGGCCTCCTGTCGAGCGCCTTCCACATCAGCAACGGTACCCGTCAGGGATGCCCCCTGTCTCCCCTAATTTTTGTCCTGTCTCTTGAACCCCTTCTCAACAGAATAAGGGCCAACCCCGATATTCAGGGTATCTCTATAAACCGCAGGGAATTTAAGGTAGCCGCTTTTGTGGATGACATCTTACTATCACTGCAAACACCCCGCACATCTCTTCCTTTGAAAGATATTAAACACTTTGGAACATTGTCCAACTTCAAAATTAACTATTCTAAATCCCAGGCCCTTAATGTCTCTCTCCCACCATTAGAAGTTATCCACTGCCAAGCCTCGTTCCCATTTCAGTGGAAAAATGACTATATCACCTACCTAGGCATAAGAATCCCCCGGCATCTAACAGAGCTCTATGACCACAACTTCCTCAACGCCTTGACAAAAATCCAAACAGACCTTCAAAACTGGGGTACCCTGAATGTCTCCTGGTTTGGTCGCTCGGCATTGATAAAGATGATAATTCTTCCCCGTCTTCTGTATCTCATGCAAACGATCCCAATCCACTTGCCCCCATCTTTCTTTATGGCCTATAAAAAAGCCTGTTCAAAATTTATCTGGAAAAATAGTCCCCCACGCATCAAAAATACGAAGCTGATATGCACCAAAACAAAAGGAGGGATTGCTTTGCCAGACCTACATAAGTACTATTTAGCATGCCACCTCACTAGAGTGGTAAACTGGAAAACTCACAAATTAAGTAAACTATGGACCATTTTGGAAAATGCCTTTAGTATTATACCCCTGCACACCCTGACCTGGGTTCCAGCGAAACACTACCCCCATGATGTTAAAACACACCCGCTCATATACCCATCACTACGAGCTTTCTCTACAGCTAAGAACTTATACCACATATCCTCAACACCAGGACCGCTGACCCCTCTTAGGGCCAACCCAGATTTCCCTCCTGGAGAATCAAATTCTTTCCTAATACAAGAGTGGCCACACGACGATATTTATACTCGTCACTTTTTTGTGGACGTGAGGATACGTACATATAACGAGTTAAAATCCATCTCACGCACAAAAGAGTTCCCCTTCTGGTCCTACAGACAGCTTAGACACTTTTTCACATCGGCCAACACAAACGACATTTGGACAAGACCACTTACTCCATTCGAAACAATGTACTCTCAGTCCACTCCACAAGGTCATTTAATTTCCATGATTTATTCCTTCCTCCAAGATGACTCGCTTCGCCCACAGACGGAAACCTCAAGAGTATCTTGGGGGAAAGACCTACAAGTCAATTTTTCTGATGACGACTGGGAATCTATCCTTACATATGCCCATAAGGGGTCTTTAAATGTAGCAATTCAAGAGAATGGGTACAAAATAGCCACTAACTGGTATAGAACTCCTGCTCGATTACATCAATTTTCTCCCTCCATCCCCAACATTTGCTGGAGATGCAATAAGGCAATAGGAAACATGTTACACATCTGGTGGGAATGCCCATTACTTCAACCATTTTGGAAGGATGTACACTCCATTATTACACATGTAACAACCTACTCCCTAAACTTTAACCCGGCCCAATATCTCCTCCATCATTCAACCTTGTCCAAAAAAGTTTACCACAAATCATTAGCAATGCACATGGTGAACGCCGCTAGAGTGTGTATTCCCGCACACTGGCGCTCAATTACTCCCCCGACCATTGCAGAATGGTTAACCAGGGTTGCAAAGATCGAGGAGATGGAAGAACTGATTTACATATCCCAAGACCGTATCCAGAAATTTACTGCCATATGGGCTTGCTGGTCCCATTTTAAAACCACAGATTACTATAAATCCTTCTTTCCGTTCTAAACTCCCTCCCTTTTCTAGCCTAATACCCATGACCTCCATGACCCGTGGGGGCGCTCGTGGGGCCTGGGTCGAGGAGCGGTTCCCCCTCTCTCTCTCTATATCTGCCTTTTTCTCTTTATCTGCTACCTTTTCTTTTCTCTCCCACTTCCCCTATACTTCCCCCCCAACCCCTAATCCTTTACTTTAACAACCCCCCCACTCATCCCTTTATATTTTCTGAATTTGGGGTCATACTCCACGTATTACCGTCATAACGTGCCTGAATCCCCCACCACAGACACTCGAACTTGTCTCCTTATATACAATTGACACAAGGAACAGAACGGGTATTGGACCTTTCTGCACCAGAGACACTGAAATATCTTCACTACAGTATTAGCACCAATGGTGCATTTCCTGCTATCAAGGTTGCCCCCTCTTGTGTGTATACTTTAATCATTAAGTGTTCTTGCATAGCAAGACCACTTACTGTTATCTCACATATATATTATTCTTATTATTATAGCCAAATTTACCACCCTAACTCCTCCCACAGTTTTTACACTACATAGACAAGTAATATACCGAAACGTGCGGATTGTTCCCGAATGGTGTGCTATTACTTTGTGGAACGTTTCGCCGAATGGTTCACAAAATATCATCATTTTTGCGGCGAAATTGGTCCCATAGGAATGAATGGGGAAACTAGAGTGGGAGATGACAAAAGCTGGAAAATCAGAACATGATTTCTAAACTGCCGCCACTCCCTCATTTTCAAGCCCACCTACACAAATCTTATATCAAAACGTTCAGCTATCCCTGCTGCCACTAAACATGTCCACGGCTAAGCCATAGTCCTGATAGTTTTCACAATATGACCATTTGTTTGTAACTCACGCCGTCCATTGACATTCATTGAAACTACACTCTAGCCCCCTCCAAATTTGAAGGGCAATTTCTAAACTGCGACCGTGCCTTAATTTTTAATATTTCACAGACATACTATACATCAAAATCTAGGTCTGGGTCTTGTGATTCTCACAATATAAAGATCTTCGCTGTAGGATGTATAGTTTTTAAAATACGGCCATTTGTTTAGAGGTCATTTCAGGAAATTTTAGCCATTAATCAGAGTGTACTGTTAGTGTTTGTTTTGTTGCCATGGTTACCAAAGCTTCTGTTATACACAGGGGGGGAAGGTGGCTGGAGCATCTCAGCTGATTACAGAGCCCGGGGGAGGGGACAGACACACCATGTACTGATTTATAATAGAGGAATATGATGGGGCAGTTTTGATGGGGTAATTCTGATGGGGCAGTTTTGATGAAGTAGTATTTGGGAAGCATAAACAGGGCATGAGCGTTGCTAGGAAACAGTGGTTGTAAACACAAGATGCTGAGACACCCCAAATGCATGTGACTTCATCTGCTAGACTTGATAATGCTTGTAGACTCCTCCCACAGTTTTTACACTACAGAGACAAGTAATATAACGAAACGTGCAGATTGTTCCCGATTGGTGTGCTATCACTTTGTGGAACGTTTCGCCGAATGGTCCACGAAATATCGTCGTTTTTGCGGCGAAATTGGTCCCATAGGAATGAATGGCAAAATGTTCAAAAGGAAATGTTGCTAGGAAACAGTGGTTGTAAACACAAGATGCTGAGACACCCCAAATGCATGTGACTTCATCTGCTAGACTTGATAATGCTTGTAGACTCCTCCCACATTTTCCACACTACAGAGACAAGTAATATACCGAAACGTGCGGATTTTTCCCGATTGGTGTGCTATTACTTTGTGGAACGTTTCGCCGAATGGTCCACGAAATATCGTCGTTTTTGCGACAAAATTGGTCCCATAGGAATGAATGGCGAAAAGTTCAAAACTAGAGTGGGAGGTGACAAAAGCTGACAACCCCATGATCAGCCAAAACATTATGACCACCCCATGATCAGCCAAAACATTATGACCGCCCCATGTAAAAAAAAAAATATTTTTGAAAAAAATAAAAATTAATTTTTGAAAAAAAAAATATTTTTGAAAAAAAAAATATTTTTGAAAAAAAAATATATTTTTGAAAAAAAAATTACTTTTAAAAAAAAAATTAAAAAAAAAATCATTTTTGAAAAAAACAAAATTCATTTTTGAAAAAAAAAAATTCATTTTTGAAAAAAAAAAATCATTTAAAAAAATCATTTTTGAAAAAACAAAAAAACAAAATCATTTTTGAAAAAACAAAAAAACAAAATCATTTTTGAAAAAAAAAAATCACAAAGCTCTGAGGGGAATTATAGCTCCTCTCACACAGCTCTAAGGACAATTATAGCATTATAGCTCCTCCCACACAGCTTGGAGGGAAGTTATAGCTCCTCCAATACAGCTTTGAGGGGAATTATAGCTCCTCCCACACAGCTCAAAGGGGAATTATAGCATTATAGCTTAGCATTATAGCTCCTCCCACACAACTCTGAGGGGAATTATAGTTTCTCCCACACCGCTGTGAGGGGAATTATAGCTCCTCCTACACAGCTCTGAGGGGAATTACAGCTTAGCATTATAGCTCCTCCCACACAGCTGAGGAGAATTAGAGCTCCTCCCACACAACTCTGAGAGGAATTATAGTTTCTTCCACACCGCTGTGAGGGGAATTATAGCTTCTCCCACACAACTCTGATGGGAAATGTAGCTTCTCCCACACAGCTCTGAGGGGAAATATAGCTTCTCCCACACAGCTCTAAGGGGAATTATAGCTCCTCCCACACAACACTAAGGGGAATTGTATCTCCTCCCACACAGCTCTGAGGGGAATTATAGCATTATTGCTCCTCCCACACAGCTCAGAGGGGAGTTATAGCTCCTCCCACACAGCTCTGAGGCGAATTATAGCTCCTCCTCCAACACAACTCTGAGGGGAATTATAGCTCTTCGAACAAAGCTCTGAGGAGAATTATAGCTCCTTCCACAAATATCATCATGCCATCTAAAGGAAAGAGATCTAAAGCTGCAAAGATACGCTGGACTAAACTGGATCCGGAGCCCCACAGCAGCATAGTGGATATGGAGGTTTGTGACAGTGAATGTGCCCAGGAGGTACATAGTGAACCTGTGGTGTCATTTTCATGTTCAACTCAGTGTCAAGTTCAAGAGCACAGTGACAGTGTGATGGGCACTTCTGAAAACCATGGCATGCAAGAACCATGTGTACCAAGTGAGATTTCTGTGCAGGCATCATTTCATCAGGGTCATCATGGCTATGGAAGGTTAAGGAACAAACAGTGTACATGCATGGCTCTGACATTTTTGGCATACCACAGTGAGCTTGATGATGTGAGAAAGGGTGATCTTGATCAAATACTGAAGAAGGGCAACAGCTTGTATGGCTCAACAATAAAACAGCTAAAACAAAGAAATGTCTATCAGCATCAACACTTGACAATGGAAGAAGTGCCCCTCAGAGTCAACACTGACAAATATGAGTATAACGTTGTTAAATCTCCAGTGTTATCGGGATGTATGAGAGACACGGTAGACGGTGACAACCAAGGTTGGTTTGTTGACCTCTCCACAAGACTTCAGTGCCTCAATGCAGATGTTACACATGCACTTTTTATAGTAGTGCCATATTGCATTGCATTGTTCAGAGACAAGTCTGGGAGATATGGACTGTTTGATTCTCATAGTCGAAATAAGGATGGACTTCCTGCCACTGGAAAAGGAAAAGCTGTTATGATCACTTTTACACATTTGAGTGATATGGGGGCAAGGATTTATAAGTTGTATGAATTGCTCCTTACAGACACCAGAGGCCCTATTGATGGACTGCAGTATGACTTCATGCCAGTCTCATTTCATCGTGCAAGACGTCTGTCAGATGGTTTGCTGTCCCCACTGGTGCAATCTGACAAACCACATAATGCAAAGCATGTGGAGAACAAAGTGACACAGATGACCAAAGATGTAACACACACTGGATTCCCAGCCAGCAAGCATTCTCCACGGTCAGTTGATGCGAAATCCTCACAGGGCATATGGAAGGACAGTAAGGCATTGTCCAAATTAAATGCACAGAGACGACAAAAACTGAAGACAAGACACAGAAATGAAAGAAGGCGTGATTTCAAGGCTACAAAGATGTCTGTCACCAATAAGAAAAGGACATACATCACCAGCCGATACAGAGCAGATGCTGATTTTAAGTTGAAGCAGAAGCAATATATCATTCGCAAATATGCAACAGATGCCAATTTCAACTTGAAGCAGAAGCAATACATCACCAGAATTTATGCGACAAATGCAGATTTCAACTTGAAACAGAAGCAGTACACCACCAGAAAATATGCGACAAATGCAGATTACAACTTGAAGAAGAAGCAATACATCACCAGAAAATATGCCACAAATGTCGATTTCAAGTTGAAGCAGAAGCAATACATCACCAGAAAATATCATAATGATCCTGCTTTCAGAAAACGTCACTTGCAACATTGCATGAGTTACATGAAAATGAAGCGTCAAACTCAAGCAGATTTTCGCATAACCCATAAGATGCAATGTGCCTTCAAAATAAGAATGAAATACAGACGATGGACTCGTGTCATGCGGGAATGCAGTCAACCAGTGGACAACAGCCTAATGCAGACAGCTATATCCACTTTCCATGAATGCATTAAAGCTGGGCCAACATTTGTGTGCATGATGTGTCATCGCACCCTTTTCCCTAACCAAGTGAAACATTGCATTCACAGCAATTACAAGAAGAATCTACACATTGTTGCTGCCTGTTTGACAGGGAAATATGTCCATGTGTGCAACAATCACTGTCAAGGACCTGAACAATGCACCGTACCAGATGAAAGGACCAAAGAATGGATTTGTCACAACTGTGATTTACATTTAAAAGCAGGACACAAATCATCCATCGCTGTAGCTAACAACATGGAGCTGGCGCCCATTCCCCCAGAGCTCTGCGATTTGAATGTGCTGGAAAGACAACTTTTGGCCAAAATACTGCCATTTGCCAAGATCATCACACTTCCCAAAGGTCGACAGGCAGCTATACATGGTGCTGTAGTGTGTGTGCCATCCGAGGTGGAAACCACGGTCAATACTCTACCAAGATCGCACAGCAAATCCCAGTTACACAGAGTCAAGCTGAAAAGACGTCTGACTTACAAAGGCCACCAGCTGTTTCATTATGTCAACATGGGAAATGTAGTAGCAGGTCTGTCAAAACTCATTGACACACACCCCGACTACAGTGACATTTCAATTAGAGTGGATGAGACAATCGCTGATGATGATGATAATGATGATGGGATGGAACTCGACAGTTGTGACGAAACTGAAATGATGGAGATACTTGAACGCATCGAAAATTGTGATCCATCAGAGGTACAGTCTGCATGTTTACCGGCTGCTTCTGAGCAACAGGAAGGCCATGACCAACAACCTCCCAATGCAGAGGATGAGAAGGATACACTAAGACCTGGAATTGGCCTAGACAGTTGTTTGCAGCCATCTGACCTTGGAGAGGAAGCACTGACACACGGTGATGGAATATTCGGCATTGCACCTGCACAAGGAAACACACCTGTCAGCTTCTTTAAAGTTCCTAGGCTTGAGGCAATGGCTTTCCCTGTTCAGTTCCCTACTGGACAGAATACATTGGACCAGGCAAGACAAGTCAAACTGTCCCCGAGCATGTATTTCAATGCAAGGCTTTTTTGTGTTGATACTCATTTTGCAAGAGACACAAGCTACCTCTTCTTTGCGCAGTTTGTCACAGAAACACACATGGCCAAAAGCAGCATGTCCATCCAGTTAAGGAAAGGAAAACCCAATACCAGGGATGGACGGAAAATATCCAACAAGCTGCTACAGGACAAGTGTGAGGTTGAGAGGTTGGTGCGAAACCGAGATGCCACAAGGTTCATGCAACCACTGAGAGGGAGTCCAGCTTACTGGGATAAAAATCTGAAGAATTTGCTAGCCATGGTCAGACAATTGGGTAAGCCAACATTTTTTCTTACCTTCTCTGCTGCAGAATTCAGATGGCCAGAGGTAATAACGGCAATAAAGGCACAACAAGGTCAAAAGGTGGATTTTGCGGGGCTAGACTGGGCTGAAAAGTGTGACATTCTTCGAGGCAACCCAGTGACCACCATGCGCATGTTTGACAAACGGGTTGATGCTCTGATGCGAGAGCTGCTGTTGGGTCCTGCACAGCCAATTGGTGAAGTTATCGATTACTTTTACCAGGTTGAATTTCAGGCGAGAGGGAGCCCTCATATACATTGTCTCTGTTGGGTAGCAGGAGCTCCTATATTTGGACAAGACAGTGATGACAAGGTGTGTGCCTTTATAGATCATAACATCTCATGCCAGCTGCCTGATGAAGCCAAACAGGCCTTACTTCACAGATTTGTAACAGAACTTCAAATGCACAGCAGATCTCATTCAAAATCATGCAAGAAAGGTAACAGAGTATGCAGATTTGGATTTCCAAAGCCACCTATTAGAAAAACGAGGATAACTTACCCGATGCCAGAAGAACAAGGAGATTGTGCAATGAAACCACAAGCAGCCAAAAACAAACTGAAACCAGTCTGGGATTTGCTTAATAACCCAAAAGTGCAGCTTGAAGACATGTCACAGCTACTGGCACAGTGTGATATGACTTTGAATCAGTACAACTCCTACATTCAGGCATTGACCTCCTCAAGCGTGATTCTAATGAAGCGTGATGTCAAGGACTGCTGGGTGAACAACTATAATCCACATTTGCTGACGGCCTGGAACGCCAACATGGACATCCAGTACATTCTTGATGAGTATGGTTGCATCATGTACATGTTGTCCTACATATCCAAGCCAGAACGGGAGCTGAGTGACTATCTCAAAACAATAGTCAAAGAAATGAGCCCAGAAACAGCGACAGAACGAGAAGAAATGAAAGAGGTTCTTCAGGCTTATTCAAAACACAGAGAGGTCAGCGCCCAGGAGTCTGTGGCCCGTACGTGCAGCCTGAAAATGAAGTCTTGCTCACGTGAGGTTGTTTTTCTGCCAACTGGTGACAACGCACTGAAAATGAGTCTCCCGCTCAGTGCATTGCAGAACAAACCAGCCGATTCTCTTAATGTGTGGATGACGAGTTTTGTCGACAAATACAGAGCCAGACCTGAAACACCAGAGTTTGAGTCCAGACTTTGCATCCCATTACAGGGTTGTCTATGGCAAGCAGAAGGAAGATGGCAAGCAAAAGGAAGACAGCAAGCGTGTCAGCCTATTGAATGAAATGGGAATGATTCAAAAACGCACGAGAGGGAAGCCTGCAATCAACAGGTACGCACGCTTCTCAGAGAAGAAGGACCCTGAGAACTACTACGGCAGACTGCTTAAACTGTACCTCCCCCACCGTTCAGAGTCATCACTGAAAACTGTAAGGTTCCCAACACACCAGGATTTTTACAAAGGCGCCTGTGTGAGCTTACCAGGAGAAGAAGCAATCCAAGCAGTGTCTGCAATTGTTACCAGCAACCAAAAGAAGTTCGAACAACACAACAAAATTGTGGAACAAGTCTTGGATGACTTTGTAAAAAACGGACCTGTTGAAGATGCTTGGAACACCTTTGCCCCAGAAGCTGAGTTGGATAGGTTGGAATGTGTAGAGGAATGCAAAGAAGGGGAGCCACTTCATGAGAATGAACAAGATGATGTTCCGGAGTATACACGTCACAAACAAACAGGTGGAATTGCGCTTACTGTGAAAGCCCCACAAATGTGCCCTGATTTCCTTCGGAAAATGTACAGAAACCTTAACCGGACACAAGCTCAGACATTCTACTCAGTTTGTGACTGGTGCACTAACCGTGTGCGTGGCCTAAATCCTGACCCATTCTATCACTTTGTCACTGGTGGTGCAGGGACAGGCAAATCACACCTGATAAAGTGCATCTATGCTGAGGCGACAAAGATACTCTGTAAACTTACCAGACTACGTGAGGAAGCAGACATATCCATGCCCAGCGTTTTACTAACTGCATTTACAGGAACAGCAGCTTTCAACATTTCAGGCAACACATTGCATTCTCTGCTGAAGTTGCCAAGAAGCTTGAAGCCACCCTACCAAGGACTTGGAAATCTAATAGATGAAGTGAGGGCACAGCTGTCAAATGCGGAGATCATTGTTATTGACGAGGTGTCAATGATTTCAAAGCCCCTGTTTGCCTACATCAACTGGAGATTACAGCAAATCAAAGGCAGTAAGAAACCTTTTGGTGGTATGTCAGTACTAGCAGTAGGAGACTTTTACCAGGTCCCCCCGCTGGGAAAAAGTAAGCCACTCTGCGTGTTTGAGGAAAATACCAATGACGTCTGGAAAGACAACTTTCAGATGATCACGCTGACAGAGATCATGCGACAGAAGGAAGACATTTCATTTGCTGAGCTTTTGAATAGAATCAGAGTCAAGCAGAAGACTGGCACCTTAAGCAATGATGACAAAGCTCTGCTTGCTCAGGCTTTTACAGATCCCACCCACTGCCCTAATGACGTGCTACACATATTTGCCACCAACAAAGAGGTTCACAAACATAATGCTGCAACTGTGTCTGTTCTCCATTCAAACGTCACCAACATAGATGCCGACGATTACAGAAAAGACCCTAAGACAGGAGTGATGCTGAGGCAACACCAACCTTTCAAAGGACACAAAGACAATCTGATTGACACACTGCAAGCAGCTGAAGGTGCCCGTATCATGGTCACAAGAAACATTGATGTAGAAGACGGGCTTGTTAACGGGACATTTGGCAAGATTGCAAGAATAATCATCCAGACTGAGAATGGTGCTACTACGGTAAACAAGCTTGGGCTTGTGCTGGACAATCCAAATGCAGGACAGAGATACCGTAACAAGTCGTCTTGTGATGCTGACAACTTGGTGTACATAGAAAGGGTAGAGGAAAACCTGAGACAGAAAGGAGTTGTTCGCAGGCAGTTCCCCCTGAAGTTGGCTTTTGGATGTACGATTCATAAGTGTCAGGGGATGTCGATACAGTCGGCAGTGGTCTCATTGAAACGGGTCTTCCAACCGGGAATGGCCTATGTTGCTCTGAGTAGAACGACTACACTACAAGGACTGTACATAACCGACTTTGATGAGAAGAAGATCTTTGCTGATCCTGAAATCACAGCTTCCCTGGATTCAATGAAGAATGCATCACTGGAAAGTGTTATGCCCCTCTTAAAGTTTCTACAGACAACAGACAAACAGCAAACATTAACAATTATCCATCACAACACGGAAGGATTACCAGCTCACATTGAAGATATCAAATCTCACCATGAGTTGACACTTGGAGATGTTTTATGTTTCACTGAAACTCATCTCTCAGGCTCTTCTGTTGCTGAAAGTCTCCAGCTGGAGGGCTACAACCTGTTCAAACGCAACAGACACCTCTCGTACACAAACCTTCCTGACATTGCAAGTAAAAGTGGCGGAGGTGTCGCCTTGTATGTCAGAAACCATTTCAAGGCCTATGAAAAGCAGTATCATCACAATGTGACTGACTTGGAGTTCTTGGTTGTCAAACTGGAGTCCCCTGTACAAGCTTTGATCGCTGTCGTTTACAGGCCACCGGATTACAGTATTGGCCAATTCCTTACTAACCTGCTGGGCCTCTTGGAATCTTTGGAAATAATGGATTGCCAACCTATAATACTCTGTGGAGATTTCAATGAAGATTTTCTGTGCAGAGAAAAGAAGCCAATATCTGACCTTCTTCACTCAAGAGGATATACTCAACTGGTCTGGGCAGCCACCACAGAAAAAAACACACTGTTGGATCACATTTACATCTCCAGGGTGCAGCAGTGTCTCCAGTCAGGAGTACTGCACAGTTATTACAGCTACCATTATCCTGTGTATTGTGTTTTGAGCAGTGGTTGTGAACACGCTTAGAGCCTGCATAAACAGGGCATGAGTGTTGCCAGGAAACAGTGGTTGTGAGACAGTGGTCATCAAACAGATAAAGTGGCAATGAGGGTCAGTTTACGTGGCCATAGTTATGTGGGACCATTTACAATTAGCTAAACATCATTCTCTATATTTCATGTTCGGTGTACTTGTTAGACACTGAACTCACTTACTCCCCCCCATCCATCACAGACATCTGTCCTCATCATATAGTAAGAGGAATACCGCGCTGTAGTGCACCCAAAAAGGGTACCTGTTCGTGAAATATTGTGAATGACCAAATAGGGGATAACCAAAATAGTGATGAAAATAACTTAGTGAAAAAAAATTACAAAAAATGACATAATAACAAAAGCAGCCACTCTATGTGAGATACACACACTAATACAACAATATAACAAATATAGCAGCGCTGTAAATAGGAGTAAATACTAGTACCAGTGTTGAATAGGACTAATTGGTTAGAACCCAAATTAAATAACTAACACAGTTCTTGAAACCTAAATCAATAAGTGTTCACTGGACAGTCCTAACACAGTGAATAAAGTCCAAATAAATGTTGTGAAAATACATAGGCTCAGACCCCATTTTTTTAAAGCAGGAAATGTAAAATAGAAAAAATTCCTCCACCGCACCACGGTGGTAGCTGAAAATAAAATGCGCGCTTACCAAACGGCAAGCACAAGGGGGCTTGCGACCTTAACCCGGTCAGGGCCTTTCATTGGATGGGCTTCTAGGAAACGACATGCCACTTCATACAGCCAAAGGGTGATGATACCACTAGTCCACCAAGTCACAGGAAATCACTCTTATCATGGAGATTAATAAAAGACTCCTAGCTGGGGGGTTGTTCTCATTTAGGGGTACCCCGGGAAAAGAGAGGGAAACAACATAGCGTAATCCTGGTTTTGAGGTTTATTAAAAGAATTAAAATAACACTTACAGTGTAGCAGATTCAAATAAGCATAAGAAGCCGGCTGGCTAAAACGATCACCCGTCCTACAGACGGTAGATGCAGCACGTCAGCTCGCCCTATCACACTGTCCTCATCACACTCACCCTCTCCTTCCTGTGATATAGCCTGCTTGCTGATTAGTAAGACAAAGAAACAGCAAGGAGCAAAACTGCAGAGAAACTGAAAATTTGTAAGGGTTTAAAGTATATGCTTTAATGAATTGCCTTGTATCCAAAAAGTTCAAAAAGTTGACTGTTCAAAATGTTAATGTTAATGTATAACGGAAATATACCGCCAGTTCGCTTGTGATGCAATATATTGAAATTATATGTACACTGTGTAAACTGTTTTTGACACACTTGATTTTGGGACGCGAGTCCGTCAGGTGCTATGCTTTGGCTGGGGCGGAATAAATCCTGGTAACCCTTAAGTCTGTGTCCGACAAAGTCATTTACCGATATTTCTACCTTCTACATCATTAGCACTTGTGCACTTTTTAAATTTGATCAATCAATTGGTTAGTGTAATGTTTACTATCTTTACTCACTACAAACACTCCACACAGTTACTCTGCCCATCTGCCCAGTTCAACCTTTCCACAGTTACTCCAACCACACAACAGTTACTCCAGGCACTCCCCCCAGTTACTCCGCTCACTCCAGATGTAGAGGCAAGAACACTTTTCACAATTTCCCCAGAAATTGTACCTTTTCTAGTTACATATGTAACTTCAAACGTGTTACAACAATAATCTCTATGATGTATCAACGTCTAATGAGTGTACTGTATGATTTTTTATGATACCCTTTCAATGTATTGTACCTGCTACCCTACTCTTTTTACAATAAAATCCTTTTTTGTGGAAAAAAAAAAAATAAAAAATAAAGGAATTGTCAAAAACTGTCTCTTGTCATTTTTAACATTTTTGACAGTTTTTTGTGAAATGGTAGGCCTTACCATTTCACACAGGGGGGAGGGCCGGGATCTGGGGGTCCCCTTGTTAAAGGGGGCTTCCATATTCCAATAAGCACCCCACTCGCAGACCCCCACAACCACCAGCCAAGGGTTGTGGGGATGAGGCCCTTGTCCCCATCAACATGGGGACAAGGTGTTTTGGGGGGCTACCCCAAAGCACCCTCCCAATGTTGAGGGCATGTGGCCTGGTACGGTTCAGGAGGGGGAGCTCTCTCGTCCCCCCCTCTTTTCCTGCAGCCTGCCAGGTTGCGTGCTCGGATAAGGGTCTGGTATGGATTTTTGGGGGGACCCCATGCCGTTTTTTTTATTTTGGCGTGGGGTTCCCCTTAAAATCCATATCAGACCTGAGGGGTCTGGTATAGATTTTGAGGGGGCCCCCTTTTTTTTTTTTTTTTTTTTTTTTTAAATTTTGGCCGGGGTTCCCCTTAATATCCATACCAGACCTGAAGGGCCTTGTATGGAAATTAGGGGGGCCCCCACGTCATTTTTTTAAAAAATTTTGGTTCGGGGTTCCCCTGTGGGGAATTCCCATGCCGTTTTTATCAATGAACTTTTATGTGTATTGTCGGACCGGCAATTCATTAATAGCCACGAGTAGTTTTAAATGACTTTTTTTCCTTTGAAATGTCATTTTGCTGTCATACTGTTCTAAACACAGGAAACATGCACCCCTTTACAGGCATACTATAGACACCCCCCTGGTACAAAATTTAAAAGAATATTACACTTTTATCGTTTCACTTTAAGACTTATTAAAATCACTGCTCTCGAAAAAACGGCCGTTTTTAAAACTTTTTTTTGCATTGATCCATGTCCCCAAACACTTTTTATGACAATACCATGAATATAAGCCTTTAAAATTAGCACTTTTGTTTTCTCCCATAGACTTTTAAAGGGTGTTCTACGGCATTCGAATTTGCTGCGAACACCCCAAATGTTTGGGGAACTGGCAAACAGCCGATGTTCGAGTAGAGCATGAGTTCGACTCAAACTTGAAGCTCATCCCTAGTGATGGAATAGGGTGGCTGCTCTCTACTCTTTCTTGATTCCGACCTACTTAGGGTTGTGCCGCCTCACCTTCAGTTTCCTCCTCTGCTCTATCTGGCACCCAAGTCGCATCAGTGACCTCATCATCATCATCATCTCCATCTTCATCATTACCACTGGAGACAACTTGGCAATATGCTGCGGCTTGGAGAACATGAATGCCAATTTGTCTACCAGTGTTCCTCCCTCTCTCTAGGCTCATGTTCCTGTCATCCTCAACCTCAGAACCAAGATCTGAATCCAGTAATGGCTGGGCATCATCAAGGCACAAGTGGCTGACGCTGTGGTCAAATAACTCGGCTGACTCCTCAATGGCTGATGTTAGGGCTATGGAAAAGATGTGGACAAGGAGGCAGGTTTATACACTCTGGCAACTGCAGGGGACTGCACACTTGTCTCTGCTTGTGTGACAGAGGATGAGGAGGATGAGGAAGGTTTAGTAAGCCAGTCCACCACCTCCTCTGCATGCTGTGGCTGGATAGAACGGGCAAACTCACTAAACAGAGGAAAGGATGCCCTGCCTGAGGACTGACCCCCTTTGCCTGTGGACACATTTGTTGCTGGCCCCCTTACAGTGCCAAGGGAACGTCTGCCTCTCCTTGTTGTTCTCCCAGACATTATTGGGAGGGAGGGGGTGGTGCTTATAAGCAAATGTAAAGGAGAAGTTGAAATCTGTATGTAGATGCACTTTAATCAATGTAAAGAGGTGTTTGGTGCCCTTTAATTTGAGTACTCACACTACACAGACACACTCCATGGATACAATATACTGTAATATAATGGTCCAAACGTACAGCAACACACAGAACTATATGGCTTTAAACTGGCAGTAACGCACACAGAAGTAAATAGTGTTAAAATGGCAGTAACGTACAAAACTATATGGCATTAAACTTGTAGTAACGCACACAGAACTATATGGCATTAAACTGGTAGTAACGCAGGCAAAACCATATGGCGTTAAACTGGCAGTAACTCACGCAAAACTATATAGCATTAAACTGGCAGTAACGCACGCAAAACGATATGATGTTAAACTTTCAGTAACGCATGCAAAACAATATGGTGTTAAACTGGCAGTAACGCACGCAAAACTATATGGCGTTAAACTGGCAGTAACGCATACAAAACTATATGGCGTTAAACTGGCAGTAATGCATGCAATACGATATGGCGTTAAACTGGCTGGAACACACGCAAAACTATATGGCGTTAAACTGGCAGTAATGCACAAAACTATATGGCATTAAACTTGTAGTAACGCACACAGAACTATATGGCGTTAAACTGGCAGTAACACACACAAAATGATATGGCATTAAACTGGCAGTAACGCACGCAAAACGATATGGCGTAAACTGGCAGGAGCGCACGCAAAACTATACGGCGTTAAACTGACAGTAACGCACGCAAAACTATATGGCGTTAAACTGGCAGTAATGCACGCAAAACTATATGGCGTTAAACCGGCAGTAATGCACGCAATACGATATGGCGTTAAACTGGTAGTAACGTGCGCAAAACTATATGCCGTTAAACTGGCAGTAACGCACGCAAAACTATATGGCGTTAAACTGGCAGTAATGCACGCAATACAATATGGCGTTAAACTGGCAGTAACACAATCAAATAGATGGTGTTCAACCGTCACTACACTGAAGCTATCTGAACTGTCCCTACTCTAGCTATATACTAATGTCAAGATTAATGACACAATCTCACTACACTACACTGAAACTATCTGAGCTGTCCCTACTCTAACTGCACACTATGAAAAGCTGAATGATGGTCCTCCTCACTACACTCACACTATCCCTAGACTGACACTAAACTAATATTCTCCACTGACAATTGAAGCAAAATAGCACGGTATAGCACACTTATGCAGTGTACACACGGTCAAACCTTTCGACCAGACTTGTCCGACGGACGCCGACGGACCAAATTCGGCGAACAATCCGATCGTGTGTGGGCTTCACCGGACCTTCAGCGGACTTTTCCAGTCGCAAATCTGACGGACTTTAGATTTGGAAAATGCTTCAAATCTTTACCTCGTAACTCCGCCGAACCCAAAAATCCGCTCGTCTGTATGCTAGTCCGACGGACAAAAACCGACGCTAGGGCAGCTATTGGCTACTGGCTATCAACTTTCTTATTTTAGTCTGGTGTACGTCATCATGTATGAATCCTTTGGACTTTGGTGTGATCGTGTGTAGGCAAGTCCGTTCGTTAAAAAGTCCATTGGAAGTCCGTCAAAAGTCCGTCAAAAGTCCGCTGAAAGTCTGTCGGACAAGTCTGGTCGAAAAGTCCACCCGTGTGTACGCGGCCTTACTAATAGCACTGAACAGAGCCCTGTTCTATCTCCCTTCACGCCAAAATCACACTGAAAATGGCTGCCATTGAAAGAATACTTTTATACTGTGGGGTGGGAATGAGCCATGATTGGATAAAGTCATGATGACAGTGCCAATCATGACTCTGACAGTGCTCTGTGCCCTGATTGGCTGAAGCTTTCACTGCTTCAGCCAATCACGGCTTGCAATGCACTGTTCAGTGCGGCAATGCCTTGTGGTCGGTTCGGAGGGGGGCAAACAAATGGTCGAACGACACGTTTGTTCGGTTGTTAAACGAACGTCCAAACAACGAAAGTCTGCCCCGAACTTATGCTCGGGCCGAACTCTTCGCCCATCCCTACTTTTTACACACTGCCTAGTGTATTGCACTTCACATGGTTTTGGAATTTAGAAGATATTAAATCCTACCAGGGTTTTATCAATATTTACCCACTTTTGCTTGTTACCCTCATTGGGTCAAAGGGGATATCATATCACTGTTTAGCAGCACCAATTTCCCTGTTCTCATCACGCACTGAGCTGCAGCACAGTGGCCAAGACCATACAGAGGTTTAACAGGACAGGTTCCACTCAGAACAGGCCTTGCCATGGTTGACCAAAAAAGTTGAGGGCATGTGCTCAGCATCATATCCAGAGGTTGTCTTTGGGAAATAGACATATGAGTGCTGCCAGCATTGCTGCAGAGGTTAAAGGGGTAAGGGGCCAGCCTGTCAGTGCTCAGGCCATAAGCCGCACACTGCATCAAAATGTAGTGGATGGCTGTCGTCCCAGAAGGAAGCCTCTTCTAAAGATGATGCACAAGAATGCCTGCAAACAGTTTGCTGAAGACAAGCAGACTAAGGACATGGATTACTGGAACCATATCCTGTGGTCTGATGAGACCAGGATAAACTTATTTGGTTCAGATGATGTCAAGCGTGTGTGGTGACAACCAGGTGAGGAGTACAAAGACAAGTTCATTGAGGGAACCATGAATGCCAACATGTACTGTGGCATACTGAAGCAGAGCATGATCCCCTCCCTTCAGAGACTTGGCTGCAGGACAGTATTCCAACATGATAACGACCCCAAACACACCTCCAAGAGGACCACTGCATTACTAAAGAAGCTCAGGGTAAAGGTGATGGACTGGCCAAGCATGTCTCCAGACCTAAACCCTATTGAACATCTGTGGGGCATCCTCAAATAGAGGGTGGAGGAGCGCAGGTTCTCTAAAATCCACCAGCTCCGTAATGTCATCATGGAGAAGTGGAAGAGGACTCCAGTGGCAACCTGTAAAGCTCTGGTGAACTCCATGCCCAAGAGGGTTAAGGCAGTGCTGGAAAATAATAGTGGCCACACAAAATATTGACACTTTTGGCCCAATTTGGACATTTTCACTAGTGCTGGGTATACACGAGCGAACCTTTTGACCAGACTGGTCCGACGGACCGAGTCCGGCGGACAATCGGATCGTGTGTGGGCTTCATCGGATCTTCAGCGCACTTTTCCAGTCGAAAATCTGACGGACTTTAGATTTGAAACATGCTTCAAATCTTTACGTCGTAACTCAGCCGGACCCAGTTCCAATTGAGAAATCCGCTCGTCTGTATGCTAGTCTGACAGACAAAAAAACAACGCATGCTCAGAAGCAAGTACAAAACGGAAGTGCTCGGTCTGGTAAAACTAGTGTTCATATTGTAGGTGGCACATTCCTCACACTGCAAATTCTGTGATCATTGAATGCAGCACATTAATTGTCTTCTTTATAATGCTAGAAGAACGAAGTTGTTTTGCTGTTTATATTCACACAGAGTTCTCACAAACTTATTTCTGGATTATTTCTCTTAATCTCATGAATGATATTGTATTTTTTAAAAGCCATATCTCCATACTAATGCAAATCTCTATACTAATGTTTACACAATTGTTTTTTGGAGTCATCTTTTATTATTTTTTATTTCATCAAGATCTTTTTTTAGGATTGTTACAAAATTATTTTCTATTTATCTCCATATATCTTTTTATTTTTGGTGTAAAGTTACCACAAAGAACCTTATTTTTGTATATTTTTTGCTTTTTTTATTTTTTGGTGTAAAGTTACCACAAAAACATTATATAATTTTTTGTTTTTGGAACCTCAAGGAGGTTGTTGTCCCTTGTTAATTTGACATTGTCTTTAAAAAATTGATGTTAATAAAAACACATAGGCAAGCATTTTCATAAAATAAAATATCCATTTATTATGGTTAACAAAATAAAGATGAAGTCAACGCTGGAGAAATTTTTCGAATTTGTGAAGACTTTTGGCCCCAGGGCACACATCAAGTCTGTGGAAAAGAAAATTGGGATTTTGAGGAGTCCATATAATAGGGAGCACAATCTGGTCCAGGAATCCCAGAGATCAAGAGCAGCAGCAGATAACATATGTCCCAGGCTGTGGTACTACACTAGCCTGCGTCTTCTGACTGAAGCCAGGTCATTGCTTTCTTCTCTTTGTTCCAGCCTTCCCTCCATGCTGCCCTGCACCCTTCCCTGCAGCCTTCCCTGCAGCCTTCCTTGTAGGCTGGGGCTGTGGTGGTTGACTTGTGGCAGGAGGAGGAGGAGGAGGGGCTTGCTCATTTATTTGGGTGTTGACAGTTAACTCGCCCTTCAGCCCCTTGTGAAGGACATCAGAAAAAAGTTTTTCACACAGGAGGCGTTGGCCCTTCTCGATTTCGAGCAACCTGCTGGCTATATAGGAGCCATAGGCCTCTTCAGCTTTGGGGGGCTATTGAGGAAATTTGTAGCTTCTCTCATGAGGCACAGTGATGCCTCCTCTGTCACCGTCCCCTTTCTGGGCCTTTTTGTATGAAGGCGATTGTGTGAGGCTCCTACTGGGCCCGGCCACCTCCTGGCTGACACTAACCCCTGCCTCCTCCTGAATGACACTGGGCCCGGCCTCCTCCTGGATCACGACACATGCGTGATAGCTTTGTATACACACTGCGCATGCGTGAAACTCTGCCTGCCTCGCCCGCCCCTGACGTTCTTTTTTAACGAATATTCTCCACCCCTTCTCTCTACAGTGCGCAGTAGGAGCAACAATGGCAGAGACATAGCAGATGTGTACTAATTCTTCAAGTAATGAGGAAAGCCCGGAGCCCGAAATGTCCCGATCCAGGAAGAGGAGATTTAAGGCCTCCAATATGGCCTTTGAAGAGATGGTGGAGATGGTAGCATCAGCCTAATTTAAGAAAGGCAAAAATAATGGCAAAAGTGGTGAAGACCCTGCATCATCATTTTGGGGTACAGCGCTCTAAAGATCAGCTGAGGAAACGATGGTCCGACCTCAAATTCAGGGAGCCGAATCAGTACAGACGAATCCAGAAAGTGCTGAAAAAAAGTAAGTACATGTCGTGTGTTCATATTGTGATTATTACCTTGCATATCCATGTGGTTTTCTTTACTGTACAAGTTTTACTTGTTAAATGTTCATAGGAAACATTGTTCGTAGTAAACATCGTTTGTAGTAAACATTGTTTAAAAAAAAATACTATGTATTTAGTTGATACAGGGTTTAAATAACATTTTGGTCTTGGTAGTTTGTCTTATTAAAAGAAGTTTAGGACATTGTTGCCTAGATGTCTTTTGAAACTAGAATCAATAGCAAACTTAATTCAGTGGAATGTAAGGAGAGGACACTCAGCAGCTGTTTACACATCTGGACTCAAGAGCACTAGTGTGGGTCACCAGAATACATTTTTTTGGTTAACCCACACAGGTGCTCCAGTGGATACTTGTTGGGGTGTCTCTATCTGTGAAACGTGGCCAAAAAAGGTAAGTATTCCAGCTTGTTTCCTAGGAAATTATAATTATGTCTTCAACTTGGATCTCTGCCCAAACAGACAATTGTACACCACTTCAATGCAATGTTTCATATTCCTATTCCTGGACTCAAATATCTGTGTGCTAAGTATACCTTTTGTTTCATTCTCATAGGGGAGAAAAGACTCAGACAACCTGAACATAGGGACCCTCGACCTCACCAGCCCATTTGGCAAATCAGCCCAAGCCCCACGGAGGATGTGGAGGAAGGAGAGGTGGGCGACATGTGCACCCCACCAGGTGAGTGTCTGACACCCCAGCTTCTGGTAATCTATGTATGCCTGCATATTTCTAAATACATCTTTTTTGCATCAATTTTAGGTGATCTGGTTGTGGAAGGGGAAGAAGTGGTGGAAGCCAGGTTCAAGTGCCAGCGCCCCCCCCGAGGATGTGGACGAAGGAGAGGTGGAGGAAGTGTGCGACATGTGCACCCCACCAGGTGAGTGTCTAACACCCCAGCTTATGGTAATCTATGTATGCCTACATATTTCTAAATACATTTTTTTTTTGATTAATTTTAGGTGATGTGGAAGGGGAACCATTTACCACTGACAGTGATTAATTGGGCAGATCATGGCCTGGAATGGGGATATTGATGCCATGCACACTAGCCTTGACCTAATGCGTAATCGGCTGGACAATATGCAGCAGGAAATGAAGAACATGATCAAAGTTTTGGGGAGAATCTAAATCACTTTTTCACACAAAAAATCGATCATGTTCTTCATTTCCGGTTTTGCTGACCCCATTCTGGGCTTTGACTTTTAAACATTTTATGCCTGTTTGTAAAAAAATTTATAAAAAGCAAAACTAAAAAATATTTAGATGCCCGTTTGTTATAAAAGAATAAAAAAATAAATAAAAAACAGAGACCTGTTTGTTTAAAAAAAAAATGGAGGCCTGTTTGTTGAAAAAAAAAAAAAATAGAGGCCTGTTTGTTTAAAAAAAAATAGAGGCCTGTTTGTTTAAAAAACATTTAAAAAAATAAAAAATAGAGGCCTGTTTGTTTAAAAAAAAAACAAAAATAATTTTTTTTTTTTTTAAAGAAAAAAAAATTCTATTGTTTGAACAAAAAATTATATATATTTAAAATCCTAAAATTTTCACAAAGCACACGTGAATGTACACAGATTAAAACATCTGCTATTAAACAACAAGATGTGTGGCTTCTTCTTTCAATGCTCAATACCAGTTTTGGAAGTTATTTGGTGTTTACAGTGACAATGGGGCTTATTTACTAAAGGAAAATACACTTGGCACTAGGATAACCTAGGAGACAGCCAAAAAGAAAGGCAAGCAATAAATACAATTCGAGATTTTATCTGATCATTATTTTTTATTAAAAAAAAATTATAGATGGTCTGGCATTGCAATGGCCCCCCTACCCGTAAAAAAATAACATATTGATCCTGAACTTGATGGGCGCTTTGGGAGGCCAAGCCAGTACGGTCAGTATCCAAGCCCGTCAGAGGATTCTCTATAAGTCCGGCCTCAGGCCCAAGTGATACAATATAATTGCTCGAATGTTTGTTTAAATGATTGTGCAGGATGCAGCACGCTAGGACAAGGTGATTTAGTTTGTATTCCGCCATGTGGATAGCTGTCTGAAACAGGTGGAACCGGCTGGCCATGATCCTGAAGACATTCTCCACAGCTCTTCTTGCTCTGGCCAGCCAGTAGTTAAAAACCCTCCTCTCCGGCATGAGGGTCCTTTGGGGGATTGGCCTCATCATGTGCTTGCCCAGACCGAAGGCTTCATCTGCAATGAAGACAAAGAGGAGTCCTTCCACCTTATCTGCATCAGGTGGCAATCCCAGGCCACCAATCTGGAGACACTGGTAGAACTCCGTCTGGGCGAAGACTCCTCCATCCGACATCCGGCCATTCTTCCCCATGTCGACATACAGAAATTCAGAATACAATAGAAATTCAGAAATTCACAGAATATGCCGACACCACCGCCATTAAGACAATACTATGAAACCCCTTATAATTAAAATAGTATGACCCCGAATGAGGTGGTGGCACGATGTGGACGTGTTTCCCATCTATAGCCCCTCCACAATTGGGAAAGTCCCAACAGGTGGCAAAATGGGATGCCACAGTCTGCCATTCCTGTGGCGTTGAAGGAAACTGGGGAGTCAAACAAGAAAAAAAAATATAAGTACTTTTGCACATAACATTGCAAGCACATTACACACAAAACTTTCTTGCCAGGCATGAGTATAACATTAATTGTAATAAGTATTATTTAAAGACTAAAATATAAGGCTCACTTATCAGATTCATCACCCCCTCTGATGGCACATTGATACATTTTAGGGGGGGAGGGGATTCTAAATCAATTTAAGGACACACAGACCATTTGCAGACATTTTAGGGGGGAAGGAGATTCTAAATCAATTTAAGGACACACAGACCATTTGCAGACATTTTTTTTTTTTGGGGGGGGGGGGATTCTAAATCAATTTAAGGACACACAGACCATTTGGAGACATTTTAGGGGGGGAGGGGATTCTAAAGCAATTTAAGGACACACAGACCATTTGCAGTCATTTTAGGGTAAAGCATTACAATGGAGCTGACAAAATACATTGTTAAGTGACTACACTAGGTGGATATGGGCCCAGCATAGCATGCTGGGGAGGTTAGTGAATGCTAATATGCATGCAGTACAAAAAGAGCATTACAAAATTACAGCATGGATGAGGACAAAGGGGACATTCACACTATATTGCAATCATGGTAATTAGTGTTTGAGTAAAGAAATACATTACATTAGCAAACATTAAATACAATAAAATGTGATGTTAAAGGTTAAAAATTCTTACCTTAATATAATCCTTCTGCAGGACCTGGATGATGGCAGAACAGGTCTCTTGGGATAATGATCCCCAGAGCCTGGGGGGAGATGCCTGTCGAGAACGTAAGGTCCTGCAGGCTTCTCCCCGTCTCCAATTCCTGCAACGTGGCGACTAGCCTCTGCCCTGCAGTGATGGCTTTCCTCATGCAGGTATCCTGCCTGCTGATATAAGGGGTCAGCAAAGCCAACAAACGGTCAAAAATGGGGTTTGTCATACGGAGAAAATTCCTGAAATCCTCAGGGTTATTCTCACGGATCTCACGGAGCAAAGGCATGTGAGAGAATTGGTCATGCTGGAGCAACCAATTCTTCGTCCATGAACTCCTCCTCGCCCTGTTCATGGACTGGGCTTGGGCTGAAGAATGAACTACAGCACCAAGCACATACAATGCACGAGCTCTACGACGAGTACGTACACGCAACATGGCTTCAAAACAGTCTGCTGGTCAGAACGAACTTAACAGAACGCACTGAAGGACAGCAAGGCCTGTGAAGAGCGAGCTGAAAATCAGCAACGAGTGGACAATAACACACTGAATAAATCAATGCGAACTGACTGCACACACTGAAAAGCAGATACAAACCTCACAAGCACAAACTGAACAACAGTTAAATGATCTGATGAGTCTCACAAGCGCGAATCGTCTCTCACCAAACTTCTACTAACACAAGATAAACACGAGATTAGCAGAAGGGGCCCAATGGGTGGCGCACAAACTAATGAACTTCCGATTTATAGCCTCGTCGGACCTGGTGTACGTCACCGCGTACTAGACGGTCGGACTTTTGTGTGACCATGTGTGCACAAGTCCGTTCATCCTAAAGTCCGTCGGAAGTCCATCAAAAGTCCGATGAAAGTCCGCCGGAATGGCCGTCGGACTTTTGTTGCCGAGAAGTCCGCTTGTGTGTACGCGGCATTAGAGGTGTACTCACTTTTGTTGTCAGCAGTTTAGACATTAATGTCTGTGTGTTGAGTTATTTTGAGGGGACAGAAAATGTGCACTGTTATACAAACTGTACACTCACTACTTTACACTGTAGCAAAGTGTAATTTTTTCAGTGTTGTCACATGAAAAGATATAATACATTTATCGGCGTATAACACGCGCCGGCGTATAACACGCACCCCAAGTTTAGGAGGGAATTTTAAGGAAAAAATCTTTTAGGAGGAAAGTTTAAGGAAAAAAACTTACATTTAAATGCCCATCAATGCAGCCTCATCAGTGTCCATCTGCAGCCTTGTCAGTGTCCATCTGTAGTGTTGTCCCTGATTGCAGCCTTGTCCCCCATTGCAGCCTTGTCCCCCATTGCAGCATTGTCCCCCATTGCAGCCTTGTCCCCCATTGCAGCCTTGTCCCCCATTGCAGCCTTGTCCCCATTGCAGCCTTGTCCCCATTGCAGCATTGTCCCCCATTGCAGCCTTGTCCCCCATTGCAGCCTTGTCCCCATTGCAGCCTTGTTAGTGTCCATCTGTAGTCTGTGCATCTTTGAAAATGGCGCCGCCGTTCTCGGACGCTTTCGGCCATTCTCGGCGGCTCTCGGATGCTCTCGGACGCACTCGGCTTTCGGGGGCTCCCGCGGGACTGCGAGAGGCGCCGAGAATGGCCGAAAGCAGCCGAAAGCCGTCGAGAATGGCCGAGAGCCGCCGAGAATTGCCGAAAGCGGCCGAGACCCGCCGAGAATGGCCGAAGGCGGGCGAGAGCCACAGAGAATGGCGGCGCCATTTTCAAAGCCTCCGAGAAAAGCTAAAAGCCGCTGAGAACGGCCGAAAAGCTTACAATCGGTGGGGGATCGGCGTATAACACGCACCCACGATTTTCCCCTGATTTTCAGGGAAAAAAGTGCGCGTTATACGCCGATAGATACGGTATTTAGAAACATGTGAGGGGTGTACTCACTTTTGGGAGATAATGTAAATGTGACAGCTTGCCACTCATGTTATTAGGCCAGTAGCTGCCAGCTTCCTAGCAATCACTGATGCATGCTTGACAGGCCATTTAGCTGTCCGCCAGAGATTCTTCTTATTATTACTATTACATTCAATTTCACTTTTATTATAATGTAGGTCTAAAACAGACTTTTCAGTAAAATGCAAGGTCAACATATAGTGTCTGGGCCTTCTCTCCCTAGCTCTTAGTATGTGAAAAAGTTGTTGCCATAATATCCTATAGAGCAGGGGTAGGCAACCTTAGATAGGTGGTGATCTACCTGGACAACATGGGAAAAGTCAAAGATCACTGGGCACACACCCAATGTTGCCTCCTCATCGCCTGATTTAAACCTATAATTGCCATACTTCCATGTTCAATCGCATGCATTTCACTGCAATTATGGTTTAAACCAGGCCCATCTCCTCACTATGTGTCAAACACACTTGGATCACGTTTCAGAGGAGCAGCATTGCCTACCGCACTTGTGAATGAGCCCTTCATTGTATTTGGCGACAGCACTCTTAGGGTTTGGTCACACATGAAGTTGGGGGGTGGTAAAACCCTGCATTTGAGCCATGAAGGAGTACACATGCTGCGGCAGGGATTATACCCTGTCGCTTTCAGCAGGTGATTACGACTCATTCAAGTGAATGGGGCCACTCTAAAAATGTTCTGCATGCAGTTGCAGCTTGCTAGTGTGGGGTCAAATCAAGTGGTAAGTAGGCAATACAATTCACACCCACACTGCCTGCTTTAACTGCTGGTTCCCTCTACTCCACAAGGTTGCAGGGTGCTTCACTTGAATGAGTCACACTTAATGGGTGTACCTGCCAAGTGTGACAGGGTGTATAATTCCTGATGTGGCCATGACATGTATACACCCCTGGCCACTGCAGCTAAAAGGGGTGCAGTTGGGGGTGGTAAAACAGGGCTCAACTATGGTGTTTTACTCCCCCCACACACACCACAACAAGCCCTTACTGTTGTGAGCCCGATTATAGTTGCTTTTCTAGGGATCCCTGGGATGTGGACAGAGAGGGACCTCTAGGATGAGGACAGAGAGGGTCCCCTGGGATAAGCACAGAGGGAGACCCCTGGGATGAGCACAGAGGGAGACCCCTGGAATGAGCACAGAGAGGGACCCCTGGGATGAGCACAGACAGGAACCCCTGAGATGAGCACAGACAGGAACCCCTGGCATGAGCACAGACGGGGATCCCTGGGATGAGCACAGAGGAAGACTCCTGGGATGAGCACAGACAGGAACCCCTGGCATGAGCACAGACGGGGATCCCTGGGATGAGCACAAATGGGGACCCCTTGGATGAGCACAGATGGGGACCCCTGGGATGAGCACAGACTTACCTCCACTGTGCAGTACATTTTGCACAGAGTGGCCCTGATCATCCTCTTCTGGGGTCCCCCGGCGGCGCTATCAGCTCCTCCGCGCATTGTATAACCCCCTAGGAGAAGCACTCACCTGGGGGATTACCTTGTGGGCATGCTCTCGAGTCCAGCATTTGCGTCCATAGATGCAGAATGCAGGACTCGGCCCCGGCACCCGGCACCCACGTCATTGGATTTGATTGACAGCAGCGGGAGCTAATGGCTGCGCTGCTATCAATCTATCCGATCAAGAGCTGAGAACCCAGGGCAGAGAAGGTGAGCGTGTCTCCACCGAGGGAACAAACTGGTTCAGGTAAGTAAAACGGGGGGGGCTAGGGGGCCAGTCACTGTCGGAAGTTTTTTCACCTTAATGCATAGGATGCATTAAGGTGAAAAAAGACAAGGGTTTACAACTACTTTAACTGCAGCAGGGAATGTCAGATCACCAGGCTGACCAGGCAGTTTGACAGGACTGTGAAAACCTCAGGACTGGATGGGCAGAAACACAAATCATTTAGCAGGTGTGACAAACAGCCCCTGTCAGTTGTCAATGGAGTGTATCTGCCACATAGAATTTTGAGGTTCTTTAGGTAAATGGGTGGCAGTGAGAGGTCTGTAGCAGGATGCAAGAAGTTAAGCACTGACCACACCTTGCTCCCCACCTGTTATATAATTTGAGTTCCTTGGGTCAATCTGTGTTGGTGCTGAGAAAGGAGACAAGTAGGCTGTGAGGGAACATGTCTGCAGAACTGGAGCAGACCCAATTAGGTCTATTTATTAGCCAAAAAGCTAAAAATTGTTTTGCTGGACTTTTGTTTTTTGAACTGTGTTTCCTACCCCTGCTCAGGAATCATTTTGTTTGTTCTACATGCTGAGCAATATACACAGGCAGAAACCCCTTAACCTTAAATGCAGCTTGGATCACTTCTCTGAGAACTCTCCGCTGAACCCCACAATTGGTGGAGAATGCGGGTAATCCCTCTGATCCACGCTAAAAGGCAGGTTTGCTGGCTATGTTGTGTACCTCTTGTTAAAACCTGCATTGAGATAAGCTGTGTGAATATTGTGTAAGTGGTGTTAAAAAGACAGCAGTGTGTGTCCATAACACTTAAAGCTACAGTGTACTGCAGTGTAATTGTGAATCTGCAGCATGAAGGACTTGATAAAGCCCTTGCTCCAAAGTAATTCTGCACAGCAACAGACTTTTCAGGAAGTCCTGGCTCAGCAGAAGCAAGCTGCTGCACAACAACAAGAACTCAATAAATTGCTGGCTTCCCAGCAGCAGCTAGTCCAAGCAACCAGCCAGCAAACTGCTGCTGCACAGCAGGAAACTAACAGACTGTTGGTCACTCGGCTGGTGTGTATGGATGCTCAAGTGACTGCCTTAGCTCAGGCAACTAGGGTTTAAGTGGCTGCTCTGGCTCAGACAACAGAGGCACAAGTACCTACTTTGGCTCAGGCAGCCGAGAAAGGCAGAAAGTGCTACAGTGGCTGGCACCCCAGACTGCAAGTGTTTCCACTGGGTCCCCTGGTGACACCCTGCCAGATACCAAGAGTCACCTTCTACAAAAAATTACATCCAGGATGATGTGGAGGCCTTCTGTTGTACTTTTAAGAGAACTGCTGAGGGGCAGGTCTGGCCTAAAGACTGCTTGGCTGCCCCACTGTTAACGACTTGCCTGCTGAGGATGCCCAAGATTATGACAAACTAAAAGCTGAAATCTTGTGGCGTCTGTGGGTCACAACCACAGTGAGAGCGCAGCAAGTACACAGCTGGAGTTTCAAGGCAGATGGATCCCCTCGCTCCCAAATGTATGACCTAATCAACCTGGTCAAACAATAGCAAAAGCCTAAAATAATCACAGGGTCCCAAACAGCAGAGAGAGTTGCAATGGACTGTTTTCTGAGAGCTCTACCTCCTGAGTTGAAGAGGTGGGTTAGGCAAGCTGATCCAAATTCGAAGGATGATCTGCTTGAGCTGGTGGAATGCTAATTTGCTGCAGAGGACCTGGTTGCTGGGTCTGCAGTTTCAACATCCCTAATGGTTAAAAGATTTCAACGCACTCTTCCCAACTCACACATTCCTGTAAAAGTGGCTGTATGTCTAAGTGGGTGCTGAAGTTACCACCGGCTGGAACCATGGGCAATCAGAATGAGGAATGTCATCAGCACAGATGGGGTCACCAGTGCAGACGGGGTCTTTTTTCACATTAATTTTTATTAAGAATTTTCCAAGATATATACAGAGTGTACAACCGTATAGAAGGAACAACAAGGGAGATATAGTCACAGGAAACATTGTAGCCATATGTATCAAGTAACAAGAACAGTTAGGTTCAACATATACAGATAAGAATACTCGTTAGAGAAACAATATTGACATATGTTGTGGGAGATTAGTTTAGAAATGGGTTTCGGGTACAATGACACGAAATAACATACGGTAAATATATGCGATAGATAGATAAAATAAAATGAAATATGATAGAATAACACATTATAAAATTAAATAAAATTTAAATTAAAATAGAATTAAAGTAGAATTATGCCCCGTACACACGGCCGGACTTTGTTCGGACATTCCGACAACAAAATCCTAGGATTTTTTCCGACGGATTCCGACGGTGTACATATTATAAAGCAGCAATTAAGTAGGCTTAAGACAAGATACTAGGTAAGTGTGTGTAATGGCCACATGCGTAAGCTAAACTGAGAGCATTGTGCAGCAGGGAAACCATGAGGCTAAAGTAAACTATACTATATACTATATATACTATACTACCTATGTGTTAGCTGCCTCTACCATTATTGATTTAGCACAGTGCAGATTTTGACACAGATTCACAGTTTACTATTGTTGCTAAGCAACAAGGGCGAGTTCTCCAATAACATTTCCCACTGCACCCAACTGAAAATCCTTCGACTGACAGTGAAGGTGGAGCATCCAACAGATCCACAGCTCCTAAAACTGTGAATAGCACTCCCTTTTTTCCAAGGGTAGGAGACAGAGAAGAACCAGTAGGGGCATCAAGAGGTCGCAGCACCTATCAAACTCACAGTGGTCATCAACAGACAGGCAGAAGAGCCCGGTAATCAATCTGTCATTCAGGACCATCACAGAGGGTGAATTACACCTCTTGTCTAAAGGTCTTTCATTCTGTTCTGTGGCTAGGTTTAACAGATTTGATTTTGAAATAGAACTGTTCAAGTTGGAGAGGACTTAAACAATTAAGCAATTCTTTCACACATAACTAGGGACCATGGCGATGGCCAAGGGCCCACCATTCAATTTTAAGAGTAAATCCATGCCTTCCGGGCAATTCCGGGCAATTGTATATGACTGTCCATAGACAGTCATATACAAATGTTGAAACATTATCTTTGTTCTAGTGTGTCTACGAGGAAATACACCAATTTGGATCCAGATTAATTCAAGGCATTAAAGATGCTTAGGGATGAAAAGAACATTATTATTAAGCCTGCCAAAAAGGGCGGGGCGATTGTGGTCATGGACTATAAGGATTACAGGGAAGGCATGATGGTGACGTTAATGGACACTACCAGCTATGCCTCTAAAAGAGATCCAAAACAGTGTATCAAAAATGCCTTGTTCTCTCTTATTAACATTTGATTATCAAATGGTTGGATCTCTACTGAGACAGCAGATTTTTTGCTGGATGAACATTTAAGACTACCGGTTAATTACGGGTTACCCAAGGTCCATAAGGGAACCACACCTCTAAAATTCACGCCTATAGTCTCAGGATCAGGATCGAGTACTCAACCTTTGGCTGATAGACTTTTAACTTCAGCTGTTAGTCAAGAACCTGCCAGTTTATGTCAGGAACATGAGTGACTTTTGGATAAACTTGTGAGATGCTTGACATTTAATGTAAATTGGAAATTGGCAACTATGGATATCTCGTCTCTATATATGAGCATATCAAAAGAAGCCAGTTTGATGGCAGTGAGGTATTTTCTATCCAAATCATCAGTACAGAATCTTCCATGTAAATATCTGACCAAGTGCTTGCAATTTGTAATTGAAAGTAAAATCTTTGCATTTGAAAGAAGTACACTCAGATTTAAGGTACAGCTATGGGTAGCTCTGCTGCCCCTTGGTTTGCAAACATGTTTGTTGGAACACAATATCTACCCCACGACTCTTTTTTTCTGAACATGTTAACCACTTAACCACTGCGGCAGGGCGGCTCTATTGCGCAAAACCACGTACCCATACATCATTTTGTGTAATAGATACTGTGGGTGCACATGCCACGATGTTTGCTGGCCACCTGCGATCGCTACACAGAGAGGCATAACGGGGATCTGCCTATGCAAACAATGCAGATCCCCATTCTAAAAGAGGAGTACAGAGAGATTGTTTGTTTCTAGTAATCAGGAACAGCGATCTCGGTGTACTCCCTGTCAGTCCATCCCCCACACAGTTAAAAAGCACCTCCCTAGGACACACTTAACCCTTTGATCCTGGTGTTAACCCCTTCCCTGCCAGTGTCATTTATACAGTGATTAGTGCATTTTTTTAGCACTGATCGCTGTATTGGTGTCCCTGGTCCCCAAAAAGTGTCACTTATGCCGCGTACACATGGACTTTACGGCATACTTGGTCCGGCAATCTTTTCAACGGACTTTGTAGCGTAGGTGCGCTGGACTCAAATATGGACGGACTTAGACACACACGATAACTCCAAAAGTCCGATGGTTTTGAACGCGGTGACGTACAGCACGCACGAAGGGACTAGAAAAAGGAAGTTCAAGCCCCACTATGCCACCCTTTCGGCTCCTTCTGCTAATCTCGTGTTTATCTTGTGTTAGTAGAAGTTTGGTTAGAGACGATTTGCGCTTTTCACACTTCAGCTTATTTCGATCTATTTTTGCGGTTCAGTTTGTGCTCGTGAGGTTTGTATCTGCTTTTCAGTGCATGTTGGTTAGTTTGTAGCCTGCCTAGCAGGCCATTCTGGTCCGCTCGTTCCTGATTTTCAGGTTGCTCTTCATAGGTCTTGCTGTTCTTCAGTGCGTTTGTTCTATGTTTGTTTGTTTGACCAGCCGACCGTTTTGAAGCCATGTTGCATGAAAGTACTCGTTCTCAAGTTTGTGCTGCATGGGGACTTGGTTTTGGGGTTAATACTTTGACCCGAGTCCAGTCCATGAACAGGGCAAGGAGGAGTTCATGCATGAAGAATTGGTTGCGCCAGCATGACCAGTTCTGTCACATGCCTTTGCTCCGTGAGATCCGTGAGAATAATCCTGAGGTTTTTAGGAACTATCTCAGGAGGAAGGACCCCGTTTTTGAATGTCTGCTGGCTATGCTGACCCCCTATATCAGCAGGCAGGATACCTGCATGAAGCAAGCCATCACTGAGGAGCAGAGGCTAGTTGCCACTTTACGTTATTTGGCGACTGGGAGAAGTCTTCAGGACTTGAAGTTCTCGACAGGTATCTCCCCCCAGGCTCTGGGGATCATAATCCCAGAGACCTGTTCTGCTATTATTCAGGTCCTGCAGAAGGACTATATGAAGGTAAGTTTTTACTTTAACATTACATGATATGTGTTTAATGTTTGCTAATGTATTGTCTAAATGTCCTCGTTACCTAATTACCATGTTTGGAATATGCTGTGAATGTCCCATTTATCTTCATGCATGCCTGTTTTTTTACATTAATCATTTTTTGTCCTAAATGCATATTTACCTTCAATAACCTCCGCACCATGCAGTCCTGGGTCCATTTATACCTCTAGCCTATAGTCCCTTGAACAATGTATGTTGTCAGCTCCATTGTACTGTTTTACCCTCCCCCACCCCCTCAAATGTTAGCAACTGTCAGGTGTGATCTTGGCCCCAATCAGAACCCCTCCCCCACCCCCTCAAATGTTAGCAACTGTCAGGTGTGTTCTTGGCCCCAATTAGAACCCCTCCCCCACCCCCTCAAATGTTAGCAACTGTCAGGTGTGTTCTTGGCCCCAATTAGAACCCCTACCCCCACATACAAATTGATCAATGGTCCATCAGAGGGGGTGAGTAATCTTATAAGTGGGCCTTATGTTTATATTTTTTTTCTAAAAATAACACATATTAAGAATGTTCGACTGCTGTTGTTCAAGAATGTTTGTGTAATCTGATATCCAAGTTATGTTTAAAAGTACTTATATTTTTTTTTTTACTCCACAGTTTCCTTTGAACACACAGGATTGGCAGACTGTGGCCTCCCAGTTCGCTGACCATTGGGACTTTCCCAACTGTGTCGGGGTGATCGATGGGAAGCATGTCCGCATTGTGCCACCACCATTTCTACAACTATAAGGGGTTCCATAGTATAGTTTTGATGGCCGTGGTCTCGGCACAATTGGAATTTCTGTTCGTGGACGTAGGGAAGAACGGCCGGATGTCTGACGGAGGAGTCTTTGCACAGACCGAGCTGTGCCAGCGTCTCCAGACTGGTGGCCTGGGATTGCCACCTGATGACCAGAACGTGGATGGACTCCCCTCAGTTTTCATTGCTGATGAAGAGTTTGCTCTCGGCGAGCACTTGATGAGGCTGTTCCCCCAAAGGACACTCACGCCTGAGAGGAGGATATTTAATTACCGGCTGGCCAGAGCAAAAAGAGTTGTGGAGAATGCCTTTGGGATTCTGGCCAGCCGGTTCAGTTTGTTCCTCTCGGCAATCAATCTGGCAGAATACAAGATTAATTATGTGATCATGGCTTGCTGCTTACTGCATAATTTCTTGAGACGTCATTCTTTGACATATATAACTTCTGTTGGGCCTGAGGCCGGACTTGGTGTTGAAGAACCGCTCAAAGGACTTGAAAGTGGCCGTATTGGGTTGGCCCCCCAAACCGCCCGTCAAGTGCGTGACAGATATGTCAATTATTTTAATGGTCAGGGGGCCATTGCAATGCAACAAGAGCTTTAAGATTTTCATTAAAAAAATTTAAAAAATTTTGGCAACAATCTCTTGTTTTGATTCTTGTTTGCATTTAGTTTTGTCTGTCTCCTAGTGCACTTGTAGCAGTAAAGTGCATTTCACTTTAGTTAATAAGGCCCTTTGTCACTGTAACCACACAAAAAATAACAAACTGTTATTGATAAATAATAAGCCACACACATTGTAGTAGTAAAAACATTTTACTCTGTGCACATTGAAAGGTGCATTTTGTTTGAACGTGTTTATGTTTTTTTTTTGGTAACAGTATATTTCTATTTATTTTTAGTTTAGGCATATTTGTATAAAATATAAATTGTTTACAAAATTTGGCTTGACAACAGGGTTTTTAAAAACATAAGAACCAAAAATAACAGAAACTTACAAAGTTCAACATGCCAATAACGATGCTGGTGATATCACCCATGTAAAACAAAAATTTGGCAGATACTATCTCCCATCATGGGGGAGCAATGGACGTGTTTTGTGTGTGCAATCCCTTTGTTCCGCTCACAAAATAACATTATTCTGATGAAGGGGTTGCAAACACAAAACAAGTACATTGATATCCCCTGATGGAAGATAGCACATGATGACACACCGTGTGCATCTGCTAAATTTTTTCATTAGTATTTATCAAGTAAAAACATTTTTAAAAAATAAAACTTGACAATGAAATGAAGAACATGATTGATGTTTTTAGGCAAAAAGTTATTAGATTCTGCCCAAAACATCAATCATGTTCTTCATTTCCTGTTGCATGCTGTCCAGCCGATTTCTCATGCTGTCAATTTGGTCACGCATTCTATCAATTTGGCCATTCCACACCATTATCTGCCTAATGAGTCTTTGTGCACTGTCTGTGCCAAATGGCTCTGCCGCTTGGCCTTTCACAACCAGAACATCACCTAAAATTTGTGATTAAAAACATTTTGTAAAATATGCACGCCTAAATAGATTAACTTAAGCTGGGGTGGCAGTCACTCACTTGGTGGGGTGGAAGTATCGCACACTTCCTCCACCTCTTCTTCCTCCAGCTCGTCGGGTGGGTGTGTTCTTGGGCTGGGGCTTGGGGTAATTTCAGCTTCAGGCTGGTGACTTGGGGGGGTCTTGGGATCCTTGGACTGTTGTCTGAGTCTTTTCTCCCCTATGAGAATTAAACAAAAGGTATAGTTAAAACACAGTGATATTTCAGTCTTGAAAAACGATTAAGAAACGTTGGTTAGAAGTTGTGGACAATTGTCATTTTGTTGCCCAAAAAATTTGGGAGACAGGATTAAAATTCACTCTGCCCAAAAATGCCAAAAAATACACATTTTCATGCAAGTTTCACAGATGCAGACACCTCAAGTATCCCCTGGAGCCCCTAAGTGTATTACCCCCAAAAATTGTCTCTGGTGTCACATAGTACACTAGTACTCGTGAGTCCAGATGTGGAAACAGCTGCTGTGTCCTGTCCTTACATTACACTGAATCATTTTTGAAGAAGCATTATAGTTTCAAACACATCTACACAACATCACCTCATTTTTGGAATACGACAAATTATCAAGACCTAAATGTATGTCCAACCCTGTACCATCGTATTTGGCGAAAAAAAAGGTCATTTTCTTTGTATCATATGTATTTTCAAAAGAACGGTCTTTACGAACGATGCTGTATAAACGAAAAGCATATGGATCAGCATGCAAGTTAAGTATCTCATTAGGAACACACAACAAGTACTTACTTTTTTTAAGCAGCTTCTTTATTCGCCAATATTGTTCAGGCTCCCTACTTTTGAGGTCAGACCACCGCTTCCTCAATTGTTTTTTAGCCCGTTTAGTGCCAAATTTTTGGTCAAGAGCGGTGACAACTGAGGACATTATTTTGTCCTTCCGCATATTGGGTCGGGTGTACTGTCCTTTTTTGCCATCACAGTCCTCCCTTCTCAATATGGGCACCATCTCCACCATCTCTTCAAAGGCCATGTTGGTGGCCTTATATCTCCTCCTGGATCTGGATGGTTGTGGCTCCGGGCTTTCCTCCGCGCTACTTGAAGATAATCTCTCCGCCATCTTTGTCTATATACTGCCACTGCGCAACAAAGAGTGAAGGGGCGGGGACAAATCGTACTAAAGAATGTCAGGGGCGGGTGATGCAGGCATAGCATGAAACATGCGCAGTGTATATAAAGCTATTACGCTGGCCTACGTATGTCCGAGTGGAAGTAGCGAGCATCAGAAATAAAGGTAAGATTAAACATGGGTATGTGTTTGGTGAATGTGTTTGGTGTGTGTGTGTGTGTATATGTGTACCCTAGATTCAGCCAAAAATAATACTGGGAGTTTGGACTGACATTTTTTCCTTGTCAAAAGAAGTTTATTGAGTATACAATGTTATAAAGATACATAAAGTAAGTTTACAAGGATCTATAAAGTAAGCTCATTGTTTTACAGTAGGGTTTATATAGGTAAATATCATGAAATTTCAAATATTAAACGTTGGGTTCACGTAAACCTAAATTAAAGATATATATCATTTCATTAGTTACTTTTGTAGGTATTTAAATGATTTATACCTACTATACATATTGTTTACAAGTAGAGTGTATATAGGTCAAATAAATTCTGATAATGAGCTTTAATCGTAAGGTGGAGAAAAGGAAAGAGAAAGAAGAAAAAGGGTTGAAAGGTAGAGGTATGGTCCACAAGGTTGTCCCGCTCGTCAGTTTATTATTCTTTTTAGTTCTCTTTGAAGCCTTAGAATGGGTGTCTCTGTAAGTCATTTAATCTGTTACCATGGCAACAGGACAGAGTCATTGAAGTTTGACAGGAACTGTTGTTTTATCCAAGGATGCCAAAGTTTTTCAAATTTTGGAATTTGATTTTGATCGATGGCTACCATCTTAGCATGGGACATTGTATTATTCATTCTGTGAATTGTTTCTGCTAGTACCAATGTAGGAGATTTCCATGCCTTGGCCACTGTTTGTTTTGCAGCCGTTATTAGTTGGATCATAAGTTTGAATTGAGAGAGTGTTAACCATTCCAGTTTTAGATTAAGTAAAGTTAAATATGGATCTGGTTGTATTATTTTTTTAAATATTTTAGATGCAATCACGAAGACTTCCTTCCAGAAGGTTTGGATTACTGGGCACGTCCACCATATGTGTAAATATGTGCCTAATTCTGGGCATCCTCGAAAACAAAGAGTTGAGGTATTAGGTGAATATTTTGCCACTCTAGCAGGTACAAGGTACCAGCGAGTTAGGACTTTATAATTTGTCTCCAGTGCTAAGATGTTGGGTGAAGATGACTTAGATGTGAGACATATGTTAGACCAGTCCGTGTCTTCTAAAGTTCGTCCCAGGTCCTCCTCCCACCTCTGAACGTAAGAGGGTCTATTAAGATTTGCTACTCCATATAATTGATTATAAAGTGATGAAATTGTACCTTTAGCAAATGGATCTTTTGTACAGATTGATTCAAAAATGGATAATTGGGATAATGGTGTATCCCCCTTTAGGAATGGTGTATAGAAATTTTTGATTTGGAGATATCTAAATATCTCAGAGTTTGGTAGATCATATTTTTCTCTAAGCGATGGGAATGAAAGGAATGATTTAGAAGCTATGAAGTCATTTAGTGTCTGAATGCCTGATGTTGTCCAAGCTTTAAAAGAATTTGGGTAGATCCATGCTGGATAAAAGGCCGGATTTCTGATAAAAGAAAGGAGAGGATTGTGTGGAGATTGTAACTGATATTTGGTTTTTAGTTTATCCCAGAGAGATAAGAAGTGTTTAGTTATGGGATTATGAATTTTAAAGCGGTCTTTAGGATCAAGCCATAATAAATTTGATATTAATAGAGGGTCATTTTCTGAAGCCTCTATAAATACCCATGATGGGATTTCCTGTTTTGCATGGTATTTGGACAGACTGGCCAAATGTGCTGCTCTGTAGTAGTTAGTAAAATTAGGGTATCCCAGGCCTCCTTTATTTTTGGGAAGATGTAGTGTGTTTATAGGTATACGTGGTTTAGAAGAGCCCCATATAAATGAAGTTGCTCTTTTTTGTACTATTCTCAAAAAATAGGAAGGAATTGGAATAGGGAGGACTCTGAATAGATAAAGCAATTTGGGTAGAATAGTCATTTTGATTGCATTAATCTTCCCTATCCAGGATAAAGGAAGTTGCGACCATTGTTTTATTAGATTTGTGATCTGTCTTAATACAGGAGGATAATTGGTTGAGAATAAGTCAGAATGAGATGCTGTTAAATGAATTCCAAGATATGGGATTGATTTTTCTGCCCATGTGAATGGGAGTGCAGCCCTAGCCGGGATCAATTCCATGTTTGTGAGTAAAATATTAAGCACTAGGCATTTCTTAGGATTAATCATAAGGCCGGATAGGGCTGCAAATCCATCAAGAGCTGGTATTAAGTTAGGACCAGAGACCTGTGGTGATGATAGAAAAAGTAATATATCGTCTGCAAATATACATAATTTGTGTGTAATACCTCCTACTTCAATGCCAGTTATAGTTTGGTTTGTTCTGATGTATTGGGCCATGGGTTCGAGTATAAGGGCAAATAATAAGGGAGATAATGGGCAACCCTGTCGGGTACCTCTTTCGATATTAAAGGCTTCAGATTTGTATCCAGCATATTTTATATAGGCTTTGGGTTTATTATATAATGCTTTGATCCATGTTAAAAAGTGGGGTCCAAAACCCCATTTTTGTAATGAATATTGCATATATTGCCAGGATACTGTGTCAAATGCCCTCTTAATATCGAGAGATAGAAAACATAAAGGGATTTTCCGTTTTTTAGCAATATGTGCCAATAAAACTGCCCTGCGTATATTATCGCCTGCCTGTCTATTTGGCATGAAGCCTACTTGATCTCTATGTATTAATTTTCCTATAATGCTATTGAGGCGTTTTGCTATTATTTTTGCTAATAATTTAATATCGAGGTTTAACAGAGAGATAGGCCGATAATTCACACAGGAAGTATCATCAGAAAGGGGTTTTGAGATCATACAAACAATTGCCATTAGTGTTTCTTGCCGAAAAGAATGTCCATCTAGAAGTTTGTTAAAAGTTTCAGTGAGAATGGGAGAGAGTATTTCTGAGAATGTTTTATATTATAAAGCCGAGTAGCCGTCTGGGCCTGGTCTTTTGTTAAGTTTTAGGTCTTTTATGGCGTTAGCAACTTCATCTATAGTTATAGGCTCATAAAAAACGGCTTTTTTGATTCTGAGATAACTCAGGTAAGGTTATTTTTGAGAAGAAGGATTCAGCTTCTGTAGGATTAAATTCATTGTTTGTCTTGTATAAAGTTGCGAGATGTGAGTGAAATTTATGGACTATTTTAACTGGATTACAAGTGTAAACATTTTTTGATAATTTCAAACGTATTGGTTTGAAAGATTTGTTAGTTGAATTTAATGCCCGAGCCAAATATGTACCTGGTTTGTTTGTATTCATGTAGAAATTGTGTTTGGAGCGTTTGAGGGATTTATCAACTGACTCAGTGAGAAATAGATCGTATTCCAATCTAGATTTTTCCAGATGAGATTTTGTACTCTGAGATGGATTATCTTGAAATGATATGTAGGCTGCATTAAAATTGAGTTCTAGTTTTTTGCTAGATTTTTGCGTTCCCGTTTAAATAGTGCCATTTGTCTTTGTATTGTACCACGCAAGACAGGCTTATGAGCTTCCCACAGTGTTATTGGGGAGATGTCTGTTGTATTATTAATTGATATGTATTCCTTTAAAGCTTGTTCAATGGCCATCTGATGTAGTGGGTGTTTGAGCATTATGTCCGGTAAGTACCACGTTGGGTCATGCGCTTTTGGTATGGCTGAGGCTATAGTAGTGTATACTGCATTATGGTCAGACCACGGAATCGGAATTATATCTGATGCAATAATTTCTGGTATCATTCCTATTGTTAGAAAAATATGATCTATTCTGGTGAAGGTTTGATGAGGGTGCGAGAAATAAGTGAATTTCTTTTTCATTGGGTTACTTTCTCTCCATGAATCTACCAGATTGTATTTGGAAAGAAGTTGAGAAAAAGGTAATCTAGAGGTTATTTTGGATGGTGTAAAAGGTGATTTATCTAGAAATGGGAGGAGGACCTGGTTCGAATCCCCACACATTATCACTGTTCCTATTTTGTGTGTATTAATCACTTGTAATATATGTGAGAGGAATGGTGTAGGTTGTTTGTTAGGAGCGTAGTAGGAAATCACCGTGATTGCTGTATCCATTATATAACCCATGAGTATCAGGTATCTACCTTCTGGGTCTTTAATTTCTGATGATAAGGTGAATGGTGTGGATCGGTGAAATGCAATTAGAGTTCCCCTTTGCTTAGTACAGGCAGAAGCCGTGTAAATTTGTTGATAAAAAGGAGAAATATATTTTGGAGTAGAATCTTTGGTGAAGTGTGTTTCTTGGAGGCATACTATGTGAGTCTTCTTGTTATGGAAAGTACGGAAGGCTTTGGTCCTTTTTTGAGGGACATTTATTCCCTGAACATTCAGGGAAAGTATATTCAGTGGTGCCATGGCAATAGATCAAATAGTTTTGACTTACTTTTTGTTATGCAGAGCTGACTGCGCAGATCAACCTGTGTGGACAGAAGAGATGAATAGATAGAAAAGAAACCAGTGAATTCTGGAGTAAAGAGTAAACAAAAAACATATGAGATTAGATGATACATTGTATAAATTATTTTTTGCAAGTAATCACAATTTACCCGTGAAAGAGAATAAATATCTCTCTCAGGGGAATAAGTGCCTTCGTCACACTCCCACATAATATGGTTGGGAGAATGAGGAGGGCTAATGGGGGTACACGGATCTTCCGCTTACAGGAGAGAAGTGCTATGTCAAAAGACATCAAAATGATGTTTCATTAATTGGAGTGCAGAATATAGTTTTTGTTGAAATTATTTATTCCAGGGTGGTTGTATATGGTTAGTCTTGCCCTAGGCTAAATAATTCAGTAAGAAAGGTACTGTTAATAACTTTGGTATTGATGAAGATAGTTTGAATTATTTTGGGATTTTAACCCTTTTAGAGTAAACAATTACATATTTTATTCATATGTAACTGTTTAGATATGTTAACTCATAAAATTGAGGTTGTATTGCTTCAGATTAGAATAAACAAAAACATAATTCTAGGAACTAGTTAGGTAATAATATATTTGTTTTAAGAAAAGAAAGAAAAAGCTTCCATTACTTCTGGATTATTGAACATATTTGTCCTAAAAAGTAATAAATCTATTGTTATTACCTGATAATATATAACTGAACAAGAATTTCCTTATTTCACTTATATATTCTAAGGCTATATGAATCAGAAGTAATAAGAAATATAACTGGAATGTAACATGATCCCACACAGTGTGTGACTATCAGAATGCAGTTACATTCAGTTATAAATATAGGTTTTTTATAGAGAACCATCTCTTAGTATAATAAATGAAGAGATATCAGGAATTAGGATGTCAGTCCATTGAATCTTCTTGGTCCATGGATGATGTGGCATAACGGCCTCTTTTGTGAGAATGATGATTCCCATTTTGTTCTGAAATTTTCTGGGTGCTGCCTGAAGGTGAAGATGACGCCATTCTTCTGCGTGTGGGAGAGTTGCTGCTTGTGGGTTCTGTCAGATTTAATTTTAAAAGGGTTTGTTGTAGTTCATCTGCTGATCTGCTTCTGTAAATTGTACCTTGGTAGTTAAATCTGACTGAGAAGGGGAAGCCCCATTGATACATAATGTTGTGGCGTTGCAGTTCCATTAGTTGGGGTTTCATGGATCGTCTTTTAGTAATAGTAAGTTGGGATAGGTCAGCAAAAATTTGATAATTGTGTCCTTGAAAATTAAGTTCCTTTTTTTCTCTTGCAGCAATTAGTATTTGTTCTTTCGTTCTGTAATAATGAAATTTTGTGATTATATCACGTGGGGGTCCATCTTTCTTTTTGGCTGTGAGGGCTCTGTGTACTCTGTCCAGTTCTAAACGTTCAATAGGGATATCTGGCTTTAGTTCTTGTAATAGAGCAGTAATAGTAGATTGCAGGTCTGTCACAGTTTCAGGTATTCCCCTTATGCGCAAGTTTGAACGTCTGGCTCTATTTTCGTAATCTTCGAGCTTAGTTTGAAGTATTAAATTCTCTTTTTTTAATTGTTCCAATTCTGTTATATTTTCTTGGGTTGTAATTTCAATTTCATCCATTTTTATTTCTAAGGCTGCGGTGCGGTTTCCCAGCTCTCTTATTTCTTTGGTTAGGCTTTTTGTTATTTGGTCTGAGGTTTGTTTTAAAGCCTTATGAAGCATCTTTTCAAATTGTAATAATATTACTGGGGATACTGAGGAGGCTTGTGGAGAAGTTTGTGAGAGGATTTGTTCTGTATCTGACTCAAATGGAGATTCTTGCTGTGACATTTTCTGTCTGTGAGAGCGCCCTGATGCTGTATCTTGTGAGGTGACTGGAGCTGCTTCAGCTGCAGTGAGTGCCTGTGAGCTCTTTGTGAGGTGATTTTTATTTCTGCCACGGTTTCCTCCCAGTACCATATTTCCTACCCAAACTTTCACAGTTTGTTCCCTGGGGCAAAAAGGTTCAAATGGATACATTTTGAGCCTGCAGGCTCCGCTTTGTCCTTCTCTTCTCTCCTCAGCGGTGTGGAGCTCTAACAATGCATGTCTGCTCCGCTAGGCTCCGCCTCCTGCCCCCCTGGACTGACATTTTTTAACTTGTTTCTTGTCTTTCAGCAAAAATGAATCCCTTTAAGGATGAAGAATTTATGACCCATTTCATTGATTTGTATCAAGAAAAAAGAAATCTGTGGGAGGTCAAGCACCCATTATATTCGAATAGAGATGCAAGGAAGGCAACACTGGGCACACTTTTGGAATTTGTGAAGACTCGAGTCCCCCAGGCAGACCTTAAGTTTCTGGACAGTAAAATTGGTATCTTGCGCAATATGTACAGGCGGGAACACAATAAGATCCAGGAGTTGCGCAGATCCGGAGCAGCAGCAGACCAGGTGTATGTCCCCAAGCTGTGGTACTACCAAAAACTGCGATTTCTGGATGACCAGACAGAAGCAAGGCAATCACTTTTGACCCTTCTCTCCAGCCTTCCCTCCACCTCCACCCTTCCCTCCACCCCAGCTGAGGAGTCCCATGAAGAACTGGGCCCTTTCATGCTTGATGAAGTGGATGCGCCCAGCTTCAGCCAGGTATACTTTTTTGGTGAATTTGGGATTGTGGAAATATTAATGATGTAAACATAAAAAAATTCAAACTGCTTCACCAAAAATTACTTCATCACAATTATTAATATGTAGACATATCACTAGACAGTAGTGGCCAAAAATATACTTCAAATATTGGTGAGCAGCTAGAATAATGGTGGGGTCAAAAAGATAGCCTTTACTGCTTGTTTAGAATTATATTTGCAAGTCATGAGCTGAAAATTGTGTGTGATTGCGTAATTAAAACTACCGGTATGTCCCTTTTTTTTACCCAGGATGAGCTCAGCCAGGAGGAGGCCGTGCCCAGAGGTATACAGGAGAAGGCCTTGCCCAGTGGGAGAGAGAAAGAGGCCATGGCTGGGCCCAGTAGAAGCCTCACGGAATGTCAGGTGCCTCCCCTTCGCATTAGCACAAAAAGGTCCAGGAAGATGACCCGAACTGAGGAGGAATCACTAGCCCTCATTCGGGAAGCCAGCCAAATCCTCAGCATACCACCCAATGCAGAAGAGGCGTATGGAACATATAAGGCCACCAGATTGCTGGAACTCGAAAAGGGGCAATGCCTCCTCTGTGAGGGTCTTATTTTTCAAGCGTATCAGAAGGGCTTGAGAGGGCAGCTTACTGAAAAAACATATATAGCAGATGAAGCCACTCCTCCTGCTACTCCTCCTCATCCTCCTCCTGCCCCAAGTACACCACCAGAGGCACAGCCTCCAAGGAAGGCTGCAGAGAAGCGTGGAGGGAAGGCTGCAGGGCAGCATGCAGGGAAGGCTCCACGGAAGAGTCGAAGGTGATTGCCTGGCTTCTGTCTGGTCTGACTTCGGACTGTGCTCCCTAGTTGCAAGATACCAATTTTTTTGTCCTAAAACTTGATGTGTGTCCTGGGGGGCAAAAGGCTTCATACATTCCAAAAGTGTCTCTAGTGTTGCCTTCCTCATTTCTGTTTTGACCAAAATAAATGTATCTTTTAGTTACCTTACATTATTGACTATGTGTTTTGATTCAAAAAGGACATTTGGTTTGTGAGTAGGCAGGTACAGGTCAAAAAGACTATGTGGGTTATTTACAAAAAGGCTAAATCATTTGGCTATTCAAGTGCAAAGTACTAGTGCAAAGTGCACTTTATAAATTGCACTGCAAGTGCACTTGTTGGAAGTGCAGTCGCTGTAAATCTGAGGGGAAGATCTGAAATGAGGGGAAGCTCTGCTGATTTTATCATACAATCATGTGCAAGAGAAATGTTGTTTTTTTGGGGGTTCCTTGCATGTGCCCCTCGGATCCACAGTGAATGCACTTCCAAATGCTCTTTCAGTGCAATTCCAAGTACAATTTGCACTTGTAGTGAAAAATGAATTTGCCTTTTGAAAATAACCCCCCTATGTCTAATTAACAAGGGACACCAACCTCATTAAGGTTCATTAAAACAATAACAATTATTAAGGTTATTGTGGTAACTAGAAACAAACAAAAAAAAAGAATTGAATAAAATAATATTTTGGATCATTTAGCACACATTGTAAAATAGATATTGTTTAAATCTCCAAAAAAAAAGATGAGTCCAAAAAATAATTTTCTACTTTAGTTCTGGAGATCTGGCTTTTAAAAAATATCATATTAGTCATGACATGAGGATAAATCATGAAGAAAGTTGTTTGTGAGAACTCTGTGTGAATATAAGCAGCAAAACAACTTCATTCCTTGCGCATTATAAAGAAAAAAGAAATGCGCTGTATTAAAAGATCACAGAAGAGGAATGTGCTAGCTTCAATACGAAGGCTAGTTTTACCAGACCGAGCGCTTCCGTCTTGTACTTGCTTCAGAGCATGAGTCAGTTTGGGTCCATCGGACTAGCGCACAGACGACCGATTTGTCCATTGGACAGATTTGAAACATGTTTCAAATCTAAGTCCGTCAAACTTTTGAGAAAACAAAGTCAGCTGGAGCCCACACACGATCAAATTGTCCGACGAAATCCAGTACGCTGGACCAAGTATGCCGTAAAGTCCGATCGTGTGTACGCGGCATTAGGGTCATATTTTTTGTCTGCCACAATGTCGCAGTCCCACTAAAAATTGCTGATCACAGCCATTACGAAATATATTATAGAAAATGGGCATAAAAATTGATACCTCATCCAAAATAGTAAAAAACGAACAGCCAGAGCTTACAGACTTTAACGGTACCAGAGTAGGCCTAAACCATATTAAGTTCACATAAAAGGCATTTAATTACAAAATCAATTACATATCATAGTGTAAATCTGTAAACATTTTATTATTCATATAAAAACAGATTGCACTTACAAGATGTTCAGAGTAAAAGCGCCTAAAAGTAATTTGAGACGGCCAGCTCTCGGATAATCACCTGTTGCTTCCGGGACTTCGCATTGTAATGGTGACGTCAGCACGCCGCTCCTCCCTACACCGTTTCGTTAAAGATGACATTGTCAGGGGGCACAGGCAGCGTGCTGACTTGCCACCTTTTAAGCTCTGTAACAGAAAGGAGACGCCCAGTCCTGAGCTCCGAGTGTCCCAGTCATACAAGCCACCATCTTGAAATAGGGCTGCTGCCCTTACCTCAGGGGAAACTAAAAAAAGTCGGCTAATTAAAAAATCCTCATATAAAGTTATGCTAAAAACATCAAACTATTTGGGGATAATATCCTATTCTCTCTATCCCAGAATATACCATACAACTCATAAAGTTCAGGTAATTATTCTATTGGACTGAGATCATTCCTAATTAATTAAAAAAAGGGAACATAACACCAGTGACCTCTAGTGGTCCATCAACTCATAACATAATAATTTTAGGCCTCAATGCAGTAATTGATTGCCACTAAAAATTATTATAAATAAAATAATAAAATAGAATATGGTTCAATCCAAAAAAGAAAAAAAATACGGACTGTGGAAAAAATTAAATTCCACTGTTCGTACAAAAAGAGAAAAAAAAAAGAAAAAGAAAAAAAGGGAAAAAAGAAAAAAGGAAACAAAGTATGAATTTTTTCTTTTTTTATATATGATAATTTAAAAATGTATTTGTTTGATATATTTTAATTTAGGATAAAAGGGCGAGGGAGCATCTCCAACTGCAAGAGTATATTTATAATCTATCCCCCAAAATTACCAAACCTATGTAGGGGGCCTATACATTCCCATGTATCCCTACTGTTTTAGCCCAATGTCTGCTGTTACCTCTAAGTCTAGTAGAGGGGTATCTTCGTCCTTATACAGGGGTCATCTGGGAGCTCAGGTCTAGTTCACATTAATACATGTTTATCCATTGTCTATAAAAGCGTTGACATTCGTGTCTATATTAAGGCCATATAGAGTATAACATCGTACCCTATGGATCCAGGCCATCTCTGACTTTGACAATTCTCTAACCAGGGAGCCCCCCCTCTGGTGAGCATTATATTTATCTATCGCCAGGAAGAGTGTGTTGTCTGTATTACTGTTATGGAACATATCATAATGTTTGGAGACCGAATGATATTTAAAAACAATTTTAATGTTGGTAATATGCTCTCCTAGGCGGACCTGCATCGATCGCTTGGTCCTACCAATGTATTGAAGCCCACATGGTCATTGGAGTAAATAGACAACTCCTGTAGAACTACACCTAACAAATGGCTCAATTTTGTACTCCTTAGAGGTACTTGTTGAAATAAAAGACTCAGTTCAGAGTAAAAGCACCTAAAAGTAATTCGAGCTGGCTCTCGGATAATCAGACAGCGCTGGCTTTTCAGCCAGTGCTGTATTTCCATTTGAAACAATTATACCCTATCTCCCAAAGTGAAACAGAGGGGTCACTTACATGCATCTCCCAGAGCAGAGAAGGAGCCGACAGCGCACCATGCAGAAAAATATGCCTCAAAACAACGGTTTGTTAGTAGGGGTACATTAGAGTTGTATCTAGTATTGGAGGAGTGATCAATTACTGGAGGTGTTCTGTTTGAGCTACAGGTAATGTACACTAGAACAAAAAGGAGGGGCGGCTACATATATAAGATGTATTATGTTTCAACTTACCAATTTAAGATATTATTTTCCTGACAAAGCAAGAGCTAGCTGAGAGATCTCCATTCTCCTTACCCACAATACGATGGCAGTATTCCACAACCAACTGGGTCCGAAAAAATATATTATGCTTCTCTAAGCCGTATCACATAATGGAATCAAGTATGTTTCAGCCTATAAATAGATAAGGCACACAATGCCCCATCAAAATATATAAGGCACACAAAACCCCATCAAAATTCATGCTATCCTTATAATGACATACCAAACTAAAACTGTTAATTTCCCATACGGGGGACTTTGATCCATCATACTTAATGGCCAAGCAATCACTTTTATGAACACTCACCTAAAATAATGTTCGCCTTCAAGTAGCACCAGATATCTATTATTTTCCGTGTGTTAAACCTCTTTAGGGTCATATTTGTCCGCCGCAATGTTACAGTGCCGCTAAAAATCGATGATCACTGCCATTACCAGTATAAACAATAAAAAAAAATTAAAAGTCCCTAAATCTATCCCCTATTTTGTAGACACTATAACTTTTGTGCAAACCAATCAATATACACTTATTGGGATTTTTTTTACCAAAAATATGCAGGAGAATACATATTGGCCTAAACTGATGAAGACATTTGTTTTTTTTAATTTTTTTGATATGTATTATAGCAAAAAGTAAAAAATATTGTTTTTTTGTTTTTTTGTTTTCAAAATTCTCAATCTTTTTTGTTTATAGCGCAAAAAAATGAAAAATCAAATACCTCCAAAAGAAAGCTCTACTCGTGGGAAAAAAAGGACATCAATTTTATTTGGGTACAGCGCTGCACGCCCGTGCAATTGTCAATTAAAGTAATGCAGTGCCACATCGCAAAAAATGGCCCGGTCATTAACCTCCCTGGCGATATGATTATTTCAGATTTTTGCGTCTCAAAATGGTACAATTATTTTACATAGAGATTTGGCGTTTTATATTGTAGGCCTGTAATTCTTAGCAATAACACACTTAAATCTGTCCACCAAGAGTCTAGTAAATATCCCAGGTATGATGAAGTTTGAAACACAAAATCATAAATTATAATATAACAAATAAATATAAATAATTAAAAAAAATAATAATATAATAATAATAAAATAAATTTCCCCACAATTCACTATTGCTCAATTCTGCAAGTGTTCTAATTTACTATTGCTGTTTTCTAACTGGTCTAAAACCACTTTTGACGTAAAGGGACACTTTTTGGTTGCTATGGACAATCTCAAGTTTCCAGGCAGAAAGAACAGTATATGTCATATAAAACTGCATGCAGGGCATTGGACAAAGCATTGGGGACAAAAGGGATGTGAAATAATTTCATACAGTACTGTAATCTGTAAGATTACAGTACTGTATGTGTTATGATTTTTACATTTTTTGAATTTGCCACCAGGCTCCGCCCCCATGCGTCGCAACGCTCGCAGGGAACGGAGCCTGACACAGAGAGGCTTCAGGAGGAGGACAGAGCCCGCAGACACCGCGGGGGGACATTGCAGGATCCTGGGGACAAGGTAAGTATACCGCTCCAGGATCCTGCACTGCAATCCCGAGTGTGGCTCAGGGTTACGACTAATGCTGGTGAAATTTAATCCCGAGCCACACTCGGGAATACCGTCAGGGAGGCTACAGGGGTAAAACCTTCCAGTCCTTAAGTGGTTAAGTTCTGGTTAAGATATATTGATGATATCTTCCTTATCTGGGATTGTGATGTGGCTGTTTTTCATGAGTTCATGGATTACTTGAATAGCGTGTTTCCCAGTATTATATTTAATCCAGAAATCTCCCAGGGGAGTATCACTTACCTAGATGTGAGGATCACAAAGGAGCAGGGCACACACAAAAAAGCATGACAGGACCTCTTAAATATGAGATCTGGGGTCAAAAAGACCCCAGAGAGATCTGGGGTCAAAAAGACCCCAGATCTTATATTCTTATATTTACACTAAAATGCAATAAAAAATAAAATAATTAAATGTCATTTTAAAAAAAATGTTGCTTTAAGAGCTATGGGCGGAAGTGACGTTTTGACGTTGCTTCTGCCCTGCAATGGTATGGAGATGAGTGGGGGCCATCTTCCCCTCACTCATCTCCATACCAAGCCAGGGAAAGGACCTGATTGCCCCTGCCACTACCAATGGCTCCGATAAGTGGCGGAGGGCACCAGACAGTGGCAGGAGGGGGGTCCTCTACCATATATTAGTATTTATGTGTGTGCCATGTTGAAGTAGATACATAACAAACAGTACATGCATATAAAGACACATAATATTACAAATCATGTATCAAAGTCATTTACATGTTAAAAACCATAAGCAAAATATACAAAAGCGATGTCCTCAATAGTAAAAATCACTGTAATATAACATTTGTAGTCAAAGGTAGTGCCTGAATCCAAAGATCATGTAAGTATGTATGAATTGCATCTAGGTTAAGCCTGGCACATTTCATGGAATGTATCCAATCTTTAGGGGCAGATGCATGATACATCTACAAAGAAATGTAAGTATGTCAAAGTAGACCATTCATAAACCAAAATTGAAAAAAAAATTGGTAATAAATACAGGGAAGGTAAAGATAACCATCCCTGCAAGACTCACATATCTGCTTAGTGTGGAACACACACGGCCAGAGCGCCTGGGCCATGGAGAATGCCTGGTCTGGAAGCTGTGGTAACAGGGTCCGATGGAAGCACAGGGACCATGTGTGTAAGTGTGCACCAAAGTGTCTGGAACAATAGGACAAGTGGGCTCCATTCTGTGGATCAATAAGAAATATAAATGGCAAAAAAGTGCAATATATATACAGTGGGGCAAAAAAGTATTTAGTCAGCCACCAATTGTGCAAGTTCTCCCACTTAAAAAGATGAGAGAGGCCTGTAATTGTCATCATAGGTATACCTCAACTATGAAAGACAAAATGTGGAAACAAATCCAGACAATCACATTGTCTGATTTTTGAAATAATTTATTTGCAAATTTGGTGAAAAATAAGTATTTTGTCAATATCAAAAGTTCATCTCAATACTTTGTTATATATCCTTTGTTGGCAATGACAGAGGTCAAACATTTTCTGTAAGTCTTCACAAGGTTGTCACACACTGTTGCTGGTATGTTGGCCCATTCCTCCATGCAGATCTCCTCTAGAGCAGTGATGTTTTGGGGCTGTCGCTGGGCAACACGGACTTTCAACTCCCTCCAAAGGTTTTCTATGGGGTTGAGATCTGGAGACTGGCTAGGCCACTCCAGGACCTTAAAATGCTTCTTACAAAGCCACTCCTTCATTGCCAGGGCGGTGTGTTTGGGATCATTGTCATGCTGAAAGACCCAGCCACGTTTCATTGCCTTCAATGCCTTTGCTGATGGGAGGAGGTCTGCACTCAAAATCTCACGACACATGGCCCCATTGTATGTCTTCCATTTTCTAATTATTGCTCCCACAGTTGATTTGTTCACACCAAGCTGCTTGCCTATTGCAGATTCAGTCTTCCCAGCCTGGTGCAGGTCTACAATTTTGTTTCTGGTGTCCTTCGAAAGCTCTTTGGTCTTCACCATAGTGGAGTTTGGAGTGTGACTGTTTGAGGTTGTGGACAGGTGTCTTTTATACTGATAACAAGTTCAAACAGGTGCCATTAATACAGGTAATGAGTGGATGACAGAAGAAGAAGATACAGGTCTGTAAGAGACAGAAATCTTGCTTGTTTGTAGGTGACTAAATACTTATTTTCCACCATAATTTGCAAATAAATTCTTTCAAAAATCAGACAATGTGATTGTCTGGATTTGTTTCTATATTTTGTCTCTCATAGTTGAGGTGTACTTATGATGACAATTACAGGTCTCTCTCATCTTTTTAAGTGGGAGAACTTGCACAATTGGTGGCTGACTAAATATATATATATATATATATATACATATATATATATATATATATATATATATATATATATATATATATGTATATATATATGTATATATGTATATATATATATATATATATATATATATATATATATATATATATATATATATATATATGTATATACATGTATATACATATATATATTTATGGTTGGAGCCCTATGTCCGATATGGACATAGATAACACTTATAGTAAAGATGAGACTTACCATTGGAAATAGACCTAAAGTGTGGACTTACCATATGAAATGGACCTGAAAGTGTGCCTTGGTCTAATGGCCAGTATGCCAAATAAGGGGGCATACCCTGGTTTAAGAAATGATTTTTCTGTAAAGAGAAATGAATGAAATGAATAGTTGAGAAATGTTGTGAAATGGGGATGGGAGGGTGGGTATCGCGCACAGGAAACCGACAAGCACCACAGGTGAGCGGGCTGCTTAAATACCCCCCGGGCTCCTCCCATAAATTCAGGCCACCATACTGGCCTTCCTACTTATGGTTGGAGCCCTATGTCCGATATGGACATAGATAACACTTATAGTAAAGATGAGACTTACCATTGGAAATAGACCTAAAGTGTGGACTTACCATATGAAATGGACCTGAAAGTGTGCCTTGGTCTAATGGCCGGTATGCCAAATAAGGGGGCAAAAACATTCAGGTAGGGTTATAATATTTATTGGTTTTCAGTTATTTATTGAGCCAATTTGGAGAATGCCTGTGCCATCTCTATTTGCGGATTGGAGATATACCGGGCGAAGCAGGCTGATTTCCATCTGCCTAGTCTTTTGATGATGTGGTCTGGAACCCCGTGGCGGGATGCTGCGGAGGCTGCTCCGATGCGAAAGGAGTGTCCGGAATACTGACTAGGGTCAAGGTGAAGATTGCGGAGAAGTATCCTTATGTGTTTCACAAACTGAGAGGCGCTTAAGGGTTTAACTGGGAATGGTAGAAGGGGACTGGTGTCTGGTTGCTCAGGCAGGAGTGACCGGAGTCGGTTGAGTACCGCGACTGGACACCAGCTGTTGTTGGTTTTGTAGAGGTGAATGTTCACTCCTGAGCCCGTTTGCTGGGTTTTAGAGACCTCGAGGTGCAGGATGAAATGGTCTTGGTATGGAAGCAAGTGCCGTCTGCATAGTACTTGGTCTGTGGGTTTGTTAGAGGTGAATTCGCCAGGTCGCAAGAACCCATAGTAAGCTAAATATATGGCTGCTTGTAAGACCGTGCTGGGGAGCAGACCGAATGGCGAAGCAGCCAGAATAGTTGACATGTCCCTAAAGATAGGCCCCGTAATGGGTAAGCGCTTGGTGTTGATGACTGGTTGTTGTTTCTGAATGCCCTTTAGGATGGCTCGTATAGCGTGTGATGAGAACAGTGAAGATTTCGTGGGGTCTTCAAGCGTCAAGAAATGTTGGATGCCGGCTAGATATAGCCGAATGGTATTGTAGGATAAAGCCAGCTGCGTGTGACAGTGCGCAGTGAAGGCCAGTACCTGTTTGACATCTGTTGGTCCTTTACGGCAGGATGTGAGAAACTTATTGAACGCCTTCCAAGCTATCTGGTAGGCTTTGAGTGTGTTGTGCGAGAGTGAATGATTAATGAGTTGCGTTGCTCCGTGTAAATGTTGAACTAGTCCAGGGTCAGTTGTGACCAGATAGGGATAGGGGCCGACATTGGTTCGGCTTCGGGAACCTGTTCAAAAAAGGAGGTATAATTAAAACGTGACAGTGCGTCAGCAGCTAAGTTGTATCTGCCGGGAATAAATGCACAGTGTATATTAAACTGACGCTGTAAAGACAGTTGTACCAATCTGCGCAGGAAGGACATGACTGCTAGGGACTTGGACCTGCCTCTGTTGATGATGTCTGCTGTGGCCTGGTTGTCGGTGGTGAAGACTACGGTTTGTCCTGTCCAGTGGTGGCCCCAGAACTGTGCAGCTGCCACTATGGGATAAAGTTCAAAGAGGGCAGATGTTTGAGTAAAACCGGGTATCAACAGTATCTGTTGAGGCCAGGGTCCTGAAAACCAATGGTGGCCAAAAATTGCCGCGAAACCTGTGGAGGCTGCAGCGTCTGTCACTACCTGGGGTGACAGGGGCGAAACCATGGGTATAAATAGGGATATGCCATTCCAGGCGGACAAGAATTCCTCCCACATAGATAGGTCCGCTATAGCTGCGGAGTCTAGATTTAAGATCTGATCGGGGTCTTGAGATTCTGACAGGAATCTAAGCAGGCGTGATACAAAGGTGCGGCCTTGTGGAATAATTCGCATGGCGAAATTAAGCATTCCCAGGAGAGATTGCAACTGCTTTTTGGTACAGCCCTTGGTGTGTGTGAATTTGTGAAGGGCCGCCCTAATGCGTGTTAGTTTGTCGAGGGGGAGACTGGCTTGCATAGCGCAGGTATCCAAGCTGACCCCGAGAAAGGTGATGATGTGTGCTGGGCCGTCGACTTTGTGCTCGGCGATGGGAACATTGAGGTTTCCAAATATCACTCTGAGTTTGTCGAGGTCTCCTGGTGGCTTGCTGGGAGGTTCTATTAGTAGGAAGTCATCCAGGTAATGGATGACTTCTTGGCATTGACCCTTGTGTAACAGTATCCAAACCAGGGACTGAGCGAACGTGTCGAAGAGCCACGGACTACTCTTCGAACCGAAGGTCAGTTTTGTGGCAAAATAATATGCCTCCTTCCACTTGATGCCATGCCAGCACCAAAGGGATGGGTGGATGGGCAGGAGCTTGAAGGCATCCGAGATGTCGGCTTTGGAGAGCCAGGCACCTTTACCTGCTTTGATGATTGCTTGTATTGCCATGTCGACGGAGGAATATTTTAGGGAAAACTCTTCGGAGGGGATCAGGGAATTGAGACTGGGGATGTGGGAAGAATGAGGCGCAGACAGGTCGTACACCAAACGCAATTTATTCGTGAACTTGCCCTTGACAAGCCCAATAGGGCTGACTCTCCAGGTGCTGAAAGGGGGGCAAGTGAAAGGGCCTATAACATACTCTCGATCTACCTCTGCTTGTAAGAGCTGATCTATGGCTTGTTCGTCAATGGCTGCTGAACGAAGATTGGCACATTCGTGAGTACTGTGGGGTAGTGAAATGAGGCTGGTGTGAAAGCCTGCTGTGAAGCCTTGGATAAGGTAGGTGGCCAGGGAAGGGGTGGGATGTGAGGTGAGGTACAGTCCTAACCATAAGAGGTTGATCCGGCTTAGTCATGCCTTCTTGTGTTGTTTGACTTCGCACAAATTCCTTGGGTGTGCTCTTTGGCATAAGGTGCAGATGTGGAGTAGGCGGCACTGGCTGAAGTTGCAGGACCCGTAGTTGTAGTTATTACAGATGGCTGCCCCTCCCACGGTTCGGACTGGACGTCCGAATTTGTCCACCTGAGGCGTTGGTTCAGGGGGCGACTGACCCTGAATTGTACCCGAGGTAGAGGGAAACTCGAAGGGCCGTCTGATCGCTGCATTGGCGCACCAGGTGGCAGTGTGGGTGGAGGACTGACAAATCGCACACAGAGGTGAGCGTAAGCCGGCAAAGTGGCGGCAGAAGAGCTCTGTGTCCATGAGACTCCAATTTGTCGTAGTCTGGAACTGTGTGAATCTGGCGGCGGCCTTAGCGGAAAAGGAACGGTGGTAATCATAAAACGCAAATCCTCCATACTTGTAGCCCAAGTCTACCACCGTATGGAGATACAAGTCCAGCTCTTCCCGTCTGCTGGGGGTGGCTGAGCATAAGACGTCTCTGAGCATGCCAAAGGCCAGGGTAAATTCTGGGACCGATAACTTGCGGTTCAATCTGGGGTCTTTGGCTTTAAGGACCACCGATATGTCACCCCAGGAGTAGGCCTTATTTTCTGCCAGATCGTGCACGGAAATAAGGAGAGAGGCCAGGTTGATGTCCCTGCCGTCCAAAATGTCCTTCCTGATACTGGTTGGGACCAAATGGGAGGGGTAAACAATGGAGCTCCAGCCTGAGGTACCTGCAGGAAGGGGTGTCAAGGTTTGAGTTGCGATTGGGTCAGGGACAGCCGTGGCCGGTCGAGCCTCCAGGAGTGCCACCCTGGTTTGGACGTCTGTAACCGAGGTAGACAAGGATGACACCATTGTGTGTAATTGTGAGATAGCTGATGATATTGACTGGAGGGATGCCTGTTGGGTACTGGGTCCTGCTGCTGGTGGGGGGAAGAGGAGTTTGAAGAGCTCGCCTTTCCTCGCTGTGGCGGGGAAGGGGACACCTCTGCGTCTGAGCTCTGCCGTCAGTTTGGGGATAGTCCATCCCCTGAGGGACTGCACGCTGCCGCTCTCTGAGACCGGGGAAGGTGACAGGGGGGCCGTGAAGTCTTCGCTGCCGGCCTGAGACATAGTTGATCTGGTGAGAATCTCCTGTCTTGAGCTCTTATTTTCCAGTTGACTGTAACCTATTGAGGGTGACATGAATTTCAAGTTTTTGTTTGATCCCCTGAGTCATACTTACCCGACTTATTCTCCCATTTTTTTTTTTTTTACCTGGGGGGATATCGTCCAACCTGGTGCAGGGTGGACCTACTGAACTTTGACTGACCTAGAGGAAAATGAAAGGTGATAATTCGTGAAGGGATTGCTAACTAACTTGAAGCGACAATTTGCATGGTGCATGCAATCTTTGTGACAATGAAATGATTTGAAATGTTTGCCTTGATTATGAAATGAGTGAACTCCATGACAGAGGCCCGGCCCGGTCGTGTCATGACTGATCTGACCGTGAACCGGGCTCTGGAGCATGAACTGAAATGAGGCAACTGAAAAACATTGGTGCACACCGGGACGAATCGGTGCCTGTTTGATGCATCTGGATTCGAATCGGAGCGCAGTATGAAATGAAATGAGAGAAATGTTTACCTTGACCGAGGCTCGAATTGGTTGTGCCGTATTTTGCGACTGGCAACGAACCGAGCTCTGGTATAGGTATGGATACGGCCGAAACAAGTGAGGCATTCCGTGACGAATCGGTGCATCTCAGATGCGACTGGTTTCGAAACGGTGATGCGCTGTGGGAGTGAAATGGTAGTAATGGCATGACTGAGATGCGGATCAGTCGCCCGATATCTGCGACTAGCTATGATCCGGACTCTGGAGCATGTTTCAGAAATGAGGCCGAGCCCTGGGGCACACCGTAACGAATCGGTGCATGGAGGATGCGACTGGATTCGAAGCGGAGCGCGGTAAGTGCAGGTGTAACATATCGTTTGCCATGATGGAGGCGCGAATCGGTCGTGCTGTTGTAGCGACTGACTACGACTCGGACTCCGGAGCATGTACTGAAATGTGGCCAATCCTGGGGCACGCCGAGATGAATCGGTGCATTTCCATGCGACTGAATTCATGTCGGAACGTGATACGTGGTAATGAAATGATAACCATGACAGAGGTACGAATGACTGATAATAACGTGACTCTGGAGCATGTACTGAAATGAGGCCGTGACTACTGGGGCACACCGGAGCGAATCGGTGCATCTTTTAGGTGCGACTGGATTCGAATCGGAGCGCGGTAGGTGACTGAAATGAGAAATGATTGAAATGATTTGAAATGTTAGAAATGAGTTTAGAAATGTTTCAGAAATGAGAAATGATTGGTATCGAACTGACGTGGTTCGAAAAGATTTATGCATTTACGAATCGCTATGGCTGTCTGCTGACACATGTTTAACAATTAAGACCTGTCTGGAATGAAGCGACGCTTGCGTCGCTATGGTTTCCTCAGATAACGCGAAATGGTAACATGACGACAGTGCGAGTAATACACATGCGGTTACGTTCGTGAAATTTGCAAGTGATTCGTAATTCTGATACCACGGTTTAGTGACATGACATAACGTACGAAAAAACAAAAATCCGAGGGGACCCTACCTGCGACAGCCCAGCCAGACGCGTGGTGCGAACGAATCGGTAAACGCGGACTTCAAAACTCTCGGGCACGGAGATCACGAAATGCGGGAGCCAAGTATTTGCGAACGCTGAAATCGGAATAGTCGGCCTAGTGACGTGTATCGCGCACAGGAAACCGACAAGCACCACAGGTGAGCGGGCTGCTTAAATACCCCCCGGGCTCCTCCCATAAATTCAGGCCACCATACTGGCCTTCCTACATATATATATATATATATATATATATATATATATATATATATACATATATATATATATATATATATATATATATATATATATATATATATATATATATACCTATATATACATATATATATATATATATATATATATATATATATATATATATATATATATATATATATATATATATATATATATATATATATATATATGTATATACATGTATATATATATATATATATATATATATATATATATATATATATATATATGTATATATGTATATATATATATATATATATATGTATATATATATATATATATATGTATATATATATATATATATATATATATATATGTGGACTGTACACAAAGAGGGGGCCCAAACCAGATAGTGAATACAGCTAATGTATGAGGCAGTAAAAATCCCCAGGGAAAAGTTAAACCCGAAATCCAAAACCACATATAAAATAAGTGTGGTAATAATAGTAATGGTTACCTAATACTGCTGACGTGAGGGTAGAAACCAGCTTTGTGGAGTGCAAAACGGACCCCGCCCAGCGTCACACAGACATGACGTACAGGGTGGACGCCAGAGTCAGGATGGACAACCGCTCACTGAACCCCAGATGTCCCTCCCATTGTCAGCCATGATGGCAACACCAGCATGCATCGGCAGATGGCGCCGAGGTGTCAACTGTACGAGCAGCAGTGTGGCGCCGATGCTAAGGCGGAACTTAATGACCGCCCACCGTATATATACTGCGGCAGGGTGGCCCTATTGCGCAAAATGACGTACCCCAAAGCACCCACCCCCCATGTTGAGGGCATGTGGCGTGGTATGGTTCAGGAGGAGGGCGCTTACTCGTCGCTTGCACTATATTTAAAGGAATTTTTCATTTTTATTGATACATGTCCCCCAGGGTAGTACCCAGACTCCCATACTCCTTTTATGGCCAATTACTTGCATATATGCCTTCAAAATGGGCACTTTTGATTTTTCCTGCACTTCAATGGGGTTCGCTGTTCAGGTTAGAACATTTCCACTGTTCGGAAGTTCTGCTGGGAGCCGAACAGGAGAGTGTTCGGCCCATACTCAGTGGCAAGTAAATTTGTAGCTAAGTTGCAAGGACCCTATGAAATACTGGAAAAGGTTGGGGAGGTAAACTAAAGTCAGGGAAATGCAATTAGCAGACCAACAGCTGTTGCAGAACTACAAGTCCCATAAGGAATAGCAAGACCCTGACAGCCACATGACACCCAGAGGCAGAGGCATGATGGGACTTGTAGTTTTGCAACAGCTGGAGGTCCACTAATTGCATATCCCTGCTATAAGGTATACCAACCAGACAAGTAAAAAAGGAACAAATCTATCATGTGAATTTAATCAAACCCTGGAAAGATAGAGAAACCCTCCTAGCCCTGGGTGATCAGCCACTAAAGAAAGAGGAAGGAATAAGTGAAGTTCAGATATCTGAGTCTATGTAGGTGTCACAACAGCAGGAGTTGAGAGTTTCTACAGTGTAATATATATTTCTTCTCAGAGTTGCCAGGCTGCACAAATGTAATTAAACATGACATTGTCACTGACCTCAAGGTTCGGGTGCGGCTTAAGCTTTATCATATTCCAGAAGCCTGCAGACAGGCAGTAGCCAAAGAAGTGCAGAGGATCTTCCACCTCAGGGTGTCAAAGAAGTACAAAAGTGAATGGTGTAGTCCTATTGTCTTGGTTCCCAAACCAGTCAGTATAGAAGTAACAATGATTGCTAGGAGATACAGTATGTAATGTTTTTTTTGAAAGAAGAAATACAGTATATACATTTTCTACTACCCACAGACCCTATCCACTGGCAAATTTTAGCTTTAAAGGTTTACTTCTACTTCAAATAAGCAAAGAGCAACATTTAATACGCAGTCACACACTGCAATCAATAGTGCCATTTGTCTTTGTATTGTACTACGCAAGACAGGCTTATGAGCTTCCCACAGTGTTATTGGGGAGATGTCTGTTGTATTATTAATTGATATGTATTCCTTTAAAGCTTGTTCAATGGCCATCTGATGTAGTGGGTGTTTGAGCATTATGTCCGGTAAGTACCACGTTGGGTCATGCGCTTTTGGTATGGCTGAAGCTATAGTAGTGTATACTGCATTATGGTCAGACCACGGAATCGGAATTATATCTGATGCAATAATTTCTGGTAACATTCCTATTGTTAGAAAAATATGATCTATTCTGGTGAAGGTTTGATGAGGGTGCGAGAAATAAGTGAATTTCTTTTTCATTGGGTTACTTTCTCTCCACGAATCTACCAGATTGTATTTGGAAAGAAGTTGAGAAAAAGGTAATCTAGAGGTTATTTTGGATGGTGTAAAAGGTGATTTATCTAGAAATGGGAGGAGGACCTGGTTCGAATCCCCACACATTATCACTGTTCCTATTTTGTGTGTATTAATCACTTGTAATATATGTGAGAGGAATGGTGTAGGTTGTTTGTTAGGAGCGTAGTAGGAAATCACTGTGATTGCTGTATCCATTATATAACCCATGAGTATCAGGTATCTACCATCTGGGTCTTTAATTTCTGATGATAAGGTGAATGGTGTGGATCGGTGAAATGCAATTAGAGTTCCCCTTTGCTTGGTACAGGCAGAAGCTGTGTAAATTTGTTGATAAAAACGAGAAATATATTTTGGAGTAGAATCTTTGGTGAAGTGTGTTTCTTGGAGGCATACTATGTGAGCCTTCTTGTCATGGAAAGTACGGAAGGCTTTGGTCCTTTTTTGAGGGACATTTATTCCCTGAACATTCAGGGAAAGTATATTCAGTGGTGCCATGGCAACAGGTCAAATAGTTTTGACTTACTTTTTGTTATGCAGAGCTGACTGCGCAGATCAACCTGTGTGGACTGAAGAGATGAAAAGATAGAAAAGAAACCAGTGAATTCTGGAGTAAAGAGTAAACAAAAAACATATGAGATTAGATGATACATTGTATAAATTATTTTTTGCAAGTAATCACAATTTACCCGTGAAAGAGAATAAATATCTCTCTCAGGGGAATAAGTGCCTTCGTCACACTCCCACATAATATGGTTGGGAGAATGAGGAGGGCTAATGGGGGTACACGGATCTTCCGCTTACAGGAGAGAAGTGCTATGTCAAAAGACATCAAAATGATGTTTCATTAATTGGAGTGCAGAATATAGTTTTTGTTGAAATTATTTATTCCAGGGTGGTTGTATATGGTTAGTCTTGCCCTAGGCTAAATAATTCAGTTAGAAAGGTACTGTTAATAACTTTGGTATTGATGAAGATAGTTTGAATTATTTGGGGATTTTAACCCTTTTAGAGTAAACAATTACATATTTTATTCATATGTAACTGTTTAGATATGTTAACTCATAAAATTGAGGTTGTATTGCTTCAGGTTAGAATAAACAAAAACACAATTCTAGGAACTAGTTAGGTAATAATATATTTGTTTTAAGAAAAAAAAAGAAAAAGCTTCCATTACTTCTGGATTATTGAACATATTTGTACTAAAAAGTAATAAATCTATTGTTATTACCTGATAATATATAACTGAACAAGAATTTCCTTATTTCACTTATATATTCTAAGGCTATATGAATCAGAAGCAATAAGAAATATAACTGGAATGTAACATGATCAGAATGCAGTTACATTCAGTTATAAATACAGGTTTTTTATAGAGAACCATCTCTTAGTATAATAAATGAAGAGATATCAGAAATTAGGATGTCAGTCCATTGAATCTTCTTGGTCCATGGATGATGTGGCATAACGGCCTCTTTTGTGAGAATGATGATTCCCATTTTGTTCTGGAATTTTCTGGGTCCTGAAGGTGAAGATGATGCCATTCTTCTGCGTGTGGGAGAGTTGCTGCTTGTGGGTTCTGTCAGATTTAATTTTAAAAGGGTTTGTTGTAGTTCATCTGCTGATCTGCTTCTGTAAATTGTACCTTGGTGGTTAAATCTGACTGAAAAGGGGAAGCCCCATTGATACATAATGTTGTGGCGTTGTAGTTCCATTAGTTGGGGTTTCATGGATCGTCTTTTAGTAATAGTAAGTTGGGATAGGTCAGCAAAAATTTGATAATTGTGTCCTTGAAAATTAAGTTCCTTTTTTTCTCTTGCAGCAATTAGTATTTGTTCTTTCGTTCTGTAATAATGAAATTTTGTGATTATATCACGTGGGGGTCCATCTTTCTTTTTGGCTGTGAGGGCTCTGTGTACTCTGTCCAGTTCTAAACGTTCAATAGGGATATCTGGCTTTAGTTCTTGTAATAGAGCAGTAATAGTAGATTGCAGGTCTGTCACAGTTTCAGGTATTCCCCTTATGCGCAAGTTTGAACGTCTGGCTCTATTTTCGTAATCTTCGAGCTTAGTTTGAAGTATTAAATTCTCTTCTTTTAATTGTTCCAATTCTGTTATATTTTCTTGGGTTGTAATTTCAATTTCATCTATTTTTATTTCTAAGGCTGCGGTGCGGTTTCCCAGCTCTCTTATTTCTTTGGTTAGGTTTTTTGTTATTTGGTCTGAGGTTTGTTTTAAAGCCTTATGAAGCATCTTTTCAAATTGTAATAATATTACTGGGGATGCTGAGGAGGCTTGTGGAGAAGTTTGTGAGAGGATTTGTTCTGTATATGACTCAAATGGAGAGTCTTGCTGTGACATTTTCTGTCTGTGAGAGCGCCCTGATGCTGTATCTTGTGAGGTGACTGGAGCTGCTTCAGCTGCAGTGAGTGCCTGTGAGCTCTTTGTGAGGTGATTTTTATTTCTGCCACGGTTTCCTCCCAGTACCATATTTCCTGCCCAAACTTTCACAGTTTGTTCCCAGGGGCAAAAAGGTTCAAATGGATACCTTTTGAGCCTGCAGGCTCCGCTTTGTCCTTCTCTTCTCTCCTCAGCGGTGTGGAGCTCTAACAATGCATGTCTGCTCCGCTAGGCTCCGCCCATCTCCTGTGTTTGTTGTTTTAACTGAGTTATAATTCTCATGGTGCTTGTACCTTTCAGTAAATAATAATTTATAAACATGGAATTTTATTTCACTTTATAAAATATGACAATAGGTGACTAGTGACTCGTTTTAGGCTAAAATTACCATATGCAGGACTTAAAATGTGCAATTAATATGTGCCACATAATGCCAATGAGAGTGTAATTAATTTCAAAACATTGATAAAATCATTTATTTACCAATTGTGAATGTTAAAAATATTTTAAGATTAGAAATCTTAAAATTTGGCATATAAATGTTACAGGGACTGAATGAGCTGCTGGTGATTGTGTTTTATAGCTATGGCAACAGATCCAATAGCGAGATATTGTATTTCATTATCTGTGGTCTTAAAGCAACTACTTTTTGTCATTTAAAGAAAAAAGAAACCTTAACTGGATAGAATGTACTAAAGCACTGCATATCAAACATTTTACGTGTTTCTCCATTAAAATAAATGACACACCTATCAGTTTCTCCTCACGTGCCAGGGTGCAAGGAGCTAGAAGTAATCCTGCACTCTGAACTCTACTTTTGACCCCACATTTACACACAGATCAATTCTTGCCAACTCAACCTTGGTAACATCTCCAACATACGCCCCTTTTTAACCAAGCAAAGCTACAAATTCACTCCCTGGTTGTCCTTCGGCTTGACTATTGCAACTCACTCCTTGTTGGACTATCATTACATAGGCTATCCCCTCTTCAGTACATCATGAATGCTGCTGCCAGACTCATCCACCTTATAAACCATTTGGTGCCCGCTACACCTCTCTGCCAATCCCTACACTGGCTTCCCCTCACCTATTGAACAAAATTCAAAATACTGATAACAACCTACAAAACCATCCATAACTCTGCCCCAAGCTAAATTACCAACATCATTTCAAACTATCAATCAAACAATTCTCTTCCCTCCTCCCAAGACCTCCTGCTCACTAGCTCATCACCTCCTCCTATGCTCACCTCCAAGACTTCTCCAGAGCTTCCCCAACCTCTGAACCTCCTTACTCCAATCTATTCGACTATCTCTATCTGCCTTTAGGTGATACCTTAAAGTGGTTGTAAACTCTCCTTCACAACTTTATCCCATGTAAATCATCAAAAAAAACCCTAATGAACACTGCTTGTAGATATCTCCTTACTTGCTTATTATTGTTGTAATCCATTTTGTTCTTTGGAATGACATCACTGGAGCATGCTCATAGCTCCCCGATTTACGGCATGCTCTGTGTGCTTGTCTGTCTATTATCAGGACTCCCTGCGGCACAACACTCAAATCCCAGTCTGCAGAATCATTCAGAGCTTCCTCCTATACCCCATGTGACTGTGTGACATCACATGGAGTGTAAATCTGGGCATCGGACTGCATACTACAGTCTTATCAGCTGAAGCTGATAAGACTGACACAGGCAAACACTAGATAATCAGCACAAATAAATACTATGAAATAAAACAAGTTGGCTATGAGCAGGGAAGCAAGGTTGCCATAGAAGCGTTGGATCGAGAAGGAGGCTTGGTTAACAGTACAGGAAGGGCTCCAAGTAAGGGCGGAAATACACTCTACTGTGGAAAAACAATACCTAAGATGGTGCTACCTTACCCTTGGAAACAAGATTTTTTATTGTTTCTTTAAAAAGTAAGTAATATGCAATTTGGGCTGGATTACAGTGGCTATAGTTTGATAATTACTTAATATAATGGACTAAATCAGTGGTTCTCAACCTGGGGGTCGAATTACGATTTGCCAGGGGTCACCAAATCCTGGGCTGTTCCTGAAGCCCACACCGCTCTCCAGCCTTTTTGCGGTCGCCCAGCAGGGCTGTCCCTGGAGCCTGTGGCTGCCCAGCTGGGCTGTTCCTGGAGCCCGCGGATGGCCACACAGCCTCTTCGCAGCCACCCATTCAGTTAACGGCATGGCTGGGGGGCAAAGACTAGAGGTCAGCTGACTGGTGAGGAATGTGAAGTGGGAGGGGATGGAAGAGACCCCATCTCCTGATTTCGGCATAGGTGTCACTCCTGCAAGACACCACAAATTCGGAGACAAAGTGAAGCCGGAGACACAGTGAGTAACACTACCTGTGATTATATTTGCCATTAAAAGTCCCCACCACAGTTCTCAGATCAGCAGATGACCTTGATCAAGAGCACCTAAGTTGGTTGACCAGAACTACCCCCAGCACTGCCACTGCCACTGATCCCAACTCCCCACCAGCACTGCCACTCATCCCATTCCCCCACCCCACCAAGGAGTAAGAGAAGGAATAAAAATAGAGAATACATGGAAGAGAGAGGAAAAGAGGGGAAGGAACAAAGAAAAAGGGAGAGAAAGAATAAGAGAAAGAACAATAAAGATGGCTAGAGAGAGGGATGGTGAAAAAAAAACAAGATATTAGGATAGAGACAGATAAAAGGGAAAGAAAGGAGATCAAAGAGAAAGAGTGGTACATGCTAAAATGTAGCATACGGGGTGTTAATACTGTACAAGTGGAAGGGACTCGGGGAACGCTAAATGTCCGTGGGTTAGGGGTGCAAATTACTTGTCTTGCCTTGGGTGCTGACAACCCATTCCACAAAAATAATTTTACTGTTAGGGGTCCCCACAACTTGGGAAATTTTATCAAGGGTTCACGGCACTAGAAGGTTGAGAACCACTGGACTGAATGAAAAGAAGCATCAGAGTGGGAAAGTTTACTTTCTCTTTAAACCCATCTCTTTAGAGAGGCCTATCCTGCCTGTATGTAATAAACTGTTCTTTTACTTTCTCCATCAGCTAATAATTATTATTTTTGTATCACTTGACCCCTCCTTTTAAATTGTAAGCCCTAATGAGCAGGGCCCTCTGATCCCTTTTGTATTGTCTCCCTCCATTGTGTACAGCACTGTGCAAATGGTTGCAGCTAGCTACAGTAGCTCACAAAAGTGAGTACACCCCTCACATTTTCGTAAATATTTTATTATATCTTTTCATGTGACAACACTGAAGAAATTACACTTTGCTACAATGTAAAGTAGTTAGTGTACAGCTTGTATAACAGTGTAAATTTTCTGTCCCCTCAAAATAACTCAACACACTGCCATTAATGTCTAAACTGCTGCCAACAAAAGTGAGTACACCCTAAGTGAAAATGTCCAAATTGGGCCCAAAGTGTCAATATTTTGTGTAGTCACCATTATTTCTCAGCACTGACTTAAAGGGGTTGTAAACCCTCATGTTTTTTCACCTTAATGCATCCTATGCAGCCATTGGCCCTCGCTGCTGTCAATCAAATCCAATGACTGGGGGGCGAGGACGAGTCCGGCATTCTGTGTCTATGGACGCAAATGCTGGACTCAGGAGCGCGGTAAGCCCCAGGGAGAGTGCTTCACCTAGGTGGTTTCCCGATGCAGGGAGGAGCCACGAGTGCCGCTGGGGAACCCCAGAAGACAAGGATCGGGCCACTCTGTGCAAAACGAACTGCACAATGGAAGTAAGTATGATATCTTTGTTTTAAAAATTTAAATGTGATTTGACTAGTTTTTGCTTTTTTTAGAAATATAATTTTTGCTGCAGCATGTTCTATGCATGCTACAGATGCGCCACTTTGCAGACAGACTAAGGGGACCCCCAGGCACTATACTTAAAGAGATTTTTCATTTTTGTTGCATTTTAAGTATCAATATCACTGCTCCTGAAAAAACGATTGTTTTTAAAAAAGTTTCCATTGATACATGCAACACATGCAGGGCAGTACCGGACCCCCATACCCCTTTTATGGCCAATTACTTGCATATGAGCCTTTTTCCTGTTCGGCTCCCATAAACTTCAATGGGGTTCACCGTTTGGGTCAAAACTTTTCAAACCTATCAATCAAACCTAATCACCTAAATATAGAATAACTCCCAGTATTTATACTTAATAAAATGCCTTGTGGGTGTTTCTATATCGGCAAAACTAAACAACTTTTTTTAACGGAGTTGGAGATCTCTCTCATTAAAAAACAGAAAATGGAATGAAAACCCCAATAAGCCATCATGTTGGGCTTTACCACTATTTTGATCTTCATATGATTAAGTTTGTGGCATTGGCACACATACCTCCCCATATTAAAGGAGGTGGAATAGATCAGAAATTGTTACAACTCGAATCTCGTTGGATTCATTCTCTTAGGGTGACTACATTCCCAGGATTAAATGAAACCTTGAGTTTTAAGCCTTTTTTGTGAAGGACATATAATCGTTCCATCACCAGTCCCACGTATTAAAATTGAAAAACAATATCAGCCATAGTAAATAGTGAGCAAAACTTAATAATTTATTCCCCAACATGTATATACTTATAATACTTGATTGTCAGTAATAGGTTGGCCTTGATTGACCATATGCAATGCTATATCTTTGAATGGAATTACTATGCATCTACTTTTGTTAATCTTGACTGTAATATATGTGTATTTACGTGTAAATTCATTGTGTTGGTCCTCATGCGGTTCAAGCCCCCCCCCCCCCCCCCCCACACACACACACACACAATTTTTTCTGCACATTTTCCCTGTTTGGTATTTTATGTGGACCTTGCTCATCCTGGTGGCAGGTGGCACTGCCTGGGCCCCCATGACTAGGAACCAGGCTTTTCCATCAGGAGACACTGTTGATAGATGCAGTGCATGCAGGGTGTGACTCCTGGGAAGTATATAAGGCCAACAATTCAAGCGACTATCTTGCCGGAGCCATGTGGGCTGGACTACTCTTCTGTTGACAGAACAAAAGTGTTGGACAAGACACCCCACACTGAGATTTGCATACTATCTGAGCATTTGACTATGCTCTAATAATCTGTAATCTAGTACAGTGTTTCTCAACTCCAGTCCTCAAGGCGCCCCAACAGGTCATGTTTTCAGGCTTTCCATTATTTTGCACAGGTGATTTGATCAGTTTCACTGCCTTAGTAATTACAACAGCCATTTCATCTGAAGGAAATCCTGAAAACATGACCTGTTGGGGCGCCTTGAGGACTGGAGTTGAGAAACACTGATCTAGTAATCTGACTATACTCTAGTAATCTGTATTTGATACTTGTGATGATTTCTAGCGAGGATTGGCCTCACTAATGTGAAATTCTTTGCCGTATGTACAATGTTGCTTTAGGTTTATACCCAGTAGTTGTGAGCATTGATTCACATATAATAAAACCTTAGTCTCTTTTTGTTCAGTTTCCAGCTTAGTGATACTATGCCCTCTGTGAGGATCCTATGCCCTCGTGTGGTCATCTCTGGTACTAGATATTGTAGGTCACTCTTACTATCTTTTGTTGTGAATTGCTATGTAATCATTGGAAATACAGTAGATTTTTAATATGTGTTTGTATCAAATGTAATTTGTCCCCTATATGCCTCCTGTGGTCTCATATGGTCCTATTTTAATTGACACCATCAGGAACATCTCTTGAATAGATCAGATCTTCTACTCAAGTTACATGAGAATAATTGTGGGGTAAGCATGCTGGATTAACATTATTGAATGGATGCATTGTCTGTTTTTAAATTGTTGAATATTTACTGTACAGTATACTTTGTCTTTATTTGATATAGTGTCATGACTAGGTACATTCCATGAAGAAGCTCAGAGGGCAAAACATGTCAAGATTCACCACCTTATTATCGTCATGAATATAAAGACCATAATATATGGGTCATAATTATCCCTGGTTGTATATAGTTACATTGTTTTAATTTAATTTTCTGATAAATATTATATTTTATTGAAGTTTTGCTACTTGTTATGTTGCATCTGAAAAGTCCAGTGGAATTTTTTCTCTACTTCCAGGTTTTATTGTCAACGCTTTAAGTGTTACTAAACCCACAACAGTAAAATCAGTCTGTATACGCAGTAAAGCATGCTTGTTATACTCACTGTGGAACCTAAGGGGTTACTCGTCTGCATTGTGTAAATTTTGATCCTGTATGCATTGTCCCCGAAAACATCTTCAGATAAGACAGATTTAGTGAAGTCAGTCTGCACATGCTCAGTTTTGTGTGTATTGCTAGAGAGTTTTTTTTTCTTGGGAGAGTGCATGTGATCAGCACAGGGCCAATCAGCACTGTCCAGACAGAGGTTCAGGGGTCCTGCATCCTCATAGTTGTCAGAAACCATGAATCAGACTGAGACAGGAGTACAGTTAAATCACACTTGTTTAATAATTATAATAAAAAGGTAAACAGAGTAAACGTAGTCAAAACATAGCCAGAGTTCAGGAACCGGAACGGATAGTCAGACAAGCCAAAACATCAGGGAGCCAGAGATGAGCATAGTAGAACAGCAAGCAGGATCTGGAGGCAGAAGGAATGTCAGCCAAGCAAGTCTTTAACAGGAACTGTCATTTGCCTGGATGTATTTGAACCGGGATGTTCCTGGTCCCACGGCTGCAGTCTTTCTTGTTGTGCCACAGAGGAGCTCTGGAGTTATAGCTATGTTCTCTTAGTTTGATGCATTACCTTAGACTCACTAGCCCCACCTGCTGCCAGCTGTGGACAATCTACATTCAAAGCAGCCCATAAATAGCAGCACTTCCTATCTCTCAGTGCCCGTTTGTTTGGACTAGCTTCCTGGGTGTTTTGACTGCTTTTTGACTCTGAATACCATGTTTGAACTTATGCCTGAATTCCTGACTACTCTCTAGCCTGCTGATTTTGTACTTCACCGCCAGCTCGTGTATGACGTTCGCTTGCCTGACCAATCTCTGGATTTCGATTGTGTACCGCTTTGCCTGATCTGTTGCTGTCCTGATCTGCCTGAAGTTTTCACCTGAATCCTCAGCACACAAGCTCCACTTCGGACATTACCTATTACAGGTACCTTACATTACAAATGGGCCACAATGGCAGTGGACCCTGCTGAGATTGTTAAGGTGATTTCACGTTAGGGACAATTGATTGGAGCTTATGAACACCACCTTTCTTCCCTGGACGCCAAGTTAGATAACCTTTGTACTATGCTTAAATCTTGCTTGCCTGGTCCTTCTGCAATGGTCCAGACTCCTGCTCCAATCCAACCCACCTCTTCTGTACCACCCAAGCTTCCCCTGCCTGAAAAATTTGGTGGTGGTACTGAGGACTGCAGCGGCTTTTTAAATGTTTGCCGTTTGCATTTCCGCAACAACCCTGGGACTTTTAACACTTTGTCTGCCAAAGTGACTTTTGTAATTTACCTTGTTAAAGGGGAAGGCCCTGGCCTGGGTCTCTCTTTACCTGGAACGCAATGATCCTGGGCTGCTAGATGGTGACAAATTTCTGGCTTCTCTCCAGACTGTATTTGGCAAGCCAGATAGAGTTTCTGCAGCTGAGTACTCACTTTTGGACATACAAGGTACCAGGTCTGTGGCACAATATGCTATTGAGTTCTGTACCCTGGTTGCTGAGACTAATTGGGACTCTAGGGCATTACGTGAAGCCTTCTGAAAAAGTCTTACAGATTACATCAAGGACAAATTAGTCTATGAGGATTCCCCAGAAGACCTTGAGAAATTCATAGAGCTGTGTGTTCGTCTGGATGTCCAGTATCATGAAAGGTGCCAAGAGAGACTTAGAACTCGCAAGTTTCCTAGGCCAGTTTACCGTTTGGCCCCTAACTTCCAAGCACTACCTCAGCCAGAACCTGAAATCTCAGTTGAACCTCCAGACACCTGTGGAACCCATGTAAGTAAGCCGTCTCCACCTAACTGAATCGAAGAAACAAAGGAGGCATGCATTGGGCCTATTCCTGTATTGTGGACTTAAAGGAGATTTGTTATCTGTCTGCCCTTCCCGTCCAGTAAAAGGCAGGGTCTAACCAGTATTGGAGGAGCTGGGTTAGACCTTACAGGTACATCCTCCAAGACCAAGATTACCGTTCCCGCAATTATCCATTTACCTCTAAACTTGTCTCCTGTGAGGCTTTTGTGGATTCTGGAGCTGCTGGCATAATCTTGGACTACACTTTTGCTAAAGAAAAAAAAATACCATTTGTTCCAAAATCTAGACCCCTGAACATCACCACCCTGAATGGACAACCCTTGGAGATGGCATTGTAAAATTTGAGACTACGACTATCACCCTTCAGGTAGGCGTACTCTACAAAGAGGAAGTTGTCTTGTCTCTTATTGATTCCCCACTTCTGCCCGTTATCCTTGGTTACCCATGGTTACAACAACATAACCCTTCTTTTGACTGGGAAAATGGAGAACTAACCTCTTGGGGGTTGTTCTGTCATCTAAACTGTTTGTCTCAACCCAAAATACTTTCTGGTTGTATGTTGGCTTCCGTGGCCATCCCACCTACCTGGCCTCATGAATACCATGAGTTGACAGATGTATTTTGCAAGCAAAAGGCAGAGGTTTTACTTCCACATTGTTCTTTTTATTGCGCAATTAATTTGATTCCTGGGGCACTTCTTCCAAAAGGAAGGACCTATCCCCTGTCTTTGCCTGAACAAAAATCCATGGAGGAATACATAAAAGACAACTTGGAAAGAGGTTTTATCCAACCCTCTTCTTCTCCAGTAGGGGCAGGTTTTTTCTTTGTTGAAAAAAAAAGATGGGGGTTTTCGACCATACATAGATTATCGAAGGTTTAGTCAAATCACTGTAAAAGACTCCTACCCTTTGCCTTTCATTCTTGAACTGTGTGATGTACTTAAGGGAGCTGTTATCTTCTCTAAACTGGACCTACGAGGGGCTTATAATCTGATTCGAATTAAAGACGGAGATGAGTGGAAGACAGCATTCAACACTCGTAATGGACATTTTGAATATCTGGTTATGCCATTTGGGTTGTGTAACACCCCTGCTGTCTTCCAACTTTTCATGAATGACATTTTTCACGATTTCAGCAACAGTTTTGTGATCATATAAATGGACGACATTTTAATCTTTTCCAAGACTCATCTAGGGCACATCTCACATGTAAAGCAGGTATTACAATGACTGAGAGAAAACCATCTTTACATGAAGACTGAGAAATGCAGTTTCCATCAAAGCCGTATTCCTTTCCTTGGATACATTATAAGTGCTGTCGGTTTCCAAATGGACCCTCAAAAACTTTCCGCTGTCTTGCAATGGCCCCAACCGGCCACTTTAAGAGGGCTCCAAAGCTTTCTAGGTTTTGGAAATTACCATAAACGCTTCATCAAAGGTTTTGCCTCTATTGCGGCCCCCCTTACTGCTATGACTAAGAAAGGTACAAATTGCAAGCTGTGGTCCTCAGAAGCAAAATCGGCTTTCCAGCAATTAAAAGACATGTTCAGCAAGGCTCCAATTCTTCAGCATCCAAATCCCAATCTCCAGTACATTGTTGAGGTTGATGCCTCCGAAGTAGGAGCAGGTGCCGTGCTGTCCCAGAGACAGCCTAAGTCCGGTAGAATCCATCCAGTAGTGTTTTTTTCTAGAAAGTTTTCTCCAGCGGAGATGAATTACGACGTTGGGAATCGAGAACTACTGGCCATCAAATTGGCATTGTCTGAATGGCGACATCTTCTGGAAGGGGCTCCCAAGCCTTTTTCTATCCTTACTGACCATAAAAACCTGCTGTATCTTCAGACTGCAAGACTTTTGAACTCACGTCAGGCTCGATGGGCTCTGTTTTTCTCCCATTTTAATTTTGTTCTTTCTTATGTGTCTGGGCATAAAAACAAGAAAGCCGATGCTCTTTCCAGACAGTTCGCTACCTCTGAAGAAGATCAACCTACCGAGCAGTATATAATCTCACCTCACAAAATTGTTGCACAGATCTCTACGGCTCTTTCCCAACAGTTACAAGAAACTCAGAATCGTGTTCCCCAAGGTTTGAAGATACCACCAGGTCGCCTGTTTATAGCCCCTAGCCTCAGAAAACCTGTACTCCTCTGGGCTCATGATTGTGTGTTATCCTGTCATCCTGGTGTTACCATCACTCTTAAGACCTTGCAACATCATGTCTGGTGGCCTCATATGAAAAGGGATGTTAGTGACTATGTGGCTGCCTGTCCAACTTGTGCTGCTAATAAAGTACCTCGCACTTTGCCTCCTGGACTATTACAAGCACTTCCGGCACCTCGCCAGCCTTGGACCCATTTGACTATGGACTTCATTACAGACTTACCAAAGTCCGAGGGCAGGACTGCTATATGGGTCATAGTGGATCGCTTTTCCAAAATGTCTCATTTTGTGCCAATCCCGGGATTATCTACAGCAGAAGCACTGTCTACCCTCTTCCTTTCCCATATTGTGAGATATCATGGCATACCTACCAATGTCATCTCAGACCGCAGATCCCAGTTTGTTTCCGGATTCTGGAGAGCATTTTGCAAGAAACTGGGAGTAACACTCTCGCTCTCTACCTCACATCACCCTCAAACAGATGGTCAAACCGAATGCATGAACCAGACCCTAGAAACCTATCCTCGACATTATGTCAATGCCTTACACTCCAACTGGTCTGAGTATTTGCCTTTGGCTGAGTTCGCCATTAATTCCCATTGGCACAGTGCTCTTCATACCACACCATTCTACTCAGCCATAGGCTATCACCCTCAGACTTTTCCTCTACTTCAGCCTTCTTCTGGTGTACCAGCAGCAGATCTGTGGGTGGAAAATATTCTGCTACATTGGAAAAAGATTCACTTATTACTACGGAAATCAGCAGGCAAGTATGCGCTTTTCTCCAACAAAGGAAGACGCCATATACCTCCATATGTGGTGGGGGACAGAGTTTGGCTATCAGCCAAATACGTGAGACTGAAACAACCTTCTACCAAATTGGGCCCTCGATTCATCGGTCCTTACAGAATTATTGCTTGAGTCTGCTCAAAAAGGCAATTTTCAATCACTACTCCAGAACTCAACAGCTACCTCCTCCTGTTCTTGTTGATGGACAAAATGAGTTTGAAGTTTCTAAGATTCTTGATTCTAGAAGACAGGGTCGTGGCCTACGGTATCTGGTTCATTGGAAGGGATATCCCGTCACAGACCGTTCCTGGGTCCCAGCCAAAGATTTGCATGCTCCTTCTCTTATTCGAGACTTCCATGCCTCCTTTCCCATTAAACCCCGCTAGGTCCCCAGAGAGGTCCACTGGGGAGGGGGCCCTGTCATGTGCCTGGGTGTATTTGAACCGGGGTGTTCCTGGTCCCATGGCCGCAGTCTTGCTTGTTGTGCCACAGCCCATAAATAGCAGCACTTCCTTTCTCTCATGCTCGTTTGTTTGGACTAGCTTCCTGGATGTTTTGACTGCTTTTTGATTCTGAATACCGTGTTTGAACTTCTGCCTGAATTCCTGACTACTCTCTAGCCTGCTGATTTTGCTGATACTTCACCGCCAGCTCATGTATGACCTTCGCTTGCCTGACCAATCTCTGGATTTCGATTGTGTTTCACCTGAATCCTCAGCACACAAGCTCCACTTCGGACACTACCTATCACAGGTACCTTACAAGAACACAGGAGAGTGTCTCTAGAGATGTGACCAAGGCGAAGGCAGAGATTATCTGGGCTGGACGGCTTAAATAGGCAGGACTGAAGAGCAGGATATCATCAACAGGTGAGTCACTGTGGAGAGAAAGGAGCTGGCAATTAGCAGACAGCTGAGTGGCCAGCTTTTTTTTTTTTTTACTTGGAAAAAACCAACTTTATTGATATAAAATACATTTTACAAGCCATTTGGGTACCCAAATGCAAGGAAAGTCAAGAACATAACATAACAGCAAAATTCAATAAGCAAAAGTTTTGTAGGATGTGTATTCTTATATCTGTAGGTGTAGTGAATCGATTAGTCCATTAATCCAACCTGTAAACAATTTGTGCCCCAGATACAGAGAAACACCTCACCGGTTATGACCCAACTAAACACAGGTCTCCCCATCCCCCAACCATCTGTCCCATATCTTAGAATATTTTTGCGAAGATCCCCTGTGTGCATAGATCAGTTTCTTGAATGGTAGGGTATCGTTTATTGCTTTTTGACACATCTGCATCGTGGGGGGTACATTCTGCATCCATCTCTGAGCTATCACCTTACGTGCCAAAAATATAGTTTGAGAGATGAATATTGCGTGATACTTATGCACCTCTACATCTGGCAGTAACCCCAATATACATAACTTAGGGTCCAACACCACAAGGGACCCCATATTGTCATGGAGGAAATGGATAACCTGTGCCCAAAATGTCTGAACAGGGGGGCAGCTCCATATGAGATGGTAAAATGAACCTGGATCAGCTCTGCACAAGCGACACGTTGGATCCGGCGTGTGCTGGAACTTCGCCAATCTCAACGGTGTCAGATAAGCCTTATGAACAATATATATTTGTGTCAGTCTATCTGACATCTTGGGAGATACTGTCTTGGTTCCTTCTAAGATCTCGTTCCAGTCAGTGTCATCTATAGGTCCTATTGCATCTTAGCTTTATGTGACACAACTGCTACTCCCCTTTGTCTAATTGTGTAGTACAGGAGTGATATCAGCTTTGAGGGGTCATCTCCTAGAATTATACCCAACACAGGGGGAGGCTCCATTTCCATACTCGGTAATTGGGTTTTAAGCGCGTGGCGGAGCTGCAAGTATTTGAATGCTAGATGGTGTGGAAGGGAAAACTCCTCCTTAAGTGTCTGGAATTGCTTACCACTTGACGACCGCCTCACGCCGATGTACGTCGGCAAGGTGGCACGGACAGGCAAAATCACGTACATGTACGTGATTTGCCTTCCGCAGGTGGGGGGTCCGATCGGTCCCCCCCCGGTGCCCGAGGCAGTCGCCATTTGTTCCCGGGTGATGAGAGGTCAGGGGGAGGCCATCCATTGTTGGCCACCCCCTCCCGATCGCTCCCGGCGAATGAGAATGCTTCCTTTCCCTCTGTAATGTAAACAGAGGGAAAGGAAGTGATGTCATCCCTCCTCGAGTTGGTCTTTTTGATCCGGCGCCGAGGAGAGAAGACATCAAGTAAGTCTGCACAATACTACACATCCAGTAGAACACGCCAGGCACACTTGTCACCCCCCATCACCCCCCGATCACCCCCTGATCACCCCCCTGTACCCCCTGTCACTCTGACACCAATAGCATTTTTTTTTTTTGCATTGGTGTCAGTTTGTGTCAGTTAAAAGTTTTAGGGCAGTTAGGTTAGCCCCCTTTAGGTCTAGGGTACCCCCCCTTAGGTCCAGGGTACCCCCCTAACCCCCCCTAATAAAAGTTAACCCCTTGATTACCCGCCGTCACCAGTGTCGCTAAGCGATCGTTTTTCTGATCGCTGTATTAGTGACACAGGTGACGCTAGTTAGGGAGGGAAGTATATAGGTTCGCTGTCAGTGTTTTATAGCGACAGGGACCCCCATATACTACCTGCTAAAGGTTTTAACCCCCTGATTGCCCCCTAGTTAACCCTTTCACCAGCGATCACCGTATAAGTGTTACGGGTGACGCTGGTTAGCTAGTTTGTTTTTTGTAGTTTATTACAGTTTATTACAGTTTATTATAGTTTTAGGGCACCCGCCGTTTATTACCCTATAAAGGTTTAACCCCCTAATTGCCCGGCGGTGATAGAAGTTAAGTTTTTAGGATCAGATAAGGTCTGCGTCGCCCCAGGCAGCGTCAGGTTAGCGCCAGTACCGCTAAAACCCACGCACGCAGCATACACCTCCCTTAGTGCTATAGTATCTGAGCGGATCGATATCTGATCCGATCAGATCTATACTCCCCAGCAGTTTAGGGTTCCCTGAAACGCAGTGTTAGCGGGATCAGCCCAGATACCTGCTAGCACCTGCGTTTTGCTCCTCGGCCCAGCCCTGCCCAGCCCACCCAAGTGCAGTATCGATCGATAACTGTCACTTACAAAACACTAAGCACACATAACTGCAGCGTTCGCAGAGTCAGGCCTGATCCCTGCGATCGCTAACAGTTTTTTGGTAGCGTTTTGAATCAGTCGCTGACAGTCAGGAGCTTTTTTGCCTGTGAGTCTCACTAGTGTACCCCTAAATTTAGAGCCCAAAATGGCAAATAGAAGGTACACTAGTGAAGAGGCCTACACGTTTCTGAGTATGACAGATAGTGAAGAGGAAGTCACTCATCTGTCAAGTTCAGGCTCAGAATACGAACCTGTAGAGGACAGCGGCTCCATGACAGATAGCTCTGACGACAGAGTTGTGGTCCCTGCTAAGGTCAGGCGTACCAGACCCCAATATTCTTCTGTCCTTGAAGTGCAAGAACCACAGGGCTCTCGTATGGAGCAGAGCAGTACTAGCGCCGCTACTCCTTCTGGTGAACTGGCAAGCACCAGCGGCCTAGTACACCCTGGTCATACATCCAGCACTGCAGTATCACGTGGTGACGTGGCGAGTCCCATAAGTGCAGTTCAAGCTGGCGAGGTGGCTAGCACTAGTAGTGTCCCGCTGCCACCAAGAAGACAAAGACAGGCCCGTCGTGCCCATAGTGCCCTTCCTGCTGCATTGGCCAATCCGAATTGGGAACCCACCACTTCTGCAGCACCCGTACTTCCCCCTTTCACTGGCCAACCCGGAATTCAGGTGGAAACAGTTGACTTTACGCCACTGGATTTTTATTCGCTGTTTTTCACCGAAGATCTCTATAGATCTATTGTGGACCAAAGCAATTTATACGCTGGTCAACACATCGCCACTAATCCCCAGTCCTCCCTTGCCAGAGATTGGAGACCAATTACGGTCTCCGAATTTAAGACCTTTCTGGGCCTTTCCCTCCTCATGGGGTTGAATAAAAAGAGTAAGTTGCGGTCATATTGGTCCACTGACCCAATTTACCATTCACCCTTGTTCTCTGCTTCCATGGCCAGGGCACGATATGAGCAGATTTTGCGGTTCATGCACTTCAACGACAATGAACTCTGTCGTCCTCGTGGAGACCCTGCATACGATCGGCTCTACAAAATTCGGCCCCTCGTAAACCACTTCAACCAACGTTTTGCAGACTTGTTTACCCCCCATCAAGTTGTCTGCGTTGATGAGTCCCTGATTAAGTTTTCTGGCCGCTTGTCATTCAAGCAGTACCTTCCCAGCAAGCGTGCCAGATACGGGGTCAAGATGTATAAGCTCTGTGACAGGGCCACAGGCTATACATGTAGATTTATGGTTTACGAGGGAAAAGATAGTCACGTAGAGCCGACAAACTGCCCTGACTACATAGGAAGCGCTGGCAAGATAGTGTGGGACTTGGTGTCACCCTTATTCGGAAAGGGGTACCACTTGTATGTGGACAATTATTATACGAGCGTGCCACTTTTTAGTCACTTGTTTGATCAGCAGATTGGAGCATGTGGCACCGTGCGACCTAATCGCCGGGGCTTTCCCCAGTGGCTTGTAGATTCCCGTCTTAGGCTGGGGGAGAGAGCCTGCTTGAAGTATAATAATTTGCTCGCTATGAAGTGGAGGGATAAGAAGAATGTTTTCGTTCTCACCTCCCCTCATGCAGACACGACGACCCAAATTCCTACGGCGACTGGTGTTGTGGAGAAACCCCTCTGTGTCCACGAATACAACCTTAATATGGGAGGGGTGGACCTCAACGACCAGCTGTTGGCACCGTACCTAGTTGCCCGTAAGGCCAGACGCTGGTACAAAAAAGTGTCTGTATACTTATTTCAATTGGCTTTGCTGAATGCTCATGTGCTATACAGAGCTTCAGGACAGACTGGATCCTTCCTTAAATTCCAGGAAGAGATCGTCAGAGCCCTTCTGTTTCCAGACGGTGCTCTACCTCACCTTCCCCAACCAAATGCAGTAAGCCGGCTGCATGAGCGGCATTTTCTTTATGCCATCCCGAGTACCCCTACCCAACGAGCCCCCCAAAAAAGATGTCGTGTCTGCAGCAAGCGCGGATTTAGGCGTGACACCCGGTGTTATTGTCCCTCCTGTCCTGGCAATCCTGGTCTTTGCATGGGTGAATGCTTTGAACGCTACCATACATTAGTTGAGTATTAGCGTAGGGTTCAGCACTGCACAGACTAGGCACACTAACACAGGGTCTCCCAAGATGCCATTGCATTTTGAGAGACCCAAACCTGGAACGAGTTACAAAAGTTAAAAGTTACTAAAAAAACAAGTGTAAAAAAAAAAAATAAAAAAAAAATTAAAAAAAATAAAAACACAAAAAAAAATATAAAATAAAAAAACCAAAAATAGTTGTTGTTTTATTGTTCTCTCTCTCTCTATTCTCTCTCTATTGTTCTTCTCTTTTTTACTCTATTCTATTCTGCAATGTTTTATTGTTATTATGTTTTACCATGTTTCCTTTTCAGATTTTTTATACTTTACCGTTTACTGTGTTTTGTTGGTAACCATTTTATTGTTTTCAGGTACGCCATTCAGTTGCAGCGCGGATTTATTTATCTTGACAGCAACAGCGTTTGCTCCCACGATATCTAAAGCCGTGACTCCAGCGCTGTCGGAGGTGATTTCACCACCACAGTTACATACTTCAGCATATATGCCGAAGCGTGGGGGCAGCAGTGGGTGGAGGAGCAATTTGCTCCTGCCTTTTGCGGGAGGATGCCCCCATGCTTCGGCATATATATATTTTAGGCACAGGTTGGGTTAAATGTTTTATTTTTTACTATGTTTTTTTTTTTGTATTTGCTTTGCAGGTATGGTAAGTCTTACTGTTATACTGTAATGTTACTTTGTTTTATTGTTAATCATCATTTGCTTAGCAGGTACGCCATTCAGTTGCAGCGCGGATTTATTTATCTTGACAGCAACAGCGTTTGCTCCCACGATATATAAAGCCGTGACTCCAGCGCTGTCGGAGGTGATTTCACCACCACAGTTACATACTTCAACATATATGCCGAAGCGTGGGGGCAGCAGTGGGTGGAGGAGCAATTTGCTCCTGCCTTTTGCGGGAGGATGCCCCCATGCTTCGGCATATATATATTTTAGGCACAGGTTGCGTTAAATGTTTTATTTTTTACTATGTTTTTTTTTTTTTGTATTTGCTTTGCAGGTATGGTAAGTCTTACTGTTATACTGTAATGTTACTTTGTTTTATTGTTAACCATCATTTGCTTAGCAGGTACGCCATTCAGTTGCAGCGCGGATTTATTTATCTTGACAGCAACAGCGTTTGCTCCCACGATATATAAAGCCGTGACTCCAGCGCTGTCGGAGGTGATTTCACCACCACAGTTACATACTTCAGCATATATGCCGAAGCGTGGGGGCAGCAGTGGGTGGAGGAGCAATTTGCTCCTGCCTTTTGCGGGAGGATGCCCCCATGCTTCGGCATATATAAACGGTGCATGTATGCCCATCATTAGAAGTGGGTGGATGAAGGGAGGTATTCTAATGGTGGGCATACCCACCGATCAATATCTTTTTTTCGTTCAGCCCTCAGGCTGCATGAAAAAAAAGTTTACAATATATGCCTAACAAGGACCAGCAACGTACTGGTATGTTGCTGGACTTTGAGTGGTTATACCAGAATGATGCCTGCAGGTTTAGGTATCATCTTGGTATCATTCTTTTCAGCCAGCGGTCGGCTTTCATGTAAAAGCAATCCTAGCGACTAATTAGCCTCTAGACTGCTTTTGCAAGCAGTGGGAGGGAATGCCCCCCCTCCCCCACCGTCTTCCATGTTTTTCTCTGGCTTTCCTGTCCCAACAGGGAACCTGAAAATGCAGCCGGTGATTCAGCCAGCTGACCATAGAGCTGATCAGAGACCAGAATGGCTCCAAACATCTCTATGGCCTAAGAAACCGGAAGCTATGAGCATTTCATGACTTAGATTTCGCCGAATGTAAACAGCGCCATTGGGAAATTGGGAAAGCATTTTATCACACCGATCTTGGTGTGGTCAGATGCTTTGAGGGCAGAGGAGAGATCTAGGGTCTAATAGAGCCCAATTTTTTAAAAAAAGAGTACCTGTCACTACCTATTGCTATCATAGCCATGAAAGGAACAGTTTAAAAATAAGAAAAAAAAGCAAAAAAATAATAAAGAAAAAAAAAAAAAAAAAAAAGCACCCCTGTCCCCCCCTGCTCTCGCGCAAAGGCGAATGCAAGCGTCGGTCTGGCGTCAAATGTAAACAGCAATTGCACCATGCATGTGAGGTATCACCGCGAAGGACAGAACGAGGGCAGTAATTTTAGCAGTAGACCTCCTCTGTAAATCTAAAGTGGTAAGCTGTAAAGGCTTTTAAAGGCTTTTAAAAATGTATTTATTTTGTCGCCGCTGCGCGTTTGTGCGCAATTTTAAAGCATGTCATGTTTGGTATCCATGTACTCGGCCTAAGATCATCTTTTTTATTTCATCAAACATTTGGGCAATATAGTGTATTTTAGTGCATTAAAATTTAAAAAAGTGTGTTTTTTCCCCAAAAAATGCGTTTGAAAAATCGCTGCGCAAATACCGTGTGAAAAAAAAAAATGAAACACCCACCATTTTAATCTGTAGGGCATTTGCTTTAAAAAAATATATAATGTTTGGGGGTTCAAAGTAATTTTCTTGCAAAAAAAAATTATTTTTTCATGTAATCAAAAAGTGTCAGAAAGGGCTTTGTCTTCAAGTGGTTAGAAGAGTGAGTGATGTGTGACATAAGCTTCTAAATGTTGTGCATAAAATGCCAGGACAGTTCAAACCCCCCCCAAATGACCCCATTTTGGAAAGTAGACACCCCAAGCTATTTGCTGAGAGGCATGTCGAGTCCATGGAATATTTTATATTGTGACACAAGTTGCGGGAAAGAGACAAATCTTTTTTTTTTTTTTTTTGCACAAAGATGTCACTAAATGATATATTGCTCAAACATGCCATGGGAATATGTGAAATTACACCCCAAAATACATTCTGTTGCTTCTCCTGAGTATGGGGATACCACATGTGTGGGACTTTTTGGGAGCCTAGCCGCGCACGGGACCCCGAAAACCAAGCCCCGCCTTCAGGCTTTCTAAGGGCGTAAATTTTTGATTTCACTCTTCACTGCCTAGCACAGTTTCGGAGGCCATGGAATGCCCAGATGGCACAACCCCCCCCCCCCAAATGACCCCATTTTGGAAAATAGACACCCCAAGCTATTTGCTGAGAGGTATAGTGAGTATTTTGCAGACCTCACTTTTTGTCACAAACTTTCGAAAATTGAAAAAAGAAAAAAAAAATACATTTTTCTTGTCTTTCTTCATTTTCAAAAACAAATGAGAGCTGCAAAATACTCACCATGCCTCTCAGCAAATAGCTTGGGGTGTCTACTTTCCAAAATGGGGTCATTTGGGGGGGGTTTGTGCCATCTTGGCATTTTATGGCCTTCAAAACTGTGATAGGTAGTGAGGAGTGGGATCACAACTTTACGCCATTAGAAATCCTGAAGCCGGTGCTTGGTTTTCGGGGCCCCGTATGCGGCTAGGCTCCCAAAAAGTCACACACATGTGGTATCCCCGTACTCAGGAGAAGCAGCAGAATATATTTTGGGGTGTAATTCCACATATGCCCATGGCATGTTTGAGCAATATATCATTTAGTGACAACTTTGTGCAAAAAAAAAAAAATTGTCACTTTCCCGCAACTTGTGTCAAAATATAAAATATTCCATGGACTCAACATGCCTCTCAGCAAATAGCTTGGGGTGTCTACTTTCCAAAATGGGGTAATTTGGGGGGGTTTTGTGCCATCTGGGCTTTGTATGGCCTTCCAAACTGTGATAGGCAATGAGGAGTGAAATCACAACTTTATGCCCTTAGAAATCCTGAAGGCGGTGCTTGGTTTTCGGGGCCCCGTATTCGGCTAGGCTCCCAAAAAGTCCCACACATGTGGTATCCCCATACTCAGGAGAAGCAGCTAAATGTATTTTGGGGTGCAATTCCACATATGCCCATGGCCTGTGTGAGAAATATATCATTTAGTGACAACTTTGTGCAAAAAAAAAAGAAATTGTCACTTTCCCGCAACTTGTGTCAAAAAATAAAATATTCCATGGACTCAACATGCCTCTCAGCAAATAGCTTGGGGTGTCTACTTTCCAAAATGGGGTCATTTGGGGGGGGGGGGTTTGTGCCATCTTGGCATTTTATGGCCTTCAAAACTGTGATAGGAAGTAAGGAGTGAAATCAAAAATTTATGCCCTTAGAAATCCTGAAGGCGGTGCTTGGTTTTCGGGGCCCCGTAAAAGTCTCCCAAAAAGTCGGCTAGGCTCCCAAAAAGTCCTAAACATGTGGTATCCCCATACTCAGGAGAAGCAGCAGAATGTATTTTGGGGTGTAATTCCACATATGCCCATGGCATGTTTGAGCAATATATCATTTAGTGACAACTTTGTGCAAAAAAAAAAAAAAGTGTAATGCCGCGTACACACGGTCGGACTTTTCGTCTACAAAAGTCCGACAGCCTGTCCGACAGACTTCCGGCGGACTTCCGGCGGACTTTCGGCGGACTTGCAGCAGACTTTCTAACGAACGGACTTGCCTACACACGACCACACAAAAGTCCGACGGATTCGTACGTGATGACGTACACCGGACTAAAATAAGGAAGTTCATAGCCAGTAGCCAATAGCTGCCCTAGCATGGGTTTTTGTCCGTCGGACTAGCACACAGACGAGCGGATTTCGGGGTCCGTCGTAGTTACGACGTAAAGATTTGAAGCATGTTTCAAATCTAAAGTCCGTCGGATTTGAGGCTGAAAAAGTCTGCTGAAAGTCCGGAGAAGCCCACACACGATCGGATTACCAGCCAGCTTTAGTCCGTCGGCGTCCGTTGGACTTTTGTAGATGAAAAGTCCGACCGTGTGTACGCGGCATTACTTTCCCGCAACTTGTGTCAAAATATAAAATATTCCATGGACTCAACATGCCTCTCAGCAAATAGTTTGGGGTGTCTACTTTCCAAAATGGGGTCATTTGGGGGGGTTTTGTGCCATCTTGGCATTTTATGGCCTTCAAAACTGTGATAGGTAGTGAGGAGTGAAATCACAACATTACGCCCTTAGAAATCCTGAAGGTGGTGCTTGGTTTTCGGGGCCCCGTATGCGGCTAGGCTCCCAAAAAGTCCCACACATGTGGTATCCCCATACTCAGGAGAAGCAGCTAAATCTATTTTGGGGTGCAATTCCACATATGCCCATGGCCTGTGTGAGAAATATATCATTTAGTGACAACTTTGTGCAAAAAAAAAAAAAATTTTACTTTCCCGCAACTTGTGTCAAAAAAGAAAGTATTCCATGGACTCAACATGCCTCTCAGCAAATAGCTTGGGGTGTCTACTTTCCAAAATGGGGTCATTTGGGGGGGTTTTGTGCCATCTGGGCATTTTATGGCCTTCAAAACTGTGATAGGTAGTGAGGAATGAAATCAAAAATTTATGCCCTTAGAAATCCTGAAGGCGGTGATTGGTTTTCGGGGCCCCGTACGTGGCTAGGCTCCCAAAAAGTCCCACACATATGGTATCCCCATACTCAGGAGAAGCAGCTGAATGTATTTTGGGGTGCAATTCCACATAGGCCCATGGCCTGTGTGAGCAATATTTCATTTAGTGACAACTTTTTGTAAATATTTATTTTTTTTTTGTCATTATTCAATCACTTGGGACAAAAAAAATAAATATTCAATGGGTTCAACATGCCTCTCAGCAATTTCCTTGGGGTGTCTACTTTCCAAAATGGGGTCATTTGGGGGGGTTTTGTACTGCCCTGCCATTTTAGCACCTCAAGAAATGACATAGGCAGTCATAAACTAAAAGCTGTGTAAATTCCAGAAAATGTACCCTAGTTTGTAGACGCTATAACTTTTGCGCAAACCAATAAATATATGCTTATTGACATTTTTTTTACCAAAGACATGTGGCCGAATAAATTTTGGCCTAAATGTATGACTAAAATTGAGTTTATTGGATTTTTTTATAACAAAAAGTAGAAAATATCATTTTTTTTCAAAATTTTCGGTCTTTTTCCGTTTATAGCGCAAAAAATAAAAACGGCAGAGGTGATCAAATGCCATCAAAAGAAAGCTCTATTTGTGGGAAGAAAAGGACGCAAATTTCGTTTGGGTACAGCATTGCATGACCACGCAATTAAAAGTTAAAGCGACGCAGTGCCAAATTGGAAAAAGACCTCTGGTCCTTAGGCAGCATAATGGTCCGGGGCTCAAGTGGTTAAGCCCGGATGCGGAAAGGACCTGATGGAGATATAGTATTCCATACCTAGCCCAGACTATTGAATCTGGAATCGTTTCCAATTCTGGCATCATATTATTAAGCCACAATGGGGTGTGTGAATGAAACTTCCCCACATTTTGCTTTTTAAGAGAAATTTCCCAAATTCTTTGGTGATGCATCAACATGCCCGAGTTGTACAGCGCAGTGGGGCCTGGTGCTTTTTTCCCACGTAGGATAGCCTGAATTGGTGTAAACGTCGGGTGTCCCGGTTTGTCACAGACCAAAGATCTATATCTCTGCATTTCCGACGTGTGAAAGTGGTACATATGGGAAAGTTGTGAGGCTAGGTAATAATCCTGCAAATCCAGGAGGGCTACGCCCCCCATGTCTGTGGGGTTCTTTAGGGTTTGCCAGGCTAGTTTGTGTCTGCTTTGCCCCCAGACAAATGAGTTTAAAATAGCTTCCATCTGTTTGAAAAATTTTAAGGGGATGTATAGAGGGGCATGCCATACCAGATATAAAATCTTGGGTAGTATAATCATCTTAATTAAGTTTACACGGCCCATCACCCCCATAGGCAGTCTAGACCATGTCTGCATTTTACTTTTCAGTAAATTAAACAAGGGAGCTATATTTAAAGGTGTGTAATCTACCAGATCTCTAGTCACCTCCACCCCCAAGTATTTAATCTTGGATACCCTGGCAAGTGGTAATGGAGGGGACATGAGGGGAGGAGGGAACACATCTATTGGAAGAATCTGGGACTTGTCCCAGTTTATATGCAGACCCGAGTATCCCCCCATTTGTTCGCTTAGTTTTAAAGCAGCCTGGAGTGATGGTCCCTGATCCGCAAGGTATAGTATGGTGTCGTCGGCATACATTCCTATTTTATCGACTGTGGGGCCTCGGCGCAGACCCTGAATATCAGGGTGTGCTCTGATAGCAATGGCCAGTGGTTCAGCCGCCAGCGCATACAGTAAAGGGAAGAGGGGACATCCCTGTCTGGTACCCCTCTCTAGTGGAAACTGCTCCGAGAGCCAGCCATTCACAAAGATTCTCGCTTTGGGTGTCTGATATAGGAGCTGTACCCATTTAATGAAGCGTGACCCAAATCCGTAATTTTGTAAGCATTCCCACAAATATGGCCACTCAATGGAATCGAAGCCTTAGCGGTATCTAACGCCACCACTACCCTCATTCCTGAGTTATCATGACGGGCTTGAATATTCATATAGAGTCGCCTGATATTCATGGCTGTGTTTTTTCCCGGCATAAATCCCGTTTGGTCCGTGTGAATTAATGTTAGGATATCGGTGTTTAACCTAGAGGCCAGGATTTTAGCTAAGATTTTGATATCTACCTGCAGGAGTGATATCGGCCTGTAGGACTCAGGGAAGTGCGGGTCTTTTCTCGGTTTGGGGAGGACTATAATTTGGGCTTCCTGCATAGATTCAGGGAGTGAGTTCTGATCAAAAATGGATTGGTATAATTCTTTCAGCCTTGGGACCAAGATATCTATATATGTTACATAAAATTCCAGAGGTGGTCCGTCCATCCCCGGGGCTTTAGATTTGGCTAGCTGTGCTATTGCTTCTGTAATTTCATGTTCAGTAATAGGTGCGTCCAGAAGCTCAACTTGCTCTTGGTGCAGTTGGGGGAACTGTATGGAAGATAAGTATAAACGGATCTCCCTTTGAGTGTATGTGCACTGAGATTTGTATAAATTGTCATAGAATTGTCTAAATCGGGCTGCCACTTGTCCCGGGTCTGTTATTTTACGTCCGCCTGGGTCCGCAAGTGACACTACGACTGGGGGCTTCTCGTCCATGTGGGCCAAGTACGCCAACAGTCTCCCAGCCCTCTCTCCCTGTTCGTATACCCTCTGTTTACAAAAAAAGACACGTTGTTTTGCCTTCTCTATATGTAGTTGTGTGACTAAGCGTGTCTGCAGTTTCACTCTGTCCAAGTTTTCACAGGATGGGTTGGAACTGTAGGCCACCTCTAAGTCCCGTAGTTTGTCAGACGCGAGTTGGAGTATGGTGTTAGACTCTCGTTTTAGCCTATTTATTCTGGAGGACAAGATCCTACGAGCATGGTTTTTAAAGTCGTCCCAGTGTGTGTTAAGGGCATAAGGTCTCTGTGTCTTTTCGAAAAAGAAGAGCAGCTCCCTAGCTATGGAATCATGGTCCGATAGAAGGGATAGCCAGTGAGGGTTTAGACGCCAAAGCCTATCAGGAGAGGCTATCCTCAGAGATGCCGTCAGCCAACACGGAGAATGATCTGATAGGATCCTAGGAGCAAATCCTGAGCCTGTGACCTTGGACAATAGGGCCCTGGAAACAAGTATATAATCAATCCTGGACATAGTATTATGGCTTACTGAGCGGCAGGTGTATGCTCTGGTCGTGGGATTTGCATGTCTCCATGTGTCAAATAGGGTAAAGTCCGTCAGTGTGCGATATAGCCTAGTGTGCAATGGTTTGCCCCGACTGGGTTCAGCCTGTACTGGCCTGTCCAGGGATGGAGTCATTGTGTAATTGAAGTCCCCCAACCACACTGCTGGTATGGAAGGGTATTGCGCTATAAATGCAAGGCCTTCTGTAACCACATCCGACCTGTATGGAGGGGGGATATAACTAGCCAATATCAGCAAGGGTTCTCCTCCCACAAGTGAATGCAGAAAGAGGTACCTACCCTGACGATCTGACACCATGGAAACCAACTCAAAAGGTGTGGATTTCGCTATCAATGTCCTGCTGTCCTTTTAATCTTGTCTCTCAAGCCCCGCACATTCCACAACATAAATTTAATGTCCGCCATGGTGCTTGTTTACATATATATTACATTTGCATCGGCAGGGCAGCTCCCCTCTCAATACCCGTAATATCACCATCCTTTCGTGACCCATTAAACATACTGCATATATATTAAGTGCTTGTTCAGAAACATTCCAAGTATATAACAATTGCACAACGGTGCTAACATTCCCAATGCGCAGATCAAGGTATCTGGCATTTTCCTTCCCTCCCAGCTTCTCACCTCCCCAACTTGGTGGAAGCATACATTCCCTTGCAACCTGTATATGATTCAACTTCCAGCCATCAACAGTGCTGGGACAAGGTAATTTAGGGCCCAGGGCAAAGACACCAAACTGCGCCCCCCCCCCCTCCAAAAAAAAAATTAAAAAATTGAGCACTAATCGGCATACTTAGCCCCAAACACAAATAATACCCCCTATCATCCTTACTAGCATAAATTCTCCCCCCCAATCCCCATTTCTAACAGCCCCAATATTTCCTATCTCCTAGCACAAATCTCCCCCCCAACACTTCTTGTAGCACAATCCCCCCCAAATCCCCCTCCTAGCACAAATCCCCCCCCCATCTCCACGGCACAAATCCTCTCTCCTGGCACAAATTCTCTTTCCCCCACAGAACAAATCCTCCCTCCCAGCACAAATCTTACCCCTGTCACCCCCCAAAATCCCCCTCCCAGAACAAATCTTACCCCTGTCACCCCCCAAAATCCCCCTCCCAGCACAAATCTTACCCCTGTCACCCCCCAAAATCCCCCTCCCAGCACAAATCTTACCCCTGTCACCCCCCAAAATCCCCCTCCCAGCACAAATCTTACTCCTGTCACCCCCCAAAATCCCACTCCCACCACAAATCTTACCCCTGTCACCCCCCAAAATCCCCCTCCCAGCACAAATCTTACCCCTGTCACCCCCCAAAATCCCCCTCCCAGCACAAATCTTACCCCTGTCACCCCCCAAAATCCCCCTCCCGGAACAAATCTTACCCCTGTCACCCCCCAAAATCTCCCTCCTAGCACAAATCCTCCCCCCAAATTTCCCCTCTAGAACAAATACCCCCAATCATCCCTAGCATAAATTCTTCCCCCCAATCCCCATTTCTAACAGCCCCAATATTTCCTATCCTAGCACAAATCCCCCCCCAATCACCTCTTCTAGCACAACCCCCTCCTCCCAAATACCCCTACTAGAAAAAAAATCTTATCCTGGCACCCCTCAAATTCCCCATCCCAGCAGAACCCCCCCCAGAATTCCCTTCCTAACACAACAGCACAAATACACCCCCCTCCCCCATATCATTCCCACCTAGAAGTAATGATTTCCTCCCTACAAATACTCTCATTCCTCCCCTTGTGTCCTCAGTGCAGCTCTCCCTTCCCTCAGCTTGGCAGCAGCTTTCCTCACACACAGACCTCAGATACAGTGCAGCACAGCGCTATGTGATGCCCATCTTCTGACTTTCCTCCTCATGTTGTCCTGTCAGAGCTGAGGAGGAGCCGATTTCTAAACTTGCCTGTGCGGCAGCAATCGGGAGGGATATCACTGCTGAAGGGGACCAGGATCACGGCTCAGAGATGCCCGCCTCCCACCCACACTGCATTGCACTTCCAGCTAGAGCCAGGCTCCTCGGCTCCTCTAGGTTGCAGCGCCGCCACAGCTCTCCTCGATCCTCTGAGTCCTCCCACCCCGCCTCCGGCCGTAAGTGACCTCAGGCCGCTGGCCGGGACTATGAGGCTGCTCCATAGGGGGAGTGAATAGTGAAGCTGACAGGGAAGGGAAGTGAAACCAGGGCTTGTTGTGCTGGATGCAGGAGCGCACTCGGCACACTTACAGACAATTTTTCAGGTACAGCGGCACTGGCTAGTGTGTATAATGACAGGTGTGAAGCACATTGCCGGCACTTCACCTGCGCCCCCCCCTCCTATAGAAAGTCGTAGCGCCCAGGGCATCTGCCCCTTCCACCCCTGCCTTGTACCGGCCCTGGCCATCAACATTGGCTGGAGGTACAGATCTTTGAAATTGCTGAGCTGTAGAAATCAGAACAAAAGGGCAAAAAAGGAGAAAAAAATAAGGGTTGCAAACATTACGGGGGGCGATTTTCCACTGTGTGAAGCATGGAAAGGACACGTGGCAAATCTTATGTGTCTCTTTTCCTGTCTGAGTGGTACTCGCGCTGCAAGGATACACAGTCATCCTGGTAAAGTAGTGTTGTGGGGCCTCAGCCCTATAAAAGTCTCCTGAAATGTGCCACGCTGTGGGGATATTATAGTATTCAGGGTAGTAAATTCTGTGGGTCTCATCCCCAAAGTCTCATGTCCAGAGGTATCAACACGCTGTACGCCACCTCCCCTCCAAAGTGTCCAACCTAGGCAGTGGGTCTCTTGACTTCAAAATGGGGGAGATTTCAGACTCCCAAGGGGGGGGGGGTGAGGCCTTTGTATAGAAAATGAGCGGTAATGTAGAACTATCTCCCCACAGCGGAAGTTACTGATAAAGCAAAGATGGGGCCCACCAACCTCTGTCAATGTCAACAGTACTCACATTAACTGGCCGATTGCCCGATCATCCATTCGGATGTCCACGTCGATCCAACCACTGTGCTGCTTCCCTGGGGTCCTCAAAAAATAGGACTTTACCATCATCCTCCACTCTCAGTCTGGCCGGAAACAGCATGGCATATTTTAGATGTATCACCCTAAGCCGCCCTCTTAACATCTTGGAACTGTGCGCGCTTTCTTTGGACTTCATTGGAGAAATCAGGAAACACTGCAACCTGATTGTTGCCCAGGGTGATATTGTCTTTCTCTCTGGTCAGCTGCAGGATTTTATCTCTGTCTTTAAAGTTAAGAAATTTGGCAATAAAGGTTCTGGGGGGGCACCCACAGGTGGAGGTTTAGCTGGGATTCTGTGCGCCCGTTCCACTGCGAACATAACGGAAAAGGCCTCTCTTCCAAAATGATTGATCAGAAGGGATTCCAAGTATTCTGCCGGATTGGTGCCTTCCACCTTTTCAGGTAAACCGATAAACCGGAGGTTACATCGCCGCAAACTATTCTCCATATCATCCTGGTGTGCGTGTAGTTGATGAATCTGGCGCTGTAGGTCCTCCGTGGTGTGGCACAGGGGGTGCAGGATGTCCTCTGCCGCTCCAATGCGCGTCTCAGCTTCAGTCACCCTATCCTTCACTTTGGATAAGTCTTGGTGCAGGAGGGAAATGTCAATCTTGACCTCATCTATTTTGGCAGTGAGTGTTCCCTGCAACGATACAATGGCATCTAAGACCTTGGCCGTGTCCGTGCTCTGATGGACCTCCGCTGAGCACGCGCTATCTCCTTCTTTGGCCTGCGGATCTTGGTCCTGATGGCGGTATTTTGCCAGCTTGTCCACCGCCTCAGAGGTCCTCTTCGGCGGTGACATAGTCCGCCACTGCTCCGGTATATCTCTCACCAGGCCTACTTTAGACTCAGCAAGATGGCCGCTGATCTGGATAATTGGGTTCGGAACTGCGTTCCGTTCACAAGATGGCTTCAGACTATAGGTGTATCTTGTTGGCAAGGGCAGACTGCCAAAAGACCCCTCTAAGATGGGTTCAGACCTGCGGTATACAGATAAGCCAGGAATACTCACCAGGAAAGCACCGGGTGTAGCAAGATGGCCGTCGGTCCGGATCACAGGCCAGTTCCGCGGTCCCTCCTGGGATTGATTTCAGTCTTGGGTGCGCTTTGATAGCCTCCTCAGGCAGTCCAGAGGTGGTCCCAGGACAGGGGCCAGTCCCTGGCTATCAGGGGCGCCCGAAAGTCTCGTCCAGGCCACCGTCGGGTGCAGCAAGATGGCCGCCGCTCCGGGGACTAGGCCGAAGCCGCGGCCTTTCCTAGGGCTAATAGCGGTCCGGGATCCTCGGGCAGTGTTTTAATCGGTCAGCAGGCTCCAGATGTAGTGCAGGAAGCAGGATTTATCCCCAGGGGTGTTCCAAAGTGCTCGATGGCAAGGATGTCCACAGGATGACAAAAACGGAGTTTGGGTCAGCGGAGCTCACACAGCCTGTGACCTACTCCATAGCTTACCAGGCCACGCCCCCTGAGCGGCCAGCTTTGAGAAGGAAGGGCTGAGCCCAGCCCTGACAATAGGACAGCCAGTGCACTATGAAAATTCCCCCTACAAGCTTTAACCAGGCACTGATAGAAGTCACAAGACTGCTATATACTGCTGATGAGAAAAGGTATTTAGAAGTGTATATTTACTAAATTGATTGCATTTCCATGTTCTGTTTACTGTGTGAGATCAGATAAGGTGAATGCAGGGTCCTGGGTTTAATAACACTTTGATTAAACAAGCTGAAGTTCCTAGCCGAAGTTCCATGCAGTTCTTCAGTTCTCCCTGTATGTATATTGTGGAGAGTCAGCCTGGGGCAGGGGCTAGGAGGTTGTTAATTTTGGAGTAATAAGTAAGAGAGCATAGAGACACAAGGCATTTTTGTGTTGTGTCTGAGGTGGACAGAGCTGTGTAAAAAGCTGACACACTGGGCTGTCTGAGAGACTTGAATGTCTTGCACTCTTACTCCTGGTAGGCCATGTGCACTGAACTGATGATGCAAAGCACATACCTTGATGTGTTGTGCAACTGTGCTTACCCTAAAAAAGTAATTAAGCTGGCCGTAGATGGTTCGGATCTTGGCCAGTTCAGCAGGAACCAGTCAAGATTTGATCTCTCTATGCGTAGGCTGATTGTTCCCAGGGCTATCCATCAATCAACTTGAGTACAACCAGCATGTCGGCTTTATCCACTAATAATAAACACTGTATTCTCCCAGCAGGGACGGCTCTCCTCGCTACCCTGCCGAGAGAACACAATAGCTCCACGGGAGCGATTCACCCATCAGCACTGATTGTGTTGATGAGGGGAATCAAGTGATTTTCTTCCCTGCACCCCCCCGTGGCTGCAGGAGAGAAAATTGTATAATCTATGGCCCGCCTTACTTGTTTTGTTTACACTGAAGGAAAAGTCTGTTTTTTATTTGCTAACAGATAAAGTCAACTTTTAGTTTTCTGAAATATGTGGCGGACACATGTTGTCTCATCAGATCCTGACAATATACTATTTCTGTTTACACCTTTTGAAAAGAAAAATAAATGCTACACAACACAAAATGCCTTGTGTCTCTATGCTCTCTTACTTTTTACTACAAACAGCCTATGTGCAGTCTGTCTACATGCACTCGCTCAAACATCACCTGCACATGGTCACTCAGAGCAGGCTTTGTGATAGTGAAAATGCTTGACCATGCCTGAGCAATGTATGTTGGCTCAGCTGCATGTAGTCTCAACCTTGGGACAAGGTGGCAATGTAGGAGCTCAATTGGGAGACAGTATTCACCCCATAAAAGCAACCTTCATGACAGCATCACCAGTTATTTCCTCAGATTCAAAAAGCTTACATTTTTGTAATTACCTTTTCATGTTTAAGCTTTTTATTTTAAAGCTTAAACATATGTACTTTAAACCAACCTTGGAAGGGCAATGTACATTGGATGTGAAATGTTCTGTAACACAAAATGAACATGTCCGAAGGCTCTGGTCACTTGCATGGGTCCATTATTTCTAAGGTTAAATGAGTATAGATGTATTTGATCATACAGATGTTTATGTGTGCATAGTGACACAAGATTAAGTAAGTAGAATTTTGAGAGGGAGGACACGAGACTTTTGAAAATCTGGACATTTGTGTATGCTACTGAGAATAAAATAAAAAAGCTTGAACAAATACTATTAGTGAAAAACATATTTATTTTACCATTTAAAGGTTAAAACTGAAAGCGAATGATAAGGTATTTTTAGATAATTACATTTGGAGAATTTCTCTAACTCAATTCAATTTCACACATTTTGCAAATTAACAAGTGAGAATCTGCCCACATTACACCAACACAGGAGAGACAAACAGATATTTGAAAGTAGTTTAGCACCTGGATTCCTGGCTAATAAAGAAAATTCAGATGCTAAGATTGTGCAGTACATCCTTACAGCAGCCAATTAATTTGCATGAAATAAATTAACAAGTCTTAAAAAAAGAATATATATTTTTTTCTCAGCTGTAGGTGTCGATCATGCTGTGAAACACTGCAGCAGCCCTGGCTCCAAACTGCAAGATGATAACATTCATACCAAGAACAGTATGTATCAAATGTTTTTATCCGAGCTTAATTTTTAAAGGGGAAGCAAATAAAAGCTGTAAAGCTGTGTAGCTGTTTCAGAAAGATAAATTAAAACATAGGCTTTTGTTGCATACATTTGTAAATACATGCAAAGCCAAACTACTGTGTCAAGGCACCTCTGCCGTGTGTGTGATTCCTATCTCCCAAATTTAGAAATATATAGATATAAAGATATGTGTGATTTGTACACTGAGCAAAATTATAAATGCAGCACATTTGTGTTTGCCCCTTTTTATTATGAGCTGAACTCAAAGATCAATGACTTTTTCTATGTACACAAAAGGCTTATTTCTCTCAAATATTGTTCACAAATCTGTCTAAATCTGTGTTAGTGAGCACTTCTCCTTTTCCCGAGATAATCCATCCACCTTACAGGTGTGGCATATCTAGATGTTGATTAGACAGCATGATTATTGCACAGGTTTGCTTTAGGCTGGCCACAATAAAAGGCCACTCTAAAATGTGCAGTTTTTTCACACAGCACAATGCCACAGATGTCGCAAGTTTTGAGGTAGCATGCAATTGGCATGCTGACTGCAGGAATGTCCACCAGAGCTGTTGCCCTTGAATTGAATGTTCATTTTTCTACCATAAGCCGTCTCCAAAGGCATTTCAGAGAACTTGGCAGAACATCCAAACAGCCTCACAACCACAGACCACGTGTAAGCACACCAGCCCAGGACCTCCACATCCAGCATCTTTACCTCCAAGATCATCTGAGACCAGCCACCCGGACAGCTGCTGCAAAAATTGGTTTGCATAACCAAAGAATTTCTGCACAAACTGTCAGAAACCATCTCAGGGAAGCTCATCTGCATGATTGTCATCCTCATCGGGGTTTCAACCTGACTGCAGTTCGTAGTCGTAACCGATTTGAGTGGGCAAATGCTCACATTCGATGGCGTCTGGCAATTTGGAGAGGTGTTCTCTTCACGGATGAATCCCAGTTTTCACTGTACAGGGCAGATGGCAGACAGCATGTATGGCGTCATGTGGGTGAGTGGTTTGCTGATGTCAACGTTCTGGATAGAGTGGCCAATGGTGGCGGTGGGGTTATGGTATGGGCAGGCGTATGCTATGGACAACGAACACAGGTGCACTTTATTGATGGCATTTTGAATGCACAGAGATACCGTGATGAGATCCTGAGGCCCATTGCTATGTCATTCATCCACGACCATCACCTCATGTTGCAACATGATAATGCACAGCCCCATGTTGCAAGGATCTGTACACAATTCCTGGAAGCTGAAAACATCCCAGTTCTTGCATGGCCAGCATACTCACCGGACATGTCACCCATTGAGCATGTTTGGAAAGCTCTGGATCGGCATATACAACAGCATGTTCCAGTTCCTGACAATATCCAGCAACTTCGTACAGCCATTGAAGAGGAATAGACCAACATTCCACAGGCCACAATCAACAACCTGATAAACTCTATGCGAAGGAGATGTGCTGCACTGCATGAGGCAAATGGTGGTTACACCAGATACTGACTGGTTCTCGGATCCCTCAGACCCCCCCAATACAGTAAAACTGCACATTTTTGAGTGGCCTTTTATTGTGGCCAACCTAAGGCACACCTGTGCAATAATCATGCTGTCTAATCAGCATCCTGATATGCTACACCTGTGAGGTAGATGGACTATCTCGGCAAGAGAGAAATGCTCACTAACACAGATTTAGACAGATTTGAGAACAATATTTGAGAGATATAGGCCTTCTGTATACATAGAAAAAGTCGTAGATCTTTGCGTTTAGCTCATGATAAATAGGGGCAAACACAAAAATGTGGCGTTTATATATTTGCTCAGTGTATTTTCCCAATTGCAATAGGCAAAAGTTAACCAATTTTCCATACGTGTGTATTTTTTAAAAAAAATCTGTTGCAGGAAAAGTTGTACTTAGGATCTTCTGTATCCTGACTGAACCCTGATTCTGGACAGCCAATGTGATACCGGCTGGTGTGAACCAGCCTTCTTACTAGAAGATGAGTCCTAGCAGCCATTTGTCAGCGTCCGTTGCAGTAGTTTACTGAGCGCTGTAAGGAGCGTTAGTTGCTATACAGTGCTATACTGCACTAAATTACTGTAAATTACAGTGTGGCGGACTACGTATTCTCTGCAATCCTTTTTTAGGACTACCTTTTTGTTTGTATCAGCAACAACTGTAGTGAATGCTTAGTTGCTAGATTCCCCTTGCAGTCTATTTTATGTTTCATTGGGTTTATTTTATTTCACTGTTCATTGTTTTTTAATGTTTCTGCTAGATAAGAAAATAGGTGGGGTTTAGTGCTTCATGGTTAATTTATATTCTGTTTAGGTACATTTATTTAGCTTTCTTTTTTCCTAAGGCCTTATTTATTTTGTTGTTCCCAGTGTATGCTTGTTGCTGACACAGTTAAAGCTCCAAAGCACCATATATTTATTCCCCATATTGCCAAAGCTACAATGTAGGCAATCTTCTTTTAAAAATATATCAGGTAGCCCTAAAGTGAGAGGCAGAGGTTCTGCATGTGGAAGTAGTAGGTGAGCAGGTTTTTTAGAACAAAGCAGTGGATGAGCCATACTACTTGAGGCAGTGCATGTCTGTCTTTTCTATCTTTAAGTGGCCATACAGCTGCAGAACACACAGGAGATAGTTGATTGGCTGACAAAGTCTTCCCCATAGGTACAGAGCAGAAACTTGTCCGAAACGACTGCTAATGCACCATCTTCCGCCACATCCTCAATTTCTGATATTCCTGCTGTAGCCCTGCCAACAGCAGTGAGGAGAGAGCAGAAATATTTGATCACACAATAATGACTTGCTAAGGAGGTTGTTCTTAGACATACGCAAGCATTCCTTATTTCAGATATTGAGGATGAAGAAGATAGCACCAGGACCTTAGAGGGAGAGAGCATCAGGCACAGCGATGCTATAGTTGCTGGAGCTTTTTAGCTGCGCTAAAGTGGGTTAAAAGTGAGAAGCAGGGAGAAGAAACAAAGAGGTTGTTCCTTCTGTACAGAGCCCACAGGGTTGTCAACTCTGGGCCATGAATCTTGGCCGGGATCTGCTGACAAAATCCCACTATGTCTAATTTCAGCAGAAGTTGACTGTGCCTGTAGGAGCCACCCCTCTGCAGTACAATGCAGATGGGTGGACCTAAAGAGGTTAAAGACAAGGAATAATCTGAATCTTACTAGTACCTATTTCACTATTTCTTTTGTTTAAATCATCTGGCAACATTGCCCTACAGGTACATGCTGCAGATATCAGGGCCAATCTACAAAGCTCTACAGAGTTGGCCTTTTAAATAAGTGATCTGCTGGCAGCACCGTTGTAGACTGCAGCTTCCACCTACATCATATAAGCCGTGGTAAAGGCTTCTGGAGTAAGCTCCCATCTGCAAGTTTATGACCTTTGCTACATTACTATGGTAGAAACCCAGTTACCATTGTTTTGCCCAGAAAGCCATCCTTTCCCCTCCCTAACATGTTGAATGTAATGTATCTTTAGCACCTGACCACAGTTCACAGGTCAGGCAAACACACATAGATGAGTAGGCGCTTGCATCAAGCCTAGTATAAGCACACAAGTCTGACGTACATCATGGGGAGTAGGGAAAATAGGGGTGATTACTGAGGCTTGACAGGTCTACAATAAAGTCTGTAATAAAGTCCATTGGGTCCATGCAAAAACACCTTGAGAGGTAGCCCAGGGAAAAGCAAGAAGCAGCTTCTGGAACAACTGAAGAAAAAGCACAGGCGTCAATCTGAGTGTAGTAAGTTAGTGAATTTTAATACACATGTAAAATAAGGGTACTCACAAAGGTAAAAAGTCAGTAGGCTTAGAGCAAAAACTGCATGCGGTGTATGTGGGACAGGTACATCCAAATGGCTTCTGTGGTGGGTACTCAAATGGGCCACGCAGGTGGATGCTGACGCTTCCTGGAGCCTTGGACGTACAGGGAGCCAGAGATGACGTCACTTCTGGGTGCAGTACGGCCTGAAGAAGGAGCGCATGCTCTGTAAATGCGTCACCTATCTCCTTGCCACGTCCCAGAAGTGACGTCATCTCTGGCTCCCTGTGCGTCCCAGGCTCCAGGAAGCATTGGCATCCACCGGCGTGGCCTGTTTAAGTACCCACCGCAGAAACCATTCGGATGTACCCATCCCGCAGACTTTGTGCTCTATGCCTACTGACTTTTTACCTTTGTGATTACCCTTATTTTACATGTGTATTAAGATTCACTAACTTACTACACTCAGATTGGCGCCTGTGCTTTTTCTTCACAGGTCAGGCAAAGCCTTTCAGTGCTGGGGTGAACTTGATCCTCATCTTTACTGGCCATCACCTATTAACAACAATTTTTTAACAATAGTGGTTGACATGTAAATATGCCTCCTTAACAATGTAATGCAGTGCACTTGTTTATAGGTGACTGGTTTTTGCTATTTATTTGTTGGCATGAGTTTTATATACCCTATGTGATGTTCCGACACGTTAACACCCCTGACTTGAATGGTCAAGGTAACTTATGTATTGTTTACTAAATTGAATTATCTTATTTGCAGAATCATGGATAATAACATGTTTTGAGAGACAATTTGAGTACCATTGGGGCATATTTTACACTATTTCAGGTGCACTGACAAATGCTAATTCCCATACATTACTCTTCTCATAAAAATGTATTTACCAATAAAAAGATTACAGACCATGTGTGTTTTAACTGGTAACAAGTGAAGTATGACTGCTTATAGACATTAATACAGCATAAACTTTAATAATGATAGATTGCTAAGCAACTGGCTTAAGTCAGAAGTAAGCCTGTACACAGCCATATGTGGTATAAGTATAAGCTGCTATGAAAAAAATGGGCTGTTCAGTTGCTGCCATGCAGGATATTAAGATTACAATTATTTTAAGAAACTGAGCATTAATCAGAGCCCCACATCGTGGAGTGTGCCAAACAAGAAAGGCACTGCCTCTCAGAAAAATATTATAATATACTGTAAATACTGCATGTTATTCAATTGCATCCTGGGGCCTTTTTCTTCCTAAATCCCCCTGACTCCAGGAGATTTTTTTCATTATTTTTATTTTGTCAATGTCACAGTTCTGCACATTTGCCTTTTTAGGTTTTATAGTCTACCCTAACATATTATGCATGTTTGTTTTTTCGACCAGTATTTTTTATTTTATTTTTGGGATAGATATTTTCAATTGATCAAGAATTTTTAGATCACTAATAATTTCATTTTAGTAACAGTTTTTTTAATACTAATTTATAAGATTTTGATATTAGTAGCTTCTTTAATAACTTTCCTCTTATGAATTGATTGAATACATTATTTTTAGAAATGTATTTATATATAAATGTTTTTTTAAAGCTTCAAGTCTGTGCAAATCCTTTGAGGTGTTTAAGCCTCCTGAATGCTGTTTCTTGATAGGGTGGCATCAGTAACACTAATGCCGCATACACTTGATCGGAATTTCTGACGGGAAATGTTCGATGTGAGCTTGTTGTTGGAAAGTCCAACCGTGTGTATGCTCCATCGAACATTTGCTGTTGGAATTTCCGCACACAAATTTTTGAGAGAAGGTTCTCAAATTTTCCGACAACAAAGGAAAGTCCGATCATGTGTATACAAGTCTGACGCACAAAAGTCTACACATGCTCAGAATCAAGTACGAGACGGAAGCGCTCGGTCTTGTAAAACTAGCGATCGTAATGGAGATAGCACATTTGTCACGCAGCAAATTTTTAAATCTTTCAATGCAGCGCATTCTCTTCTTCTTTATAATGCTAGAATAATGAAGTTGCTTTGCTGCTGATATTCACACAGAGTTCTGTCAAATGGATTTTTTAGTATTTCTCGTGATCTCATGAATAATTTTTGTTTTTGTTGTTTTTTTTTATCAAGATCTCCAGAATAATCTTTTTTATTTTTTATAGTGATCTCCTTTTTTTAAAAAAAAAAATAAATTCTCCAGATCTCCAGAATGACATTTTTTTTTATAGTGATCTCCATAATATTTTTTTGTCATGTTGTGTGTTAAGTTACCACAACACCATTATTATCTTGTATTTTTTTACCTCAAATAGGTTGGTTGGTGTTGGTGTACTTTGTTAATTTGACATTGTATTTTTGAAATGTACCTGCCTACTCACAAACAAACTATCCAGTTTGAAGTAAAACACATAGCCAAGTATTTGTCAAAACAAAACATTTTAATTTATTAGGGGTCCTAACAAAATAAAGAGGAAGGCAACGCTGGAGAAACAGTTGGAATTGTTGAATCCTTTGTACTAGACATGTGCACACTGAAATATTTCGTTTTGGAATTTCGTTTTCGTCCAAAAAATAAATTTATTTAGTTACTCCCGAAATTCGTTTTTATTTATTTAGTTTTTTGTTAAAAATTGCATTCGTCCGAAAATCCAAATTGAGGTCGAATCGGCTTATGGTGTCTGTCGAATGTTCAAAGAAGATTCGACGGAGCAGCTAAACTGTACGACGCCGTATAGTTTACCTGCCCTGTCGAATCTTCTTAGAACTTTCAACAGACACCATAAGCCAAAGTACGTGTGAACTTAGTTCTAGCTATTTTACTGCTCCTCCTCTTTGGTTACAATCAGCCAATAACATTCATCATCATCATTATTTTTATTTATCTTTTCTCCCCTACGTCGAATCTTTTCTCCCCTACGTCGAATCTTTCTCCCCTACGTCGAATCTTTTCTCTCTATGTAGAATAATCTTGGACTAATAGAGTTAAAGTTAGGCACATTCGACCACAGGTTTGATGGACACAGATTGTTATTGTCATCATCATGTCGAATCTCCTATCTATATCGAACTGTTGTAGCAACGAAAACGAAAATAAGGCATTTGTTAATGTCGGATCTTTCGCTTTTCGGATTCTGCACTTTCGTTATCGTTTGTTAAAACGATAACGAAAATACCTGAAATTCGGACAAAAATGCATTCGGACGAAAACGAATGCACATGTCTACTTTGTACCCCAGGGCAGACATCAATTATTTGACAGGCCAAATTGGTAACCTGAGGAGTTCATTTAATAGGGAGCACAATCTGGTCCAGGACTCTGAGAGATCGGGAGCAGCAGTAGATGACATATATGTCCTGAGGCTGTGGTCTTACAACAGCCTGTGTCTTTTGCCAGACCACACCAAACCCAGGCCATCACTCTCAACACTTCCTTCCACATTTCCTTCCAGGCTGCTGTCATGGGTTGGGTGGCTGTGTTGTTGGAGGTGTTGCCGGAGGTGGTGGAGGAGTAATATGGTCCAACTCACACACATGGCTTTTAGTTGTGAGTTGGCCCCTCATCCCCTTGTTTAGGGCCTGAATTATTACCTCCTCAAAGATGAAACATTGGCCCTCCTCCATTTGTTCCAGTTTACTGGCTGTAAGACAGCCATATGACTTTGGGCCACCAGGGGTTGCTGTGAGGACCGCACTAGCCTGCCGAATCAAAACAGTCACTGACTCCTCCAAGTTCCTCGTCTTCCTGGTCCTTTTTGTTTGAAGAGGAGCCTGGGATTCGGTCAGGCTGCTGGTCACGGCCACCTCCTGGCTGCCATTTTCCACATCCAACTCCTGGCTGCCACTTTCCACAGCCTCCTCCTGGCTGAGACTTTCCTGTGTATGAAAATGGGACATAGTTTTAGTTTTTTGGTCATCAATCACACAATATTGAGCTCATGACTGTTGCAAACTGAATGTTAACAAATAGAAAAGACTATCATTCTGACCCCAGCATTTTTCATTCTTGTCCCAATCATTTTTGGCTACTATTGTCTATTGATATGTAAACCACTTTGTTAAATCAGAAATTAGTGATCAATAATAACATCTAGTTAACATCATTCAATTTTTGACAAGAAATATGTTGAACAATGCTAGACCTGGCTCAAGCTGGGCTCCTCCACATCTTCTTCCTGGGTGGAAGGCCCAGGTTGGACTTCTGAAGCCTCATCTGATGTGGAAGGAAGTGTGGAAGGAAGTGTGGAAGGAAGTGTAGATAGTGATGGCCTGGGATCACTCTGGTCTGACAAAAAACGCAGTTTGTCCTAGTACCAGAGCCTGGGGACATAAATATCATCTGCTGCTGCTCCTGATCTCATGGAATCCTGATAAAAAGAAAAACAACAAGAAAGGCGCCTCTTAGTAAACTGTACATTTAATAGCGTATTGGTATTAAAATCACTCACATTTCAAACTTAAATAGTCCGGCGTAGAGAACTCAGTATAGGCATACGGGATAGCGTCCTCCTCTGTCCCACAGTCTTTTTCTCTCTTGCTGACGGCTGGTCTGTGTGGCATAGACTTCCGGGAACAGTGATTGTCCAGAACGAGGCTTGGCCACCGCCGAGCAGTTGATTGAGAGGCAGGGACACTGGAACGCACATCCGAAGTATGTGCTGTACTGCCGTAAGGCGACGCGTTTCGGAGCATGCGCACTCGGGCGCGCTCCTTTCTCAAGCTAGGGATAATACAAAGAACTGCAGCCTATTTAAGTGCTCTAATGGCACCGCCACCTAATGGACATAGTAATAATTACATGCAGAAATGGACAAATGGAATATTTTGTCTATTGACTAAAGAAATAGAATATAAATATGATGTACTTAACATTAATATGTATGTGGTAATTAAAACAATGTGTTTTACATGTTGTTATGTATATCATTGTTGCCTGGATTAAATAGGTAGATAAATTAAAATAGACTAAAATAATAAGTCAACTTGTGAACTGAATAATTACATAGTTGCCTACGTGCACTAATGAACCATATGTACTAGCCTAAATATAATATGTGGGGATAAACACTGTACTAATGGGCATATGTGTTAGTACATTGTGCATGATGACACTATATAATAATAATAACAATTGCAGATAAAAATAAATAAAATTAAATTTAAACTATGGGACTAATATTAGAATATAATTAAAACATAATTAAAACATATATATATATGCTATACATATATACTAAAAATCTATATATATATATGTGTTAAAATGGAACTCAACTATCACCAACAAGGTATGTTTATCGGTAGTATATAGCCAGAATATGACAGAATTCTCCTAAACAAATGAATATTGAGCAGATGGTATACTCTAAGCCAATAATATTATTACAAATATTATTATAAAATGGTGGATATTTCTATTTCTTCGTTAATTCCACCAGGATTTAGGGCATCCAAGGAATAAATCCAGTAAGTTTCTCTTTCACATAATCTGTGAAATCTTTCAGCTATGGGTAAATTTTTTGGTATTTGTTCGATAACCCATACCTCAAGACCATCGGTTGATTTAGCATGGTATTCACAGAAATGGCGGGGGACACTGTGTTTGTCCCTCCCACCTTCTATTTTTCTTCTGTGTTCCCCGAATCTTTGCCTTAGTGGGCGTATCGTGCGCCCCACATAGATGAGGTTGCACGGGCAACTCAAGCCATAAACTACAAACTCCGAGCCACAATTATAGAAATTGTCAAGCACGTAAGTTTTTCCTTTAGTAGTAAACTGTTTTTTGCCATGCTTGACAAAAATGCAAGTTTTGCACATGGCTTTCTTACATTGGAACATGCCCTTGAGGGGAATCATGTGGGCCTGTGCTGGTACGGTTTCTTTAATGGGCTTTAATTTGCTAGGTGCTATTTTATTTTTTATGTTAGGGGCTTTCCTGTAGGTTATTTTGGGATGAGGCGGTAGGACTGGTTTCAGGTATGGGTCCTCAAGTAGGATAGGCCAATGCTTTTTAAATATTGCTTCCATTTTCGAGAATTTTGTATGAAACCTGGTGATGAAACGTCCTGATGGGTTGGATGTATTTTCATTTGGATGTTGGTTAGAGGGTATGGGTTGTAAATACTGTTTCTGTGCTTGGTCTACCAATGACTCTGGGTACCCTTTATCTTTGAGTTTTTTTCTGAGTAAATGGCTCTGTTCCTTATAGTCAGTCATTTGTGTACAATTCCTCCGTAGTCGACAGAATTGCCCTTTTGGTATATTGTTTTTCCATTTTTCATAGTGGCAACTTTTGTAATGTAACAGGGAATTTCCTGCTGTAGGTTTGAAAAAATTCCTTGCGTGTATCTCATTGCCAACATGGAAAAGGTCAAGGTCTAGGAAGGCTAGTCTTTCTTTGTCCATGACATAAGTGAAACTCAAACCGTGTGGGTTATTATTGCAGTGGGCCACAAACTGGTCAACAGCATCAATTGGACCATCCCAGATAATAATGATATCGTCTATAAAACGACCATAAAAAATGAGATGCCTGAGAAAGGGATTATTTTGCCATATGTATCTGTGCTCCCATAGTCCCATTGCCAAATTAGCATATGGGGGCGCAAAGTTGGCCCCCATAGCTGTCCCCTGAATTTGTAAATAGTATTGCTCATTGAATGTGAAATAATTGTGAGTTAGACAATAATTAGCACAATCCAAAATAAACAAAGCCTGTTTGTTGCTCATGTATGGGTCCTGGGATAAGAAATGATTGAGTGCTGATATTCCAAAGGTATGAGGAATGGACGTGTACAACGAGTTCACGTCTAGGGATATCCAAATATATTGATTCTCCCATCTATATGGTTTCAATAAGTCCAATAGATGGGTTCCATCTCGGATGTATGACTGCAGTCCTTGAGCTAGGGGCTGTAGATGGTGATCAATATATTTCGATAAACCTGAAGTAATACTATCCATGGCTGCGATTATGGGTCTTCCTGGAGGATTGGTCTGATTTTTGTGAATTTTGGGTATGTGATAGAAATATGGGGTACGGTAGAAATCCCTCCGTAAGAAGGATGCCTTGTTCTTACTAATGATGTTTGATTGAATAGCACCATTGACAAGAAGGTTTATGTCATTTTGGAATTCTGGTAGCGGATCCGACCTTAACTTTTGATAGGTGGAACTGTCTGCAAGTAAGCGTTCTGCTTCTTTTATGTAATCCACTCTGCTTTGGATTACAATTCCGCCGCCCTTATCGGCAGTTTTGATGATTAAATCTGTGTTGTCTGTTAATGCTTTTAGGGCCAGTTTCTCTTTTGTGGTGAGGCTGCCAAGAGAAATGGGACTCACCTCCTTCTGACTGCACATCTTTTTTAGGTCAGAAAAAACCATATTATAATATGATTTTAATACCAATACGCTATTAAATGTACAGTTTACTAAGAGGCGCCTTTCTTGTTGTTTTTCTTTTTGTATATTTGGAGCGGCTTCACCTCCCATCTAAAGGCTGCCCAGCACATAGACTGCTTTCATCTCACGGAGAGTGCATTGCTCTAAAGGACATATCTTCAGCAACATTTAATATATCACAAACCAAGTAACCTGCGCTATTTTGCCTTTTCTTGTGTTCATGGAATCCTGATGGTGGCTCCTCAGGCCACCAATTTTGGCCTTCAAATAGGTGATGTCTGCTGTGGGAGTCACCGGCTTCACCAATTACAACAGTTTCTCCAGCTCTGCCTTCCTTTTTAGCTTGTTGGAGTATTCTCGGTATTTGACTTGCCAGAGACATGGCAGCTCCCTGTACATGTCTATGAAGTTCAGCAGGAAGTCAGGGTCATTAAATTTATCAATTTTCTCTGCAAGACACAACACAAGACAAACCCTAATGTCAGGCTAAACTCTCCTAATCTTGTCCCAATATAGGCCTCAATCTATAAGCAGTATAGGCCACTAACCACTGATGCCCCAAGTTAAACTTGTACCTTCATTTGCACGATCGGTGCTTACGCTACTTCGTCCTCCACTCACAGATTGTACGTACGACGCACGTGTGTTATGCTTTGTATACACTGCACATGCGTGAAACTCTGCCCCTGACCTTCTTTCTAGTGTATTCCCCGCAGCTTCTCTTTTGGCATAGTGGGACAGCACATGACAGAGAGACAGCAGGTGTGTTATAATAGCAGCAATGAGGAGGACGACGAAAGCCCGGAGCAAGGCAGTTCCCAATCCAGGAGGAGATATAAGGTATCAAATATGTCCTTTGTAGAGATGGTGAAGATGGTGGACATCTTGAAGAGGGCTGACTATGATGGGAAGTATGGAGTGTACAGCAACCTGAATGTGAGAAAGGCCAAGATCATGACTAAATTTGTGAGAAGTCTGCACAGGATTTTTGGGGTACGACGATCCAAGGAGCAATTGAGGGAACGCTGGTCAGAACTGAAATTGAGGGAGCAAGATCAGTACAGAAGGATCAAAGAAGTTCTGCAAAAAAGTAAGTATTTATCGTGTGTTCCTATTATTATTACTTTAGTGCTGCTCCATGTGCTTTTCTTTACTGTTGTACAGTTTAAAATAGCAAGTTTCAGGTTCGTGGGCACAGTAACCGTTCATAGTAAACATCGTTCGTTCGCCCACTAATACAATGTTTTTGTCAGATGCAGGTTAACTACATTTGTTCATGCCTATTTGTATTAAAATAAGTTTAGTACATTGTTGTCTAGATGGGTTTGTAACTAGAATGAAATGCAAACTAGATTCAGTGTAAGGAGAGGACACTCAGCAGCTGTTTACACATCTGGACGTAGGAGCACTAGTGTGGGACACCAGAACACCCTTTTTAGGGTGTCCCACACAGGTGCTCCAGTGGATACTAGGGGTCTCTCCATGTGTGAAACTTTAATAACAAAAAAGGTAAGTATTCTAGCTTTAGAAAGGGAAAAAAACATGTTTCAGCTTGGAACTCTGCCAAAAAAGACAATTGTACAACACTTCCAAGCAATGTTTCATATTCCTATTTCTTGCCTTAAATATCGGTGTTCTAAGTATACCTTTTTTTTATTCACATAGGGGAGAAAAGAATCGGGACATCTGAGGACACCACGAATCCCACTACTCATGAAGAAATGGAAATCCCCACACACCATGAAGAAGATGTGGAGGGAGAGGTTCATGAAGTGGGCGAAATAGTGACCACAACAGGTCAGTGTCTGAGACCACAGCTTCAGTGTGTTTTTTTTATTTTTAGGTGATGTGGAAGTTGTGGAAGAAGAAATTCATTTCAACAGTGCAAGTGCACAGATCCTCATCACTGAGATCATGGTGTGCAATCGTGATTTAGAGAAAGTCAAGGAAAACATCTATGATGTCCAAAAAAAATGACCAACAAAATTGATGTTTTAGGCAGAATCTAAAAACAACAAAAATTGTAAAGTTGGTCGTATTTTATATTTTTGATACATTTTTTAAGTATTTTGAAAACCAAATTTTGAAGATGCACACATTGTGTCAACATGTGCTATCTGCCATCACGGGATATCAATGTATGCATTTTGTGGGTGCAACTTCATCCTCGCAACTAAAGTAGATGAGAGGAAGGGGTTGCACCCCCGAAACACGTCCATTGATCCCCCATGATGGGAGCTAGCACATGTTGACATTAGGCATGGGATCAGGAGGGAAATCCACATTTTGACTCCCAACTTGTGTGCATCTTCAAAATTTGGCTTTTACAGGGGTGACATCACCCCATCTGATGAAGGCAAAATCAACACAGTTTTGACATACTAATGTCTCATATTGCCTTCACTTTTTCAAAGTTGAACTTTGTAAGTTCCTGAGTAGTGTATGTTATGGTTTTAAACATGCTTGGCTAGCCAAAAAAAGGCTACATCTACTGTCAAACATAAATGTTACAAAACCAATGTTGGTTTGTTAAAAAACCCTTTTATAATGCACATGTGAATGTGCTTGGAGTAAAATGTTTTATACTCAACAATGTGTGGCTTCTTATTTCAATGCTCAATACCAGTTTTTGGAGTAAGTTGGTGTAGTTACAGCGGCAATGGGGGTTATTTACTAAAGGCAAATCCACTTTGCACTACAAGTGCACTGCAAGTGCACTTTCAAGTGCACTTGCAGTGCACTTGTAGTGCAAAGTGGATTTGCCTTTAGTAAATAACCCCCACAGTGCTCTAAAATTTGCCCCAATCAGGCCATTTTAGAGACTACAAGCAATTAATTAATGGAGTTGAAAAGGATGATTATTTTTATCATTAATGCATTACATACGTTAACAACAAAAACAAGGTGTGTGTGTTGCAGACCCACAACATAAACATTAGCTGAAGAAGATATTGTCACCCCATGTATCAAATAAGTTATGTTTGCACTATTGAAGAAAATGGACAAAAATAAAAGGCCATTGGAGAACCTAGGAGACAGATAAGAAATGCAAGCAGTGAATCAAATGAAATATGAGTTCAGTTTCTAAAAATTTTTTTTATTTTAAACATGTTTATATATTCTCTGGCATATCAATGGCCCCCCTACCCTCAAAGTACTCTAGATACTTTTGGCAAACTTTGCGGGCACTTTGGGGGGGCAAGCCAGGACGGCCAGGTTCAAGAGCCGTCAGAGTTCTTTCATCCAGTAATAAGCCAGCCTCAGTCCCAACTGAGGCCACATAGTTTGCTGCATTTTTTTGCAAAAAGTTATGTAATATGCAGCATGCAAGAACGATGTGATTGATTCTATATTCCACCATTTTGATAGCTGTGAGAAATAGGCAGAACCAGCTGGCCATTATTCCAAAGGCATTTTCCACCACTCTTCTGGCTCTGGTCAGCCGGTAATTAAAACCCTCTGGTCTAGGGTGAGGGTCCTCATCAGAAATGGCCGCTGAAGATGGTTCCCCAGCACAAAAGCTTTATACGTGACAAAGACGAACGGGAGCCCCACCACATTATATTCAGGAGGTGGCAACTTCAAGCTGTCATTCTGGAGCCGTCTCAAGAACTCCGTCTGGGAGATGACTCCACCATCCGACATCCACCCATTTTTCCCCACATCCACATACAGGGACTCGTAAGTCTCCGACACCACAGCCAACAACACAATGCTATTAAACACTTTAGGCTATGTACACACGATAGGATTTTCTGACAACAAAACCGTGGATTTTTTTCTGAAGGATGTTGGCTCAAACTTGTCTTGCATACACACGGTCACACAAATGTTGTCGGTGACGTACAACACATACGATGAGCCGAGAAAAATGAAGTTCAATAGCCAGTGCGGCTCTTCTGCTTGATTCTGAGCATGCGTGGACTTTTGTGCGTTGGAATTGTGTACACGCTTGGAATTTCCTGCTCTGAAACATTTGTTGGGGAAAATTCCAACAACAAATGTTCTATGGAGCATACACATGGTCAGACTTTCTGACAACAAGTTCACATCCAACATTTGTTGTAATTCCTATTCCTATGAAAAATCCTAATGTGTGTGTACAGGGCATTATAATTATAATAGTATGACCCCGAGTTGGGGGGTGGGACGATGCAGACGTGCTTCCCATCTATTGCCCCACCACAGTTGGTGAAGTCCCACCTCTGGGCAAATTGGGAGGCCACAGTCTGCCATTCCTGTGGGTTTGAAGGAAACGGTGGAGTCAAGCAAGAAAAAAAAAAATAGCATTTTTGCACATAACATTGCAAGCAGATTAGACACAAACATTTTTGGCCAACATCAGTATAACATTTCTTGAAATGAGTATTTAAAGTCAAAAGTGTAAGGTCCACTTATCAGATTCCTCACCCCCCCCCCCCCATGGCCCATTGTAAAAATTTTAGGGGGGGGGATGTTTTGGACAGGTAACCGTTGAGAGCTGAATGCATAAATATTGTGTGTTACTTTGGCCAGCCCCTCCTTACTTATAATATTGGCAGCCCACTGGACATGTAAGAAGTGTCATAATCCAAAAATATGAATACACACTGTACAAATTGAAGCACATTTTTACATTCTGCAATTACCAATCAAGATACAAGGAGAACAAAACTTTAAACAGTACCATTTGAAAGTATTCAGGCAGGCCCTTGCACTACATGCTTTGGTGAATTCATCCATAAATATGACCACAAAAGAGGTAGGTATAGTGTGTATGTGTTTGACAAAGTCAGCAGATAGAGGATTGGTATCGGCTGACTTAGCAGTTGGGGGAGAGGGAGGGTTCCAAATGAGTTTGGGCCCCCCCCCCAAAAAAAGCCTCTTGCACTCTGCCTGAATTTAGGGACAACAATAAAACATTTAGACACATTTTAGGGGGTGTTTAGGGTAAGCAATGGAGCTGACAAAATACATTGTTAAGTGACTAGGCTAGGTGTTTATGGGCCCAGGATAGCATGCTGGGGAGGTTAGTGAAGGCAAATATGCATGAAAGAAAAAAAAGGAGCATTAAAAGCTTCCAGTAGGCATGAGGACAAAGAGGACATACACATTCATTGTATTCATAAATACATTGCATTAGCAAACATTAAATACATAGAATGTGATGTTAAAGGATAAAACTTACCTTAATATAGTCCTTCTGCAGGACCTGTATGGTGGCAGAACAGGTCTCTGGAATAATTCCCAGAGCCTGGGGGAAGATTCCAGTCATAAACTTAATATCCTGGAGACTTCTCCCCGTCGCCAAGTACCGCAAGGTGGCGATGATCCTCTGCTCAGGAGTGATGGCTTGCCACATGCAGGTGTCCTGCTTGGTAATATGAGAGGACAGCAAAGCCAACAGATGGTGAAAAACGGGGTCCGTCATCCAGAGATAATTCCTGAAATCATCAGGATTATTCTCCGGAATCTCCCACAACAAAGGCATGTGCGAGAATTGGTCACGCTGGAGCAACAAATTCTTCGTCCATGAACTCCTCCTCGCCCTGTTCATGGACTGAACTTGGGTCAAAGAAGGAACTCCAACACCAAGCCCAAGCACAGCACAAACTCTATGACGAGTACGTACCCACAACATGGCTAGAAAACGGTCGGCTAGTCAGAACGAACTAACAGAGTGCACTGAAAATCAGAAAGAACCTCAGAAGAACGAGCTGAAAATCAGAAACAAGTGGACAAGAATGCACTGAAAAACAGAAGCAAACTATTAAATAGAACGCACTGAAAAACAGAAACGAACTGAGAAGCACAAGGCTGAAAAGCATGAGGCTGAAAAGTGCGAATCGTCTCTCAGCAAACTTCTACTAACACGAGATAAACACGAGATTAGCAGAAGGAGCCCAAAGGGTGGCGCACTGGCTATTGAACTAGTGTTAATTTTGTCGACTAAAATGACTAAAACATTTTAGTCGACTAAATGAATACTATTTTAGCCGACTAAAATACGACTACAACTAAAACAATTGAGATGACTAAAATACGACTAAAACTAAAATGGCCTTTAGTGCATGTTCATACCTCAATACCTTAAATAATAACATATGAGATTTTTCACTCCAGCAGTGTATAATGAGTTTGGAGATTGTAGAGAAATGTTAACTAATGCATTACAATTTAATTACACCCATTCGATTTCAGATGACTAAAATGAGTTTTAGTCAACTAAAATCATTTTAGTCGACTGAAATGTACTGGAGGTTTTAGTCGACTAAAATGTCCTGGAGAATTAGTCGACTAAATACGACTAAAACTAAAACAATTGGGGGTGTGGCCGGGATGTAAGATGGAGAGGACGTGTTGAGACTGAGCTCCGCTCCGACATCCATCCTGACAGTTATCACAGCGCTACTACTCGCCGACAACCACCTTTAACCAGGCACCCTGGGGTCTAAGAGGACACACGGCACTCTGCGGGGTCCGCTGCTATCTCCGGGTAAGCTCTGGTCCTCTTCCACGAGCGCCGCCCGATCCGCAGCCGCCATCTTGCCCACAAGGTATTCTGATGCAAAGATGTCAGTCGGCACCCAGACTACCTCTGAGTCCGCTGCCTCAAATGCCGCTTCACATGCTGAACTACTGGCGGCTATTAAATCAGGAAATGACTCGGTAATCGTCAAAATTGACCACCTAGCCACAGATGTCAGCCTAATACGGCATGACATGGATAAATTTAGGTCCCGGTTTGCTGAGGCTGAAGGCCGCATTTCACAATTGGAAGATGATACTAGGTCTGACTCCCGGGACCTCCGTGCACTCCAGCTACAAGTAAAAGCCCTGCAAGAGAAGTCTGTAGACACTGAAAATCGCTTAAGAAGAAATAACATTCGTATAATAGGCCTCCCTGAAAGGGCTGAAGGGTCTAGGCCTGCTGAATTTGCAGAAACTTTCCTCATCTCATTACTGGATTTACCTGCCATGCCCCCCACCTTTGTGGTGGGGAAAGCGCATAGGGTCCCTCCAACCCCTCCAATCCCTGGTAACCCGCCTAGGCCATTCCTGCTCAAGCTATTGAATTACAGGGACAGGGACAGGATCCTGGCGGCAGCCAGAGAGAAGCAAGACCCGCGTTTCAACAATGCAAAAATAATGTTGTTCCCTGATTAATCTCCAGAGGTACAGCAGCATCGTCGATCCTTCACGGAGGTTAGAAGATGCCTCAGGCCTCAAGTTCAGTCTGCTGTACCCCAGCAAGCTACGTGTGGTTGATGGTGATCGTGCACACTTCTTTATGGACCCGGAAGCTGCTATATCCTGGCTGGACGGCCGTAAGTGACACTTGTCTCATGTTTAGTATCCCTACTTGACACAGCCAACTTCACGAAGCCCATTTTTATCTTTATATATCTTTATTTTAATTTGAATTTCAAAGTTTTCCTTTCCTCCTTGCTGTTGATGGCTATTTTTCCATTTGGAGGATTTCAGATTTCCATACCAGCTTATACACCCAGGGGGCGCTGATCCGAGACATATGGTTGCTCACATACTGAACCTTTCAGCTTTCAGCAATCTCACCCCCTTATCTACAGCGAAGCATGGTAATGCACTGTATTTGGAGCTGGACCGCTCAACTCTCGGTCGTGGGAGTGCCTCATCAACCCGAGAGACAGGGCCACAGTCCATATCTTTTGCCCCCCCCCATTGTTCCACACCCCTCGTTTTCCTATTGACTGGTTGGTAGACGGAGAATGAACAATCATTTCTTAACCAGCTGCCTGGTGTGTGGACTGGTGAAAAGTGTAGCACCCCCAAGTAGTGGCATATCTACAGTTCTTAAGTTTGGTTTAGGGGTAAAACTATTCCCAGGCCCCCCTCCTCAGTTTTGAAGGGGGATGGGAAATAGTAAGAAAAGCACTCCGTGCTTGGGTAATGTACGTTTTAGTTTTTTGTTTGTTTTTGTTTTAGTTTGTATAAAGTTGCCAAAATGGTTAAGTGCTGTTGGTACATGGTGGAATATGCCAGTGATTTTGCTGCCTATGAGTTGCTCTCAAATACGCCCCCCTTACTATACTAGTTGGATATGGTTATCTAAGTCTGCATGGCTACTTCATTAGCTGATTCATTCACTGTCCTCTCATGGAACGTCAGAGGTCTTAATTCCAAATTTAAACGTGCTCTATTGTTTCAATATCTGAAATCTAACTCCCCTCAACTCCTTCTTCTTCAAGAGACTCACCTCACGGGCAGCAGGGTCCTGATTTTAAAAAAAACATGCATCAAGAGGGCCATTCATGCTACGTATTCTATGTATGCCAGGGGGGTCTCGATATTAATACACAAGAATTTTCCATGTACGGTCGAGGAGGTTTGCACGGACCCCCAGGGCAAATACGCTATAGTGGTGTTTACGCATTGGTCTCAAAGATATATTTTAATCAGCCTATATATACCCCCACCTTTTTCACCTGACATACTCTATGCGGTCTTGGAGAAGGTGGCACCCTTTTGCCCGGGGAAAATACTAGTAATTGGAGATTTTAATGCCATCATCTCCCCGGAATTAGATTGGCCTATCCCACCTAAGAATCATTGTGCTGATCTAACTGTCTGGGCCCAGACAGTGGGTCTGGAGGAGATTTGGAGGTGGAAACACCCTACTACCAGAGCCTATTCGTGCTTTTCAGCCTCCCACAAGACTGCATCGCGAATATACTTGGCTTTCTCTAATCCAGCGCTGTTGGCAGATGTTATGGAGGCGTCCTACTTGCCGAGTGGGCTGTCAGATCATAGCCCATTGGCTGTAGTGCTTCGTTCTCCTGCATATCATAACGCTGCTTTATGGAGGCTGGGGGCACAGTGGGTATCCCATCCTGAGTTGGTGGATACAATCCCGCCCAGGTTGGCAGAATTTGGGGAATTGAATACCGGGTCCTCTTATCAGAAAGTGGTGTGGGATGCGTTCAAGGCCTATACTAGAGGGCAGTTCATTTCATCTATAGCTAGCATCAAGAAGCAGCAGATTCAGGAGACTCAACTGTTACAACAGTCAGTGACGGATCATTCCTCTACATATAGTGCAGACCCCACACCTGCTCATTTCCAATTTGCTAAGGCCAGCTCAGAGAACACTAAACTTACATCTGACAGAGGTCACACGGCTAGACATGTATAAGGGAAGGCAGCATTTTTTTGAGCAGGGAGACAAAAATGGCCGTTTTTTAGCCATGCTGGCACAACATGATCAACCACTTACAGTTGTCTCTAATTTGCGTTCTCCCGATGGGGAGACGGTGACCTCCCCCTCGGGAATACTGTAAACGTTTAACACCTTCTATGAAACGCTTTATACCTCTGCTCTCCCCTCTGATTTCCAGCCTGAGACATTGCAGGACCTCTTGGATCCATTGGCGCTTGGATGGCTCTCGGATGTTGAGCGAGAGTCGATTGTCCAACCATTTACGGCTTTGGAGGTCTTGGGCGCTATCCGGTCCTTTTCCTCCGGAAAGGCGCCGGGGCCAGACGGCCGGCTGATAGATTTTTATAAAACACATGGTGACCTCTTGGCGCCTATATTGGCCCAGTTGTACACTGCTTGCTTAGCTAATGGTGATTTACCTGCTTCAATGCATCATGCTTACCTCACTCTAATACATAAATCCCCTAAGGACCCCGCTTTGTGTGCCTCGTATAGACCAATTGCATTATTAAACAACGATCTCAAAATATTAACTAAACTTTTGGCCCTCCAACTGTACCCCCTGCTACCCTCGGTGATAGATCCAGACCAATCGGGATTCATGCCTCATAGGTCCACAGATGTTAACCTTAGGAGACTGTTCACTAACATACATACCCAGCACCATAACACCGGGACAAGAGCAATAGCCTCACTAGATATAGAAAAGGCGTTTGATACGGTTGAATGGCCCTTTCTATGGGAGACATTACGTAGAATGGGATTCCCAATACTGTTTATCAAATGGCTTCAGGTGATATACAAATGCCCCACTTCCTCGGTACGCCTAAGAAGTGGATTATCTGCTCCGTTCCGACTCTTCAGGGGAACTAGACAGGGCTGCCCTCTTTCTCCGGCCTTGTTTGCTCTTGCCATTGAGCCGGTGGCAGAGGCATTGCGTACATCGCCTCACATCAAAGGGCTCTGTATTGGCTTGCTGGAGGAAAGGGTGGCCTGTACGCAGATGATATGGTTCTCTTTCTCAACGACACTGGCCCGTCATTACAAGGGGCATTGACAGTCCTAAATACTTTTTCTGCGGTAACTGGACTTAAGGTCAACTGGTCAAAATCCACTCTATTCCCGATAGATCAGGCTGCCAGAGCTACATCTCCCTCAGATAGTCCATTACAATGGGTCAACACCTTTAAATACTTAGAGGTCCATGTCTCCACTCAAGCTTCAAACTTCATTAGATTGAATCTAGACCCAATACTTGGTGACACGAAAACAAAATTTAAGTCATGGAGTAAATTGCCTTTATCCATTTGGGGTAGAGTCAACCTCCTCAAAATGAAAATTATTCCCAGATTCACTTACCTATTTCGCCATTCTCCGCAGTGGGTCCCTAAATCCTTCTTTAAAAAACTCAATCAACTGTTTTTTATGGGGGGCCCTACCCCACCCAGACACCGCCTGTCGACCTTGATGAGGCCAACGTCGCAAGGCGGCATGGCATTTCCAGATTGTCATAAATATTTCCTGGCCACACAGCTGGTGACTGTGGTCTGGTGGCTAAACTCCGACAGAACTAACGCATCTACTGCACTGGAGGCCAGGGTAGTGGGCTCTTTGGAAGCCCTTCAATTTCTAATTTACAGGGGCCCCCGTGCCCCATACCCACTGACCCCCTCTATGCTTACTACCCTGTGGGCTTGGCGAATAGGCCTGAATATGGAAAAATATAAACAGTCAGAGATTTCCCCTAATGCCCCATTATGGTTCAATCCTAATCTACCCCATTTTTGCAAACTCTTAGACCCACACGCATGGACCAAGCATGGCATAAAACTCATATCACACATAGTATCGCAGGCCTCCCTACTCCCCTTCTCTCATCTTTCCTCTGTGTACAATTTACTGAAGTATTACCAGTTTCGTTACTTCCAACTATCACGTGCATTTGCGGCACAATCTTCATGCTCATCCTGCATCCTGACCCAGTCGGAGCTGGAGAAGATGCTCAGATCTGGTTGTGCAGAGAAGCCCACATCACGCATATACGCACATTTGATCTTTGTGTTTTTGCCACCTCTTGATAAACTTTGGTCCCATTGGCAAAGAGTTATCCCCGCATTGGACAATGATGACTGGGATGATGTCTGGGACTTCCCTTTTCGTTCGTTAGTTTCCATACGGGACAGATTGGTACAGTTTAAAATTGTATATAGGGCTTACTTCACTCCACACAGACTTCATGTGCTGAACTCTGAACACTCTTCGGAGTGCTGGAGATGTGGCACCTCACCAGGAGATTTTTCCCACATTTTCTGGCAATGCCCTAAAGTACAACAATATTGGAGTGAGGTACTCAACCTGACAAACAGAGTTGCATTAACCAATTTACCGCAGGTGATGGAGGTTTGCCTACTGGGCTTGATAGAAAATCTTGTCCCAACAATAGCAAAACGCACAATGATTGGATTGTTACTATTTTATACCAGGAAGAATATTGCAGTGCAGTGGAAAAAGCCTGATCCCACTTCCTGTGCACAGTGGAAGTGGTTGGTCAACGACAGCCTTCCTCTGTATAAAGACACATACGCAAATAGGGGCTGTCCGCTGAAATTTGACAAAGTTTGGCATAAATGGCTAGACAAACTAGATACGGCTCAGTGAATCCTGGTTTATTGCAGACAATATGTTACAGAGACAGGTTGGAATTTCAAGTCCTAGAATCAGTTGAGTAATATTTTTGGTTTCACTGGTTGAGATATTTGTAATCTAATTAATGGTCATATACTGGTTGGGGAGCAGTGTTATCAGCTCTGGTTTCATTCTATGACAAGCAACTCACTCTGACAAATGAATACATTTCCTCCATTATTGTATTTGTGTAACATAGGCACCTAAGTTGTATATGTGTTGTGTGTACCAAAACTTGTAATAAAAACAATGAAAAAAAAAAAAACTACAACAATTGCAGAAGACTAAAGTGGGACTAAAACTAAAATGCCATTTTAGTCCTAAGACTAAAACTAAATCGAAATTTGCTGCCAAAATTAACACTGTATTGAACTTCCTTTTTATAGTCCTGTTGTACGTTTTGTACGTCACCGCGTTCTTGACGTTCGGAATTTCTGACAACATTTGTGTGACCATGTGTATGCAAGACAAGTTTGAGCCAAAAAATCCACGGTTTGTTGTTGTAAAATCCGATCGTGTGTACGAGGCATAACAACATTACCTCTGAATAGAACAGCGTTGCTGGCTTGATAAGTTGCCAGTAGTTGTAGGGTTAGTTATTTATGTGCCCCCCAACTTTATGCTTGTGAGTGCATCTAACATTATTTTTATTAACATACCTATGATTTTATGTAATGCTACATCATGAGCTCTTGCACTGGATTTTTTTTGTCTGTTTCTTTTGCTAGTCTCCATAGCTCCCCCTCTGGTCACCTTGTAGAATTTAGTATATGAGCTACCCATGGCCATATATATTTGATATTCTATGTGATACTTTGTATTGTTTTTTAACTATTTATCTTTTTATATCTAATTGCCAACGTATTGGGTGCATCACCCGACAGCGTGGGGATAGGTGTTTGCAGGTATCCTTTAGTTTCAGTACACCCAAATGGCAACCACCCCAACTTATAACTAGCCTTTGCAGCAAGGAGCACATGGAAGGGTAACGCACATCAAAAACAAACAAAAATGTCCTGTTCGTGCATCAACTAGCCTGCAATAAAATCAAATTGACCCTATCTAACATTTCACATTAAAAACAAGGGGTTTAGTCACATACATTTCAAAATGTATAAGCTGCAGTGGCCACATCCTTTAGTTTCAGCATAGACCAAGTTCACCATCTCTTACACTTATGTGATTTATTCTTGGCCCTGGGGTGAGCGCTCATTATTTATTTTCTGGTTGCATCACCAATTAGTATATTCTAACAGTGGGGAGCCCTCATTGACAGAGTACAATGTTCCAGCAGGGGTGATTCCTGCATCCACCTAATTTGTGTGGATGCAGGAATCTGTTAATTGTTTTTGTTGTTCAGCTCATTGGCTGAACTAAATAAAATTATCTGTGTGTACCCAGCTTAGGAGTGTGTGGGTGTAAGTACTGGGAGGAATGGTTAATGTGGTTCTACTTACACTGGTGGAAAAGTGCCCCAATGCCTTAGGGGGCAGTGGAAAAAGTCCTTCCTAAATTTGTAGTCAGTAAAGAAGCTCCCTCATTAGTCACTCATGGAAAAGTACCCCTTGGTGTCAGTAGTGAAGAGTCCCCTTTAAGATGGCAGTTGGTAGAGAAGTTACTCTTTAAACTGATGGTCAGAGTATTGCTCCCATTACATTGGTGTCAGTGGTAGTAGTAACCAACTATCATTAGTGTTAGTGAGAGTAGTATGCCCTTTACATTGGTGTCATGGTGAGTAGTATACTCCTCACACTAGTGTCAGTGGGAGCAGAATGCTTCTGAGATTAGTGTCAGTGTGAGTAGTATGCCCCTTACATTGATTCCAGTGGGAATAGCAAGCTTCTCACATTGGTGTCAGTGGGAGCAGTATGCCTCTCACATTGGTGTCAGTGAGACTAAAATGCCCCCCACATTGGTGTCAGTGAGAGAAGTATGCATCCTTTTCATTGGTGTCAGTGGAAGTAGTATGCCCCTTGCATTGGTGCCAGTGGGAGGAGCTTGTTCCTCACATTGGTGTCAGTGGATGTAGTATATCCGTTTCATTGGTGTCAGTGGAAGTAGTATACCCCTACAATGGTGTTAGTGGGAGTAAAATGCCTCTCATATTGCTGACAGTGAGAGTAGTATGCCCCCTACTTCGGTGTCAAAGTAGTATGTCCCTCACATTTGTGTCAGTGGTAGGTAATAGTGTGCCCCTTACATCGATGTCAGTGGGAGCAGTATGCCCCTTACATTGGTGTCAGTGGCAGTAGTATGCCCCTCACATTGGTGTCAGTGGCAGTAGTATGCCCCTCACATTGGTGTCAGTGGGAGTAGTATGCCCCTCACATTGGTGTCAGTGGGAGTAGTATGTCCATCACATTAGTCTCATAGCATAGGAATATAGCTGGGCTGGGCCTGGGACAGGCATAGACAAGTAAATGGCCATGATGAGCACAATAAACTGACGACAAATTCCTTCCTCACATTAGTGTCAATCCCAAACATTAGTGATTGGTATCACAAATCACTGGGGGCCCTTGCTCACACTGGTCAACATTGGTCACCATCAGCATCACAATTATTGGTGTCAGTGAGTAGCTAGCTTGTATACTTACTGCAGGTCCATCTGACTCCAGTATCATGTCACAAGGCAAGATAGTCAAACCCCTCTGGCCTGATACATCCTACACTGCAAGCTATGTTATGTTGTCAGTAACGTTCCAGGGGATCCTGGGTGATTACATTATAGAATTCTGATGATGTCTATATTTGGTTAACGCCATTACAGGAATACCCTACCCATTTGTTCAATGGTGTCTCTAGGGTTGGTGTCACCCCTTCCACCAAGTATAGTCCCCTTTAGTACAGACACCCCTCTCCACTAAAAATAGACCCCCCTCCCTCAGTACAGACACCCTTCCCTCAGTACAGACCCCCCTAAACTAAGTACAGACCCCCCTCAGTACAGATCCCCTGTATACTAAGTATAGACCCCCCTCCCTCAGTACAGACCCCCTCCCTCAGTCCAAACCCCCTACACTAAGTACAGACCCCCTCACTTAGTCCAGACCCCCCTTCACTAAGTATGGACTCCCCTCCTTCAGTACAGACCCTTCTGCACTAGATACAGACCCCACATCACTTTGTCCAGCCCCTTCTCCCTCAGTCCAGACCCCCCACCACTAAGTACAGACCCCCCTCCCACAGTACAGACCCCCTCCCTCAGTGCAGAACCCCCTTTCTCAGTACACACACCCCTCTCCACTTGTGCTAGTAGGGAGGTGGGGGGTCCATTATGTGCTGGGGGGAACTTTGGAAGGGGAGAGGATTTGTGTTAGTAGGGAGGTGGAGGGCCAAGGGCAATCCAGACAGCCTGAGAGTGATGGGGATGCTGGTATCACTCTTCGGCAGGTCTGCACACCTGCACCTCCTAGCAATGCCACTGCATTTGTTTACATTCCACTGTTAGAGGAATACAACAGGAGAAAAGGGGAATCCAAATAAAAACTCACAGCAGCATGTGTATAGTAAAAGTTTTATTATTTCCAAAACATTTTAATATGTATCAAAAAGACCAAAGCAAACCTTCACCAACCCATAAATAAAAACATTCATTCAGTGTTGTCAAGAACAAGTAAAAAGTAGCCTATATACCTCCAGTCCCTCTACACCTCCATCCCCCATAGATGGAGGATAGATGCAGTTGCTCATTTTTTTAGAAGAAAAATATCCCTCTATCTCAAAATGAGTTTATTTTAAAACTTCTTGATTTTGTCCTTACTCACTGTTTCCATTTTTCTGAAGTGAACTATCAGCAAATACGGGGCACCTCTATGGAGGCACCGTGGGCACCTGTATATGCTTGTCTCCACCTGGGGTGGAGCCTAGTGTACAATTTGCTGATGTACCTTCACCACGTACGTTAGTGGCTGAGGTACATCTATGGTGTCCTCGTCATTTGGGATGCGACTATTGATCAACTACAGAAATTAATTTATGAACTAAATACCAATGACAGGAACATCAAACTTACCTTCAAGTGGGATTTTGAAAGGATCTCTTTCCTTGATTTTTCCATATCTGCCTGTAATGGCAGACTGGAAACAAGAACTTTTAGGAAGGAGACGGCCACCAACACATTTTTGCTGGCATCCAGTGACCATCCTTCATCACTCATCCAAGGCATCCCTACCAGCCAGTTCCTTTGCATCCGTAGGAAATGTTCCATGGATGCTGATTATCAACAGAGGCTATTCACATAGAACTATTAGACATGCACGTAAGAGGGCCTCGTCGTGAATATCTAATTAGTATGCAGGTAGCTAAACCTTCTCCATACCAGTACGCATTATTACCCTCTACGGATTTCAAACATGGTAATATGTGCCAAACATTGGCACATATTACCATGGTCTTCGGACCTGTCTCAGATCGTAGGGCCCAGACCTCTGTTGGTATCTAGAAGGGAAAATAATTTAAAGGATTGCTTGGTGCATTTAGAATTTGCGCATACGCCACCAAGAAATTGGCTGACGGACATGACTCGCATCAATGGCATGTTCCCTTGTGGCCTTTGTCACATATGTCGATTTGTGCACCGATAGCTTTACCAATGCAGACAGACAAAAAATATACCATATTAAACAGTTTATTAATTGCAGTACCGCACAGGTTTTGTACATTCTTGAATGTCCCTGTATGAAGTTTTACATTGGAAAGATGAAGCGTCAGCTGTGTGTCTGCATCGGTGAACATCTGTGTATGAACAGGAGTCAAGGCAACTCAGAACGGAGCCCTATTGTCCAACATTTTGATGCGTTTCAAAATTCTTTTCCTGATGGTCTTAGGGTGAAAGGCTTTTTTTCTCTCACTCCTTCCAAACCACAGGGGTGACTTCGATACACTCCTCCTTCAGAGGGAAAAAGAGTTGATTTTACATCTACAGACAATAATTCCTAAGGGACTCAGTACTGAACTTAGCCTACAAGTTTTTTTTGAACTTTAGATGCTGTATACTATATATAATTAGCTTTGATAAAGAAATATGTTGGTCAAGAGTTCCCCTTTATCTCTACCTTCAATTTAATTTGTGTTTTCCCTGCTGAAAATCCTTTCATCTAGTGGTTTGGATGAATTATCTATTTGATGTAAATGTACTTGCAATTATCTACTTTCATATCCAAAAGGTGCCCATATTCATCTAAAGACTTCCCTGTATTTGTTGAACCATGATGTGGACTTTATACTGTGGCCAATAGCAGAGCATCTCCTGATGGGGTGGTGTCCCGCCATCCATTAACCACTTCAGCCCCGGAAGGATTTAACGCCTTCCTGACCAGAGCACTTTTTACAATTTGGCACTGCGTCGTTATAACTGCTAATTGCACGGTCATGCAATGCTGTACCCAAACAAAATTTGCGTCTTTTTCTTCCCACAAATAGAGCTTTCTTTTGATGGTATTTTATCACCTCTGCGATTTTAATTTTTTGCAATATAAACGGAAAAAGACCGAAAATTTTGGAAAAAAAATGATATTTTCTACTTTTTGTTATAAAAAAAATCCAATAAACTCAATTTTAGTCATACATTTAGGTCAAAATGTATTTGGCCACATGTCTTTGGTAAAAAAAATATCAATAAGTTTATATTTATTGGTTTGCGCAAAAGTTATAGTGTCTACAAACTAGGGTACATTTTCTAGAATTTACACAGCTTTTAGTTTATGACTGCCTATGTCATTTCTTGAGGTGCTAAAATGGCAGGGCAGTACAAGACCCCCCAATTGACCCCATTTTGGAAAGTAGACACTCCAAGGAAATTGCTGAGAGGCATGTTGAGCCCATTGAATAATAATTTTTTTGTAACAAGTGATTGAATAATGACAAAAAAAAATTTACAAAAAGTTGTCACTAAATGATATATTGCTCACACAGGCCATGGGCATATGTGGAATTGCACCCCAAAATACATTTAGCTACTTCTCCTGAGTATGGAGATACCAAATATGTGGGACTTTTTGGGAGCCTAGCCGCGTACGGGGCCCCGAAAACCAAGCACCGCCTTCAGGATTTCTAAGGGCATAAATTTTTGATTTCACTCCTCACTACCTATCTCAGTTTTGAAGGCCATAAAATGCCAAGATGGCACAACCCCCCCCCCCCAAATGACCCCATTTTGGAAACTAGACACCCCAAGGAAATTGCTGAGAGGCATGTTGAGTCAATGGAATATTTTATATTTTGACACAAGTTGCGGGAAAATTACAAATTTGTTTGTTTTTCTTTTGCACAAAGTTGTCACTAAATGATATATTGCTCAAACATGCCATGGGCATATGTGGAATTACACCTCAAAATACATTCTGCTGTTTCTTCTGAGTACGGGGATACCACATGTGTGGGACTTTTTGGAAGCCTAGCCACGTACGGGGCCCCAAAAACAAGCACCGCCTTCAGGATTTCTAAGGGCGTAAATTTTTGATTTCACTCCTCACTACCTATCACAGTTTTGAAGGCCATAAAATGCCAAGATGGCAAAAAAAAACCCAAATGACCCCATTTTGGAAAGTAGACACCCCAAGCTATTTGCTGAGAGGCATGTTGAGTGCATGGAATATTTTATATTTTGACACAAGTTGCAGGAAAATGGCAAACTTTTTTTTTTTGCACAAAGTTGTCACTAAATGATATATTGCTCACACAAGCCATGGTCATATGTGGAATTGCACCCCAAAATACATTCTGCTGATTCTTCTGAGTAGGGGGATACCACATGTGTGGGACTTTTTGGGAGCCTAGCCGCGTACGGGGCCCTGAAAACCAAGCACCGCCTTCAGGATTTCTAAGGGCGTAAAGTTTTGATATCACTCCTCACTACCTATCACAGTTTTGAAGGCCATAAAATGCCCAGATGGCACAAACCCCCCCAAATGACCCCATTTTGGAAAGTAGACACACAACGCTATTTGCTGAGAGGCATGTTGAGTTCATGGAATATTTTATATTTTGCCACAAGTTGCAGGAATATGACAAACTTCTTTTTTTTGCACAAAGTTGTCACTAAATGATATATTGCTCACACAAGCCATGGGCATATGTGGAATTGCACCCCAAAATACATTCTGCTGATTCTCCTGAGTACAGGGATACCACATGTGTGGGACTTTTTGGGAGCCTAGCCGCGTACTGGGCCCCGAAAACCAAGCACCGCCTTCAGGATTTCTAAGGGCGTAAAGTTTTGATATCACTCCTCACTACCTATCTCAGTTTTGAAGGCCATAAAATGCCCAGATGGCACAAACCCCCCAAATGACCCCATTTTGGAAAGTAGACACCCCAAGCTATTTGCTGAGAGGCATGTTGAGTCCATGGAATATTTTATATTTTGACACAACTTGCAGGAAGGTGACAATTTTTTTTTTTTGCACAAAGTTGTCACTAAATGATATATTGCTCAAACATGCCATGGGCACATGTGGAAATACACCTCAAAATACATTCTACTGCTTCTCCTGAGTACGGGGATACCACATGTGTGGGACTTTTTGGGAGCCTGGCTGCATACGGGGCCCCGAAAACCAATCACTGCCTTCAGGATTTCTAAGGGCGTAAATTTTTGATTCACTCCTCACTACCTATCACAGTTTCGAAGGCCATAAAGTGCCAAGTTAGCACAACCCCGCCCCCCCAAATGACCCCATTTTGGAAAGTAGACACCCCAAGCTATTTGCTGAGAGGCATGGTGAGTATTTTGCAGCTCTGATTTGTTTTTGAAAATGAAGAAAGACAAGAACATTTTTTTTTTTCAATTTTCAAAACTTTGTGACAAAAAGTGAGGTCTGCAAAATACTCACTATACCTCTCAGCAAATAGCTTGGGGTGTCTACTTTCCAAAATAGGGTAATTTGGGGGGGGGGTTGTGCCACCTGGGCATTCCATGGCTTCCAAAACTGTGATAAGCAGTGAAGAGTGAAATAAAAAATGTACGCCCTTAGAAAGCCTGAAGGCGGTGCTTGGTTTTCGGGGTCCCGTACGCGGCTAGGCTCCCAAAAAGTCTCACACATGTGGTATCCCCGTACTCAGGAGAAACAACAGAATGTATTTTGGGGTGTAATTTTACATATTCCCATGGCATGTTTGAGCAATATATCATTTAGTGACAACTTTGTGCAAAAAAAAAAAATGTGTCTTTTTCCCGCAACTTATGTCACAATATAAAATATTCCATGGACTCGACATGCCTCTCAGCAAATAGCTTGGGGTGTCTACTTTCCAAAATGGGGTCATTTGGGGGGGTTTGAAATGTCCTGGCATTTTATGCACAACATTTAGAAGCTTATGTCACACATCACCCACTCTTCTAACCACTTGAAGACAAAGCCCTTTCTGACACTTTTTGTTTACATGAAAAAAATATTTTTTTTTGCAAGAAAATTACTTTGAACCCCCAAACATTATATATTTTTTTAAAGCAAATGCCCTACAGATCAAAATGGTGGGCGTTTCATTTTTTTTTTTCACACAGTATTTGCGCAGCGATTTTTCAAATGCATTTTTTTGGGAAAATACACACTTTTTAAAATTGTAATGCACTAAAACACACTATATTGCCCAAATGTTTGATGAAATAAAAAAGATGATCTTAGGCTGAGTACATGGATACCAAACATGACATGCTTTAAAATTGCGCACAAACGTGCAGTGCCGACAAACTAAATACATTTTTAAAAGCCTTTAAAAGCCTTTACAGGTTACCACTTTAGATTTACAGAGGAGGTCTACTGCTAAAATTACTGTCCTCTATCTGACCTTCGCGGTGATACCTCACAGGCATGGTGCAATTGCTGTTTACATTTGACGCCAGACTGACACTTGCGTTCGCCTTTGCGTGAGAGCAGGGGGGGGACAGGGGACCTTTTTTTTTTTTTTCCTTTCTTTTTTTTGCTTTTTTATCTTATTTTTAAACTGTTCCTTTCATTTTTTTAAATCATTTTTATTGTTATTTCAGGGAATGTAAATATCCCCTATGATAGCAATAGGTAGTGACAGGTACTCTTTTTTGAAAAAATTGGGGTCTATTAGACAATAGATCTCTCCTCTGCCCTCAAAGCATCTGACCACACCAAGATCGGTGTGATAAAATGCTTTCCCAATTTACCAATGGCGCTGTTTACATCCGGCGAAATCTAAGTCATGAAATGCTCGTAGCTTCCGGTTTCTTAGGCCATAGAGATGTTTGGAGCCACTCTGGTCTCTGATCAGCTCTATGGTCAGCTGGCTGAATCACCGGCTGCATTCTCAGGCTCCCTGTTAGGACAGGAGAGCCAGAGAAAAACATGGAAGATGGTGGGGGGGCATTCCTTCCCACTGCTTGTAAAAACAGTCTAGAGGCTAATTAGCCGCTAGGATTTCTTTTACATGAAAGCCGACCGCTGGCTGAAAAGAATTATACCAAGATGATACCTAAGCCTGCAGGCATCATTCTGGTAAAACCACTCAAAATCCAGCAACATACCAGTACGTTGCTGGTCCTTGTTGGGCATGTATTGTAAACATTTTTTTCATTCAGCCTGTGGGCTGAACGAAAAAAAGAGATTGATCGGTGGGTATGCCCACCATTAGAATACTTCCCTTCATCCACCCACTTCTAATGATGGGCATACATGCACCGTATATATATGCCGAAGCATGGGGGCATCCTCCCGCAAAAGTTAGGAGCAAATCTCTCCTCCGCCCTCTGCTGCCCCCACGCTTCAGCATCTATACTGAAGTATGTAACTGTGGTGGTGAAATCACCTCCGACAGCGCTGGAGTCACGGCTTTATGTATCATGGGAGCAAACGCTGTTGCTGTCAAGATAAATAAATCCGCGCTGCAACTGAATGGCGTACCTGCTAAGCAAATGATGGTCAACAATAAAACAAAGTAACATTACAGTATAACAGTAAGACTTACCATACCTGCAAAGCAAATACAAAAAAAATAGTAAAAAATAAAACATTTAACGCAACCTGTGCCTAAAATATATATATGCCGAAGCATGGGGGCATCCTCCCGCAAAAGGCAGGAGCAAATCGCTCCTCCACCCACTGCTGCCCCCACGCTTCAGCATATATGCTGAAGTAAGTAACTGTGGTGGTGAAATCACCTCCGACAGCGCTGGAGTCACGGCTTTATGTATTGTGGGAGCAAACGCTGTTGCTGTCAAGATAAATAAATCCGCTCTGCAGCTGAATGGCGTACCTGAAAACAAAAAAAATGGTTAACAATAAAACACAGTAAACAGTAAAGTATAAAAAAATTGCATATCTGAAAAGAAAACATGGTAAAACATAATAACAATAAAACGTTGCAGAATAGAATACAGTAAAAAAGAGCAAAACAATAGAGAGAGAATAGAGAGAGAGAACAATAAAACTACAACTATTTTAGTTTTTTTATTTTATATTCTTTTTGTGTTTTTATTTTTTTTACTTTTTTTTTACACTATTTTTTGTAACTATAACTTTTGTAACTGGTACCAGGTTTGGGTCTCTCAAAATGCGATGGCATCTTGGGAGACCCTGTGTCAGTGTGCCTAGTCTGTGCAGTGCTGTACCCTATGCTAATACTCAACTAGTGGTAGCAATAATACCGTGTGTCACACCTATATCCGCGCTTGCTGCAGACACGACATCTTCTTTGGGGGGCTCGTTGAGTAGGGGTACTCGGGAAGAAATATGGAAAATGCCTCTCATGCAGCTGGCTTACTGCATTTGGTTGGGGAAGGTGAGGTGGAGCACCGTCTGGAAACAGAAGAGATCTGACGATCTCTTCCTGGAATTTAAGGAAGGATCCAGTTCGTCCTGAAGGTCTGTATAGCACATGAGCATTCAGCAAAGCCAATTGAAATAAATAAACAGACACTTTCTTGTACCAGCGTCTGGCCTTATGGGCAATTAGGTACGGTGCCAACAACAGGTTGTTGAGGTCCACCCCTCCCATATTATATTCGTGGACACAGAGGGGTTTCTCCAGAACACCAGTCGCCGTAGTAATTTGGACCGTCGTGTCTGCATGAAGGGAGGTAAGAACGAAAACATTCTTATTATCCCTCCACTTCATAGCGAGCAAGTTATTACACTTGAAGCAGGCTCTCTCCCCCAGCCTAAGACAGGAATCTACAAGCCGCTGGGGAAAGCCCCGGCGATTAGGTCGCACGGTGTCACATGCTCCAATCTGTTGATCAAAAAGTTGACTAAAAAGTGGCACGCTCATGTAATAATTGTCCACGTACAAGTGGTACCCCTTTCCGAATAAGGGTGACACCAAGTCCCACACTATCTTGCCAGCGCTTCCTATGTAGTCAGGGCAGTTTGTCGGCACTACGTGACTATCTTTGCCATCGTAAACCATAAAACTACATGGATATGGCCCTGTCACAGAGCTTATACATCTTAAACCCCGTATCTGGCACGCTTGCTGGGAAGGTTACTGTTTGAATGACAAGCGGCCAGAAAACTTAATCAGGGACTCATCAATGCAGACAACTTGATGGGGAGTAAACAAGTCTGCAAAACGTTGGTTGAAGTGGTTTACGAGGGGCCAAATTTTGTAGAGCCGATCGTATTCGGGGTCTCCACGAGGACAACAGAGTTCATTGTTGTTGAAGTGCATGAACCGCAAAATCTGCTCGTATCGTGCCCTGGTCATGGAGGCAGAGAACAAGGGCATATAGTGAATTGGGTCAGTGGACCAATATGACCGCAAATGCTAGTATAGATCTGATCGGATCAGATATTGATCCGTTCAGATACTATATCACTAAGGGAGGTGTATGCTGCGTGTGTGGGTGTTAGCGGTACCGGCACTAGCTAACCTGACACTGCCTGGGGCGACACAGACCTTATCTGACCCTAAAAATTAACTCATATCACCGCCGGGTGATTAGGGGGTTAAACCTTTATAAGGTAATAAACGGTGGGTGCCCTGAAACTATAATAAACAAACTAACTAACCAGCGTCACCCGTAACAGTTATACGGTGATCACTGGTGAAAGGGTTAACTAAGGGGCAATCAGGGGGTTAAAAGCTTTATTAGGTAGTATATGGGGGTCCCTGTTGCTATAAAACACTGACGGTGAACCTATATACTTACCTCCCTAACTAGCGTCACCTGTGTCACTAATACAGCGATCAGAAAAACGATCGCTTAGTGACACTGGCGACGGGGGGTGATCAAGGGGTTAACCTTTATTAGGGGGGGTTAGGGGGGTATCCTAGACCTAAAGGGGGCTACCACTAACTGTCCTACCACTTATAACTGTCACAAACTGACACCAATGCAAAAAAAAAAACTGCTATTGGTGTCACTGTGACAGGGAGTACAGGGGGGTGTTCGGGGGGTGATCGGGGGTTTATGGGGGGTGAAATGTGTGCCTAGAGTGTTCTACTGTTAGTGTAGTGTTTTTTGCACTTACTTGATGTCTTCTCTCCTCGGCGCTGGAACGAAAAGACCGGTTTGAGGAGAGATGACATCACTTTCTCTGCCGCTGTTTACATTGCAGCAGCAGAGGAAGAATGTCATTGGCTGGGAGCGATCGTGAGGGGGTGGCCACGAATGAATGGCCTCCCCCTCACCTCTGATCGCTCCGGGACAGAAGCCAACCGCCTCGGGCACTGCGGGAGGCAAGTAACATACCCATACGTTACTTTGCCTGCCCATGCCATTCTGCCGCAGTATATCTGCGTGAGGCGGTCGGCAAGTGGTTAAAGGCTTGAAGATTGTTTTCCACAGTGTCCTGATGAAGCTCATATAACTCAGTGAGCGAAATGCACCAATGTCATCAAGTCATGTGACCCGGCTCCTCCAGTTCATTCATTCAGCTACTTACATCTGCCGGTCCGTGCTTTCCTGAGGGGATCTAACAGTGTGGATGACCCTTTTTGAATAAGGCATCAGTCTTTTTCTGCACTGACACCCGCAGCAGCTGAGAGACCACTTTTCTTAGAATTTTAGTGAATGGCTGCGTGTCTTTTTAATTTCTCTTTCACTGAAAAGTTTTTCTCTATGCTAGGGTCGCCAGTACAGTATTTGTACATTGATATCATATCCCCTCTCAAGCGTCTCCTCTCCAGTGTTAATTTCGTCAACTAAAACTGACTAAAACATTTTAGTCGACTAACTTAATACCATTTTAGTCGACTAAAATACAACTAAAACTAAAACAATTGAGATGACTAAAATACGACTAAAACTAAAATGGCATTTTAGTCAAAAGACTAAAATGGGACTAAAACTAAAATGCCATTTTAGTCAAAAGACTTATGCCCCATACACACGGTCGGATTTTCCGACGGAAAATTTGTGATAGGACCTTGTTGTCAGAAATTCCGACCATGTGTGGGCTCCATCACACATTTTCCATCAGAATTTCCGACACACAAAGTTTGAGAGCAGGATATAAAATTTTCCGACAACAAAATCCGTTGTCGGAAATTCCGATCGTGTGTACACAAATCCGACGCACAAAGTGCCACGCATGCTCAGAATAAATAAAGAGATAAAAGCTATTGGCCACTGCCCCGTTTATAGTCCCGATGTACGTGTTTTACGTCACTGCGTTTAGAACGATCGGATTTTCTGACAACTTTGTGTGCCCGTGTGTATGCAAGACAAGTTTGAGCCAACATCCGTCGGAAAAAATCCATGGATTTTGTTGTTGGAATGTCCGAACAAAGTCCGACCGTGTGTACGGGGCATAATGCCCCATACACACGGTCGGATTTTCCGACGGAAAATGTGTGATAGGACCTTGTTGTCAGAAATTCCGACCGTGTGTGGGCTCCATCACACATTTTCCATCAGAATTTCCAACACACAAAGTTTGAGAGCAGGATATAAAATTTTCCGACAACAAAATCCGTTGTCGGAAATTCCGATCGTGTGTACACAAATCCGACGCACAAAGTGCCACGCATGCTCAGAGTAAATAAAGAGATAAAAGCTATTGGCCACTGCCCCGTTTATAGTCCCGACGTACGTGTTTTACGTCACTGTGTTTAGAACGATCGGATTTTCCGACAACTTTGTGTGCCCGTGTGTATGCAAGACAAGTTTGAGCCAACATCCGTCGGAAAAAATCCATGGATTTTGTTGTTGGAATGTCCGAACAAAGTCCGACCGTGTGTACGGGGCATAATGCTCCATACACACGGTCGGATTTTCCGACGGAAAATGTGTGATAGGACCTTGTTGTCACAAATTCCGACCGTGTGTGGGCTCCATCACACATTTTCCATCGGAATTTCCGACACACAAAGTTTGAGAGCAGGATATAAAATTTTCCGACAACAAAATCCGTTGTCGGAAATTCCGATCGTGTGTACACAAATCCGACGCACAAAGTGCCACGCATGCTCAGAATAAATAAAGAGATAAAAGCTATTGGCCATTGCCCCGTTTATAGTCCCGACGTACGTGTTTTACGTCACTGCGTTTAGAACGATCGGATTTTCCGAAAACTTTGTGTGACCGTGTGTTTGCAAGACAAGTTTGAGCCAACATCCGTCGGAAAGAATCCATGGATTTTGTTGTTGGAATGTCCGAACAAAGTCCAACCGTGTGTACGGGGCATAAGGTTAAACCGAAATTTAACATCAAAATTAACACAGGTCTGTAGTGCATGTTCATACCTCAATATCATAAATAACATATTTGATTTTTCACTCCAGCAGTATATAATGAGTTTGGAAATTGTAGAGAAATACTTAAATAATGCATTATAATTTAACTACACCCATTAGATTTTAGATAACTAAAATGAGTTTTAGTCAACTAAAATTATTTTAGTCGACTGAAATGTACTGGAGGTTTTAGTCCACTAAAATGTCCTGGAGAATTAGTCGACTAAATACGACTAAAACTAAAACAATTGAAGAAGACTAAAATGGGACTAAAACTAAAATGCCATTTTAGTCCTAAGACTTAAGCCCTGTACACACGATTGGACTTTCCGACAACAAAACCGTGGATTTTTTTCTGACGGATGTTGGCTCAAACTTATCTTGCATACAAACGGTCACACAAATGTTGTCAGAAATTCCAATCGTCAAGAACACGGTGATGTAAGACACATACGATGGCACTATAAAAAGGAAGTTCGATACCAAGTGTGCCACCCTTTGGGCTTCTTCTGCTAATGTCGTGTTAGTAGAAGTTAGTAGAAGTTTGGTGAGAGACAATTCGCGCTTTTCTGCCTCATGCTTTTCAGTCCGTTACTGCTCTTCAGTTTGTGCTTGTGGGTACGTATCTGTTCTTCAGTGCGTGTTGTCAGTTCGTATCTGTTTTGCAGTACGTTCTTGTCTGCTCGTTTCTGATTTTCACATCGTTCTTCTCAGGCCTTTCTGATTTTTAGTGCATTCTGTGAGTTCGTTCTGACCAGCCGACCGTTTTCTAGCCATGTTGCGGGTACATATTCATCGTAGAGTTTGTGCTGTGCAGGGGCTTGGTGTTGGAGTTCTTTGTATTACCCAAGTCCAGTCCATGAACAAGTTGAGGAGTAGGGATGAGGTTCGAGTCGGCTGTTCACCAGTTCGCCAAACAGCGAACAATTTGGGGTGTTCATGGCAAATTCAAATGCCACGGAACACCCTTTAAAAGTCTATGGGAGAAATCAAAAGTGCTAATTTTAAAGGCCGCAGGAAAAGAGGGGGGGACGAGAGAGTGCCCCCCCCTCCTGAACCGTACCAGGCCACATGCCATCAACATTGGGAGGGTGCTTTGGGGTAGTCCCCAAAACACCTTGTCCCCATGTTGATGGGGACAAGGGCCTCATCCCCACAACTTTTGCCCGGTGGTTGTGGGGGTCTGCGGGCAGGGGGCTTATCGGAATCTGGAAGCCCCCTTTAACAAGGGGACCCCCAGGTCCCGGCCCTCCCCCTTTGTGAAATAGTAAGGGGGTACAAAAGTACCCCTGCCATTTCACAAAAAAAACTGTCAAACATGTTAAAAATGACAAGAGACAGTTTTTGACAATTCCTTTATTTAAATGCTTCTTCTTTCTTCTATCTTCTTTCTTCTATCTTCTATCTTCCTTCGGTTTCTTCCTCCATCTTCTTCTTCTTCTGGTTCTTACGGTACTTCTGGTTCTCCCTCCGGTGTTCTTGTCCGGCATCTTCCTCCGCGGTGTCTTCTTACCTTCTTCTCCTCGGGCCACTCCACATCCATGATGGCATGGAGAGAGGCTCGCACTGTGTGACGCTTCTCCTCTTCTGACGGTTCTTAAATAACGGGGGGTGGGGCCACCCAGTGACCCCGCCCCCCTCTGATGCACGGGGACTTGACGGGGACTTCTTTGTGGCATTGCCCGTGACATCAGAGAGGGGGGTCACCCGTTATGTAACCCTGCCCCCTTCTGACGTCACAGGGAATGCCACAGGGAAGTCCCCGTCAAGTCCCCGTGCGTCAGAGGGGAGCGGGGTCACCGGGTGGCCCTGCCCCCCCCCCATTATTTAAGAACCGTCAGAATAGGAGAAGCGTCACACAGCGGGAGCCTCCCTCCATGCCATCATGGATGCGGAGCGGCCCGAGGAGAAGAAGATAAGAAGACGAGATGCCTGACGAGAACACTGGAGGAAGAATCAGAAGAACCAGAAGAAGAAGAAGATGGAGTAAGAAACCGAAGGAAGATAGAAGATAGTAGATAGAAGAAAGAAGATAGAAGAAAGAAGAAGCATTTAAATAAAGGAATTGTCAAAAACGGTCTCTTGTCACTTTTAACATTTTTTGACAGTTTTTTTGTTAAATGGTAGGGGTACAAGTAACCCCTTACCATTTCACACAGGGGGGAGGGCCAGGATCTGGGGGTCCCCTTGTTAACCACTTACCGACCGCCGCACGACGATGTACATCCAAACTTTGAATGGGTATATCGTTGTTATGGCAGCAGCTAGCAGCCATAACCCCGGTATCCCCGTTTTCATGCGGCGGCCGGCTTTCAGATAAAAGTGGTCCCTGCGGCGGATTCACTTTTATCGGTGGCGGGAGAGGGTGGGTAGCGGCGGAGGCGATCGCATCTGTTTCCGTCCTGTGCCTGGAGACGAGTGAGGCTAAGATGGCGCCCACTCGTCTCCATGACACTGCTGGGCGGAAGCGACGTCAAAACGTCACTTCCGTCCACACCTCTTAAAGGCACATTTTTTCAAATGTCATTTTTTTAAATGACTTTTTTTTTATTGCATTTTAGTGTAAATATGAGATCTGAGGTCTTTTTGACCCCAGATCTCATATTTAATAGGTCCTGTCATGCTTTTTCTATTACAAGGGATGTTTACATTCCTTGTAATAGGAATAAAAGTGACACAATTTTTTTTTAAACGGTGTAAAAATAAATAAAAAAATGTAAAATAAATAATACAAATTTTAAAAAATTTAAAAAACCCCCCGTCCCGACGAGCTCGTGCGCAGAAGCGAACACATATGCGAGTAGCGCCCGCATATGAAAACGGTGGTCAAAACACACATGTGAGGTATCACCGTAACCGGTAGAGCGAGAGCAATAATTCTAGCCCTAGACCTCCTCTGTACCACAAAATATGCAACCTGTAGAATTTTTTAAACGTCGCCTATGGAGATTTTTGAGGGTAAAAGTTTGACGCCATTCCACGAGCGGGCGCAATTTTAAAGCATGACATGTTGGGTATCAATTTACTTGGCGTAACATTATATTTCACAATATAAAAAAAATTGGGCCAAATTTACTGTTGTCTTATTTTTTTATTCAAAAAAGTGAATTTTTTCCAAAAAAAGTGCGCTTTTAAGACCACTGCGCAAATACGGTGCAAAAAAGTATTGCAATGACCGCCATTTTATTCTCTTGGGTGTGAGAAGAAAAACCATATATAATGTTTGGGGGTTCTAAGTAATTTTCTAGCAAAAAACCTGTTTTAAACATGTAAACACCTAAAATCCAAAACGAGGCTGGTCCTTAAGTAGTTAAAAGGGGCTTCCCGTTTCCGATAAGCCCCCCGCCCGCAGACCCCCACAACCGCCAGGCAAGGGTTGTGGAGATGAGGCCCTTGGCTACCCCAAAGCACCCTCCCAATTTTGAGGGCATGTGGCCTGGTACGGTTCAGGAGGGGGGCACTCTCTCGTCTCCCCTCTTTTCCTGAAGCCTGCCAGGTTGCGTGCTTGGATAAGGGTCTGGTATGGATTTGGCTCCATTTTTTTTTTTTATTTTGGCCGGGGTTCCCCTTAATATCCATAGCAGACCTGAAGGGCTTGGTATGGAATTTAAGGTGACCCCCACGTCTTTTTTTTTTAATTTTGGTTCGGGGTTCCCCTGTGGGGAATTCCATGCCGTTTTTATCAATGAACTTTTATGTGTATTGTCGGACCAGCAATTCATTAATAGCCATGAGTAGTTTTAAATGACTTTTTTCCTTTGAAATGTCATTTTGCTGTCAGACTGTTCTAAACACGGGAAACATGCACCCCTTTACAGGTATACTATAGACACCCCCAGGTACGAAATTTAAAGGGATATTACACTTTTATTGTTTCACTTTAAGTATTATTAAAATCACTGCTCCAGAAAAAACGTCCGTTTTTAAAACTTTTTTTTTGCATTGATCCATGTCCCCTGGTGCAGGACCCAGGTCCCCAAACACTTTTTATGACAATAGCTTGCATATAAGCCTTTAAAATTATCACTTTTGATTATTCATGTTCGTGTCCCATAGACTTTAACGGTGTTTGCGCGTTCAAACGAATTTTGTGCCTGTTCGCAAGTTCTGGTGCGAACCGAACAGGGGGGTGTTCGGCTCATCCCTATTGAGGAGAAGTTCATGGACGAAGAATTGGTTGCTCCAGCGTGACCAATTCTGTCACATGCCTTTGTTGCGGGAGATCCAGGAGAATAATCCTGATAATTTCAGGAATTATCTCTGGATGACGGACGCCGTTTTTCACCGTCTGTTGGCTTTGCTGTCCCTTTATATTACCAAGCAGGACACCTGCATGCGGCAAGCCATCACTTCGGAACAGAGGTTCGTCGCCACCTTGTGGTACTTGGCGATGGGGAGAAGTCTGCAGGACATCAAGTTCTCGACTGGCGTCTCCCCCCAGGCTCATGGAATCATTATTCCAGAGACCTGTTCTGCCATCATTCAGGTCCTGCAGAGGGACTATATTAAGGTAAGTTTTATCCTTTAACATCACATTCTATGTATTTAATGTTTGCTAATGTATTGTATTTATTTCATCATTCCCTAATTACCATGATTGTAATATGCTGTGAATGTTCTCTTTGTCCTCATGCATGCTGGAAGCTTTTAATGCTCTTTTTTGTCCTTCATGCATATTTGCCTTCACTAACCTTCCCAGCATGCTATCCTGGGCCCATACACACCTAGCCTAGTCAATTAACAATGTATTTTGTCAGCTCCATTGTAATGCTTACCCTAAACACTCCCTAAAATGTGTTGAAATGTTATTGTTGTCCTTAAATTCATGCATAGTGCAGGAGGCTTTTTTTGGGGGGGGCCCAAACTCATTTGGAACCCTCCCTCCCCCCCACCTGCTAAGTCAGCCAATACCAATACTCTATCTGCTGACTTTGCCAAACCCATACACACTATACATACCTCTTTGTGTTCAGATTTATGGATGAATTTACCAAAGCATGTAGTGCAAGGGCCTGCCTGAATACTTTCAAATGGTACTGTTTCAAGTTTTGTTCTCCTATTATCTTGATAGGTAATTGCAGAATGTAAAAATGTGCTTCGATTTGTACAGTGTGTATTCATATTTTTTGTATTATGACACTTCTTACCTGTCCAGTGGGCTGCCAATAGTGTAAGTAAGGAGGGGCTGGCCAAAATAACACACATTATTTATGCATTGAGCTCTCAATGAAGTGGAGATGGTTACCTGTCCAAAACATCTCCCCCCCTCAAATTTTTATAATGGGCCATCAGAGGGGGTGAGGAATCTGAAAAAAGTGTACCTAATACTTTTGTCTTAAAATACTCATTTCAATAAATTCATACTTATGTTGGCCAAGAATGTTTGTGTCTAATCTGCTTGCAATGTTATGTGCAAAAGTACTAAATATTTTTTCTTGTTTGACTCTACAGTTTCCTTCAAACCCACGGGAATGGCTGACTGTGGCATCCCAGTTTGCTCAGCAGTGGGACTTTCCTAACTGTGAAGGTGCTGTAGATGGGAAGCATGTCCACGTAGTCCCACCCCCCAACTCAGGGTCATATTATTACAACTATAAGGGGTTTAATAGTATTGTGATGTTGGCGGTGGTGTCAGCGACATACGAGTTTTTGTATGTGGACGTGGGGAAGAATGGCCAGATGTCGGACGGTGGAGTCATCACCCAGACGGAGTTCTACAGATGGCTCCAGAATGGCAGCTTGGGCTTGCCACCTGCGGAAGACAATATGGGTAGTCTTCCGTTTGTGTTTGTCGCTGATGAAGCGTTTGGGCTGGGTGATCACCTGATGCGGCCGCTCCCCATGAGGACCCTCAACCCGGACCAGAGGGTTTTTAACTACCGGCTGGCCAAAGCTAGACTAGTCGTGGAGAATGCATTCCGAATAATGGCCAGCCGGTTCCGCCTATTTCTGACAGCAATACACATGGCGGACTATAAACTGAACCATATTGTACTTACCTGCTGCATTCTCCACAATTACCTCAGAAAAAATGCAACAAACTATGTGGCCTCAGTTGGGGCTGAGGCCGGATTTCAAAATACAAATCTGATGACACTTGAACTTGGTCGTACTGGCTTGCCCCCCCTCAAAGCGCCCGCAAAGTTAGACAGAAGTACGTTGAGTACTTTGCAGTTAGGGGTCCATTGATATGCCAGCCAATGTGTGAAACATTTTTAAATTTTTTTTTTTGGTATAAACTGAACTCATATTTCATTTGATTTACTGCTTGTGTTTCTTTTAGCTGTCTCCTAGGTTTTCCAATGGCCTTTTTTTGACAATCTATTCTTCAGCTAACTATTATGTTGTGGGTCTGCTACACACACACATTGTTTTTGTTGCTAATGTATGTAATGCATTAGTGATAAAAATAATCATTCTTTTCAGCTCCATGAATGAATTGCTTTGAGTCCCTAAAGTGGCGCAATTGGGGAAAATTTTAGAGCACTGTGAGGGTTATTTACTAAAGGCAAATCCACTTTGCACTACAAGTGCACTGCAAGTGCACTTGAAAGTGCACTTGCAGTGCACTTGTAGTGAAAAGTGGATTTGCCTTTAGTAAATACCCCCATTGTCACTGTAAACTACACCAACTTACTCCAAAAACTGGTATTGAGCATTGAAAGAAGAAGCCACACATTGTTGAGTATAAAACATTTTACTCAAAGCACATTCACATGTGTGTTAGAAAAGGGTTTTTTTAACAAACCAACATTGGTTTTGTAACATTTTTATGTTTGACAGTAGAAATAGCCTTTTTTGGGTTAAACAGGCATGTTTAAAACAATAATATACACAACTCGGGAACTTACAAAGTTCAACTTTGATAAATTGAAGGCAATATGTGACATTAGTATGTTATAACTGTGTTGATCTTGCCTTCATCAGATGGGGTGATGTCACCCCTGTAAAAGCCAAATTTTGAAGATGTACACAAATTGGGAGTGAAAATGTGGATTTCCCTCCTGATCCCATGCCTAATGTCAACATGTGCTAGCTCCCATCATGGGGGATCAATGGATGTGTTTCAGGGGTGCAACCCCTTCCTTTCATCTACTTTAGTTGCGAGGAAGGGGTTGCACCCACAAAACGCGTACATTGATATCCCGTGATGGCAGATAGCACATGTTGACACACTGTGTGCATCTTCAAAATTTGGCTTTCAAATATAATGACAAAATGTACAAATTTTTGGGTGTTTTATATTCTGCCTAAAACATAAATGATGTTGTTGAGTCTTTTTTCAACATCATTGATGTTTTCCTTTATCTTCTCTAATTCCGGATTGCACACTATGATCTCCCCGATGAGGATCTGGTGAAATGAGTTTCTTCTTCCACAACATCCACCACATCACCTACAAAAAAAAACACATCATGTATTTTAAATATACATGCATACATCTATTACCTGAAGCTGTGGTCTCAGACACTGACCTGTTGTGGTCACTATTTCACCCACTTCCTGAACCTCTGCTCCCTCCACTTCTTCTTCAGGGTGTGTGGGGATTTCCCCTTTAGGAGGTGTGGTGTTCTTGGTGTCCTCAGATGTCCCGAGTCTTTTCTCCCCTATGTGAATAAAAAATAAGGTATACTTAGCACACAGATATTTGAGGAAAGAAATAGGAATATGGAACATTGTTTGGAAGTGTTGTACAATTGTCTGATTCGGCAGAGTTTCAAGCTGAAAACATGTTTTTTTCCCTTTCTAAAGTTGGAAAACTTACCTTTTTTGTTAATAAAGTTTTGTTAAAGATGGAGAGACCCCTAGTATCCACTGGAGCACCTGCATGGGACACCGTAAAAAGGGTGTTCTAGTGTCCCACACTAGTGCTCCTGTGTCCAGATGTGTAAACAGGTGCTGAGTGTCCTCTCCTTACACTGCATCAAGTTTGCATTTCATTCTAGTTACAAACACATCTAGACAACAATGTACTAAACTTATTTTCATACAAACAGGCCTGAACAAATGTAGTCAACCCAAAAACATCATATTAGGGGTCGAACAAACAAAGTTTACTATGACGATCTATTACTGTCCCCACGCCATTTTAAAATGTATAACAGTAAAGAAAAGCACATGGAGCAGCATGCAAGTAATAATAAGTGGAACACACGACTAAATACTTACTTTTTTGCAGCACTCTCTTGATCCTTCTGTACTGATCCTGCTCCCTCAGTTTGAGGTCTGACCAGCGTTTCCTCAATTGCTCCTTGGATCGTCATACCCCAAAATTCTTCTGCAGACTTCTCACAACTTTAGTCATGATCTTGGCATTTCTGACATTTGGGTTTCTGTACGGTCCATACTTCCCATCATAGTCGGCCCTCTTTAAGATGTCCACCATCTCCACCATCTCCACCATCTCTACAAAGGACATATTTGATGCCTTAAATCTGCTCCTGGATCGTTTGTGGCTCCGGGCTTTCGTCGTCCTCCTCGTTGCTGAGATTATCATGCACCTGTTGTCTCTCCGCCATGTGCTCTCCCACTGCGCTGAAAGAGAAGGGGCGGGGAATATACTAGAAAGAATGTCAGGGGCGGAGTTTCATGCATGCGCAGTGTAGAAAAAGTGTAACACGCGTGCGTTGTACTACGATCTGTATACTCATTATACCTCTCAGCAAATAGCTTGGGGTGTCTACTTTCCAAAATAGGGTCATTTGGGGGGGTTTTGTGCCACCTGGGCATTCCATGGCCTCCGAAACTGTGATAGGCAGTGAAGAGTGAAATCAAAAATTTACGCCCTTAGAAAGCCTGAAGGCGGTGCTTGTTTTTCGGGGTCCCGTGCGCGGCTAGGCTCCCAAAAAATCTCACACATGTGGTATCCCCGTACTCAGGAGAAGCAACAGAATGTATTTTGGGGTGTAATTTCACATATTCCCATGGCATTTTTGAGCAATATATCATTTAGTGACAACTTTGTGCAAAAAAAAAAAAAATTTGTCTTTTTCCCGCAACTTGTGTCACAATATAAAATATTCCATGGACTCGACATGCCTCTCAGCAAATAGCTTGGGGTGTCTACTTTCCAAAATGGGGTAATTTGGGGGGGTTTTGAACTGTCCTGGCATTTTATGCACAACATTTACAAGCTTATGTCACACATCACCCACTCTTCTAACCACTTGAAGACAAAGCCCTTTCTGACACTTTTTGTTTACATGAAAAAATTATTTTTTTTTGTAAGAAAATTACTTTGAACCCCCAAAATTATATATTTTTTTAAAGTAAATGCCCCACAGATTAAAATGGTGGGTGTTTCATTTTTTTTTTTCACACAGTATTTGTGCAGCGATTTTTCAAACGCATTTTTTTGGGAAAAAACACACTTTTTAAAATTTTAATGCACTAAAACACACTATATTGCCCAAATGTTTGATGCAATAAAAAAGATGATCTTAGGCCGAGTACATGGATACCAAACATGACATGCTTTAAAATTGCGCATAAACGTGCAGTGGCAACAAAATAAATACATTTATAAAAGCATTTAAAAGCCTTTACAGGTTACCACTTTAGATTTACAGAGGAGGTCTACTGCTAAAATTACTACACTCGATCTGAACTTTGCGGTGATACCTCACATGCATGGTGCAATTGCTGTTTACATTTGACGCCAGACCGACGCTTGCGTTCGCCTTAGCGCGAGAGCAGGGGGGGGGCAGGGGACAGGGGTGCTTTTTTTTTTTTTTTTTTTTTTTAATTTTTTTTTTTTTTTGCTTTTTTATCTTATTTTTAAACTGTTCCTTTCTTTTTTATTTTTTTAAATCATTTTTATTGTTATCCCAGGGAATGTAAATATCCTCTATGATAGCAATAGGTAGTGACAGGTACTCTTTTTTGAAAAAAATGGGGTCTATTAGACCCTAGATCTCTCCTCTGCCCTCAAAGCATCTGACCACACCAAGATCGGTGTGATAAAATGCTTTCCCAATTTCCCAATGGCGCTGTTTGCATCCAGCAAAATCGAAGTCATGAAATGCTCGTAGCTTCCGGTTTCTTAGGCCATAGAGATGTTTGGAGCCACTCTGGTCTCTGATCACCTCTATGGTCAGCTGGCTGAATCACCGGCTGCATTCTCAGGTTCCCTGTTGAGACAGGAGAGCCAGAGAAAAACACGAAAGACGGTGGGGGGGGGGCATTCCCTCCCACTGCTTGTAAAAGCAGTCTAGAGGCTAATTAGCTGCTAGGATTGCTTTTACATGAAAGCTGACGGCTGGCTGAAAAGAATGATACCAAGATGATACCTAAACCTGCAGGCATCATTCTGGTATAACCACTCAAAGTCGTGAATTGCGTACCTGATCAGATATTGATCAGATATTGATCCGTTCAGATACTATACCACTAAGGGAGGTGTACGGTGCGTGCGTGGGTGTTAGCGGTACTGGCGCTAACCTGACGCTGCCTGGGGCTGGTGCTTGCCAGTTCACCAAAATGCTACCAAAAAAACTGTTAGCGATCACAGGGATCAGGTCTGACTCTGCGAACGCTGCAGTTATGCTTTTAGTGTTTTGTAAGTGACAGTGATCGATACTGCACTTAAGTGGGCTGGGCTGGGCTGGGCGGAGGGGCAAAACGCAGGTGCTAGCAGGTATCTGGGCTGATTCTGCTAACACTGCGTTTTTGGGAACCCTAAACTGCTGAGGATGCTAGTATAGATCTGATCGGATCAGATATTGATCCGTTCAGATACTATACCACTAAGGGAGGTGTATGGTGCGTGCGTGGGTATTAGCGGTACTGGCGCTAACCTGACGCTGCTTGGGGCGATGCATATCACCGCCGGGCAATCAGGGCGAACCTTTATTCGGTAATAAACGGCGGGTGCCCTGACACTATAAAAAATAAACAAACTAACCAGCGTCACCCATAACAGTTATACGGTGATCACTGGTGAAAGGGTTAACTAGGGGGCAATCAAGGGGTTAAAACATTTATTAGATAGTATATGGGGGTCCCTGATGCTATAAAACCCTGACAGCGAACCTAAATATTTACCTCCCTAACTAGCGTCACCAGCGACACTAATACAGCGATCAGAAAAATGATCGCTTAGCGACACTGGCGACGGGGTGTGATCAAGGGGTTAAAACTTTATTAGAGGGGGTTAGGGGGGTACCCTAGACCTACAGGGGGCTACCACTAACTGCCCTACCACACTAACTGTCACAAACTGACACCATGCAGTAATCAGAAAAAAAACTGCTTGGTGTCAGTGTGACGGGGGAGGGGTGATTGGGGGGTGATCGGGGGGGATCGGGGGGTGATGGGGGGTTTAAAGTGTGCCTGGCATGTTCTACTGAGTGTGTAGTGTTGTGCACTCACATTGCAGTCTTCTCTCCTCGGCGCCGGAACGGAAAATACCGAGCCAAGGAGAGATGACATCATTTCCTTTGCTGCTGTTTGGCATACAGCAGCAGAGGATTGATTCTCATTGGCTGGGAGCGATCGCGAGGGGGGGACCACGAATGGATGGTCTCCCCCTCACCTCTCATCGCTCCCAGACCAAAGCCGACCACCTCAGGCACCGGGGGGGTCCGATCAGACCCCCCGCCCGCGGGAAGGCAATCACATGCCAGGTACGTGATTTTGCCTGCCCATGCCATTCTGCTGCAGTATATCTGCGTTAGGCGGTCGGCAAGTGGTTAATATAGGACTTGTCCCAAGGCGTGTAGTGTCTATTTTTACCATTTTGACACATTTTTTGTGAAATGGTAGGGGTACATTTGTACCCCGTTACCATTTCGCACAGGGGGGGCTGGGATCTGGGGATCCCCTTGTTAAAGGGGGCTTCCAGATTCCGATAAGCCCCCCGCCCGCAGACCCCCACAACCACTGGGCAAGGGTTGCGGGGATGAGGCCCTTCTCTCCATCAACATGGGGACAAGGTGGGGCCGCTACCCCAAAGCACCCTCCCAATGTTGAGGGCATGTGGCCTGGTACGGTTCAGGAGGAGGGGGGCCACTCTCTCATCCCCCCTTTTCCTGCGGCCTGCTAGGTTGCATGCTCGGATAAGGGTATGGATTTTTGGGGGGACCCCACGCCATTTTTTTAAAAATTTTGGCGCGGGGTTCCCCTTAAAATCCATACCAGACCTTAAGGGTCTGATATGGATTTTGAGGGGGACCCCACGCCATTTTTTTTAAATTTTGGTTTGGGGTTTCCCTGTGGGGTAATTCCATGCTGTTTTTATCAATGAACTTTTATGTGTATTGCCGAACCGACAATTCGTTATAGCCGGCACTAGCTCTAGCACTTTTAAATGACTTTTTTTCCCGACAATTCATTATAGCCGGCACTAGCTCTAGCACTTTTAACCACTTGAGCCCCGGACCATTATGCTGCCTAAGGACCAGAGGTCTTTTTCCAATTTGGCACTGCGTCGTTTTAACTGTTAATTGCGCGGTCATGCAATGCTGTACCCAAACGAAATTTGCGTCCTTTTCTTCCCACAAATAGAGCTTTCTTTTGATGGTATTTGATCACCTCTGCGGTTTTTATTTTTTGCCCTATAAACGGAAAAAGACCGAAAATTTTGAAAAAAAATTATATTTTCTACTTTTTGTTATAAAAAAAATCCAATAAACTCAATTTTAGTCATACATTTAGGCCAAAATGTATTCAGCCACATGTCTTTGGTAAAAAAATGTCAATAAGCGTATATTTATTGGTTTGCGCAAAAGTTATAGCGTCTACAAACTAGGGTACATTTTCTGTAATTTACACAGCTTTTAGTTTATGACTACCTATGTCATTTCTTGAGGTGCTAAAATGGCAGGGCAGTACAAAACCCCCCCAAATGACCCCATTTTGGAAAGTAGACACCCCAAGGAAATTGCTGAGAGGCATGTTGAACCCATTGAATATTTATTTTTTTTGTCCCAAGTGTTTGAATAATGACAAAAAAAAAAAATATTTACAAAAAGTTGTCACTAAATGATATATTGCTCACACAGGCCATGGGCCTATGTGGAATTGCACCCCAAAATACATTCAGCTGCTTCTCCTGAGTACGGGGATACCACATGTGTGGGACTTTTTGGGAGCCTAGCCGCGTACGGGACCCCGAAAACCAATCACCGCCTTCAGGATTTCTAAGGGTGTAAATTTTTGATTTCACTCTTCACTGCCTATCACAGTTTCGGAGGCCATGGAATGCCCAGGTGGCACAACCCCCCGCCCCCAAATGACCCCATTTTGGAAAGTAGACACCCCAAGCTATTTGCTGAGAGGCATATTGAGTCCATGGAATATTTTATATTTTGACACAAGTTGCGGGAAAGTGACACATTTTTTTTTTTTTTTTTCACAAAGTTGTCACTAAATGATATATTGCTCACACAGGCCATGGGCATATGTGGAATTGCACCCCAAAATACATTCTGCTGCTTCTCCTGAGTATGGGGATACCACATGTGTGGGACTTTTTGGGAGCCTAGCCGCGTACGGGGCCCTGAAAACCAATCACCGCCTTCAGCGTTTTTAAGGGCGTGAATTTTTGATTTTACTCTTCACTGCCTATCACCGTTTCGGAGGCCATGGAATGCCCAGGTGGCACAAACCCCCCCCAAATGACCCCATTTTGGAAAGTAGACACCCAAGCTATTTGCTGAGAGGCATGGTAAGTATTTTGCAGCTCTCATTTGTTTTTGAAAATGAAGAAAGACAAGAAAAAACATTTTTTTTTTTCTTTTTTCAATTTTCAAAACTTTGTGACAAAAAGTGAGGTCTGCAAAATACTCACTATACCTCTCAGCAAATAGCTTGGGGTGTCTACTTTCCAAAATGGGGTCATTTGGGGGGGGGTTTGTGCCACCTGGGCATTCCATGGCCTCCGAAACTGTGATAGGCAGTGAAGAGTGAAATCAAAAATTCACGCCCTTAGAAAGCCTGAAGACGGTGCTTGGTTTTCGGGGTCCCGTGCCCGGCTAGGCTCCCAAAAAGTCTCACACATGTGGTATCCCCGTACTCAGGAGAAGCAGCAGAATGTATTTTGGGGTGTAATTTCACATATTCCCATGGCATGTTTGAGCAATTTATCATTTAGTGACAACTTTGTGCAAAAAAAAAAAAAAAAAAAAAAAAAATTTGTCTCTTTCCCGCAACTTGTGTCGCAATATAAAATATTCCATGGACTCGACATGCCTCTCAGCAAATAGTTTGGGGTGTCTACTTTCCAAAATGGGGTCATTTGGGGGGGTTTTGAACTGTCCTGGCATTTTATGCACAACATTTAGAAGCTTATGTCACACATCACCCACTCTTCTAACCACTTGAAGACAAAGCCCTTTCTGACACTTTTTGATTACATGCAAAAGTTATTTTTTTTTGCAAGAAAATTACTTTGAACCCCCAAACATTATATATTTTTTTAAAGCTAATGCCCTACAGGGGGCGACAGGGGTGCTTTTTTTTTTTTTTTCTTTATTATTTTTTTGCTTTTTTATCTTATTTTTAAACTGTTCCTTTCATTTTTATTTTTTTTAATCATTTTTATTGTTATCTCGGGGAATGTAAATATCCCCTATGATAGCAATAGGTAGTGACAGGTACTCTTTTTTGAAAAAATTGGGGTCTATTAGACCCTAGATCTCTCCTCTGCCCTCAAAGCATCTAACCACACCAAGATCGGTGTGATAAAATGCTTCCCCAATTTCCCAATGGCGCTATTTACATCCGGCGAAATCTAAGTCATAAAATGCTCGTAGCTTCCGGTTTCTTAGGCCATAGAGATGTTTGGAGCCACTCTGGTCTCTGATCAGCTCTATGGTCAGCTGACTGAATCACCGGCTGCATTCTCAGGTTCCCTGTTGAGACAGGAGAGCCAGAGACAAACACGGAAGACGGTGGGGGGGGGCATTCCCTCCCACGGCTTGTAAAGGCAGTCTAGAGGCTAATTAGCCACTAGGATTGCTTTTACATGAAAGCCGACCGCTGGCTGAAAAGAATGATACCAAGATGATACCTAAACCTGCAGGTATCATTCTGGTATAACCACTCAAAGTCGTGAATGGCGTACTTGAAGACAAAAAAATGGTTAACAATAAAGCACAGTAAACGGTAAAGTATAAAAAATTGCATACCTGAAAAACAAACATGACAAAACATAATAACAATAAAACATTGCAGAATAGAATACAGTAAAAAAGAGCAGAACAATAGAGAGAGAGAATAGAGAGAGAGAGAGAGAGAACAATAAAACGACAACAATTTTTTTTTATTTTATATATTTTTTTTTTTTTTACACTTTTTTTGTAACTAACTTTTATAACTGTAACCGGTTCCAGGTTCGGGTCTCTCAAAATGCGATGGCATCTTGGGAGACCCTATAAAAGTGTGCCTAGTCTGTGCAGTGCTGTACCCTACGCTAATACTCAACTAGTGCATGGTAGCGTTCAAAACATTCACCAATGCAAAGACCAGGATTGTCAGGACAGAAGGGACAATAATAACGGGTGTCACGCCTATATCCGCGCTTGCTGCAGACACAACATCTTTTTTGGGGGGGTTCGTTGGGTAGGGGTACTCGGGAGGACATAAAAAAGACCTCTCATGCAGCCGACTGCATTTGGTTGGGGATGTGAATGGGGGAAGTACGGGCGCTGCAGAAGTGGTGGGTTCCCAATTAGTAGGATTGGCGAATGCAGCAGGAAGGGCATTATGGGCACGACGGGCCTGTGTTTGTCTTTTTGGTGGCAGCAGGACACTACTTGTGCTTGCCACCTCACCAGCTTGAACTGCACTTATGGGACTCGCCACGTCACCAAGTGTTACTGTAGTGCTGGTTTGACTACGACGTGCTTGCCAGTTCAATAAAAAGCTTCCAAAAAAACTGTTAGCGATCGCAGGGATCAGGCCTGACTCTGCGAACGCTGCAGTTATGTGTTTAGTGTTTTGTAAGTGACAGTGATCGATCGATACTGCACTTGGGTGGGCTGGGCTGGGCCGGGCGGAGGGGCAAAACGCAGGTGCTAGCAGGTATCTGGGCTGATCCCGCTAACACTGCGTTTTTGGGAACCCTAAACTGCTGGGGACGCTAGTATAGATCTGATCGGATCAGATATTGATCCGTTCAGATACTATACCACTAAGGGAGGTGTACGGCGCTTGTGTGGGTGTTAGCGGTACTGGCGCTAACCTGACGCTGCCTGGGGCTGGTGCTTGCTAGTTCACCAAAATGCTACCAAAAAAACTGTTAGCGATCGCAGGGATCAGGCCTGACTCTGCGAACGCTGCAGTTATGCGTTTAGTGCCTTGTAAGTGACAGTGATCGATCGATACTGCACTTAGGTGGGCTGGGCTGGGCCGGGCGGAGGGGCAAAACGCAGGTGCTAGCAGGTATCTGGGCTGATCCCGCTAACACTGTGTTTTTGGGAACCCTAAACTGCTGGGGACGCCAGTATAGATCTGATCGGACCAGATATTGATCCGTTCAGATACTATACCACTAAGGGAGGTGTACGGTACGTGCATGGGTGTTAGCAGTACTGGCGCTAACCTGACGCTGCCTGGGGCTGGTGCTTGCTAGTTCACCAAATTGCTACCAAAAAAACTGTTAGCGATCGCAGGGATCAGGCCTGACTCTGCGAAAGCTGCAGTTATGCGTTTAGTGCCTTGTAAGTGACAGTGATCGATCGATACTGCACTTGGGCTGGGCCGGGCGGAGGGACAAAACGCAGGTGCTAGCAGGTATCTGGGCTGATCCCGCTAACACTGCGTTTTTGGGAACCCTAAACTGCTGGGGACGCTAGTATAGATCTGATCGGATCAGATATTGATCCGTTCAGATACTATACCACTAAGGGAGGCGTATGCCGCGTGCGTGGGTGTTAGCGGTACTGGCGCTAATCTGACGCTGCCTGGAGCGACGCATATCACCGCCGGGCGATCGGGGGGCTAAACCTTTATTCGGTAATAAACGGCGGGTTCCCTGACACTATAAAAAATAAACGAACTAACCAGCGTCACCCGTAACGGTTATACGGTGATCAGTGGTGAAAGGGTTAACTAGGGGGCAATCAAGGGGTTAAAACATTTATTAGGTAGTATATGGGGGTCCCTGTCGCTATAAAACGCTGACGGCGAACCTAAATATTTACCTCACTAACTAGCGTCACCAGCGACACTAATACAGCGATCAGAAAAATGATCGCTTAGTGACACTGGCGATGGGGGGTGATCAAGGGGTTAAAACTTTATTAGGGGGGGTTAGGGGGGTATCCTAGACCTAAAGGGGGGTAACAGTAACTGTCCCAACACTGTAACTGTCACAAACTGACACCAATGCTGTAATCAGAAAAAAAAAAAAAAAAACTGCTGGTGTCAGTTTGTGACAGGGAGGGGGGGGTGATTGGGGGGCGATCGGGGGGGGGGATCGGGGTGTTTTGTGTGCCTGGCATGTTCTACTGTGTGTGTAGTGTTGTGCACTCACAGTGAAGTCTTCTCTCCTCGGCGCTGCAACGGAAAATACCGAGCCGAGGAGAGATGACATCATTTCCTTTGCTGCTGTTTAGCATACAGCAGCAAAGGAAGTGATCTGATTGGCCGGCGGCGATCGCGAGGGGGGGGGCCACGAACGGATGGCCTCCCCCTCACCTCCGATCGCCGGGGGACAAAACAGGACCGCCTCGGGCACCGGTGGGGGGTCCGATCGGACCCCCCACCCGCGGGAGGCAAATCTCGTATATGTACGTAATTTTGCCTGCCCGTGCCGCCTTGCCGACGTACATCGGTGTGAGGCTGTCCTTAAGTGGTTAAATTACTTTTTTTTCCCTTTAGAAATGTCATTTTGCTGGCAGACTGTTCTAAACACGGGAAATATGTGCCCATTTACAGGCATACTATAGACACCCCCCAGATACGAAATTTAAAGGAATATTACACTTTTATTGTTTCACTTTAAGCATTATTAAAATCACTGCTGCTGAAAAAATGGCCTATTTAAAACTTTTTTTTGCATTGATACATGTCCCCTGGGGCAGGACCCGGGTCCCCAAACACTTTTTAAGACAATACCATGCATATAAGCCTTTAAAATTATCACATTTTTCATGTTTGTGTCCCATAGACTTTAACGGTATTCGCGTGTTCGAACAAATTTTTTGCCTATTCGCATGTTCTGGTGCGAACCGAATGGGTTCGCAACAAATTTTTTTGTCGGAAAATTTGAGAACCTGCTCTCAAACAGTTGTTGTCGGAAATTCTGACAGCAAATGTCCGATGGAGCATACACATGGTCGGAATTTCTGACAACAAGCTCACATCGAACATTTCCCATCAGAAAATCCGATTGTGTGTACAAGGCATAAGACTGAAACTAAATCCAAATTTGCTGCCAAAATGAACACTGCTCCTCTCCAGAGAGAATAACTTCAATGCTTGTAGTCTTTCCCCATAGCTGAGGTTAGGGATGAGATTCGTGTTCGAATCGAATGGATGTTCGACTCGAACATTGCCTGTTCGGTCTTTCACCAAGTTCCGAATGATATTCGCGCCAAATTCGAGTGGCGCATCACGGCCCATAATTCACTGCAGCATCGCAGTGCATTGCTGGCTGATGATTGGCCAAGCATGCACTATGACCCGCATGCTTGGCCAATCACAGCGCCGTCTGTACAGAGAGCCGTAATTGGCCAAAGCCAGGATGGCCAACTATGGCTCAGGGGTTTAGTACACGCCCCACACTATATAAGGCCGCCTGCATGGCGGCCCTATGTAGTGTGTTCCGGTGTTGAGAGAGAGATAGATAGACAGAGAGACAGTGTCATTTGATTTAAGTTAAATAGAGTAGGACTGTGTATGTATATATATATATATATATATATATATATATATATATATATATATATAATATACACACTGTATTCAGTTTAGCTAGATCCAATCCTGTTATTCTCTTCCCACTACTGACAGGCAGGCAGGTGTTTTTACAGTATTTACAGCTACCTGAAGAAAATTGCTGGTGTTCTTCTGATCCTATTAGTCCTATTAGCTACAGTATTTACAGTTAGTGTAGTGCGTCCTCTGCACAGTGTGCACCTAAAGCTACCTGAAGAAAATGAGTGTTCTTCTGATCCTATTAGTACAGTACCGCAGGCAGCTACAATATTTACAACTTAGTGTAGTGCATCCTCTGCACGGTGTGCACCTAAAGCTACCTGAAGAAAATTAGTGGTGTTCTTCTGATCCTATTAGTACAGTACCGCAGGCAGCTGCAGTATTTACAAGTTAGTTTAGTGCGTCCTCTGCACAGTGTGCACCTAAAGCTACCTAAACAAAATTAGTGGTTTTCTTCTGATTCTATTAGTACAGTACCGCAGGCAGCTGCAGTATTTACAAGTTAGTGTAGTGCGTCCTTTGCACAGTGTGCACCTAAAGCTACCTGAAGAAAATTAGTGGTGTTCTTCTGATCCTATTAGTACAGTACCACAGGCAGCTGTAGTATTTACAAGTTAGTGTAGTGCGTCCTCTGCACAGTGTGCACCTAAAGCTACCTTAAGAAAATTAGTGGTGTTCTTCTGATCCTATTAATACCACAGGCAGGCAGCTACAGTATTTACAGTTAGTGCAGTGTGCCCTCTGCACAGTGTGCACCTAAAGCTACCTGGAGACAATTGCTGTTGTTCTGCTCCTATTAATACCACAGGCAGGCAGCTACAGTATTTACAGTTAGTGCACTGTGTCCTCTGCACAGCGTGCACCTAAAGCTACCTTAAGAAAATTAGTGGTGTTCTTCTGATCCTATTAATACCACAGGCAGGCAGCTACAGTATTTACAGTTAGTGTAGTGCATCCTCTGCACAGTGTGCATCTAAAGCTACCTGAAGGCAATTGCTGTTGTTCAGCTCCTATTAATACCACAGGCAGGCAGTTACAGTATTTACAATTAGTGTACTGCATCCTCTGCACAGTGTGCACCTAAAGCTACCTGAAGACAATTGCTGGTGTTCTCATACTAATAATACTACAGGCAGTCAGTTGATTCTGCTAGCTGCAGTATCAGTATATATATACATCCCAGCTTTGTGCAGCTATATCTCACTGCAGGCCATTAGTATGTCTGGAAGGCCAACAAGGAGAGGCAGACAGTCACAAGCCAATAAAAGAGGGCAAGCAGGTTCTGTGACTAGAGGCAACAGTGCTGGTCATGGAGACGGTGCATCCTCATCAGCACGTGGCCGTGGGACACGCGTGTCCTTTTTTTCGGCAGCTGGCCATGTTGAGCTGCAACATGCGGTAGACTTGGTAGAGTGGATGTGTCAGGTTCCACACTTACCAGACAGATGAGTCCACGTGGGCAGAGGGTAGGCTCCCTTACGTGTCCGATTCGGGGCCCCTGGTAGAGCAGACAGGAGGCCCGCGAGTGCGGAGTGGTATGAGAGCCTGAAGTTAGAGTCCTGGAGCACAGTGGTCTGGCAAGCAACCGGTAGAGCTTGAGACTTGGTGGAGCAGATGCTGAGCAGGAGTTAATCAGACTTGGTCACACACAGGCAGAGGTCGGCAACGGGCTGGCGGCAATAGTACAAGGGAGAAGGCAGAAGCGAGGTCAGACAAGCCGGGGTCGGGTTCAGGCAGCAGTCAAGGAAGGTCCAAAGGTAGCCGGGTCACAACGGGTAAACACTACGGAGATACAGGAACACAGGATGATCACGGGACAAGACACAGAGCTGTTTGATCAGGCAGCACCGGGTCAGTGCAGAGGCAGGCTTCAAATAGGCTGATTGGCGCCAAAACGCCACGCACGCCGATTCGCCAAGGCGTGCCGCGCTGCCCGCGCGCGCCTGAGCGCGCCCCCGACACCAGCACGCACGCCCACACCGCCGGGCACGTCAAAGACAGTGCCCACAGGCGGACGCACACTAACGCGGACGCGCGCTAGCGCGAACGCGCGTACGCACAAACGCCCGGACGCCACCCCGCACGCCACGGCCGGTCAGCCCAGGCGCGCCGGTGCCCACAGGGACACGCGCCCCAGCACGCACAGGGACACGAACGCCAACGCGCCCCGGCGCGCACCGGCACCCAACCAGGTAACCTCTCTGACAGTGCCCCCTCCTCAAGGGCAGACTCCGGATGCCCAGTTGGGCCATCTTCGAGGCATGAGAGGTTTTAAAGGACTGCAGGAGTTCTCTGGCGTGTAAATTGCTTTCCGGCTCCCACGAATTATCTTCGGGTCCATAGCCCTTCCATTTTACCAGATATTGCACCTGATTGTGTCTTCTTCTACAATCTAGAATAGCTTCCACTTCGAACTCCTCTTCGCCATTAACCACAATAGGTTTGGGTGGACCAATGCTGCGACCAGAAAAGAAGTTAGGAGTGACTGGCTTCAGGAGAGACACGTGGAACACTGGATGTATCCTAAGGGAATTAGGAAGGTCAAGTTCGTAGGCCACATTGTTGATTTTCCTCTTGATCCGGAAGGGACCCAGGTATTTGGGGCCCAGTTTCTTGGATGGGCAGGCCAACTTGAGATTAGCGGTAGACAGCCAGACAGAATTGCCAGGTTCAAGAACAAGTTCCCCCCGTCTCTTCCTGTCAAAGATTTTCTTGTAATCTTCCTGAGCCTTGGTCATGGTCTCCTGCAGCAATTTATTGTTGTTAGAGAAGAAATCCAAAGTTTCGGATACTGCAGGAACAGGACATTCAGGGAATGATCCGGGCAAGAAGGATGGATGAAAACCGTAATTGGCAAAAAACGGAGACTGGTTCGTAGCTGAATGTAGAGAGTTATTGTAGGAGAATTCTGCGATGGAAAGCAGGGAGGCCCAATCATCCTGGGAAAAAGCAGAAAAACAGCGGATGTATTGCTCCAAAGTCTGGTTCGTCCTCTCGGTTTGCCCATTTGACTGAGGGTGGTAAGCCGAAGAGAATGACAACTCGATCTCGAGCGCGCCACAAAGGGCCTTCCAGAATCTGGAGGTGAACTGGACGCCCCTGTCCGAGACTATGTTGGTCGGGACTCCATGCAGCCTGACGATCTCCTTAATGAAGATGGAAGCGGTCTCCATGGCTGAAGGGGTGCCCTTCATGGGGAGGAAGTGGGCCATTTTAGACAGCCTGTCAACCACAACAAAAATGGACAAAAACCCTTCTGATGGTGGAAGCTCAACAATAAAGTCCATTAATATCATGGTCCATGGTCTCTCTGGGACTGGCAATGGTCTCAACAGGCCCCATGCTCTTGTTCGGCTAGTCTTGTTTCTGGTACACGTGTTACAGGACTCCACATAGTCCTTGCAATCCTTAGTAAGACACGGCCACCAAAAGGTGCGTTGGACGAGGTCGGTTGTTTTCCGAGTGCCGAAGTGGCCAGCCAGTTTGTGATCATGACATAAACTTAACACCTGTACCTTTAACTCCTCAGGGACCACAATCTTATTCTTGAACCAGAACAGTCCATCCTTGGTACAAGACTCAACAGGTGGAGACATTCCCATAGAGGCGCGTCTGATTCGGGAAATTAGATCCTCCTGAAGGATTAGGAAATTCCCAGAGGGAAGGATGGTATCTGGGGACACGGTTCTTTCAGAATCGAGAAACATCCGGGAGAGGGCATCAGGTTTAACATTCTTGGATCCGGGTCTGAACGTAATGTGAAAAATAAATAGGGAAAAAAAAAGTGCCCATCTGGCCTGCCGGGGTCTCAATCTCTTGGCTGTCCTTAGATATTCCAAGTTCTTATGGTCTGTGTAGATCAAAATGGGGTGTGCTGCGCCTTCCAGAAGGTAACGCCATTCCTCCAGAGCCGCTTTAATGGCCAAAAGCTCCCGATCACCCACGTCGTAGTTTTCCTCGGAGGGAGAACGTTTGCGTGAGAAGAATCCCACAGGGTACAGAAGTGCTTTGGCACCCTGTCTCTGTGAAAGTACAGCTCCGACTGCAACCTCAGACGCATCCACCTCCAGGACGAAAGGCAAGGCAGGGTTGGGATGCTTAAGGATAGTGGCTGAAGTGAACAGCGCCTTGAGTTTTTCAAAGGCCTCTTGTGCCTCAGGGGTCCAGCGGAATCGACATCCTTGTTTAGTAAGCTCTGTGATGGGAGTTATGATTGAAGAAAATCCTTTAATAAATTTCCTATAGAAATTGGCAAAGCCAATAAAGCGTTGTACTCCTTTTTTGTCGGTCGGTGCAGGCCAATCCAGAATAGCGGATACTTTCTGTGGATCCATCTTGATGCCATCAGGGGAAATAATCAGGCCCAGGAACTGGATAGATTGGAGCTCGAATTCACATTTTTCAAGTTTGGCGTACAGTCCATGTTGTCTGAGCCGGGAAAGTACATTTCGTACATGCTTACGGTGTTCCATCAGGGAGGCCGAGAAAACCAAGATATCATCCAGGTAAACGATGACATATAAATCCAATAAGTCATGAAAGACATCGTTGATGAAATGCTGGAATGTCGCCGGTGCATTGCACAGACCAAAAGGCATGACGAGATACTCGTAATGTCCGAATCGAGTACGAAAGGCCGTCTTCCACTCGTCTCCTTCTCTTATGCGGATCAGATTATAGGCTCCACGGAGGTCTAGCTTGGTAAAAACGGTAGCCGATCCCAATCTCTGAAATAGCTCAGGAACCAGGGGTAGCGGGTATCTGTTTTTAATAGTGATTTTATTGAGCTCCCGATAGTCAATGCAAGGACGTAAGGAGTGATCCTTCTTTTCCACAAAAAAGATACCTGCCCCAACTGGAGACGTGGAAGGACGGATGAACCCTTTCTCCAGGTTCTCATCTATATAAGTTTTCAGGGTGCCCAACTCCTGCTCAGTTAGAGGGAAGATCCTCCCAAAGGGGACTTCGGTGCCTGGTAAGAGTTCTATTGGGCAATCATAGGGTCTATGTACTGGAAGGGTTTCTGCTCCTTTTTTACTGAACACATCCAGGAAATCCCGGTAGGGTTCGGGAAGATCTTGGCAGGGCATAGCTTCAGAATCTATGCGCAGGCATTGGGAGGAAGTTAATGGGGTCCCCCGTAAGCAGTGTTGTCTGCAATATTCAGAGGAAAACTGAATCTTGCCTGTAGACCAGTTGATACTAGGATTGTGGGCCTGTAGCCAAGGTATTCCTAGGATGACTGGGAAGAGAGGAGAGGAAATGACATCTAGGCGTAAAAGTTCCTGGTGTTCCGGACCAATGGTGGCCAACAGAGGAACCGTTTCTTGAGTGACGGGTCCGGAGCGGAGGGTGGAGCCATCCGCTAAGAAAACTGCCAGGCCTTGAGCTTTAGTCTGAGTGGGAATATGATGGGTTTCGACGAAGGTCCGGTCGATGAAACCACTACAAGCTCCAGAGTCAATGATGACCGGTACTGGGATGCTCCTTCCAGGTAACTGTAATACAATGGAGAAAGTTAAATGGTTACCGGCACTAGGTAGGACAGGTGCACACAATGAAGAAGACGGCAGACACTTACGTCTTTTATTTGGGCATGCTCTTGCAAAGTGACCAGACTCCCCACAGTACAGGCACAGATTGAGTGTGCGCCTGCATGTCTTCTCCTCGGCAGTCAGAGAGGGACGGAGCAGTCCCAACTGCATGGGCTCCGGGGCCTCCGGGCCAGGGGTAGAAGAGACCAGCGGAGCTTGGTTTGGGGCACTAGGAGCCCTAGGCAACATCCAGGTAAGGCGTGGGTGACTGACAGACCTCTCAGAGCGTCTCTCCCTGAGGCGGCGGTCGATCTGGATGGACAGATTAATTAACTCTTCCAGTGACTGAGGTATCCCCACTCGTGCCAGTTCATCTTTTAGAGGATCTGACAACCCCAGCCGATATTGGTGACGCAAGGCTGCGTCATTCCAGTCCGTATCCGAGCTCCAATGCCTAAACTCCACGGCGTAATCTTCAGCAGCTCTGCGACCTTGTTGAAGGGCATGTAAAGCGGCTTCTGCCGTGGCTGTTAGCTGGGGGTCCTCATACAGCTGAGACATAGCTTGGAAGAAGGCATTTAGGGAATTAAGAGATTGGGCCTTTTGCTCCAATAAGCGGTGGGCCCAGGTTTGAGGCTCTCCGATCAACAGGGATATGACGAACCCCACTTTAGTAGCTTCCAGGGAGAATGTTCGGGGCTGCAAAGCGAAGTAGAGCTCGCATGCGTTGCGAAACGCTCGGAACTCACTGCGTTCTCCGGAGAATTTTTCGGGTGTAGGCACCCTGGGCTCTGGTGGAAGCATCACTACAGAAGGTGCTGAGGCAGGTTTGGCAGAAACTGCCCCTGGAGGAGAGGTTGAAAGGGCCTGGACCTGTCCTTCCAATCTGGTATAGCCTTCCTGTAGGCTTTTAACGGCTTGAGTAAGGCCCGCTAGATGCCTGCACAGTTCATCCATGGGGGAGGCCCCCTGCCCGGACTCAGTCATGGCTGCCTGATACTGTCAGGTTCCACACTTACCAGACAGATGAGTCCACGTGGGCAGAGAGTAGGCTCCCTTACGTGTCCGATTCGGGGCCCCTGGTAGAGCAGACAGGAGGCCCGCGAGTGCGGAGTGGTATGAGAGCCTGAAGTTAGAGTCCTGGAGCACAGTGGTCTGGCAAGCAACCGGTAGAGCTTGAGACTTGGTGGAGCAGATGCTGAGCAGGAGTTAATCAGACTTGGTCACACACAGGCAGAGGTCGGCAACGGGCTGGCGGCAATAGTACAAGGGAGAAGGCAGAAGCGAGGTCAGACAAGCCGGGGTCGGGTTCAGGCAGCAGTCAAGGAAGGTCCAAAGGTAGCCGGGTCACAACGGGTAAACACTACGGAGATACAGGAACACAGGATGATCACGGGACAAGACACAGAGCTGTTTGATCAGGCAGCACCGGGTCAGTGCAGAGGCAGGCTTCAAATAGGCTGATTGGCGCCAAAACGCCGCGCACGCGCGCACGCCGATTCGCCAAGGCGCGCCGCGCACCCGCGCGCGCCTGAGCGCGCCCCCGACACCAGCACGCACACCCACACCGCCGGGCACGTCAAAGGCAGCGCCCACAGGCGGACGCGCGCTAACGCGAACGCACGTATGCACAAACGCCCGGACGCCACCCCGCACGCCACGGCCGGTCAGCCCAGGCGCGCCGGTGCCCACAGGGACACGCGCCCCAGCACGCACAGGGACACGAACGCCAACGCGCCCCGGCGCGCACCGGCGCCCAACCAGGTAACCTCTCTGACAGGATGACCAAGCCGTCCTCATCCTCCTCATCCTCTCTCACCCAGGCTCAGGGTCCTTTTTTTGGTAAAGCAGCTGCCAACGCAGCCTATACCCTCGGCTCAATGGCATCAGTCACTCCTTCCCTAGCCCCACCATGTCCTCCTGAGGAGTCCCCCGAACTGTTTGACCACAGTGTTGGGTACATGCTCCAGTAGGATGCCCAGCATTTAGAAGGCTCTGATGATGGTACCCAGCTAGAGAAAGGCAGTAACAGGAGCCCAGAGAGAGGGAGTGCCCAAGAAGGACAGCAATCTTGCAGTCATGTTCCCCCAGCTGCAGCATACTGCCAGCTTTGCTGCAGTGTTGAGGAGGGAGGGGATGATGAGGTCACTGACTCCACATGGGTGCCTGATAGGAGCGAGGAGGAGGAGGCACATCACTAACGAAGCAGGATGCCCTCCAGGGGACAGCTTAAGGGCAGCACACCGACTGCATCACACCGCAGAGCTCCGCATGTGCAGGGCGCTGCTGTCTCTGCGAGTTATTCCAAAAGTTCTTTGGTGTGGGCCTTTTTTTGAGACAAGTGCATCAGATCCCACCGCTGCTATTTGCATATGTCTCAAGCGTATCTCTCGTGGCCAAAACATCTCCCGCTTGGGCACCACATGCTTGACCAGACATATGTTGACCTGCCACGCAGTTCGTTGGAAAGCGTATCTAGGAGACCCACACCAAAGAACAAAGAAGACCTCTCCTTGCTCCTCATCAGCTGGGATCTCCAACCCCACTATACCTTCAGTCCTCTCTGAGACCTGCACTGAGAGGAATAAAGGTGTAGAATTAGGTGTGTCACAGCCAAGTACTTGGGGGCAATCTGCTATTGGTACACCAACGTCAGATTGTACCAGGCAAATTTCCCTGCCCCAGCTGCTGCACCGCCAAAAGAAGTTCACTCCCAGCCATCCACATGCCCAGCAGTTGAATGCTAGCTTGGCTAAATTGCTAGCACTTCAACTGCTGCCTTTTCAGTTGGTAGACTCTGCCCTCTTCCTTGAGTTTGTGGAATGTGCGGTTCCTCAGTGGCAGGTTCCCAAACGCCACTTTTTCTCACGGAAGGCGATTCCGGCTCTCTACCGGCATGTGGAAGGCAATGTCTTGGCCTCGCTGGACAGGGCGGTCAGCGGTAAGGTGCATATTACCGCTGACTCATGGTCCAGCAGGCATGGACAGGGACATTACCTATCTTTCACCGCACACTGGGTGACTCTTCTGGCAGCTGGGAGGGATGCAGGACAGGGTGCAGTACTGTTGGAGGTTGTTCTGCCACCACACCTCCAAAATACTACTAGTGGTGATTCTGCCACACCTCTCTCCTCCACCCCCTCCTCTTCTTCTTCCTCCATGGCCTCTTCCTGTGCTGATTTGACTTCGGAACCAGCTGTGCTCCGTAGGCGTTCAAGGGGCTACGCAAGCACGCAGGCCAAAAGATGCCATGCGGTGCTTGAGCTGGTGTGCTTGGGGGACAGGAGCCACACTGGGGCAGAGATTCTGTCAGCTCTGCAGGGGCAGGTTCAGAGGTGGTTGACACCATGCCAGCTTAAGGCAGGTATGGTGGTTTGCGACAATGGCACCAACCTCCTCTCCGCCCTCCTATAGGGACAACTGACCCATGTGCCCTGTTTGGCTCACGTCCTTAACTTGGTGGTGCAGCGGTTCTTGGGCAGGTACCCGGGCTCACAGGATGTCCTGAGGCAGGCCAGGAAAGTCTGTGTGCATTTCTGCAGGTCATATAATGCCAGTGCTCAGCTGGCTGACCTCCAAAAGGAATTTAACCTGCCCAAGAACCGCCTAATCTGTGACATGTCCACCAGGTGGAACTCAACGTTGGCCATGCTGCAGCGGCTGCACACGCAGCAGAGGGCCATCAATGAGTACCTGTACGACTATGGCACCAGGACAGGGTCAGGGGAGCTTGGTTTTTTCCCCACGCCAGTGGGCCATGATCAGGGATGCATGCACTGTCCTGTCACCATTTGAGGAGGCCACGAGGATGATGAGCAGTGACAGTGCATGCATCAGTGACACTGTCCCCTTGTCCACCTGTTGGAGCACACGGTGCATGGAATAATGGACAGGGTACTTGAGGCAGAACAGAGGCAGGAAGAGGAGGACTTCCTTAGCTCTCAAGGCCTCCTTTATCCAGACAGTGTTCCTGCGTACCCGCCGATCACACAGGAAGAGGATGAGGAGGTGGAGGAGGAAGAGGAGGATTGTGTCAGCATGGAAGTGGAGCCTGGCACTCAGCATCAGCAGCAGTATTTAAGGGATCATTTACAGTCCCAAGAAACCCATGGACTTGTACGTGGCTGGGAGGAGGTGGCTGCGGATCATGTCGTCCTTAGTGACCCAGAGGACTCCGGACCGAATGCCTCAGCAAACCTACGCTGCATGGCCTCCCTGATCCTGTAAAGCCTGCGGAAGGATCCTTGTATTCGTGGTATCAAGGAGAGGGATCAATACTTGCTGGCAACCCTCCTTGATCAACCTCCTTGATCCGCGTTACAAGGGTAAGGTTGTTGACCTTATCTTGCCATTGCAGAGGGAGCAGAGCATGAAACATCTTTGGGAGGCCTTGCAGAAAGGTCTGTGCAACGCGTTCCCAGAGACTGGGAGGTTACAAACTCCTGTTCCTGCACAACGTGTTGCTGAGGCTTCGGTCAGTCAAAGAAGGAGCGGTGGAGAAGGTGGCCGTCTGACCGATGCATTCAGACAATTTTTTAGTCCGCAGCCCCAAGGTATGATTGGTTCCAGCAACCATCGCCAGCATCTGTTTTACATGGTGCAGGGATACCTAGGGGCAAGATCTGACTTGGACACCTTTCCCACCAAAAATCCTCTGGGTTACTGGGTCTTGAGGATGGATCACTGGCCAGAGCTTGCACAGTATGCAATTGAGCTACTGGCCTGTCCTGCATCCAGCATTCTTTCGGAATGCACATTCAATGCTGCTGGAGGTTTTGTAACTGATCACAGAGTACGCTTGTCCACCGACTCGGTCGATCGACTGATCTTCATAAAAATGAATCAGTCTTGGATCACCACCAGCTACCAAGCACCTGATGCTGATGTATCCGAATTTTTTTTTTTTTTTTAATGTCAGATCCCTTCAAGATTGCCTATGCTGATGCTGATTGTCATATACCAGATAAGACCAGAACTGTGTGGACTGCAACAGAGTGAACCAGACATAAATAGGTGAAGGTAAGTTTATTAAGGTAAATGCATATACATGTGAACACACTACCAATACAGAGTGAACAACCCAAACAACCAAACAGTGATAATACACAACCAGCATATGTAGCAAAAGGGAGTACCAGAATCGTAGTCAAGCCAGGCCAGGGTCATAAACAGGAGATCAGTAGCTGGGAAGGGAAACAAACAGGACAAGAGAGGATGGATGGATCACAGGAGGGACGGGTCAGGTACAAGGCTCAGTGTCCAGGGTTCAGGTAACAGACAGGAAACAGGATCAACAGGTTCCAGGAATCAGGCTTCAGGTTCAGGTTCAGGAATCAGGTTTCAGGATCAGAGGAGCAGACTGCAGGTCAGGGCACAATGAAAATACCAGGGCAACATGAGTGTGCACTTGCTGGGTATTTATACTGCAGCATTGCTAATTAAGGTCAGATGACATCTGTCTGCAGAGGGGGATACCTCCATACTGCCAGGATTCCTCCGCTGGTGGAAGCCAGTACTGTGGCCCAAAGGTGACAGAATACCAGCAGGAAAAAGCTCTTCTGACAGCTCCAAACTGATATTACCAGCGGAGGAGACCTTTCCTGGCAGTACCCCCCCTCGAAGGAGCAACCTCTGGATGCTCCAACTAGCCATTGCTAGGGAAAGTCCATGGTGAGCCGGGCACCGGGCACCTCAAGCTGGGCAGCAAGCAGTGGCACATCAGGCTGGGCAGTGGACAGGAACACATCAGGCTGGGCAGCGGGCAGGAACACACCAGGCTGGGCAGTGGACAGGAACACACCAGGCTGGGCAGCGGACAGGAACACACCAGGCTGGGCAGCAGGCATGGGCACTTCAAGCTGGGCAGCAGGCACTTCAAGCTGGGTAGCAGGCACTTCAAGCTGGGCAGCAGGCACATCAGGCTGGGCAGCAGGCACGGGCACGTCAAGCTGGGCAGCAGGCACTTCAAGCTGGGCAGCAGGCACATCAGGCTGGGCAGCAGACATGGGCACTTCAAGCTGGGCAGCAGGCACGGACACTTCAAGCTGGGCAGCAGGCATGGGCACTTCAAGCTGGGCAGCAGGCAGAGGCACAGGCACATCAAGCTGGGCAGCGTGCACATCAGGCTGGGCAGCAAGCATGAGCACTTCAAGCTGGGCAGCAGGCACGGGCACTTCAAGCTGGGCAGCAGGCACATCAGGCTGGGAATCAGGCATGGGCACTTCAAGCTGGGCAGCAGGCACTGGCACTTCAAGCTGGGCAGCAGGCACATCAAGCGGGGCAGCAGGCACAGACACTTCAAACTGGGCAGTAGGCACATCAGGCTGGGCAGCAGGCACGGGCACTTCAAGCTGGGCAGCAGGCACAGGCACTTCAAGCTGGGCAGCAGGCACATCAGCCTGGGCAGCAGGCATGGGCATTTCAAGTTGGGCAGCAGGCACGGGCACTTCAAGCTGGGCAGCATGCACGGGCACTTCAAGCTGGGCAGCAGGCACATCAGGCTGGGCAGCAGGCACGGGCATTTCAAGCTGGGCAGCAGGCACGGGCACTTCAAGCTGGGCAGCAGGCACGGGCACTTCAAGCTGGGCAGCAGGCACTGGGATGTCAGACTGGGTAGCAAGCACTGGGACGTCGGACTGGGTAGCAAGCACTGGGACGTCAGACTGGGTAGCAAGCACTGGGACATCGGACTGGGTAGCAAGCACTGGGAGGTTGGACTGGGTAGCAAGCACTGGGACGTCAGACTGGGTAGCAAGCACTGGGACGTCAGACTGGGTAGCAAGCACTGGGAGGTTGGACTGGGTAGCAAGCACTGGGACGTCAGACTGGGTAGCAAGCACTGGGATGTCAGACTGGGTAGCAAGCACTGGGACATCAGACTGGATTGGATTAGCTGGTGCGGCAGCTCCAAACTGCCAGGAGACACCTGCTGGTGGACCTCAGTACTGCACGCCAAATGATCGATATTACCAGCAGGGGAGACCTGACACTGAGTTACTATCCTGTTATGCTGAGTGATTATCTTCTTCCTCCTCAATGATCATGCTGATAGCTTGTAAGAATATTTTTGGTTCTGGGCGCCACCACCAGTGGCTAAGGCCCAATATTTCAGCCCCTGTTTAACAGGGGCGTGTAATTACAATTTTTGATGCAATATTTTGCAAGGAGGGTTCATTGCTGCACTCAATTAGAGTATTTGTGAGGTGTTGTAGTGTTGTGGCACCAGCACCAGTGCCTAAGGCCCAATTTTTCATCCCCAGTTTAAGAGGGGTGTGTAATTACAATTTTTGATGCAATACTTTGCAGCAGGGCTTGTTCCTGCGCTCCAACTAGAGTATCTGTGAGGGGTTGCAGTGTTGTGACACCAGCACCAGTGCCTAAGGCCCAATTTTTCAGCCCCTGTTTAACAGAAGCGTGTAATAACAATTTTTGATGCAATATTTTACAGGAGGGCTCATTCCTGCGCTCCTACTAGAGTATCTGTGAGGGGTTGCAGTGTTGTGGCACCAGTGCCTAAGGCCCAATTTTTCTGCCCCTGTTCAACAGGGACATGTAATTACAATTCTTGATCTAATATCTCACAGCAGGGCCCGCTTCTGCGCCCACCAAGAGTAACTGTGAGGACTTACAGTGTTATGGCACCAGCACCACCAAAGGCCCAATTTTTCTGCCCCTGTTCAACAGGTGCATGTAATTACAATTCTTGATCTAATATTTCACAGCAGGGTCCGTTCCAGCTCCCACCAAGAGTAACTGTGAGGACTTACAGTGTTGTGGCACCAGCACCACCACCAAAGGCCCAATTTTTCTGCCCCTGTTCAAAAGGTGCATGTAATTACAATTCTTGATCTAATATTTTACAGCAGGGCCTGTTCCAGCACCCACCAAGAGTAACTGTGAGGACTTATAGTGTTGTAGCACCAGCACCACCACCATTGGCCCAATTTTTCTGCCCCTGTTCAAAAGGGGCATGTAACTACAATGTGAGGGCTTACAGTGTTGTGGCAACACCAACACTAAGGCCACAATTTCTGCAGAATATATAGGGCAGGCCCCTAATTTGAAACATCCAACTTACAAATGACTCCTACTTGCAAACGGAAGGAGACAACAGGAAGTGAGATGAAATCTACCCCTAGGAAGAGAAATTCTCTCCTGTAATGCCCCGTACACACGGTCGGATTTTCCAACGGAAAATGTGCGATCGGAGCGATCAGAAATTCCGACCGTGTGTGGGCTCCATCGGACATTTTCCATCGGATTTTCTGACACACAAAGTTTGAGAGCAGGCTATAAAATTTTCCGACAACAAAATCCGATTGCGTCAGTTCCGACCGTGTGTGGACAATGTGCCACGCATGCTCAGAAGAAATTCTGAGACGGAACAGCTCGGTCTGGTAAAATTAGCGTTCGGAATGGATACAGAACATTCATCAGGCAGCAATGTAAAAAATGGTTTAATACAGCGCACTCTCTTCTTCTTTATAATGTGAGAAGAATGAAGTTTTGCTGCTGATATTCACACAGACTTCTCACAAACTTCTTTCTTTATTATTTATCGTGATTCCCTCAATATATTTTGATTTGTCACATCTGACCAAATTTCTTTTTTGTTGTTTTATTTTTTTTTTTTTTTCAAGGCTGTTTGTTTTTGTTTTTTTGGGGGGGGTTGTATTTTTTTCAAGGCTGATCTTTGTTTTATTTTAGTTTTAGTTTTACTCCATAATATTTTTGTGTGTGTTTTGTGTGTCAAGTTACCACAACACCATTGATATCTTGTATTATTTAATCTCAAGGAAATGGTTTGGTGTTGGTGACCCTTGTTAATTTCACATTGAATTTTTGAAATGTACCTGAATCCTCACAAACAAACTGTCCTTTTTGAAGGAAAACACACATAGGCAAGTATAATTGAAACAAAAATTCCTTTATTAAGGGCTCAGAACCAATAAAGAGGGAGGCAACGCTGGATAAACATCATAAATTGGCGAAGCCTTGGACCCCCAGGGCAGACATCAATTCTTTTACTGCAAAATTGGTGGCCTGAGAAGTCCATATCTAAGGGAGTGCAGTATGGTCCAGAAGTACCAGAGATCCGGAAAGCAGCAGATGACATCTATGTCCCCAGGCTGTGGTACTACAAGAGCCTGCATCTTTTGCCAGACCAGACTGGACCCAGGGTCATCACTCTCTGATCTTCTTTCCACGCTTCCTTCCCGGCTGTGGCTCTGGTGTTGGAGATGTGGCAGGAGGAGGAGTAGGACCTGGAGGAGGAGGAGTAGTAGTAGGACCTGGAGGAGGAGGAGGAGTAGTAGGACCTGGAGGAGGAAGAGGAGGAGATTATGTGTGAGGTTACAAATGTGGGTAGCACATGTTATTTAGTGTGTATGTGTCACCGGCGCAAAACCACTACTTCCTCCAAAATCCTTAAAAGGTATGTGTCAAAGTTGCTGCATTAAAAAAAAAACCCTTCATTGGAATGGGCTGGAAATGCTGATTAATGTGTGTGAATGCGCTACTCCCATATTACCACCACTTCCAATGTTCTCTTTCTATTTTTCCCAAACAATCACTCATAAGTAATATCATTAATATAAAAAAAAAAAAAAAAAATGAAAATAAAAAAGCCGGTGAGGAGTGTTACTTAGGTGGAGTGGTTATCCCATGAATGAACCAAAGGCGCATCACTAAAAAAGCATCTGGTGAGTGGCCTATCTGAAAGGTGGTGGTGTCTCACTAAGTCACATATGATTACTGAAGAACACAGGAGCACGTCAGTCACAGCAATTGATAAAGGATTTTGCAGCACTTTTGAAGGACTTTTTATGCATTGGATAATATATGTTTTAATTTTTGTCTGATTCCAAGTTTTTTTTGGTTTAATTTAATGCACATGATATTACTTATGAGTGATTGTTTGGGAAAAATAGAAAGAGAACATTGGAAGTGGTGGTAATATGGGAGTAGCGCATTCACACACATTAATCAGCACATGTTATTTGGCCCCTCAACCCCTTATTGAGAGCTTCCAAAATTAAGGACTCACACAGGAGTCATTGGCCCTCCTCCATCTGCATCATTTTGCAGCCAGTTATGCCAGCAAAGTCCTCCTCCACACTGTGGGGGCCTCTGTAGCCTTCCAAAAGAGGCCTATGGCAGCCTCCTCCAAGTTACTCCTCTTCCTGCCACTTTGTCTTTGAAGGTGTAGGGGAGGGACCTGGATATCAGGCAGCCTGCTTGGCCCAGCCACCACCTGGCTGAGACTTCCCATGTATGAAAAAGGGACATGGTTTTAGTTTTTGCATCATCAATCACAATCATAAATTAGTACTCCAAACTAACATATATTTAACATCATTGATTGGACAACTATGAAGATTTAGAGGAATGCTATACCTGGCTCAAGCTGGGCTCCTCCACATGTTGCTGCCTGGAAGGCCCAGGTTGGGCGTCAGAAGCCTCAGCTGGGGGGAAGGAAGTGTGGAAGGAAGAGTGGAGAGTGATGACCTGGGTTCAGTCTGACCTGCCAGAAAATGCAGTCTGTCATAGTACCACAGCCTGGGGACATAGATGTCATCTGCAGCTCCGGATCTCTGGGAATCCTGGACCTTCTTGCGCTCCCTTAGATAAGTGCTCCTCAGGCCACCAATTAGGATCTTCAAATAGGTGATGTCTGCCGTGGGGATCACCGTCTTCACAAATTCCAACAAATTATCCAGCGCTGCCTTCCTCTTTGTTTGGTTCTTATATTCAGGGTGGTTATCTTTCAAGATATCCATTTTCACTGCAAGACACAACACAAGACAAACCCTAATGTCAGCCTAAAGTCTTCTAAACTTACTTAAACAGTTAAGGCCCAATGTTAAATCTTACCTTCGCAATCACGATCAGTGCCTCCGTTACTCCTTCCTCCGCTCACAGATCGTACGTACTACGCTTTATAGACACTGCGCATGCGTGAAACTCCGCCCACCCCTGACGTTCTTTCTAGTCTATTCCCTGCCCCTTCTCATTCGTCACAGTGGGGAAGAGCACATGGCGGAGTCAGAGCAGGTGTGTGCTAATTACAGCAACGAGGAGGAGGAGGAAAGCCCGGAGGCAGAAACGTCCCAATCCAGAAAGAGACGATTTAAGGTATCAAATATGTCCTTTGGGGAGATGTTGGAGATGGTCGACATCCTGAAGAAGGCCGACTATGATGGAAAGTATGGACCTTACCCCAACCCCAATGTCCGAAAGCCCAAGATCATGGCGAAAGTGGTCAAAAGTCTGCACCGGAATTTCGGGGTACGTTGAACGAAAGATCAGCTCAGGAAGCGGTGGTCGGACCTAAAATTATGAGAGCACGAGCAGTACAGAAAGAACCAAAGAGTGCTGAAAAAAAGTAAGTAGTTGTGCTGTGTTCCTATTCTTTTTATGTCTATTACGTTTGTGCTGCTCCATGTGCTTTTCTTAAAGCGGAGTTCCACACAAAAATGGAACTTCCACTTTTCGGAACCCTCCCCCCCTCCAGTGTCACATTTGGCACCTTTCAGGGGCGAGGGGGGTGCAGATACCTGTCTAAGACAGGTATTTGCACCCACTTCCGGCATAGACTCCCATGGGAGTCTATGCCTCTTCCTGTCAGTCCGCGCTGTCTCTTGGGAAACACACAGCTCCCAGGAGATAGCGGGGACCAGTTACGATGCGCAGCGCGACTCGCGCATGCGCAGTAGGGAACCGGGAAGTGAAGCTGCAATGCTTCACTTCCTGATTCCCTCACCTAGGATGGCGGCATTTTAAACTGTTATCTAGTTTAAAATGTCAACTTTCGTGTTCATGGGCACATTATTCGTTCGTAGCAAACATTTTTCTTTTGGCCTATGAAACAACATTGTTTCGGCCATATGCATTTGCCCACATTTTTTAGGGCCTACTTGTGTGAAACTAATTTGGTTGTGTAGATGGGTTTGTTACTAGAATGAAATGCAAACTAGATTCTGTGTAAGGAGAGGACACTCAGCAGCTGTTTACACATCTGGACGCTGGAGCACTAGTGTGAGACACAAGAACACGCTTTTTATTAGGGGGCCCACACAGGTGCTCCAGTGTATACTATAGGGGCGACTCCATCTGTGAAGCTTGTACAAAACAGGTAAGTATTGAAGCTTCACAAAGGACAAGAAAAATGCAACATCTTGGAACTCTGCCAAAACAGACAATTGTACCCCACTTCCAAGCAATGTTTCATATTTATAGTTCTGCCATCAAATATCTGAGTGCTAAGTAGACCTGAGAAAAGACTCAGAGGACACCCCTCATCCGAGGAGACCAGAGACCCCCACCTCTGGAAGAAGGGGAAATCCACCCAAGACAAGCAGAGCAGGAGGAGGAAGACGTGGTGGAAATTGGCACCACAACAGGTGAGTGTCTGCGACCACAGGCTCAGGTAAGAGATGGATGCCGGCATATTTATAATACATGGTGTTTTTTGGTTTATATCTTTTTAGGTGATCGTGATGTTGTGGATCCAGATCCTTTCACCTCTGATAGTGCACAGATCCCGATCGGGGAGATCATGGTGTGTAATAGGGACTTGGAAAACATCAAGAAAAACATCAATGATGTTATTCAAAAAATGAAGAACATCAGTGATGTTTTAGGGAGAGTTTAAAATCCCTCCAAATCCCTTTGTTTTTTGTGTGCTACAAATTTTTGACATTTTTTGACAAATTTGAGAAAAGCCAAATTTTGAAGAGGCACACATCTGCCATCACGGGAGATCAATGTAGGCGTTTTGGGGGTGCAACCCCTTCCTCAATAATAAAGTAGCTGTGAGGAAGGGGTTGCATCCCCGAAACACATCCCTGATCCCCCATGATGGCAGGTAGCACATGTTGACATTCGTAAATTTGTGTGCATCTTCAAAATTTGGCTTTTCCTGGGGTGACTTCACCCCATCTGAACGCAATATCAAACACAGTTTCTAAATCTCATGTCTGATATTGCCTTCAAGTTCTACCAAAAGTGAACTTTGTAAGTTCAAAATTTGTGTCTTTCTTGTTGGTTTTAAACATGCCTGTTTTATCTTAAATGGACATTTCTACTTTTTCTAATGTGACCCCAAAAATTGTTATACAACAAACATGTTGGTTTGTTTTAAAAACCTTTTCTAAATGCACATGTGATTGTGCTAGTATTAAAAAGATTGTTAATCAAGAATGTGTGGATTATTGTCTCAACGCTACAACACTTTTGTGGCGCTCTAATTGGTGTTTTCTGTGACAATGGGTGTTATTTCCCAAGGGCAAATCCACTTTGCACTACAAGTGCAGTTTCAGTGGAGTTTCAAGTGCACTTGTAGTGAAAAGTATCTTTGCCTTTAGTAAATAACACCCACCAGTACTTGGTAAGGTTACACAATCACGCCATTTTCAGGACTCATCACATTTCAGTCAGGGCCAGCTAAAACAAACACAAGCAGTAAATGTCACCAAAGATTTGAGTAGTTATTTGTTTTTTTATTTGAAAAAGGTTTCAGACATTGTCTGGCATATTGATAGCCCCCCTACCCGCAAAGTATTCAAGGTATCTTAGCCGGACATCACGGCCACTCAGGGGGGGGCAAGCCAGGACGGCCACTTTCAAGCCCAGTCAGGGTTGTTTCATTTTGAAGTCCAGCCTCAGGCCCAACTGAGCCAGCATAGTTGGCAGAATGTTGCCGTAAAAAGTTGTGTAGAACACAGCACGCCAGGATGATATGATTCAGTTTATACTCCGCCATATGTATGGGTGTAAGAAATAGGCGGAACCGGCTGGCCATGATTCCAAACGTGTTCTCCACCACTCTTCTGGCTCTGGCCAGCCAGTAATTAAAAACCCCCTGGTCCGGGGTGAGGGTCCCCATCAAGAATGGCCGCATAAGATGGTCCCCCAGCGCAAACGCTTCATCCGCAACGAAGACAAATGGGAGTCCTTCCACATTGTCTTCTGGAGGTGGCAAGTCCAAGCTGCCATTCTGGAGATGCCTGTAGAACTCCGTCTGGGTGATGACCATCAGACATCTGGCCATTCTTCCCCACGTCCACATACAGGAACTCATAAGTAGCCGACACCACCGCCAACATCACAATACTATTGAACCCCTTATAATTATAATAGTACGACCCCGAGTTGGGTGGTGGGACGATGTGGACATGTTTCCCATCAATTGCCCCTCTGCAGTTAGGAAAGTCCCACCGCTGGGCAAAGTGGGAGGCCACAGTCTGCCATTCCTGTGGCGTGGAAGGAAACTGTGGAGTCAAGCAAAAAAAAATTAGTAATTTTGCACATAAACAGGGAAAGCAGATTAGACACAAATATTCTTGGCCAACATTAAGATAACATTTATTTGAGGGAGTTTTTAAAGACCAAAGTATAAGGTACACCTATCAGATTCCACCTCCCCCCCTCTCATGGGCCATTTCTAATGCCGTGTACACACGAGCGGACTTTACGGCAGACTTTGCCCGGCGGATGGGAGTGTAAGAAGTGTCATAATACAAAGATATAAATACACATTGTACACATTTGAGCACATTTGGACATTCTGCTTTTACCTATCAAGATAATAATAGTATAGAGAAACTTGAAACAGTACCATTTGAAAGTATACAGGCAGGCACTACATGCTTTGGGGAATTCATCCATAAATCTGACCAATAAAGAGATGGGCATAGTGTGTATGGGTTTGGCAAAGTCAGCAGATAGATGATTGAGGTTAGATAGAGAATTGGTATCAGCTGACTTAGCAGTTGGGGGGAGGGAGGGTTAAAAATGATTTGGGGACCCCCCAAAAAAAGCCTCTGGCACTCTGCCTGAATTTAAAGCACAAATCACATTTTAAAACATTTTAGGGGGTGTTTGGGGTAAAGCACTACTATGGAGCTGATAAAATACATTGTTAAGTGACTACATGAGGTGAATATAGGGCCAGGAGAGCATGCTAGGGAGGTAAGTGAAGGCAAATATGTATGAAGGAGAAAAAAAATAATTACCTACAAATCCAGCATACATGAGGACAAAGGGGACATTCACAGCATATTACAATCATGGTAATTAGGGAATGAGGAAATAAATACAATACATTAGCAAACATTAAATACAATAAAATGTGATATTAAAGGATACAAATCTTACCTTCATATACTCCTTCTGCAGGACCTGGATGATGGCAGAACAGGTCTCTGGGATAATAATTCCCAGAGCCTGGGGGGAGATGCCTGTCGAGAACTTCAAGTCCTGCAGGCTTCTCCCCATCGCCAAGTACCGCAGGGTGGCGAAGAGCCTCTGCTCCGGAGTGATGGCTTGCCTCATGCAGGTATCCTGCCTGCTAATATAAGGGGTCAGCAAAGCCAACAAACGGTGAAATATGGGATCCGTAATCCGGAGAAAGTTCCTGAAATCATCAGGATTATTCTCACGGATCTCACGGAGCAAAGGCATATGACAGAACTGGTCACGCTGAAGCAACCAATTCTTGGTCCATGAACTCCTTCCCACCCTGTTCATGGACTGGACTTGTGTCAAGGTCAGGACCCCAACACCAAGCCCCCCCACACGGCACGAACTCTACGAGGAGTATGTATACGCAACATGGCTAGAGAACGGTCGGCTGCTCAGAACGAAGTAACAGAACACACTGAAGAACAGCAAGGCCTGTGAAGAGCGACCTGAAAAACAGTAACGAACTAACAAGAATAGAATGACAAGAGTCACGTGTCACTTGCTGCACGCACTGAAGAGCAGATACAAACCCACAAGCACAAACTGAACAGCAGAAAACGATCTGAAAACCACAAGTCTGAAAAAGCGCAAATTGTCTCTCACCAAACTTTTACTAACACGAGATTAGCAAAAGGAGCCCAAAGGGTGCCACGCTTGGTTCTGAACCGGCCTTTTCTAGTCTCGTCGTATGTGGTGTACGTCACCGCGTTCTTGGCAATCGAAAATTCCGACAACTTTGTGCGACCGTGTGTACGCAAAACAAGTTTGAGCCAACATCCGTCGGAAAAAATCCATGGATTTTGTTGTCAGAATGTCCGATCAATGTTCGATCGTGTGTACGGGGCATAAGAGTTAATATGGGAAAAACGTGTCTCCTCTTCACTGATGCTTTATTACCAATCCTTGTTTCACTAAAAACCCCAAATTTTCAAAAAATATTTGTCATTGGGACAGAAAGTGAGGTGAAATCTTCTGAAGATGTGCACAGACAGCAAAACAAATGTTACAGGGGTGATAACCCTTCCCTATGTTTTCCAAAAAGCTTAAAAATAGATTTTTTGGCTGGAGCTACACTTTAAAAATGTACCAGTTCAAAATTACAAACAGATTCTACTTAACAACAAACCTACAGTCCCTGTCTACTGTTCAGAGTATATAGGGCCTGGGGGCCCCATGCCTTTCCTTTTTTTAATTTAGGTGTGGGGTTCCCCTTAATATCCATACAAGACCTAAAGGGCCTGGTAATGGACTGGGGGGGTACCCATGCCATTTGTCTCGCTGATTTTCATCCATATTGCCGAAACCCAACTTTACATTAAAGCCGCAAGCAGTTTTAACTGACTTTTATTCCTTTAAAAATGTCATTTTGTGCAGGGACTGTTCTAAGCACGGGAAACACGTGCCACTTTACAGGCATACTATAGACACCCCCCAGGTACGGTATTTAAAGGAATATTTCACTTTTTTTTTCACGTTAAGCATCAATAAAATCACTGCTCCTGAAAAAATGGCCGTTTTTAAAACTTTTTTTTGCATTGATACATGTCCCATGGGGCAGGACCCAGGTCCCCAAACCCTTTTTAGGACAATACCATGCAAATTAGCCTTTCAAATTAGCACTTTTGATTTCGAACGTTCGAGTCCCATAGACTTCAATGGGGTTCTAACGTTCGTGCAAATTTTCGCAGGTTCTGGTGCCGGGGGGTGTTAGGCTCATGCCTAGCTGAGGTCCTCCCTTTAAAAGCTTTGTTGCCCTTCTCTGTACTCTCTCCAGTTCTAGCACATCTTTCCCAAGGACTGGTGCCCAGAACTGGATGGCATACTCAAAATGCGGCCATACCAGAGTCTTGTAGAGTGGGAGAATTATCGTTTTATCTCTGGAGTGAATGTTTATGAATAAATTAAACGTGATTGGTCCCAGGACAAATCCTTGGGGGACCCCACTTTTCACACCAAACCATTCTGAGTACTCACCATTTATCACCACCCTTTGGACTCGCCCCTGTAGCCAGTTTTCAATCCAGGTACTCACCCTATGGTCCATGCCGACAGATCTTAGTTTGTACAGTAAACTTTATGGGGAACTGTATTAAATGCATTTGCAAAATCCAGATACACCACATCTACAGGCCTTCCTTTATCTAGATGGCAGCTCACTTCTTCATAGAAAGTTAAAAGATTGGTCTGGCAAGAACGATTCTTCATGAACCCATGCTGATTACTATCATTGATACCGTTTTCATTATTAAAGTCCTCAGTATAGTCCCTTATCATCCCCTCCAATAGCTTGCAGACTATTGATGTTAGGCTAACTGGCCTGTAGTTCCCAGGGATATATCTCTGCCCTTTTTTAAATATTGATGCCACGTTGGCTTTTCTTCAATCAGTTGGTACTATTCCAGTCAGTAAACTGTCCATAAAAATTAGGAACAATGGTCTGGCTAATGGTCTATTAATGCTGCCTCATGTGTTTAGGCAAATAACTCTATCTACCTCTGGGGGCATGAGCACACTTCTCCTGTATCCTCACCTGAACCTGCTTACAAACAGGCCATTTCCAAAGTGAATTTTGCTGAAGAGTTCTGACTTCAGGTTTTAAAAATTTGCAGTGTGTGTTTTAGGATTGATGAATTACGTTCAAGCGAGAAATTGTTTACCAGATTTTCACATTCAATGATACACCAAGAACATATAGACCACTTTTAATATCCAACATAAAAATATTTTATAGTATGAACAGTTTGTACATGCTGTCATAGGTAGTTAGTTAGTACAGTGTGACATTTTCCATGTTAGGAAAGAGTTGAGTTAGTGACACAAAATGTCAAACTGCAAAAATGTAATTACAAGTCACAAGGTGAGGATGGTAACTTTCACAATGTAACATAGTGAGGATCTGGATTGTCATTCCTTGAATGCTAGTTTTCTGAAGAAATAACCACCAGGAACAATTTTTACTGACACTAGTTGTTCAGTATCATGAAAACTAAAATAAATTATTTTGAAGTAATGATCGATTTAATGGTCTGGTTTTCTTGGAGATGTTAAATTAGCTTTGCTGAAAACCAAATCTTAAACAGTAAAAATAATACAAATCTAAAACGTGTTTCCAACTACTGCATACGATATCTTCTGATGACGTAATATGAAAAATGCACAGTATAATTATTAATAATAATATAATAATAAAAATCTAGGTTGTTAAAGCACTGCCATATATCCATCCAAGCAATTTTCTATGGTAGACCAATTTACATCAGTGGTGGCCAATCCATTAGGGGCGCACGGGCACCACCCCCCCCAATTCATGCGTCTGGCCCCTGATCTACATACAGGGCGCTGGACTCATGGATTCCAATGATGGGGGTGTGTTTTTTTGAAGCACATGATTAGAACCAGAAGCTCTAATATGCTTCAAACAGTGGGCTCAGGGAGCAGGGCACTGCACCCCGATCCCACCCAATTGTGTGACAATGGAGAATGAATATTCACCATTTTCACACCGATCTTCCTCTCGGCCAATCAGGTCATGAGACCCATCACCTGTTTGGCCAGAAGGAGATCTGATCCGATTGGCCGCCAGGAGGAGGAGGGGCAGGGGAACCTGGACCCACCTGCAGTCCGGAAAGAAGCCACCACCGCCCGGAGCGCTGTCTGTGAGATGAGGTAAGTGCTGCCCCTGACTTACTGACTGACTGATGGGGGGTGCCACTCATGACCCGGCTGGCCGAATGGGTGTCGGCTTCAGTGTTGTCCGTGACCCCCCTCCAAAAAAAAAACACCAGCTGCCACTGGTTTACATTGGTTTATTTTTTCAAGAAATATTTTATATACTTCACTTTTACATTCTTATGCAAATAGAGAGCTTGATTGGTGCTTATATTTGATTACTAACATAATATGACATGCTGTAATAGGGTTTTACTTATGTTGTAGGGACTCCACTGTGCTTCGGTTTAGGGATTGTGTGAGGTCCTTAGACATTATGTTTTTACTGTTGACTTGATAAGGGAGGCCATGCCTCTGAAATGCGTAATCATAGTAACCCTGCAGGTTGACGTACTGCTTTCTGTCTCTCTGTTCCCAATGGCTCTCTCCCCTCATAGCCAGTGTCTACACTGCAGTGCAACACCGGTTCGTCCAGGACATGCGCGGTCCACAGCGTCCACAGTGTTCGCAAATCGCTAGAGGTGATGTCGGGTGGCTCGTGAGCTGCCATCTGGCTGGTGGGGAGGTTGGATGTTCCTCGTATATCGGATTAGTTTACAGGGGACATCCAATAAAGGAGAGCATGAGCTGTACATGCATTACTTGTACTTCCAAAATTGAGTGCAATTTATGGAAAAATATATTTTTTTAATTGTTTATTAAACAGTATCACCCTAGGGTGGCCGTGCGCTCTTTTCCTTCTCTCTGTTTGTATAATTTTTTACTGTTGCCATATTTCCTTGTAGCTCCAGTGGCTCTGCATGGAGGATGGTACTCATCTTCCCTCTAAATGAACCCTTAGATGTAACATGATATAAAAAAAACAACTATTTTCACAAGGCTTAATGTACCTGCACTTCTTAGTCTTGCTCACAAATAGAGATCTGCTCTTCAGGATTTCTGAAATAGGTAATCTGCCAGTCTCTGTAGTTTATTATGTCCACACATTTTATTATCTTATTTTTATCATGTGTGGTGTTCCTCACAATCCTTTTGGCCCCCCATAGTTTGTTTTAATTATTGTTTAATTATTTTGTTATTAATATACTATTTTAACTTTAGCTATTGTAATATTGTACAGAGACTTTTTTACTGTGGAACAGCCCTCTTATACGCTAGCCGCAATATCATTTCCCTATAGCAATCCAGACATACAAGTTGCCAAATGGAAGGAGCCCTCAGATCGCGTAGCCATAGTAACCATCCAAACAAGAAGTGTAAGTAAGCTTTAAGCTGCGAAGATGCTGAAGACCTTTGAAGATGCTCTCATCACACAAATGCATATGTGGTCATCTATCTATGAAATCTAATAAGGATTTTGACCTATAATATTTTTTTCAAGGATAAAGCCTAAACATAACAAATGCACAATAAGATAAACAATAATAATGTGATCACATCATTTCTTTTTCATCAGTTTGCTGTATTGACTTTTGTGATCTTGATGGGATTTTATACTGATTTGAGTGAATAATGGCAACAATTGCTCTGTAGGTAGTCTGTTTGTTCGGAAAACAACAATAGGCATATGATTTAATACTCTGGTTTAGATCTATGTCTTTAAATGAAGTCACTATATATAGCAATCTGGTTCATTGCTATTTTTAATTACATAATAAAGTAAGTAAATCGAAAACAAATCGAAAATACACAAAGCTATTACCTTTTAAGACTTCTCTAGCATATTGTGCTAAGTATTAAAAAGATAGACAGAAATGATTGGTTTTCTTGAGTATCAAAATATTTATTAATAAACTATATCCATCAATGGAAAAAATGCTTTGTGTGACTTATGTTATTTGCTCCCATCTTACAACTTTTCCATATACTGTATAGCAAATTATGCAGGTCTTGCACTACCCTCCTAACTGCGGGCAGATCAGATATAATTCACATAATACAGTGTCCGGTTGCCAATAGACAAATATGGACCCATTGCTTATTTTGTGGTGTTAATTGGAAAGATTGTTTTCACTCTCAATAAATATCAGTAGCAGTGAATCTAAAGCCTGCCATACATGGTTTGAATCTTGGCCAAATCCTGTTGAATCGGCCGAGATGTAGAACCACTGCAATTGATATTTATTGGGAGTGAAAATTCGCAGATAATGGACCAACAGACACCCCCCCCCCCCCCGTTTGGTCATCACCCGAATCCCCCTGCGCTCACCCCATCTAGGTCGTGGGCAGCGCTTCCTCCGGGTAGCAGCCTGCCCTTCATCTCCTCCTCCTCTGCATCACAGTGGTTTCTGCCGTGCATCTCCTCCCTCATCCTCCTAGGCGGCCAATAGAATTGCTTCTCCTCTTGGCCAATCGGGTCATGGGTCTCAGGACCCGCTTCCTGATTAGCCGGGAGGAGAATCAGGAAGACAGTAGCGAATATTAATTTGCTATTGTCACACAATTGGGTGGGCTCAGGGTGCAGTGCTCTGTGCCCCGAGCTCACCCTTTTTTGAAGCCAATTAGAGCCTCATGCACTGATCATGTGCTTCTAAAAAAAAAAAAAAACCACATTGGAAACCATGCATCTGGCATCCTGCGTGTAGATTAGGGGTCGGCACATTGATTAGGGGTGGCGCCCCTGCGCCATGGATGGGCCGCCGCTGGTTCTAAGAGAAGTTTAACAACCTAAATTTACATTTGCAATGTATTCAATGAAAACACCTAATCAAAAGTTTTCCAAGTTCGTATTGAAAGTACAGGGCCCTCATAGTTACACTGTAAGTCATTGCTGTAATCTGAGTAGAGGCTTTTTTGCTAAGATCAAGCTAAGAAATCAAGGTGAACAGTAATTTATCACTTAAGGCCACTATAAAACTTTGCAACTATTTACTGAATTTAACTTTTAGTGTTTGTTACAGACCACTATGCAGTTCAGTTTTGGGCACCAGTTCTCAAATAGGATATCGAGGAACTGGAGAAAGTGCAGAGAAGAGCAACCTAACTGATAAGAGGCATGGCATGGAGGAGATCAGCTATGAGGAAAGATTAGAGGAAATGAATTTATTAACTCTTGAGAAGAGGAGAATAAGGGGGGATATGATGAACATGTTTAAATATATAAGGGTTCCATATAGTGTACTTGGTGTTGAGTTATTCACTTTACGGTCAACATAGAGGACAAGGGGGCACCCTTTACACCTGGAGGAAAAGAGATTTCATCTCCAAATACGGAAAGGTTTCTTCATAGTAAGATCTGTGAAAATGTGGAATAGACTCCCTCCAGGGGTGGTTCTGGCCAGCTCAGTAGATTGCTTTAAGAAAGGCCTGGATACTTTCTGAAATGTACATAATATAACTGGGTACTAGCATTTATAGGTAAAGTTGATCCAGGGAAAATCCGATTGCCTCTTGGGGGATCAGGAAGGAATTTTTCCCCCTGCTGTAGCAAATTGGAGCATGCTCTGCTGGGGTTTTTTGCCTTCCTCTGGATCAACTGTGGGTATAGAATTGGGCATATTGGATTGTACGATATTTTTTTTTTTTATGGTTGAACTGGATGGGCTTGTGTCTTTTTTCAACCTGACTAACTATGTAACTATGTAACTATATTACTTTCTGAATCTTTCTTGAATACACAATTTAGTGCTGGTTATAGTTTTAAACATGGGCTGAGATACATACCTGGAAACTACAGGCCAGTCAGCCCAAGATCAAAAGTATAAAAGCTATTGGATGGGGATGATAAGGGACTATAGTCAAGAATTTGCTGATGAAAATAGTATTAGTAATAACCAGTATGGATTTATAAAGGATCTTTCATGTAGACCAACCTGTTAATTCTATGAGGAAGTGAGCTTTAATCTGTATAGAGGAAGCCTTTGGGTGTGGTGTTACCAGGATTTCACCAACACTCTTGATACAGTACTCTATAAATTATGAATTTACAAATTGAGGTCTTTTGGCATTAACAATAGTGTATGTACCTGAATAAACAATGGTTACAGGAGCATGTCCAAATGGTGGTGATAAATAGTGTATCCTCTGAATGGTCTTGAGTTGTAGGTGGGGTACCCCAGGGCTCCATCCTAGGACCAATTATTTTTAACTTGTTCATAAATGATATAAATGTTTAAATAAATAGTTCAACCTCAGTGTTTGCTGACAATAGAAAGCTAAGCAGGGTAATAACCTCACAATAGGATATAGCAACTTTATAGGAAGACCTTGGTAAAATAATGGGGTGGGCAACTACATGGCAAATGAGGTTTAGTATCAATAAATGTAAAGTAATGCATTTGGAGGCTAAACATAAGAACGTAATTACTCACTAAGGGGAGAACCTCTGGGGGAATCAAGGATGGAAATTGATCAGGGGGACCTAGTAGACCACAGACTCAGCAATAGCATGCAATGCCAAGCTGTAGCAAGCAAGGCTAGCAGGCTATTAGCACCTTACAAAACTCTTGTTCTGCTTCATCTTGAGTATGCTGTCTAGTTCTGGTTGCTACTCCTCAGAAGGATGTGCTAGAACTAGAGAGAGTCCAAAGAAGGGCAACAATGCTAATAAGGGGGCTAGAGGATCTCACTTATGTGGAAGGGCTACAAACATTTTGCTCATTCTCCCTAGAGAAGAGATGCTTAAGAGGAGATATTATCACAATATACACATATCTAAATGGTCATTTTAGCATAGGGAGAAAACTATTTGGTCTCAGGTACTTAGAAAGACAAGTGACCACCTAATGAAGTTGGACAAGAAGCTGTTTAACCTTAAACTGCATACGGGGTTCTGTACTGTTAGAGCAGTAAGGATGTGTAACTCCCTTCCACAATTATTGGTGTCAGCAGGGAGCGTCGATAATTTCAAAAAACATTTAGATGGACATCTGAGCAAATACGATATACAGGGATATGAGAAATGGTAGAGAAATAAATACATACACACAAGTTGAACTGGAGCACTGGTGTCTATATTAAACCTTACCAACTATGTAACTATGTATTTAACTATTTTGTGATGCTTGGTATTATTTATCACTTATCATCACTTATCACGTTATTTGGTATTATTTATCATGTATCATTATGTTGTTTTCCAGTTAAATCTGTAATTATATTAAGGGTTCATTCAAAACAGCCTCTAGACCAGTTTACTTTTTAGTAAAGAGACCAGACAGCCTTAAATTTGATAATTCAGCTATGAATATTCTTTTTTTTTTCTTCTATACACTTACATTTGCATTATATATCACTAGCTCTTGGCCAGTTTCTGTTTATGCAATTTAGATGCACACTTGGTTCTAAGCAGCCTGCGCTATACCAGCTACCCATACTGGTTAGAATTTCTGCAGGCCTAATCACTGCACAAAAATATTTTTCAAAAATTTTGCTTTCTGAAAATCATTTGGTGATTATGATAGACCGTTCAAACTGAACAAAAATGTAATTTCAGAATGACTGTATCCTGTACGAATCTCAAAAAATATGAAATTAAATTGAATTGTCTATATACTGTATGTATTTAATCACATAATGTTTTTGATACACTGCACAAGTTCAACAGGTCTAAATTTTTGTGTTTTGCTGCTGATTTCCTGTTTTACTCAGTGTTCAGTGCATCTTGCTGCAATGTTCAACAATAGTCAACCAGCATCGATGGATTCTAGTTTCCCTGATACAGTTTTTCCATTGTGTCAATTTTCTGTTGAAACCTTTCACCATGTTTGTCAGCATGAATGAAGAAAATGAATCTTCGAAGTTATGTTGCACTTTAATATCTTGTATTCTGTAAGGAGTTTGTCAACCAGCTGAATGCAGTGTGGTGCCTTTTAGTTGCCAAGAACATTATCAAAGACATCCTTGAATACTTTCAGGTGATTTTCTCTGGCCCCACTAACAGATCTTCAAAACACTTGTCACTGATGCAATATCTGATCTGTGGACCAGCAAAAATGCCCTTTTTAATCTTGGCATCAGTTATTTTTAGAAACATTTGCCTCAAATAACGAAAACCTTGTTCATTACTTTCACAACATTTTTCATCAGTCCAAGTTTTATGTGAAGAGGCAAAAATATCTTTGTTGAATCAACAAGTGGTTCATGGTCCACATTTTTCTGTTCTGGAGCCAAATTCTTGTTGCCATTCCTTTTAAGTGTAGTGCAACTCACTTGTGCAGCTGTCCCATATGCATATGTAACAACAGTACTTGGTATATCCAAATTGTATTCCAAGCAGCAGAGCCACTACTTTTAGATCTCCACAGATGTTCCAGTTGTACTGTATTTGGTGTACTGGATGTGCCTTAACAACAGTTTCATGTTTTTGGTGTGTTTCTTTCATTTGTGCAGCATAGCCAACAAGTTTTGAAGAGTCTCCATTGCCATAACAAGACAACCTTGAGGCTTAACATTGATGAATCATTAAGTAGACACCATTATAGTGGCTCATGTTCACAACGCAAAGCTGTGAAAAAAAAAAACCATCAATATCAGTACAAAAAACAAGGTTGTCAAAATTGGCAAAGAAATGTGTTAAATCATCTTGGTATATTTATTTCAGACTGTATTATGAGAAGAGGATCACTAGACATACACAGTTTAAAATCCTGATCATTGTCACTACCCATGCCTGGCTGGAGCATTGTAGTATCTTCATCTGTTTGGTCTAGGCTCCATTTTTCTGGTGGTTTTGGTGCTAGCAGATTGTTGTCACATGGCACTGGTCTCATGGCTGAAAGCAAATTCTGATATTCAATTGACTGACTTTTATTTTTAGCTGAGAAACCAGTGACATTAACCACACAGAAGTACCAGTCTGTCATGATCATCCTTTCTCACCATATCATTAAGGCAGAAAACAGCATTGACTTATGAGTTACTTAGAGTCAAGCTCTAAGATCAACAGCACATCTTGAACAACAAATGTGATGAGCCCAGGCCTTGTCTTAATCGCCAATCTTACAACCAAGTAATGGTCCATCTTTGAAGCTTAAGTGTGTACTTGCAAAAAATAAAGCAGAAACATCTCACGACTGTTCAGACTTTGGCGATAAGTTTTTGCTGTTACCAATTGTCCTATAGCAAGTCTATAACTGGCTTACTTGTTATGTAAACTACATGTACATAGACAAAAAAAACAAAATCATATAAGGGGCACTGCCCCAAACCTACAAAAATATGCAACCGTAACATGAAATGCAATCAACATGCATGCTGGAAAATATTTACATCACTCCAATTAATATCACTTGCTCCACAACATTGATAGAATATGCTATTTCCTGTATGTCCTTCCACCTTCCACATCATGTGCTCACCTTCTTTTTTGACCTATAATTGCAATAGGTCAACTTGCACATTCTCCAAAGGGGCTTATTTGCTCCTGGTCCTTCTCCCTCCACAATCTGCTGGTGAGATGCTGTATCCATGTCTCCTCCTATTCTACTCTTTACCAAACAATGTGATGATATATACTGTACATGTATAAAATGCACTTCTTGTTTTTTTACTCCTCAATAGGAGCTTAAAGAGAAAATGAAAACCATCATACTGCTTCTCAGCTTAAAAAGTTGTCCCATTTTATTTAAATGTTAAAAAAGCACTCACAATATACTGTTAACAAATCTGGTGCACTACAGTGAAAAACGCATGTACTATCCTCCTAAGGGGTATGCTTGTGCGGCTGGGCTCTGAACAAACAACCTTACTTCTGATAGAAAAGTTGTGGCATCACAGGCTCCATCTCTTACATGTTGCACACTATCATGTGACTTCCTCAGAGGTTGACACAGGGGAGGATCCAGAGTCTAGTCTCGGGAGGGGCAATGCCAGAAAATACCTTTTTTGCAGGCAATTTATCGGGGAAACAGCTGGTGTTAGCGATTCAATCATCATGGCACCATGGTTATTATTGTGCCAGGATGATTGAAGCGCATTATTCCTATTCTTACATTGTAATATAAAATGAAATAGTTCAACTCACCATAATGCAGAATCAGTGGGAGCCCTGAGTGTGTCACTTTCCACGTCGCCTGCCACCAAAAGCAGATTGTCACTTGCCACGTCACCTGCTACACGTTGTAAATTGTCACTTGCCACGTCACCTGTCACCAGATGAGGATTGTCACTTGCCACATCACCTGCCACATGATGCGAATTGTCACGTCACCTGTTACACGTTGCGGATTGTCACTTGCCACTTCAGCTGCCACCAAATGCGGATTGTCAATTGCCACATCACCTGTCACCAGATGCAGATTGTCACTTGCCATGTCACCTGCCACACATTGTGAATTGTCACTTGCCACATCACCTGTCACCAGATGCAGATTGTCACTTGCCACATCACCTGCCACACATTGTGAATTGTCACTTGCCACGTCACCTGCCACACGTTGTGGATTGTCACTTGCCACGTCACCTGCCATACGTTGTGGATTGTCACTTGCCACATCACCTGCCATACGTTGTGGATTGTCACTTGCCACGTCACCTGCTACATTTTGTGGATTGTCACTTGCCACATCACCTGCCACACGTTGCAGATTGTCACTTGCCACGTCACCTGCCACACATTGCAGATTGTCACTTGCCACGTCACCTGCCACATGTTGCGGATTGTCACTTGCCACTTCGCCTGTCACCAGATGCGAATTGTCACCTGCCGTGTCACTTTCCTGCTAAGGTGGTCTCTTGCTGTGTCCCAGAATCAGACAGCAGAGAGATGATGTAATCTCTCTGCTGCCCACAGCTGCCTTCACAGTGAGGGCAGAACTGCAGGGATGCAGGGTGGGTGCAGGGTGGTGAGAGATGATGTCATCTCTCTGCTCCCCTGCCTGCCGGCTCCCTGATTGGCCAACACCCCACTCACAGTCACACACAGAGCCGCCCAGCTACCCCCCTCTCTCACCCGCCCACTCACCGACCTAGCCGCCCACACTGTCACCCACTGCGGAGCCGCCCACACTGTCACCCATGCCGGAGCCTCCCGCACTGTCACCCGCAGCGGAGCTGCCCGCACACCGCACTGTCACCCACGGTGGAGCTGCTCGCACTGTCACTAGGCAGAGCCGCCCGCACTGTCACCCGCAGCGGAGCCATCCGCACTGTCACTCGCGGCGGAGCCACCCGCACTGTCACTCGCGGTGGAGCCGCCCGCACTGTCACTCACGGCGGAGCCATCCGCACTGTCACTCGCGGCGGAGCCGCCTGCACTGTCACTTGCGGCGGAGCCGTCCGCACTGTCTGTCACCCGCATTCTCGGAGGGGGCAATTTCCCCGTTGCCCCCCCGGATCTGCCCCTGGGTTGACAGCAGAGATGCAAGCAGCAGGAGAGATATAGGTACAGTGAGGAAAATAATTATTTGAACCCCTGCAGATTTTGTAAGTTTTCCCACTTACAAAGAAATGAAGGGTCTATATTTTTTATCATAGGCGTACAGTGCCTTGAAAAAGTATTCATACCCCTTGAAATTTTCCACATTTTGTCATGTTACAACTAAAAACAAAAATGTATTTTATTAGGATTTTATGTGATAAACCAACACAAAGTGGCACATAATTGTGAAGTGGAAGGAAAATGATAAATGGTTTTCTATATTTTTTACAAATAAATATCTGAAAAGTGTGGCATGCATTTGTATTCAGCCCCCTTTACTCTGATACCCCTAACTAAAATCTAGTGGAACCAATTGCCCTCAGAAGTCACCTAATTAATAAACAGAGTCCACCTGTGTGTAATTTATTTTCAAAATAAATACAGCTATTTTGTGAAGCCCTCAGAGGTTTTTTAGAGAACCTTAGTGAACAAACAGCATCATGAAGACCAAGGAACACACCAGACAGGTCAGGGATAAAGTTGTAGACAAGTTTAAAGCCTAAACTGACAGGCCGGGCAAGGAGAGCATTAATCAGAGAAGCAGCCAAGAGATCCACTGCAACTATTAGTCGTGCACTCCACAAATCTGGCCTTTATGGAAGAGTGGCAAGAAGAAGGCCATTGTTGAAAGAAAGCCATAAGAAGTCCCATTTGCAGTATGCGAGGAGCCATGTGGGGACACAGCAAACATGTGGAAGAAGGTGCTCTGGTCAGATGAGACCAAAATTTAACTTTTTGAGCCTAAAAGCAAAATGCTATATGTAGTGAAAAAATAAAACTGCACATCACCCCGAACACACCATCCCCACCGTGAAACACAGTGGTGACAGCATCATGTTGTGAGGATGCTTTTCTTCACTAGGGACATGGAAGCTGGTCAGAGTTGATGGGAAGATGGATGGAGCAAAATACAGAGCAATCTTAGAAGAAAACCTGTTAGAGTCTGCAAAAGACTTGAGACTGGGGTGGAGGTTAACCTTCCAGCAGGATAACAACCCTAAATATACAGCCAGAGCTACAATGGAATGGTTTAGATCAAAGCATATTCCTATGTTAGAATGGCCCAGTCAAAGTCCAGACCTAAATCCAATTGAGAATCTGTGGCAAGACTTGAAAATTGCTGTTCACAGATGCTCTCCATCCAATCTGACAGAGCTTGAGCTATTTTGCAAAGAAGAATGGGCAAAAAATGTCACTCTCAAGATGTGAAAAGCTAGTAGAAATATACCCAAAAAGACTTGCAGCTGTAATTGCAGTGAAAGGCAGTTCTACAAAGTATTAACTCAGGGGGGCTGAATATAAATGCATGCCACACTTTTCACATATTTATTTGTAAAAAACTTTGAAAACCATTTAATATTTTTCTTCCACTTCAAAATTATGTGCCACTTTGTGTTGGTCTATCATATAAAATTCCAATAAAATAAATTTACGTTTTTGGTAACATGTCAAAATGTGAAAAATTTCAAGGGATATGAATACTTTTTCAAGCACTGTATCTTAAGGCTGTGTTCACACTATTTGCAAATGCGGCTCACAGCAGGGGTGCGGTGTGTCCCTGTTCTCCCTTTCAGGGATGAATCAGGCCCACATTTTTGCCTAAGTTCGGACCTAAAACAGACCAGAAGAAGCACAGGACTCTTCTGCTGTACGCTCCGCGGCCGCTCGGAGATGTGTGAACCAGCTTCATTGAGAGACGGTCACACTCTCCTGTGATCCAATTTGCATCAGTGTGAACCCAGCCTGAATGATAGAGACAGAATATCAACCAAAGATCCAGAAAAAACACATAAAACAAATGCTATAAATTAAGTTGCAGTTTAGTGAGTAAAATAAGTATTTGATCCCCAAGCAAAACATGACTTAGTACTTGGTTGAGAAACCCTTGTTGGCAAGCACAGAGGTAAGACATTTCTTGTAGTTGGTGACACACGCATCTCAGGAAGGATTTTGATCCACTCATCTTTACAGATTTCCTCTAAATCCTTAAGGTTTCTTGGCTGTCTCTTGGCAACTCAAAGTTTTAGCTCCCTCCATAAATTTTCTACAGGATTGAGGTCTGGAGACTGACAAGGCCACTCCATGACCTTAACGTGCTTCTTCTTGAGCCACTCCCTTGTTGCCTTGGTGGTATGTTTTGGGTCATTGTCATGCTGGAAGTCCCATCCACGACCCTTCTTAAGTGTAGGGGCAGATCCAGGGGGGCGAGGCGATTTCTCCCCCCCCACCCGAGAAAACATCACCAACTCCATCTCCGAGGTCGAGCGCGCCCTGGGAAATGACAGAGCCATGGTCGGGACAACTCACAGCCATTAGAAATTGGCACTGGACTCTCCGCCCCCTGTACCTCCCAGTAGTTTTCTAGCCTCTCTCCTGTAGGCTGCTGCTTGAGTGGGTGGGATGGGGATGAGCCAGACCCCCGAGATCACACCCACCTGGAAGAAAGAGGTCTGAGCAGCTGAGTAGAGGGATCGAGCGAATGTGCCTGCCTGGAGGTAAAAATCATCTAGTACTATATCGTGGATAAGTTTACATGGCACCTCTATGCTAAGTCTGCTGAGATACTGCAGCTTAGCATAGAGGTGCTGTTAACTGACAAATGTGATTGCATATCCTCTTCATATAGCACAGTGAGAAATTGGGCTCATTAAAGCATTGTTACTGCCCCCTGGTGTGATCCCCCAGTGTATGCCCTCCTGACCCCCTGATGTGTGTCCTCCTGACCTTCCCCTGGTATGTCCTCCTGCCCTCCCAGCCCCCTGGTGTGTGCCCTCCTGATCCCCCCCAGTGTATGCCCTCCTGACCCCCTGAAGTGTGCCCTTCCGACCCACCCAGTGTGTGCCGTTCTGACCCTCCTGGTGACACCTAGTCACCTTTACACCTTTGCTCTACTGATCCCTGTCTTACAGTCTAATGATCTCCGTACACTGCTCTTCATCTACTGACCCCTATACATTGCCCTTTTGCCCCCTGTCCTCTGCCCTAATTACCCCCTATCCTCTGATGTCTGTACTCCCTCCTACTGACCTCTGTACACTGCCCTACATCCTACTGGCCTCTGTATACTGCCCTACCTACTACTGACCTCTGTACACTGCTCTACATCCTACTGACCTCTGTACACTGCCCTACCTACTACTGACCTCTGTACACTGCCCTACATATTACTGACCTCTGTACACTGCCTTACATACTACTGACCTCTGTACACTGCCCTACATCCTACCGACCTCTGCACACTGCTCAAAATACTACTGACCTCTGTACACTGCCCTACATAATACTGACCTCTGTACACTGCCCTGCATCTTACTGACCTCTGTACACTGCCCTACATCCTACTGACCTCTGTACACTGCCCTACCTACTACTGACCTCTGTACACTGCCCTACTTACTACTGACCTCTGTACACTGCCCTACTTACTAATGACCTCTCTACACTGCCCTACCTACTACTGACCTCTGTACACTGCTCTACATACTACTGACCTCTGTACACTGCCCTACATACTACTGACCTCTGTACACTGCTCTACATACTACTGACCTATGTACACTACCCTACATACTACTGACCTCTGTACATTGCTCTACATACTACTAACCTTGGTACACTGTTCGACATACTACTGACCTCTGTACATTGCCCTACATACTACTGACATCTCTACACTGCTCTACATACTACTGACCACTGTACACTGTATGATACGTTAAATTCAGTTCTGTAAGCAACACCTTATTTTCAGGCAGTGCCCCTCCCGAGACTAGACTCTGGATCTGCCCCTGCTTCAGGGTTCTGACCACAGTACTTTCTCTCAATCCTTCTCTGAATCATTTAGATGTTCATTTGCATAACTATACATGTGAGTTCTTGAGGAGGGGGGCTCACCGTGTTTGGAGGAAGAAATATGCTGACTATGACCCTAAGAACACCATCCCAACAGTCAAACACAGAGGTGGAAATATTATGTTTTGGGGCTGTTTCTCTGCTAAAGGTACAGAGCGACTTTGCCACATTGAGGAGTCAATGGACGGGGCCATGTATTGTAAAATCTTGGACGAGAACCTTCTTCCATCAGCCAGAACACTGAAGATGGGTCATGGATTGGTTTTTCAGCATGATAATGACCCTTTTTCTATTTCTTTTTCTATCCTAATTTATGTTGGATAGATCATTTTAATGCTTTATTATATTATAACTATACAACTCTATGTAGATTGCTGCCATATGACATTATGACGTGCTGATGTGTTGACATTTCTACTTTTGGTGGTTAGCCTCTAGTAGAGTCAACAATATGAATAAGAATTGTTGATGTTATAACACTGCATTCTCCAACAAGAATAAAAATGTATTAAAAAAAAAGGATAATGACTCTAAACATAGCACCATGGCAACAAAAGAAATGGCTCAAGAAGAAGCACAGGTCATGGAGCAGCCAACCAGTCTCCAGACCTTAATCCTATAGAAAATGTATGGAGGGACCTGAAACTTCAAGTTGCCAAGCAACAGCCAAGAAACCTTAAAGTGGATGTAAACCCTCCATATACCCAGTGAAGTGAACAGCCTCAGATGATACACAGGGATGAGACAAATCTCCCTATATAAGTTTTATACCTTCTGTCTTCACCTTGATATACTGTTTAGAAAGTGCTCATTCTGTTAGAATTTTCAGTTCCTGATTCCCCTGTAGGAGGAGATCATTGCTAGACACAGTGAAAGACTGTGAGACAGCTGATTGGAGGAAAGGCACACACCCCCTTCCCCACACATGCAGAGGTTGCCTGTGTTTAGTTTAGCTGTGTGCAAATCTATTTATAGCAACCTCCTCTGAAGTACACACTTCTATCTCTGGCCTCGGAGAACTTGTCGAATGTTCTCAGGCTGATAACAGACCAAAGGAGCAGACAGACTTATGCTGCGTACACACGATTGGATTTTCCGACAACAAATGTTCGATGGGAGCTAGTTGTCGGAAATTCCGACCGTGTATAGACTCCATCAGACATTTTCCGTCAGAATTTCCGACAAACAAAATTTGAGATCTGGATCTCAAATTTTCCGACAACAAAATTTGTTCTTGTAAATTCTGATCGCATGTACACAATTCAGACGCACAAAGTTCCACGCATGCTCTCAACCAAGTACGAGACGGAAGCGCTCGTTCTGGAAAAACTAGCATTTGTAATGGAGATAGCACATTCGTCATGCTGCAAACTTTAAAATCTTTTAATGCAGCGCATTCTCTTCTTCTTTATAATGCTAGAATAATGAAGTTGTTTTGCAGCTGATATTCACACAGAGTTCTGACAAACTGATTTCTTTATTATGTTTCGTGATCTCATGAATATTTTTTTTTTCGTCAGATCTCCATAATAATGTTTAGAATTTTTGTTTATATTTTTTTTATCCAGATCTCCTATTTTTTTTATAGTGATCTCTATAATTTTTTCTTTCGTTTTGTGTCAAGTTACCACAACACCATTATTATCTTGTATTTTTTTAACCTCAAGGAGGTTGGTGTTGGTGTCCCTTGTTAATTTGACATTGTATTTTTGAAATGCACCTGCCTACTCACAAACAAACTGTCCTTTTTGAAGTAAAACACATAGGCAAGTATTTGTGAAAAAAAAGACATTTATTATGGGTCATAACAAAATAAAGAGGAAGGCAACGCTGGAGAAACTGGTGAAATTTGCAAAGCCTTTGTACCCCAGGGCAGACATCCATTATTTTACACTCAAAATTGATGGCATGAGGAGTCCTTATAATAGTGAGCATAATCTGGTCCAGGACTACAAGAGATCAGGAACATCAGCAGATGACATATCTGTCCCCAGGCTGTGATCTTACAACAGCCTGTGTCAACAGCCAGACCAGACTGAACCCAGGCCATCACTTTCTTGTCTTTCTTCCACACTTCCTTCCACGCTTGCTTCCAGGCTGTGGCTCTAGTGTTGTAGTTGTGGCAGGAGGTGGAGGAGGAGGACCATGGATGAACTCACAAACGTGGCTTTGGCTTGTGAGTTTGCCCCTCAACCCTTTATTTAGGGCTTGTAAGATCACCTCCTCACATAAGAGGCGTTGGGGGGGTTCTGAGGGCCACAGTAGCCTTCTGAAATAGGCCAAGTCCTCCAGATTACTCCTCTTCCTGGGACTTTTTTTTGGAAGGCGGAGGGGAGGGACCTTGGATTCGAGCAGGCTACTAGGCCCGGCCACCTCCTGGCTGCCACTTTCCACAGCTTCCTCCTGGCTGAGACTTTCCTGTGTATGAAAAAGGAACATAGTTTTAGTTTTTGGTTCCTCAATCACACACAATTTTCAGCTCATGACTGTTGCAAATTGAATGTTAATAAATAGAAAAGACTATCATTCTGACCCCAACATTTTTCATTATTGTTACAATCATTTGTGGCCACTACAGTCTATTGATATGTAAAACACTTTGTAAAATCAGAAATTACTGATTAATAATAACATCTAGTTAACATCATTAATTATTTGACTAGAAATATGTTGAACAATGCTCTACCTGGCTCAAGCTGGGCTCCTCCACTTCTTCCTGGCTGGAAGGCCCAGATTGGACATCGGAAGCCTCAGCTGAGGTGGAAAGAAGCCTTGAAGGAAGACTGGAGAGTGCTGGCCTGGGTTCAGTCTGGCCTGCCAGAAAATGCAGTCTGTCATAGTACCACAGCCTGGGTACATAAATGTCATCTGCTGCAGCTCCTGATCTCTGGGAATCCTGGACATTCTTGCGCTCCCTATTATAAGTGCTCCTCATGCCACCAATTAGGGCCTTCAAATAGGGGATGTCTGCCGTGGAGATCACCGGCTTCACAAATTCCAGCAATTGATCCAGCTCTGCCTTCCTCTTTGTTTTATTGTTATAAAAGGGGTGGTTTACCTGCCACAGACAGGGCAGCTCCCTGTACATATCAATGAATATGGGGATAAAGTCCTGATTATTCAATAGATCCATTTTCTCTGCAAGACACAACACAAGACAAACCCTAATGTCAGGCTAAACTCTCCTAATCTTGTCCCAATATAGGCCTCAATCTATAAGCAGTATAGGCCACTGATGCACCAACTTAAAATTGTACCTTCATTCTAACAATCGGCTCTTCCAATACTCCTTCCTCCTCTCACAGATCATACGTATGACGCACGCGTGTTACGCTTTATATACACTGTGCATGTATAAAACTCTGCCCACCCTTTTCTAGTCTATTCTCCGCCTCTTGTCTTTTGGCGCAGTGGGAGATGACATGGTGGAGAAAGAGCAAGTGCATGCAGAGAAGAGCAGAAACAACGAAAGCCCGGAGCCACGAGCACCCCGATCCCGGAGGTGCTTTATAGAGATCGTGGAGATGGTGGACATCTTGAAGAAGGTCGACTATGATGGGAAGCATGGACCTTACCCAAACCCAAATGTCAGAGAGGCCAAGATCATGGCTAAAGTTGTGAAAAGTCTGCACTGGAATTTTGGGGTATGACGATCCAAGGATCAATTGAGGAAACACTGGTCAGACCTGAAATTGAGGGAGCAGGATCAGTACAGAAACATCAAGAGAGTTCTTCAAAAAAGTAAGTAGTTGTCATGTGTTCCTATTATTATGATTACTTGCATGCTGCTCCATGTGCTTTTCTTTACTGTTGTACAGTTTAAAATGGCAACTTTCAGGTTCGTGGGCACAGTAATCGTTCATAGTAAACATCGTTCGTTCGCCCACTAATACAATGTTTTTGGCAGATCCAGGTTAACTACATTTGTTCAGGCCTATTTGTATTAAAAGAAGTTTATCACATTGTTGTCTAGATGGGTTTGTATTAGAATTAAATGCAAACTTGATTCAGTGTAAGGAGAGGACACTCAGCAGCTGTTTAAACATCTGGACGCAGGAGCACTAGTGTGGGATACCAGAACAAACTTTTTAGGGTGTCCCACACAGGTGCTCCAGTGGATACTAGAGGTGTCTCCATGTGTGAAAATTGTGCAAAAAAGGTAAGTGTTCCAGCTTTAGAAAGGGAAAAAAATAATGTCTTCAGCTTGGAACTCTGCCAAAAAAACAATTGTACGACACTTCCAAGCAATGATTCATATTACTATTTCTGGCCTCAAATGACTGTGTGCTGACTAAGTATACCTTTTTTTATTCCCATGGGGAGAAAAGACTCGGGACATCTGAGGACACCAGGGACCCCCCCCCTCCTCAAAAAGAAAAGCAAATCCCCACACCACAACCAGAAGATGTGGAGGAAGGAGAGGTTTATGAGGTTGGCAAAATAGTGACCACAATAGGAGAGTGTCTGAGACCACAGCTTCAGGTAGTAGATGTATGCCTGCATATTTATAATACATGGTATGTTTTTTAATTTTAGGTGATGTGGATGTTGTGGAAGAAGATTCGCATTTCACAAGTGCAAGTGCACACGTCCTCATCAGGGAGATCATGGTGTGCAATCGTGATTTACAAAAGATCAAGGAAGACATCAATGATGTGGAAAAAAGACTCAAAAACATAATTGATGTTTTAGGCAGAATCTAAAAAAACACACAATTCTTCTAGTTTATTTTTATTTTTAGTATTTTCACACATTTTAAATATTTTTTAGAAAGCCAAATTTTGAAGATTGAAGGACACAGTGGGGGTTATTTACGAAAGGCAAATCCACTTTGCACTGAAAGTACACTTGGAAGTGCAGTCACTCTAAATATAAGGGGTAGATCTGAAATGAGTGGAAGCTCTGCTGATTTTATCATCCAATCATGTGCAAGCTAAATTGCTGTTTTTTATTTTCCTTGCATGTCCCCCTCGGATCTACAGCGACCTTACTTTCAAGTGCGCTTTCAGTGCAAAGTGGATTTTCCTTTAGTAAATAACCCCCAGTGTGTCAACATGTGCTATCTGCCATCACGGGATATCAAGGTACGCGTTTTGAGGGTGCAACCCCTTCCTCGCAAATAAAGTAGACGAGAGGAGGGGGTTGCACCCCCAAAACACGTCCATTGATCCCCCATGATGGGAGCTAGCACACGGTGACATTAAGCATGGGATCAGGAGGGAAATCCCCATTTTGACTCTCAATTTGTGTGCATCTTCAAAATTTGGCTTTCACAGGGGTGACATCACCCCATCTGATGAAGGCAAGATCAACACAATTTGGACATACTAATGTCTGATATTGCCTTCACTTTGTCAAAGTTATATAAGAGGGGGGAGGTTGGGATTTTAAATGAGGCTTGCATAATGGGACCAATCAAGTTCACATAAGTCAGATTTAGGGATGGAGGCTTGTCATATGGTTGGGACCTATCATTTTCTTATGGCTGATCTTCATTTGATCAGACCATAATTCAACATGTTAGACATGAAATTCAGTGTGCATTTATTTACTATTTATATTTTTGTTTTTCACCTTTATATCTTTCTCACTACAGCCCAGCTGCATTCGTTCCATCTGCGGCAGTTGGTCCGGCGTTGTCTGGTATCCGGGAGCTGTGATGCGCACTGTGGCCCCTCCCCCCTTCATTCTGCATCTATTGGGTGCGGGGGTCTGGGTGGGTGTCCCCACTGCGCATTGGTGCCACACCTCTGACGCTGTGCGCATGATGCCCTATGGGCGGTCTGTTACGCAAGTGCCTGTTATAACATCGGGTTGACACGCGGGGAGTCACTCCGGCGTTTCGCCGCTGTGTTCTTCCCTCTGTGCCATACCAGCGTGACGCTGGGGGGAACCATCTGACATGATGTGGTCACATTCCATCACCTGGTTTACCATCTTTTCACCCCTGACTCAGTATAGAGCCTGTACTTCTAGATCCCTGTTCGCCCTCCATCTGGCTTTCCATCCATTTTGGATCCATTAAGGAAAACCCATGGTATTCACCCCACTATCAGGGTCATGGCCCTGTTTACTTCAAGATCTGTTCAATGACCATCCTGTCATAGATATATAACAGTTTTACTTGGCACACCCCTTAAGTTCTCTAGGCATATAGGTGATGGTTTGCACTCCCCTGATTTCCGGCTGTTTTCCCTCCTCAGCTCCCGGCCGTGCTCATTGATGGACCCTTAGCATGTGGTTTGGCACGGTTTCAGCTGTGGTTTTTATGTGAGTACAACTAGGCATGGCCACTTTTTTCACTTTTTATACTCAATTTTTCGCCCTTTTACAAAAGGGTATACTAACTAGACCATATGGATTATTCATATTTTTTTATAGAAAGCGGATGCACCTGGTCCTGATGAGTGGATAGGAGTCCACGAAACGTGTAGAGCCCACCCTGATGCATCCCATATACATCGATTGGTTTTAGATGGCCTCATCTCCCCTTTTTTTTTGTTCATTCATATTTTACTGTTTGGTGTACCCTGGTCAGTGGAGGACTAGGATGTACTATTGATACTATTTATTTTGTTCATGCCTTGCTGTTACGTGTTTTATCAATATATTGTGATTGACCATTTTTCTACGATTTATGTATGCAACACTGTCACTTTATGCTATGTCAATCATTTGTCTCAATAAAACATACATATGTTTTGACTTATGTGAACTTGATTGGTCCCATTATGCAAGCCTCATTTAAAGTCCCAACCTCCCCCCTCTTATATATGCAATAGGGATGGGGGCCTGAACTTTTCCTCACGTTCCATTTAAAGTCCCAGGTTCGTCCTTTCCCCTACTTTTTCGCTCACTTTGTCAAAGTTGAACTTTGTAAGTTCCTGAGTTGTGTATTGTTTTATGGTTTTAAACATGCCTGTTTTAATACAAAAAAATGCTATTGTACTGTCAAAAACAAAAATGTTATTACTAAAATATGTTGGTTTGTTCAAAAACCATTTTTTAACGCACATGTGAATGTGTACAGAGTAAAAAGTTTTCTACTCAACAATGTGTGGCTTCTTCTTCAATGCTCAATATCATTTTTTGGACTAAGTTGGTGTTTACACTGAAATGGGGGTTATTTACTAAAGGCAAATCCACTGTGCACTACAAGTGCAGTTTCAGTGCAGTTTCAAGTGCAGTTTCAAGTGCACTTTTGCAGTGCACTTGTAGTGCAAAGTGGATTTTCCTTTTTTTTTTCCATTTTCATGACTCTGCAAAATTCATTCATGGTGCTGAAAATGATGTATATTTTTAACAGTAATGCATTACATACATTAACAACAAAAACAAGGTGTGTGTAGCAGACCCACAGCATAATAATAGTTCGCTGAATAAGAGATTGTCACCTCATGTATCAAATAAATTACGTTTGCACTATTGAAGAAAATGTCCAAAAAAAAAGCCCATTGGAGAACCTAGGAGACAGCTAAAAGAAACACAAGCAGTAAATGAAAGGATTTATTATTTCAGTTTAAATAAAAAAAATATATATTTTTAACCACTTGAGCCCCGGACCATTATGCTGCCTAAGGACCAGAGGTCTTTTTCCAATTTGGCACTGCGTCGCTTTAACTGCTAATTGCGCGGTCATGCAATGCTGTACCCAAACGAAATTTGCGTCCTTTTCTTCCCACAAATAGAGCTTTCTTTTGATGGTATTTGATCACCTCTGCAGTTTTTATTTTTTGCGCTATAAACTGAAAAAGACCGAAAATTTTGAAAAAAAATGATATTTTCTACTTTTTGTTATAAAAAAATCCAATAAACTCAATTTTAGTCATACATTTAGGCCAAAATGTATTCGGCCACATGTCTTTGGTAAAAAAATGTCAATAAGCGTATATTTATTGGTTTGCGCAAAAGTTATAGCGTCTACAAACTAGGGTACATTTTCTGTAATTTACACAGCTTTTAGTTTATGACTGCCTATGTCATTTCTTGAGGTGCTAAAATGGCAGGGCAGTACAAACCCCCCCCAAATGACCCCATTTTGGAAAGTAGACACCCCAAGGAAATTGCTGAGAGGCATGTTGAACCCATTGAATATTTATTTTTTTGTCCCAAGTGATTGAATAATGACAAAAAAAAAAATATTTACAAAAAGTTGTCACTAAATGATATATTGCTCACACAGGCCATGGGCCTATGTGGAATTGCACCCCAAAATACATTCAGCTGCTTCTCCTGAGTATGGGGATACCACATGTGTGGGACTTTTTGAGAGCCTAGCCGCGTACGGGGCCCCGAAAACCAAGCACCGCCTTCAGGATTTCTAAGGGTGTAAATTTTTTATTTCACTCTTCACTGCCTATCACAGTTTCGGAGGCCATGGAATGCCCAGGTGGCACAAACCCCCCCCCCCAAATGACCCCATTTTGGAAAGTAGACACCCCAAGCTATTTGCTGAGAGGCATATTGAGTCCATGGAATATTTTATATTTTGACACAAGTTGCGGGAAAGTGACACTTTTTTTTTTTTTTTTTGCACAAAGTTGTCACTAAATGATATATTGCTCACACAGGCCATGGGCATATGTGGAATTGCACCCCAAAATACATTTAGCTGCTTCTCCTGAGTATGGGGATACCACATGTGTGGGACTTTTTGGGAGCCTAGTCGCGTACGGGGCCCCGAAAACCAAGCACCGCCTTCAGGATTTCTAAGGGTGTAAATTTTTGATTTCACTCTTCACTGCCTATCACAGTTTCGGAGGCCATGGAATGCCCAGGTGGCACAAAACCCCCCCAAATGACCCCATTTTGGAAAGTAGACACCCCAAGCTATTTGCTGGGAGGCATGGTGAGTATTTTTCAGCTCTCATTTGTTTTTGAAAATGAAGAAAGACAAGAAAAAACTTTTTTTTTTTCTTTTTTCAATTTTCAAAACTTTGTGACAAAAAGTGAGGTCTGCAAAATACTCACTATACCTCTCAGCAAATAGCTTTGGGTGTCTACTTTCCAAAATGGGGTCATTTGGGGGGGTTTTGTGCCACCTGGGCTTTCCATGGCCTCCGAAACTGTGATAGGCAGTGAAGAGTGAAATCAAAAATTCACGCCCTTAGAAAGCCTGAAGGCGGTGCTTGGTTTTCGGGGTCCCGTACGCGGCTAGGCTCCCAAAAAGTCTCACACATGTGGTATCCCCGTACTCAGGACAAGCAGCAGAATGTATTTTGGGGTGTAATTTCACATATTCCCATGGCATGTTTGAGCAATATATCATTTAGTGACAACTTTGTGCAAAAAAAAAAAAAAAAAAAAAATTTGTCTCTTTCCCGCAACTTGTGTCGCAATATAAAATATTCCATGGACTCGACATGCCTCTCAGCAAATAGCTTGGGGTGTCTACTTTCCAAAATCGGGTCATTTGGGGGGGTTTAGAACTGTCCTGGCATTTTATGCACAACATTTAGAAGCTTATGTCACACATCACTCACTCTTCTAACCACTTGAAGACAAAGCCCTTTCTGACACTTATTGTTTACATGAAAAAGTTATTTTTTTTTGCAAAAAAATTACTTTGAACCCCCAAACATTATATATTTTTTTAAAGCAAATGCCCTACAGATTAAAATGGTGGGTGTTTCATTTTTTTTTTTTCACACAGTATTTGCGCAGCGATTTTTCAAACGCATTTTTTGGGGAAAAAACACACTTTTTAAAATTTTAATGCACTAAAACACACTATATTGCCCAAATGTTTGATGAAATAAAAAAGATGATCTTAGGCCGAGTACATGGATACCAAACATGACATGCTTTAAAATTGCGCACAAACGTGCAGTGGCAACAAAATAAATACATTTTTAAAAGCCTTTAAAAGCCTTTACAGGTTACCACTTTAGATTTACAGAGGAGGTCTACTGCAAAAATTACTGCCCTCGATCTGACCTTCGCGGTGATACCTCACATGCATGGTGCAATTGCTGTTTACGTTTGACGACAGACCGCCGCTTGCGTTCGCCTTAGCGCGAGAGCAGGGGGCGACAGGGGTGCTTTTTTTTTTTTTTTTCTTTATTATTTTTTTGCTTTTTTATCTTATTTTTAAACTGTTCCTTTCATTTTTTTTTTTTAATGATTTTTATTGTTATCTCGGGGAATGTAAATATCCCCTATGATAGCAATAGGTAGTGACAGGTACTCTTTTTTGAAAAAATTGGGGTCTATTAGACCCCAGATCTCTCCTCTGCCCTCAAAGCATCTGACGACACCAAGATCGGTGTGATAAAATGCTTCCCCAATTTCCCAATGGCGCTATTTACATCCGGCGAAATCTAAGTCATAAAATGCTCGTAGCTTCCTGTTTCTTAGGCCATAGAGATGTTTGGAGCCACTCTGGTCTCTGATCAGCTCTATGGTCAGCTGGCTGAATCACCGGCTGCATTCTCAGGTTCCCTGTTGAGACAGGAGAGCCAGAGAAAAACACGGAAGACGGTGGGGGGGGGATTCCCTCCCACGGCTTGTAAAAGCAGTCTAGAGGCTAATTAGCCACTAGGATTGCTTTTACATGAAAGCCGACCGCTGGCTGAAAAGAATGATACCAAGATGATACCTAAACCTGCAGGCATCATTCTGGTATAACCACTCAAAGTCGTGAATGGCGTACCTGAAGACAAAAAAATGGCTAACAATAAAGCACAGTAAACGGTAAAGTATAAAAAATTGCATACCTGAAAAGCAAACATGATAAAACATAATAACAATAAAACATTGCAGAATAGAATACAGTAAAAAAGAGCAGAACAATAGAGAGAATAGAGAGAGAGAGAACAATGAAACGACAACTATTTTTTTTTATTTTATATATATATTTTTTTTTTTTTACACTTTTTTTGTAACTAACTTTTATAACTGTAACCGGTTCCAGGTTCGGGTCTCTCAAAATGCGATGGCATCTTGGGAGACCCTGTGAAAGTGTGCCTAGTCTGTGCAATGCTGTACCCTACGCTAATACTCAACTAGTGAATGGTAGCGTTCAAAACATTCACCAATGCAAAGACCAGGATTGTCAGGACAGGAGGGAAAATAATAGCGGGTGTCATGCCTATATCCGCACTTGCTGCAGACACAACATCTTTTTTGGGGGGGTTGGTTGGGTAGGGGTACTCGGGAGGACATAAAGAAAATGCCTCTCATGCAGCCGACTGCATTTGGTTGGGGATGTGAATGGGGGAAGTACGGGCGCTGCAGAAGCGGTGGGTTCCCAATTAGGATTGGCGAATGCAGCAGGAAGGGCATTATGGGCACGACGGGCCTGTGTTTGTCTTCTTGGTGGCAGCGGGACACTACTTGTGCTTGCCACCTCACCAGCTTGAACTGCACTTATGGGACTCGCCACGTCACCAAGTGTTACTGCAGTGATGGTTTGACTACGACCGGGGTGTACTAGGCCACTGGCGCTTGCCAGTTCAATAAAAAGCTACCAAAAAAACTGTTAGCGATTGCAGGGATCAGGCCTGACTCTGCGAAAGCTGCAGTTATGCGTTAAGTGTTTTGTAAGTGACAGTGATCGATCGATACTGCACTTGGGTGGGCTGAGCTGGGCCGGGCAGAGGGGCAAAATGCAGGTGCTAGCAGGTATCTGGGCTGATCCCGCTAACACTGCGTTTTTGGGAACCCTAAACTCCTGGGGACGCCAGTATAGATCTGATCGGATCAGATATTGATCCGTTCAGATACTATACCACTAAGGGAGGCGTATGCTGCATGCGTGGGTGTTAGCAGTACTGGCGCTAACCTGACGCTGCTTGGGGCTGGTGCTTGCCAGTTCACCAAAATACTACCAAAAAAACTGTTAGCGATCGCAGGGATCAGGCCTGACTCTGCGAACGCTGCAGTTATGCATTTAGTGTTTTGTAAGTGTCAGTGATCGATCGATACTGCACTTGGGTGGGCTGGGCTGGGCCGGGAGGAGGGGCAAAACGCAGGTGCTAGCAGGTATCTGGGCTGATACCGCTAACACTGCATTTTTGGGAACCCTAAACTGCTGGGGACGCTAGTATAGATCTGATCGGATCAGATATTGATCCGATCAGATACTATACCACTAAGGGAGGTGTACGGTGCGTGCGTGGGTGTTAGCGCTACTGGCGCTAACCTGACGCTGCCTGGGGCTGGTGCTTGCCAGTTCATCAAAATGCTACTAAAAAAACTGTTAGCGATCGCAGGGATCAGGCCTGACTCTGCGAACGCTGCAGTTATGCATTTAGTGTTTTGTAAGTGACAGTGATCGATCGATACTGCACTTGGGTGGGCTGGGCGGAGGGGCAAAACGCAGGTGCTAGCAGGTATCTGGGCTGATCCCACTAACACTGCTTTTTTGGGAACCCTAAACTGCTGGGGACGCTAGTATAGATCTGATTGGATCAGATATTGATCCGTACAGATACTATACCACTAAGGGAGGCGTATGCTGCGTGCGTGGGTGTTAGCGGTACTGGCGCTAATCTGATGCTGCCTGGGGCGATGCATATCACCGCCGGGCGATCAGGGGGCTAAACCTTTATTCGGTAATAAACGGCGGGTGCCCTGACACTATAAAAAATAAACAAACTAACCAGCGTCAACCGTAACACTTATACGGTGATCAGTGGTGAAAGGGTTAACTAGGGGGCAATCAAGGGGTTAAAACATTTATTCGGTAGTATATGGGGGTCCCTGTCACTATAAAACGCTGACGGCGAACCTAAATATTTACGTCCCTAACTAGCGTCACCAGCGACACTAATACAGCGATCAGAAAAATGATCGCTTAGTGACACTGGTGACGGGGGGTGATCAAGGGGTTAAAACTTTATTAGGGGGTGTTAGGGGGGTACCCTAGACCTAAAGGGGGCTAACAGTAACTGTCCTAACACTGTAACTGTCACAAACTAACACCAATACAGTAATCAGAAAAAAAAAAAAAAACCTGCTTGGTGTCAGTTTGTGACGGGGGGGTGATTGGGGGGTGATCGGGGGGGGCGATCGGGGGGGGGGGGGCAATCGGGGGGGGGATCGGGGTGTTTTGTGTGCCTGGCATGTTCTACTGTGTGTGTAGTGTGTTTTCACTCACAGTGATGTCTTCTCTCCTCGGCGCTGGAACGGAAACTACCGAGCCGGGGAGAGATAACATAATTTCCTTTGCTGCTGTTTAGCATACAGCAGCAAAGGAATGTTCCCATTGGCTGGCGGCGATCGCGAGGGGGGGGCCACGAACGGATGGCCTCCCCCTCACCTCCGATCGCCGGGGAACAAAAGACGACCGCCTCGGGCACCAGGGGGGGTCCAATCGGACCCCCCACCCGCGGAAGGCAAATCACGTACATGTACGTGATTTTGCCTGTCTGTGCCACCTTGCCGACGTACATCGGCGTGAGGCGGTCGTCAAGTGGTTAAAATGTTTATTAAACATTTTCTGGCATATCAATGGCCCCCCTACCCGCAAAGTACTCCATATATTTTATACGGACCTCACGTGTGCTTTGGGGGGGCAAGCACTAAAAATCAGATACGAACCCACAAGCAGAAACTGAAGAGCAGTAACGATCGGAAAAGCACGAGGCTGAAAAGCGCGAATCGTCTCTCATCAAACTTCTACTAACACGAGATTAGCAGAAGGAGCCCAAAGGGTGGCGCACTTGGTATTGAACTTCCCTTTTTTAGTGCCGTCGTACGTGTTGTACGTCACTGCGTTCTTGACATTCGGAATTTTCGACAAGATTTGTGTGACCGTGTGTATGCAAGACAAGTTTGAGCCAACATCCGTTGGAAAAAAACACGGATTTTGTTGTCGGAATGTGCAATTGTGTGTACGCGCCATCAGTGTTTTAAAGAGAGATAACAAAACACTGCAGATATATCTGCACAGCTCAAATTACATGAATCAGGTTTACATCCACTTTAAGGATTTAGGGAAGATCTGTAAAGAAGAGTGGACCAAAATCCCTCCTGAAATGTGTGCAAACCTGATCACTAACTACAAGGGTTTCTCCACCAAGTACTAAGTCATGTTTTGCTTGTGGATTAAATACTTATTTTACTCATTGAACTGCAACTCAATTTACAACATTTCTTCTGGATCTGTGTTTCTTCTGGATTTTTTATGGATATTCTGTCTCTATCATTTAAAATACAACTATGATAAAAATTATACACCCTTAATTTCTTGGTAAGTGGGCAAACTTACAAAATCTGCAGGGGATCAAATATTTACTTTCCCCACTGTATATAAGTAGGCATCTTTGCTTATTTTTGATTGCACAAGAGTTTTTCATTATATACTGTATGTACATAGAAAATGTTATGCCTTAAAAAAATTGCATCAAAATACATGGAAACTAATATCAACAAAATACAGAAAGACATAAGGGCTGAGTATAGTGAGGGTTCCACTGCCAACATCCCAATATTAAAGACAAAAAGATGCAATGGGGGTTATTTACGAAAGGCAAATCTACTTTGCACTACAAGTGCAAACTACAAGTGCAAAGGGCACTTGAAATTGTACTGAAAGTGCACTTGGAAGTAAAGTTGCTGTAGATCCAAGGGGGACATGCAAGGAAAATAAAAAACAGCATTTTAGCTTGCACATGATTGGATGATAAAATCAGCAGAGCTTCCTCTCATTTCAGATCTACCCCTCAGAACTACAGCGGCAGCACTTCCAAGTGCACTTTCAGTGTGCACTTTCACACTGAGGCAATGCGCTTGCAGGACGGGAAAAAAAAACTCCTGCAAGCAGCATCTTTGGAGTGGTGAAGGAGCAGTATATTCACCACTCCTAAATCACTCCTGCCCATTGAAATCAATGGAGCAGCGTGGCTATAGCGCGGCTATAGCGCTGGCAAAGCGCCGCTGCAGCGGTGCTTTGCGGGCGGTTTCAACCGTTTTTCGCCCGCTAGCGGGGGTAAAACTGCCAGGCTAGCGGCTAATAGCGGTGATTTACTGCCGACGCACAGAACTTTAGATTCAGTATATGCAAAAAGTCTAGTACCTTTAGGTACAACAGATCCCTAACGTGAACATATTTATTAACACCAAAAGCAATTTCTTTTCAGTGTAGAAAAGACTCAAACTTCCTATAATATTCTGATACAAATTTAAAGTTCATTAATGTAGCAAGTTCAGTCTTAATATATTAAACATGTACATTACCGAAAACATTATTTTAGATGTGCTTTGCTAATCCTTTTGTAGCTGTTAGAACAATTGTTTAAAGGTGAAGTACAGCCAAAGCTCGTTTGTTTGTACTTCTGTGGATCACAGGAGTGCAGTTCGTTCTACACTTCTGTGACCTGTTCCCGCCCCATCTATGACCCAGCGCTCCAGTGAATGACTGACAGTCACTAGCTCTCTGCTCAGAGTGGTAGGGAAAACTGAGTGTTCAGCAGTGTTTGATCACTTGGTTCTCACCCTTAGAGATGGCAGGGGACAGATGGAGCATTGGATCGATGCTGCATCCACCTAGCAAAGTATGATTTAAAAAAAAAACATAATTCTCTTTTAAAGTGCACCTGACACACTACAAAATCAACTACAATTGTAAAATAAACATTTTTACAGGTAACAATATCTGAGGACAACAAACTGAAAATGCTAGTTAATTCGTTATGAATATTCAAAGCAAACTTGCCCATCCATCCTTGCCTTTATGCTTTATTGTGTTGAGAAATCACTTTGAACCCTCTCCCCTCACATTTCTAGTTACTGACATTTTAACCACTTCAGCCTCGGAAGGATTTACCCCTTCCTGACCAGAGCACTTTTTACAATTTGGCACTGCGTTGCTTTAACTGCTAATTGCGCGGTCATGCAATGCTGTACCCAAACAAAATTTGCGTCCTTTTCTTCCCACAAATAGAGCTTTCTTTTGATGGTATTTGATCACCTCTGCGGTTTTTATTTTTTGCGCTATAAACAGAAAAAGACCGAAAATTTTGAAAAAAAATGATATTTTCAACTTTTTGTTATAAAAAAAATCCAATAAACTCAATTTTAGTCATATATTTAGGCCAAAATGTATTCGGCCACATGTGCTTGGTAAAAAAAATGTCAATACGCATATATTTATTGGTTTGCACAAAAGTTATAGCGTCTACAAACAAGGGTACATTTTTTGGAATTTACACAGCTTTTAGTTTATGACTGCCTATCTCAATTCTTGAGGTGCTAAAATGGCAGGGCAGTACAAAACACCCCCAAATTACCCCATTTTGGAAAGTAGACACCCCAAGGAAATTGCTGAGAGGCATGTTAAGCCCATTGAATATTAAAATTTTTTGTCCCAAGTGATTGAATAATGATAAAAAAATTAAAATAAATTTTTTTTTACAAAAAGTTGTCACTAAATGATATATTGCTCACACATGCCATGGGCATATGTGGAATTACACCCCAAAATACATTCTGCTGCCTCTCCTGAGTACGGGGATACCACATGTGTGGGACTTTTTGGGAGCCTAGCCGCGTACGGGGCCCTGAAAACCAAGCACCGCCTTCAGGATTTCGAAGGGCGTAAATTTTTGATTTCACTCCTCACTAACTATCACAGTTTTGAAGGCCATAAAATGCCAAGATGGCAACCCCCCCCCCCAAATGACCCCATTTTGGAAAGTAGACACCCCAAGCTATTTGCTGAGAGGCATGTTGAGTCCATGGAATATTTAATATTTTGACAAGAGTTGCTGGAAAATGACAAACTTTTTTTTTTTTTTTTCTTGCACAAAGTTGTCACTAAATGATATATTGCTCAAACATGCCATGAGCATATGTGGAATTACACCCCAAAATACATTCTGCTGCTTCTCCTGAGTACGGGGATACCACATGTGTGGGACTTTTTGGGAGCCTAGCCACGTACGGGGCTTCGAAAACCAAGCACCGCCTTCAGGATTTCTAAGGGCATACATTTTTGATTTCACTCCTCACTACCTATCATAGTTTTGAAGGCCATAAAATGCCAAGATGGCACAAACCCACCCAAATGACCCCATTTTGGAAAGTAGACACCCCAAGCTATTTGCTGAGAGGCATGGTGAGTATTTTGCAGCTCTCATTTGTTTTTGAAAAGGAAGAAAGACAAGAAAAATGTATTTTTTTTCTTTTTTCAATTTTCAAAACTTTGTGACAAAAAGTGAGGTCTGCAAAATACTCGCCATACCTCTCAGCAAATAGCTTGGGGTGTCTACTTTCCAAAATGGGGTCATTTGGGGGGGTTGTGCCATCTGGGCATTCCATGGCCTCCGAAACTGTGATAGGCAGTTAAGAGTGAAATAAAAAATTTACACCCTTAGAAAGCCTGAAGGTGATGCTTGGTTTTCGGGGTCCCGTACGCAGCTAGGCTCCCATAAAGTCTCACACGTGGTATCCCCAAACTCAAGAGAAGCAACAGAATGTATTTTGGGGTGTAATTTCACATATTCCCATGGCATGTTTGAGCAATATATCATTTAGTGACAACTTTGTGCAAAAAAAAAAAAAAAAATGTTGTCTTTTTCCCGTAACTTGTGTCACAATATAAATATTCCATAGACTCGACATGCCTCTCAGCAAATAGCTTGGGCTGTCTACTTTCCAAAATGGGGTCATTTGGGGGGGTTTGAACTGTCCTGGCATTTTATGCACAGAAGCTTATGTCACACATCACCCACTCTTCTAACCACTTGAAGACAAAGCCCTTTCTGACACTTTTTGTTTACATGAAAATTTTTTTTTTTTTTTGCAAGAAAATTACTTTGAACCCCCAAACATTATATATTTTTTTAAAGCAAAGGCCCTACAGATTAAAATGGTGGGTGTTTCATTTTTTTTTTCACACAATATTTGCACAGCGATTTTTCAAACACATTTTTTGGGGAAAAACACACTTTTTTTAATTTTAATGCACTAAAACACACTATATTTCCCAAATGTTTGATTAAATCAAAAAGATGATCTTAGGCCGAGTACATGGATACCAAACACAACATGCTTTAAAATTGCGCACAAACGTGCAGTGGCGACAAACTAAATACATTTTTAAAAGCCTTTAAAAGCCTTTACAGGTTACCAGTTTAGATTTACAGAGGAGGTCTACAGCTAAAATTACTGCCCTCGATCTGACCTTTGCAGTGATACCTCACATGCATGGTGCAATTGCTGTTTACATTTGACGCCAGACCGACGCTTGTGTTCACCTTTGCGCGAGAGCGGGGGGGACAGGGGTGTTTTTTTTTTTTTTCTTTCTTATTTTTTTTGCTTTTTTATCTTATTTTTAAACTGTTCCTTTCATTTTTATTTTTATTTTTTTTTTAGCATTTTTATTGTTATATCAGGGAATGTAAATATCCCCTATGGTAGCAATAGGTAGTGACAGGTACTCTTTTTTGAAAAAATTGGGGTCTATTAGACCCTAGATCTCTCCTCTGCCCTCAAAGCATCTGACCACACCAAGATCGGTGTGATAAAATGCTTTCCCAATTTCCCAATGGTGCTGTTTACATCCGGCAAAATTTAAGTCATAAAATGCTCGTAGCTTCAGGTTTCTAAGGCCATAGAGATGATTGGAGCCATTCCGATCTCTGATCAGCTCTATGGGCAGCTGGCTGCATTCTCAGGTTCCCTGTTGGGACAGGAGAGCCAGAGAAAAACATGAAGACGGTTGGGGGGGGTCATTCCCTCCCACTGCTTGTAAAAGCAGTCTAGAAGCTAATTAGCTGCTAGGATAACTTTTACATGAAAGCCGACCGCTGGCTGAAAAGAATGATACCAAGATGATACCTAAACCTGCAGGCATCATTCTGGTATAACCACTTAAAGTCCAGCAACATACCAGTACCTTGCTGGTCCTTGTTGGGCATATATTGTAAACTTTTTTTTTCATGCAGCCTGTGGGCTGCATGAAAAAAAGAGATTGATCGGTGGGTATGCCCACCATTAGAATACCTCCCTTCATCCACCCACTTCTAATGATGGGCATATATGCACCGTTTATATATACCGAAGCATGGAGGCATCCTCTCGCAAAAGTTAGGAGCAAATCCCTCCTCCGCCCACTGCTGCCCCCACGCTTCGGCATATATGCTGAAGTATGTAACTGTGGTGGTGAAATCACCTTCGACAGCGCTGGAGTCACAGCTTTATGTATCGTGGGAGCAAACGCTGTTGCTGTCAAGATAAATAAATCCGCGCTGCAACTGAATGGCGTACCTGCTAAGCAAATGATGTTTAACAATAAAACAAAATAACATTACAGTATAACAGTAAGACTTACCATACCTGCAAAGCAAATACAAAAAAAATAGTAAAAAATAAAACATTTAACGCAACCTGTGCCTAAAATATATATATATATGCCGAAGCATGGAGGCATCCTCCCGCAAAAGGTAGGAGCAAATCGCTCTTCCGCCCACTGCTGCCCCCACGCTTCGGCATATATACTGAAATTTGTAACTGTGGTGGTGAAATCACCTCCGACAGCGCTGGAGTCACGGCTTTTTTGTATCGTGGGAGCAAACGCTGTTGGTGTCAGGATAAATAAATCCGCGCTGCAGCTGAATGGCGTACCTGAAAACACAGTAAACTATAAAAAAATGACATACCTGAAAAGCAAACATGAGAAAACATAACAATAAAACATTGCAGAATAGAACACAGTAAAAAAGAGCAGGACAATAGAGAGAGAATAGAGAGAGAGAGAACAATAAAACGACAACTATTTTTGTTTTTTTTATTTTATATTTTTTTGTGTATATTTTTTTTTTTTACATTTTTTTTTTACATTTTTTTTTAGAACTGTAACTTTTAAAACTGTAACCAGTTCAAGGTTTGGGTCTCTCAAAATGCGATGGCATCTTGGGAGACCCTGTGAAACTGTGTCCTAGTCTGTGCAATGCTGTACCATACGCTAAAACTCAACTAGTGTATGGTAGCGCTCAAAACATTCACCAAAGCATAGATCATAATTGTCAGGACAGGAGGGACAATAATACCAGGTGTCACGTCTATATCCGCGCTTTCTGCAGACACGACCTTTTCTTTGGGGGGCTCGTTGGGTAGGGGTACTTGGGAGGACATAAGGAAAATGCCTCTCATGCAGCCGGCTTACTGCATTTGGTTGGGGAAGGTGAGGTGGAGCACCGTCTGGAAACAGAAGGGCTCTGACGATCTCTTCCTGGAATTTAAGGAAGGATCCAGTCTGTCCTGAAGCTCTGTATAGCACATGAGCGTTCAGCAAAGCCAATTGAAATAAGTATACAGACACTTTTTTGTACCAGCGTCTGGCATTACGGGCAACTAGGTACGGCACCAACAACTGGTCGTTGAGGTCCACCTCTCCTGTATTTTGGTTATATTCGTGGACACAGAGGGTTTTCTCCACAACACCAGTCGCCGTAGTAATTTGGACCATCGTGTCTGCATGAAGGGAGGTAAGAACAAAAACATTCTTATTGTCCTTCCACTTCATAGTGAGCAAATTATTACACCGCAAGCAGGCTCTCTCCCCCAGCCTAAGACGGGAATCTACAAGCCGCTGGGGAAAGCCCTGGCAATTAGGTCGCACGGTGCCACATGCTCCAATTTGATGATCAAAAAGGTGACTAAAAAGTGGCACGCTCGTGTAATAATTGTCCACATATAAATGGTACCCCTTTCCGAATAAGGGTGACACCAAGTCCCACACAGTCTTGCCAGCTCTTCCTATGTAGTCAGGGCAGTTTGTTGGCTCTACATGATTATCTTTGCCCTCGTAAACCATATAACTACATGTATAGCCTGTGGCCCTGTCACAGAGCTTATACATCTTGACCCCGTATCTGGCACGCTTGCTGGGAAGGTACTGTTTGAATGACAAGTGGCCAGAAAATTTAATCAGGGACTCATCAACGCAGACAACTTGATGGGGAGTAAACAAGTCTGCAAAACGTTGGTTGAAGTGGTTTATGAGGGGCCCAATTTTGTAGAGCCGATCGTATTCAGGGTCTCCATGAGGACGACAGAGTTTATTGTTGTTGTAGTGCATGAACCGCAAGAGCTGCTCGTATCATGCCCTGGTCATGGAGGCAGAGAACAAGGGCATATGGTGAATTGGGTCAGTGGACCAATATGACCGCAACTCACTCTTTCTAGTTATGCACATGTTGAGGGAAAAGCCCAGAAAGATCTTAAATTCGGAGACCGTAATTGGTCTCCAATCTCTGGCAAGGGAGGACTGGGGAATAGTGGCGATGTGTTGACCAGCATATAAATTGCTTTGGTCCACAATAGATCTATAGAAATCTTCGGTGAAAAACAGTGAATAAAAATCAAATGGCGTAAAATCAACTGTTTCCACCTGAATTCCGGGTTGGCCAGTGAATGGGGGAAGTAAGGGTGCTGCGGAAGTGGTGGGTTCCCAATTCAGATTGGCGAATGCAGCAGGAAGGGCACTATGGGCACAACGGGCCTGTGTTCATCTTCTTGGTGGCAGTGGGACACTACTTGTGCTTACCACCTAGCTAGCTTGAACTGCACTTATGGGACACGCCACGTCACCATGTGATACTGCAGTGCTGGATGTACGACCAGGGTGTACTAGGCCGCTGGTGCTTACTAGTTCACCAGAAGGAATAGCGGTGCTAGTCCTGCTCTGCTCCATACGAGAGCCCTGCAGTTCTTGCACATCAAGGACAGAAGAAGAAGTTTGGGGTCTGGTACGCCTGACCTTGGCAGGGACCACAACTCTGTCGTCAGAGCTATCTGTCATGGAGCCGCTGTCGTCTACAGGATCGTATTCTGAGCCTGAATCTGACAGATGAGTGACTTCCTCTTCACTATCTGTCATGCTCAGAAACGTGTAGGCCTCTTCACCAGTGTACCTTCGATTTGCCATTTTGGGCTCTAAATGTAGGGGTACACTAGTGAGACTCACAGGCAAAAAAGCTCCTGACTGTCAGCGACTGCATCAAAACGCTACCAAAAAACTGTTAGCGATCGCAGGGATCAGGCCTGACTCTGTGAATGCTGCAGTTATGTGTGCTTAGTGTTTTGTAAGTGTCAGTGATCGATCGATACTGCACTTGGGTGGGCTGGGCTGGGCCGAGGGGCAAAACGCAGGTGCTAGCAGGTATCTGGGCCGATCCCGCTAACACTGCATTTTTGGGGACCCTAAACTGCTGTGGACGCTAGTATAGATCTGATCGGATCAGATATTGATCCGTTCAGATACTATACCACTAAGGGAGGTGTATGCTGTGTGCGTGGGTGTTAGCGGTACTGGCACTAGCCTGATGCTGCCTGGGGCGACGCAGACCTTATCTGACCTTAAAAACTTAACTTATATCACCGCCGGGTGATTAGGGGGTTAAATCTTTATAAGGTAATAAACGGCGGGTGCCCTAAAACTATAATAAACAAACTAACTAACCAGTGTCACCCGTAACAGTTATACGGTGATCATTGGTGAAAGGGTTAACTAGGGGGCAATCAGGGGGTTAAAACCTTTATTAGGTAGTATATGGGGGTCCCTGTCGCTATAAAACACTGACGGCGAACCTATATACTTACCCCCCTAACTAGTGTCACCTGTGTCACTAATACAGCGATCAGAAAAACGATCGCTTAGTGACACTGGTGACGGGGGGCTGATCACGGGGGGTGATCACGGGGTTAAAACTTTATTAGGGGGGGTTAGGGGGTACCCTAGACCTAAAGGGGGCTAACCCTAACTGCCCTACCACTTATAACTGTCACAAATGACACCAATGCAATAATCAGAAAAAAAAAACTGCTTTTGGTGTCACTGTGACAGGGGGTACAGGGGGGTGATCGGGGGGTGACTGGGGGGTGATAGGGGGGTGAAAAGTGTGCCTGCGTTATCTACTGGAAGTGTAGTGTTGTGCAAACTTACTTGGATGTCTTCTCTCCCCGGCGCCGGAACGAAAAGACCGGCTCGAGGAGAGATGACATCACTTCCTCCACTTCTGTTTACATTACAGAAGCCGAGGAAGCATTTCATTCGCCAGGAGCGATCACAAGGGGGGAGCCATGAATGAGTGGCCTCCCCCTCACCTTTGATCGCCCCTGATGAAAATCCGACCGCCGCAGGCACCGGGGGGATTGGACCCCCCGCCCGCGGGCAGGCAAGGACGTACAGGTAAGTCCTTATGCCTGCCCGTGCCATTCTGCCGACGTACATCGTCATGCGGCGGTCGGCATCTGGTTAAGTAATGCACAGATGATTCATGCAGCTGTTACTTCCTGAAAACCATTTGTCGTTACTGTGATGCACAAAACCTTGTGCATGCACAGAACAATATACATGGGCTGCTGGTGCACTTTTGCAAGGTCAGGTATGCAGGCAGGAGGTTGTGTTCAGCTGAGAAAGCAACTCCTTCAGATGAATGAATGAATGAAAAATGCCCATGAAGACTCTTGGGATATATTACATATTTTTGGCCTAGGCCAGAAACCAAGAAGCAACTGAAAAAATATTAAAAAAGAAAAAAAAAAGATTAAAATGAGTACATATGTCGCTTCCTATCTATTTACTAAGGCTAGCTGCATAACGATTAAAATCAGCTAATCTTGATTGAGAAAGTTGAGTTCCATTCTATACAAAGAAATTAAGCTCTGTAATCACATTTTTTGTTCTCTTTCTATCCTAACAGGGCTATTTATCTTTCTCTCTGTAGGAATGCCCTCAAGTTCTTCATATTTCCTGAATTATGGTATGAGATAAAATATTATTATTATTATTTGTATTATTGTTATGATTATTATTTGACAGTATATCTAAAGCAAATTTTTTGTTTATTTTTGGGTAATGCGGGTAAGGATTACATAGTAGGTGAGGTTGAAAAAAGACACAAGTCCATCAAGTCCAACCTATGTGTGTGATTATGTGTCAGTATTACATTACATATCCCTGTATGTTGCGGTCATTCAGGTGATTATCTAATAGTTTCTTGAAGCTATCAATGCTCCCCGCTGAGACCACCGCCTGTGGAAGGGAATTCCACATCCTTGCCGCTCTTACAGTAAAGAACCCTCTACGTAGTTTAAGGTTAAACCTCTTTTCTTCTAATTGTAGAATCTGTCAGGTTTAAAATTCTGCATATGTCTTCACTGGTTACATTTACTGGGGTTGATTTACTAAAGGAAAATTGCTTGTTCACTTTGCAAGGGAATGTATAATGTGCAAGGGCTTAGTTAATGTGGGGAATCTGTGCTGACTTTAATTATCCAATCATGTACAGGCAAAAATACTGTTGTTTTTTTTTTCATTGCATGTGACTGGTTATATTTTTTCAAACTGAATTTTCACCAAGTTCACTAAGTTCTGGGTCAAATACCCTTTCAAAGTGCAACTTTCTTTACAAAGTGATCACCTGGGTGGCACAGTGGTGTAGTGGATAGTACTTTCGCCTAGCAGTAAGAAGGGTCGCTGGCTCGAATCCCAACCATGACACTACCTGCCTGGAGTTTGCATGTTCTCCCTGTTCCTGCGTGGGTTTCCTCCGGGTACTCTGCTTTCCTCCCACACTCCAAAGACATGCTGGTAGGTTAATTGGATCCTGTCTAAATTGTCCCTAGTATGTATGAATGTGAGTTAGGGACCTTAGATTGTAAGCTCCTTGAGGGTAGGGACTGATGTGAATGTACAATGTATATGTAAAGCGATGCGTAAATTGATGGTGCTATACAAGTACCTGAAATAAATAAAATAAATCTCTCTATCTGGGAGCAGTAAAAAGGTTCATACAGTAGTCAGCTGAATGTATACACAAGCATACTGTATTTCCCTAGCAGATGATGCAGGCTCACCCAAAGCATGGGGTCTAAGCACCAGCTGGTCTTCACCAGAGCTTGATGGTGGAGATGGATGGATGGATTTTGCTGTGTGCTAATGCCAGGTCGTGGCCCTTTGAAATGCCCCAACAGGAAGAGAGCAACAAGGGGTCTGGTATCTGATGAAGCAGATAGGGAACAAGTAGAAACATACTTGATATAGGGTCTGGGATTAAAAGTACCATTTCAGTCTTTGCAGATGACACCAAGTGATGCAATGGAATAACATCCTTAGAGGATGTCGCCAACCACAATGCACTGTTTAATTGGGCAACTATATGGCAAATGAGGTTTAATGTTGATAAATGTAAAGTTATGCACTTGGGGGCTAAGAATATGCATGAATCATACATACTAGGGGAAGTACAACTGGGGGAATCCATAGTGGAGAAGGATCTGGGGGTTTTGGTAGATCATAAGCTTATTAATAGCATGCAATGCCAAGCTGTGGTTTCCAAAGCGAGCAAAGTCCTTTCTTATATTAAGAGAGGTATGGGCTTCAGAGAGGTAGATATCATTTTGCCCCTGTACAAATCATTACTAAGACCTCATCTGGAATATGCAGTTCAGTTTTGGGCACCAGTTCTCAAAAAGAGATGGGAGCTTTTGGTTGGATAATCCGACTGTGTGTATGCCCCATCTGACTTTTTCTGTCGGCATTTCCGACGGACTTAGATAGAGAAAATGCTCTAAATTTTTCCATCGGAAATGCCAACGGAGCTTGTCCCATTGGCAAGTCCGACCTTGTGTACGCGGCATGACTGTGACTGTTTACGTATGTGTTCACTTCTGCACGTGAGGCAGTGACAGGTACTCTTTATGGCGAAATCTGGGGTCTATAAGACCCCAAATCCCTCCTTTGCACTTAAGAGCAATCAAAACGCCAAGTTTTGAATGCTGTATTTTTTTAAAATTTAGCGCATTTAAGTCTTTTGTAAATCAGCTTTGTTCGGGTCTATGGCCAGCCAGAAGAGGTGCCGGCTGGTCGCCTGGGCCTCCCGGTGGGACGGGAGAGCCTGGGCAAGCCGCAAAAGCTTGGGGTAACAGCTGAGCGGCTTCTTAGCTGCATCGGTTATTTTCCCAAGAAAGCCGACTGGGGTTAAAATGGCCGTGGGCCGGGTGCATATGAACTCATCACGTGCACTGACGGGCCATTCACCTTAATGCATTGGATTGCATTTGTGCTGAGTCATTCACTTTAAGGTCATCACAGAGGACAAGGGTGCACTCTTTACATTTAGAGGAAAAGAGATTTCATCTCCAAATACGGAAAGGTTTCTTTGCAATAAGAGCTGTGAATATGTGGAATAGACTCCCTCCAGAGGTGGTTCTGACCAGCTCAGTAGATTGCTTTAAAAAAGGCCTGGATTCTTTCCTAAATGTACAAAATATAACTAGATACTAACATTCATAGGTAAAGTTGATCCAGGGAATATCTGATTACCTCCTGGGGGATCAGGAAGGAGGTTTTTCCCCTGCTGGAGCAAATTGGATCATGCTTTGCTGGGGTTTTTCGCCTTTCTCTGGATCAACTGTGGGTATAGGATTGTGTAAATGGAATTGTATGGTTTTTTTTTTGTTTTTTGTTGTGTCTGTGACTTGTGTCTTTTTTCAACCTGACTAACTATGTAACTATGTATCTTGATAAACAAGCCAAAAGGTCAGTAATGAGTAATAGCTGGATGGGGTCAGGTAGAAGCTTAGTCAACAAGCAAGCCAAGGGTCGATAACAAGTGGTAACAAAGATAATGACCGCAGCAGGTATGCAAGGAACAAGATATCGGCTGGAGAAAGCATAATAATTTGGCAAGCAGGAGGTGCAAGGACATGGCTTAAATAGGAATTTCATGGAGGAGCAAAGAGCCCAAGGGGCAATAGAGACAAGGTATAAAGCAGGAATGTCCACAGGATAAGATAAAGAGCGGTCCTGCATTTCAGATGGCAGAGCAAGAACAGCCACAACCAGACACAGCAGCAGTTCCAGTTTCAGATCTGGATCCTGACAGAAGCATTGTCACCAGGATATAAAGTGATGGGAAAATCCAAGACTTTGAGTTGGAGAGAGCAAGTGTGGACATTTTTTCTTAGAGGTTATTTACTTCTTCGTTTGTTTCAATGGTTTTTATTGGTTTTGCATAGAGAATAGTATACAAAAAATGTTTTGAATGTTCAGAGTGATGAGTAAGTAAAGGGATTGCATTTCCAATATTAACAACAATTTAACAATTTACTTCCTTTTTCCTAAGAGTCCAGAGGATTGCATTTCCAAAATTAACAACAATTTAACAATTTACTTCCTTTTTCCTAAGGGGCAGTAAGTGAAAGAAATCTCTCCAATGAGACAAAGACTGAAAAATGATACCTAGTAGTGGTTTTACCCTTCCCTGCTCCTTACAAAACTAAAGAAAAAAGTTCTAAATGTTGTCTTTATATTTTATATTAGACTTGTGCACAACGGAAAATTTTGTTTAGTTTCCGTTTGTTGTCATTCGTAAAATACATAATTTCGTTCTGTTATATCCGTTATGTTACGTTAATACGTTTTCGGATAATTCGTTATTTCTGTAGTGTCAATATTCATTATACTGAATCTCGAATCATGTCAAATTCATTCGTCATATGCACTATAATTTCGTTCATATTCGTTGAAATTCGCTATTTATTTATTTGGACATTCGGATGCATCCGAATGTCCGAATAAATAAATAGCGAATTTCAAAGATGCAAAATTCTGCATAATTTCGATTCATTACGAAACAGATTGCACAAGCCTATTTTATATAAATGTGTCTAAGACCCTTTTCACATGGGGCAGATTCCATACAGATCAGCAGGGGGTCAGCTCACAAATCCCTTGCTGATCGGAGCAGAGCAGGCAGAGAGAGATGAGCAAACTAAAATAATGCCAGTAGGCAACTAGTATTGTTTAAGTATATTTAGCTTTTCTATCATGCCAATTTCATTATTTGCCCTTACAGGAAAACAGGAAGATGAACTGAAAATATCTTTCACCATTCATGTGAGAAAATAAGATGCTGTAAGTGTAAAAATCACTTCAGATTAGTCAGATGAGACATGAGTTGTAGGTGATAATTTTTGTTCCCATCCATGACTTCGCCATAAGAAAAGTAAAAGAAGACAAACACAAGCCTCTGTAGTACCATATTTAATAATAGATAGATAGATAGATAGATAGATAGATAGATAGATAGATAGATAGATAGATAGATAGATAGATAGATAGATAGATAGATAGATAGATAGATAGATAGATAGATAGATAGATAGATAGATAGATAGATAGATAGATCTTAGCGATAGAAGTTAGCGAGTGATAGCAGTACTATAAGAACTATGTCTAAACAGCAAGACATGTAATATAAATATTAAACTCTGTTGGGAACATTATCAACTATGATGATTGATTTGTAATATTGAGTTGATCGTTCTATTGACCGCCAGCATACGACAGGTAGATAGCGTTTGAGTCTCTGCCTTGCCGACCCTCAGCGCTCCCCCCCTCAAGCATCTTATCGCTTGAGCACTCAAGCCAGGAAGCAGTCAACGTAAGTTCTAGGTAGTGGAGGCATTTCCTGCCCCATTGCATGCCTCTTGCATGTGTAGCTGCGGGGCATGGTATGCCTCTGCCACCTAGGATTTGCTGTCATCTTTGACAGCTCTCTGGCAAGTTTGGGCTCTTGTCCACCTGTGTGCTGATCCCTGCCAGCCCTCCTCTCCAGTTCATTTAGGGTGCTTATGTGTGATATCATGTGGGATGGATGATAGGAGGGCCAGTGGGGATCAGTGCACCAGAACAGGTAAATCTGCCATGTCGGCTTCCTGCACTGCTCTGCATCAGGAAACCACTTATGGACCCTTCCGACCCCCAGTACCATGGCTTCCTGATCCCTCTGTAGCGTGCCCTCCTGACCCCCAATACCATGTCCTTCTCACATCTATGTAATGTGCCCTTCTGACCACCAGGACTAGGACTGTGCTTTCTTGACCCCCAGTACTGTACTCTTTTGACCCCTCCAATACTGTGCCCTCCTGATCCTCCAGTACTGTGCCCTCCAGACCCCCAAGCCCTCTTGAACCCTGGTTTCATACCCTCCAAACCCACCTTTAGTGTGCCCTCCAGACCCCCTGCAGTGTGCCCTCCTGTCCCCCTCCTAGTATCTTGCCTTTAAGACCTGCTTGTAGTGTGCTCTTTTAACCAGGACTGTGCCTTCTTAAAGCGGAGGTCCGCCGGCCGCTGCAAAAATTAAAAGCAAGAAACTACACATACTGCAGCTGCTGGCTTTTAATAATAGGACACTTACCTGTCCTGGAGTCCAGCAATGTTGGCACTGCAGCTGATGCTTCCATCAGCTGATGGGTGCTGCCACTGCCATTGTGGGTAAGGGAACCCGGCAATGTAGCCTTGCGGCTCCACGCCGGAAACCGTACTGCGCATGCACGAGGCTCCGCTCCTCTTTTCTACTGGCCCAGTGACAGGGGGAGGAGGAGAGAGCCAAACGGTTATGTCAATATGGCTCCCAGAAGACATGTATCCTGTCCCCCCTCCCCCCGAAAGGTGCCAAATGTGGCACTGGAGGGGGGGAGGAGACAAATGAGTGGAAGTTCCACTTTTGGGTGGATTTCCGCTTTAACCCCCAGTACCATGCTCTCCTGACCCCCCCAGAACCATGCCCACCTGACTCTTGAGTACTGTGCCTTGCTGACCCCCCAGGTCTCCTGATACCATAGTACCGTGCCCTCTCGACCCCCCTGTGCTGTGCCCCCAAGACCCACTGTATTATGCCCTCCAGACCCGCCTACACCAGGCTCTTCTGACCCCCCTGAACCAGGCCCTCCTGACCCCTTTGTACTGTGCCTTCCTGACCTCCCCTTTACACTGCCTTGCTGACCCCCTGACCTTTACCCTGCTGACCCCTTGTCCTTTGCCCTGTAGATACCCTGTTCTTTGCTCCGATAACCCTTGTCCTGCTCAAACCTGTTATCTGCCCTACTGATCCCTGTACACTGCTCTACATCCTACTGACCTCTGTACACTGCCCTACCTACTGTTAACCTCTGTACATAGCCCTACCAATTACTGATCTCTGGGGGCTTGCTAGTTAACTTCTTGAAAAAAAAAAAGAGCCACCCCAGTGATCTTTGCTTTCTTCCATGTTGTTTTGGCAGATCTCCACCTCTTAACCACTTTTGCTCCAGAAGATTTTTCCCTCTTCATGACCAGGCCAATTTTGCGATAAGGCACTGCGTTATTTTAACTGACAATTGAGCAGTTGTGTGATACTGTACCCCCCCCAAAAAAAGGAATGTCCTTTTTTCCCACAAATAGAGCCTCTTTGATATTTGATTACCTCTGTGGTTTTTCTTTTTTGCGCTATAAACAAAAAAAGACTGTCAAAAATATATATATTTTTATACTTTCTGCTATAAAACAAATCCAATTAAAAAATGTAAAAAATCTAATTTCTTCATCAATTTAGGCCAATATGTATTCTGCTACATATTTTTGGTAAAATTTGTTTGCGCAAAAGTTATAACGTCTACATACTATGGTATAAATTTATGGATTTTTTTTTTTTTTTACTAGTAATGGTAATGGTGGCAATCAGTGACTTATTGCGGGACTGCGATTTTGTGGTGGACAAATCAGACACTAACTTCAGTAACCAAAACTGCAGTGTTTATCCTTATGACACATCACAGGATTAGCACCTCCATGATTACCAGAGGACAGAATTAAAATTAGACTTGGGAAACTTAACATTAATAAATCACCGGGACCAGATGGCTTGCACCAAAGGGTACTTCGGGAACTCAGTCAAGTAATTGCCAGACCATTGTTCCTAATTTTTACTGACAGTCTGGCTGGAATGGTACCAGGTGATCGGAGAAAAGCCAATGTAGCACCAATATTTAAAAAGGGCCCAAAATACATCCCTGGGAGTTACAGACCAGTTAGCCTAACATCAATAGTATGCAAACTCTTGGAGGGGATGATAAGGTACTATATACAAGATTTTAGTAACGAGAACAGTATCATTAGCAGTAATCAGCATGGATGCATAAATAATTGTTCTTGCCAAACCAATCTATAAAGGATAAAGGAAGGCCCGTAAACGTGGTGTATCTGAATTTTGTAAAAGCATTTGACACAGTTCCTCATAAACTTCTACTGTACAAATAAGGTCCATTGGCATGGACCATAGAGTACATGGATTGAAAACTGGCTACGAGGGCGAGTTCAGAGGGTGATGATAAATGTAATCGGAATGGTCAGAGGTGGGTAGTGGGGTCCCCCAGGGTTCTGTGCTGGGACCAATTCTATTTATTTTCTTCATAAACGACCTAGAGAATGGGGTAAACAGATCAACCTCTGTATTTGTGGTGGATACTAAACTAAGCAAGGCAATAACTTCTGCGCAGGATGTGGAAACCTTGCAAAAAGATCTGAACAAATTAATGGGGTGGGCAACTACATGGCAAATGAGGTTTAATGTAGAAAAATGTAAAATAATGCATTTGGGTGGCAAAAATATGAATGCAATCTATACACTGGGGGGAGAACCTCTGGGGGAATCTAGGATAGAAAAGGACATGGGGGTCCTAGTAGATGACAGGCTCAGCAATGGCATGCAATAACAAGCTGCTGCTATCAAAGCAAACAGAATATTGGAATGCATTAAAAAGGGATCAACTCCAGAGATAAAGATAATTCTCCCATTCTACAAGACTCTGGTCCGGCCGCACCTAGAGTATGCTGTCCAGTTCTGGGCACCAGTCCTCAGGAAGGCTGTACTGGAAATGGAGCGAGTACAAAAAAGGGCAACTAAGCTAATAAAGGGTCTGGAGGATATTAGTTATGAGGGAAGGTTGCAAGCACTGAACTTATGCTCTCTGGAGAAGAGAGGCTTGAGAGGGGATATGATTTCAATTTATAAATACCATACTGGTGACCCCACAATAGGGATAAAATTTTTTGTGGAAGAGAGTTTAACAAGATACGTGGCCACTCATTAAAAGAGGTTTAACCTTAGACTGCATAGAGGGTTTTTTACTGTAATGCCCCGTACACACGGTCGGACTTTGTTCGGACATTCCGACAACAAAATCCTAGGATTTTTTCCGACGGATGTTGGCTCAAACTTGTCTTGCATACACACGGTCACACAAAGTTGTCGGAAAATCCGATCGTTCTGAACGCGGTGACGTAAAACACGTATGTCGGGACTATAAATGGGGCAGTGGCCAATAGCTTTCATCTCTTTATTTATTCTGAGCATGCGTGGCACTTTGTCCGTCGGATTTGTGTACACACGATCGGAATTTCCGACAACGGATTTTGTTGTCGGAAAATTTTATCTCCTGCTCTCCAACTTTGTGTGTCGGAAAATCCGATGGAAAATGTCCGATGGAGCCCACACACGGTCGGAATTTTCGACAACACGCTCCGATCGGACATTTTCCATCGGAAAATCCGACCGTGTGTACGGGGCATTAGAGCGGCAAGGATGTGGGATTCCCTTGATTCCTTGAGAAAGTCACGTGACCTGTGACGCAACATGTCGAGAGGAGCCAGCCTAATGAGGAGGAAGCCTGCGAGCATCTCTGATCATTTTAAAAATGTGTTTTTAGCCCTGCTAAATGTGAGTGTAATAGCCTACATTGCTTTGGGGGTATATTGAAATATACAACATTGCGCAATGATATGTCTTTCTGTCTGTGGGCAATTCCTTTAAAAATTAACAGCTGGAACGACAATACACTTTTTAAACCACGGGAGTCTACAATCCCATCAGAGCGGGGATACATGATTTGGAGACTATCACTGTGATTCAGGTTTTTATTACTTGAAGGTGGTGTGGGACTATCACTCTTTCGGGTGGTGATTGCTTTTTTACACGTGTTGTGTAGTATATACACGATTGGATGAAATTGTTTGTTTGAATTTTTATATTTATTTTAATTTAATTTTTTCACAGAGGAAGGAAGGTTAATTATTTGTATTTAGATATATTTCTGTGAATGCAAAATATTGGTGTTGTGCGATATTAATTAGGTTTAAGCGCACTATTATATAAAATAATTTCATATGGGTACAGTGGTGCATGACTGAGCAATTGTCATTCAAAGTGTGAGTGTCACATACCTGGAGATGGAGCCTGACATGGAGAGGAAGGTGATCTATTACATCTCCAGCCTGGTACCACTGATAAGGTAAACATGTAAAGAAGGGTCCCCCAAAGAGGGTTGGAACTTTGAAGGCAACTAAATATAGGTATGAAACCAAATTTATAATAACATAGTTTATTAAATATAATATTATAAAGTTAATATATGCATGACCCTGCGATTAACTAGTTAAGAACAATATCAAAACATACAATAAGTACAAAAAGACACTGGTATTGTCTCCTGATTAGAGATTACGCCTGACATGGTTCAGGATCTTGTCCTTTCTTCAGTGGCATTCCCTTATGGAGAACAGTGTAAATCTATAACAAAAACACACATTAGCATTGAGAAACATAGAAACAAGGCACATATAGTGAGCATCGTTGAGGGCGCCCTCACTGCATCATATTGGTCTGCATGGCTGTCATCCCAGAAGGAAGCCTGTCACGTACCTGGTGGTAGAGTCTGGTATGCAGAGGGAGGCCTCTCTTACACCTCTCACTCGAGGCCTCTGATAGAGAAAACAGAAGGCACAGGAGAGCAGAGCCGCACGAGTGCCTGGCAAGGTTGCCAGAAGACGAGCTGGCCTGGAACTAAAGCAGGAACTGGAACAGACCCAGGAACAGCTGTCAGACAGGAAGCTGGAGCTCAGGCAGGTGCAGGCAGATGGACTGGAAGCATAGGCACACAAGTCCAAAGCAGGTGGATACTGGAGCAGGGTCAGGTGCAGGCAGGTTCAGCAACAGGCTGGCAGCAAGGTAGCAGAAGGAGCAGGCAGGAATGTGGTCTCAGGTATAGGCAGGTTCGGCAACAGGCTGGCAGTGAGGTATCAGAAGGAGCAGGCAGTAACATAGTCAAAACAGGCCGAGGTCAGTTGCAGGCAGATAAGCAGGGATAGTCAGGAGCAAGCTGGGTAGGGTCAACTGGAGCAGGATACAGGCAAACAACAATCAGGGGTCTCAGGTAACGCTGTAGACCAGACAGCACCGATCCAAGGAAGTAAGGCATAGTCTGTTAGCGCCACAAATTTTACCGGACACGTGTGCACTTGTGCACTCCAATGTCGGCATTTCGTGCGGCGCTAGCTCACAAGTGTGTGCATAGGTGCACACATGTGCTCGCAAACGTGCCCATGCAGCCCTTCTCAGTGGGACATGCAGACCAGGGGGACATCTATAGTCACTATCTTGATTGCTGGCGTGCCCTTCCTGACAAAGCCTCTTCTAAAGATAATGCACAAGAAAGCCTGCAAACAGTTTGCTGAAGACAAGCAGACTAAGGACATGGATTACTGGAACCATGTCCTGTGGTCTGATGAGACGAAGATAAACTTATTTGGTTCAGATGGTGTCAAGCGTGTGTGACAGCAACCAAGTGAGGAGTACAAAGACAAGTGTGTCTTTCCTACAGTCAAGCATGGTGATGGGAGTATCATGGTCTGGGGCTGCATGAGTGCTGCCAGCACTGGGGAGCTACAGTTCATTGAGGTAACCATGAATACCAACATGTACTGTGACATACTGAAGCAGAGCATGATCCCCTCCCTTCGGAGACTGGGCCGCAGGGCAGTATTCCAACATGATAATGACCCCAAACACACATCCAAGATGACCACTGCCTTGCTAAAGAAGCTGAGGATAAAGGTGATAGACTGGCCAAGTGTGTCTCCAGACCTAAACCATATTGAGCATCTGTGGGGAATCTTCAAACAGAAGGTGGAGAAGCGCAAGGTCTCTAACATTCACCAGCTCCATGATGTTGTTATGGAGGAGTAGAAGAGGACTCCAGTGGTAACCTGTGAAGCTCTAGTGAACTCCATGCCCAAGAGGGTTAAGGCAGTGCTGGAAAATAATGGTGGCCACTAGGGATGAGCCGAACACCCCCCTGTTCGGTTCGCACCAGAACATGCGAACAGGAAAAAAGTTTGTTCGAACACGCGAACACCGTTAAAGTCTATGGGACACGAACATGAATAATCAAAAGTGCTAATTTTAAAGGCTAATATGCAAGTTATTGTCATAAAAAGTGTTTGGGGACCTGGGTCCTGCCCCAGGGGACATGGATCAATGCAAAAAAAAGTTTTAAAAACGGCCGTTTTTTCAGGAGCAGTGATTTTAATAATGCTTAAAGTCAAACAATAAAAGTGTAATATCCCTTTAAATTTCGTACCTGGGGGGTGTCTATAGTATGCCTGTAAAGGGGCGCATGTTTCCTGTGTTTAGAACAGTCTGACAGCAAAATGACATTTTGAAGGATAAAACTCATTTAAAACTACCCGAGGCTATTGCATTGCCGACAATACACATAGAAGTTCATTGATAAAAACGGCATGGGAATTCCCCAAAGGGGAACCCCGAACCAAAATTTAAAAAAAAAATGACGTGGGAGTCCCCCTAAATTCCATACCAGGCCCTTCAGGTCTGGTATGGATATTAAGGGGAACCCCGGCCAAAATTTAAAAAAAAAAATGACGTGGGGTTCCCCCTAAATTCCATACCAGACCCTTCAGGTCTGGTATGGATTTTAAGGGGAACCCCGCGCCAAAAAAAAAAAAAAAAAACGGCGTGGGGTCCCCCCAAAAATCCATACCAGACCCTTATCCAAGCACGCAACCTGGCAGGCCGCAGGAAAAGAGGGGGGGACGAGAGTGCGCCCCCCCTCCTGAACCGTACCAGGCCACATGCCCTCAACATTGGGAGGGTGCTTTGGGGTAGCCCCCCAAAACACCTTGTCCCCATGTTGATGAGGACAAGGGCCTCATCCCCACAACCCTGGCCGGTGGTTGTGGGGGTCTGCGGGCGGGGGGCTTATCGGAATCTGGAAGCCCCCTTTAACAAGGGGACCCCCAGATCCCGGCCCCCCCTGTGTGAAATGGTAAGGGTACCCCTACCATTTCACTAAAAAACTGTCAAAAATGTTAAAAATGACAAGAGACAGTTTTTGACAATTCCTTTATTTAAATACTTCTTCTTTCTTCTATCTTCCTTCATCTTCTGGGTCTTCTGGCTCTTCTGGTTCTTCCTCCGGCGTTCTCGTCCAGCATCTCCTCCGCGGCGTCTTCTATCTTCTTCTCCTCGGGCCGCTCCGCACCCATGGCATGGGGGGGAGGCTCCCGCTCTTCTCTTCATCTTCTTCATCTTCTTCTCTTCTTCTTTTCTTCTCTTCTTCTCTTCTTCTCGTCTTCATTTTCTTCTCCGGGCCGCTCCGCACCCATGCTGGCATGGAGGGAGGCTCCCGCTGTGTGTCGGCGCTCCTCGTCTGACAGTTCTTAAATAACGGGGGGCGGGGCCACCTGGTGACCCCGCCCCCATCTGACGCACGGGACATGACGGGACTTCCCTGTGGCATTCCCCGTGAGGTCACAGGGAAGTCCCGTCAAGTCACCGTGCGTCAGAGGGTGACCCCGCCCCCCGTTATTTAAGAACTGTCAGACGAGGAGCGCCGTCACACAGCGGGAGCCTCCCTCCATGCCAGCATGGGTGCGGAGCGGCCCAGAGAAGAAAATGAAGAAGAGAAGAAGAGAAGAAGAGAAGAAAAGAAGAAGAGAAGAAGATGAAGAAGATGAAGAGAAGAGCGGGAGCCTCCCCCCCATGCCATGGGTGCGGAGCGGCCCGAGGAGAAGAAGATAGAAGACGCCACGGAGGAGATGCTGGACGAGAACGCCGGAGGAAGAACCAGAAGAACCAGAAGAACCAGAAGAACCAGAAGATGAAGGAAGATAGAAGAAAGAAGAAGTATTTAAATAAAGGAATTGTCAAAAACTGTCTCTTGTCATTTTTAACATTTTTGACAGTTTTTTAGTGAAATGGTAGGGGTACTTTTGTACCCCCTTACCATTTCACACAGGGGGGGGGCCGGGATCTGGGGGTCCCCTTGTTAAAGGGGGCTTCCAGATTCCGATAAGCCCCCCGCCTGCAGACCCCCACAACCACCGGCCAGGGTTGTGGGGATGAGGCCCTTGTCCTCATCAACATGGGGACAAGGTGTTTTGGGGGGCTACCCCAAAGCACCCTCCCAATGTTGAGGGCATGTGGCCTGGTACGGTTCAGGAGGGGGGGGGCACACTCTCGTCCCCCCCTCTTTTCCTGCGGCCTGCCAGGTTGCGTGCTCGGATAAGGGTCTGGTATGGATTTTTGGGGGGACCCCACGCCGTTTTTTTTTTTTTTTTTTGGCGCGGGGTTCCCCTTAAAATCCATACCAGACCTGAAGGGTCTGGTATGGAATTTAGGGGGAACCCCATGTCATTTTTTTTTTTTAATTTTGGCTGGGGTTCCCCTTAATATCCATATCAGACCTGAAGGGCCTGGTATGGAATTTAGGGGGACTCCCACGTCATTTTTTTTTTTAATTTTGGTTCGGGGTTCCCCTTTGGGGAATTCCCATGCCGTTTTTATCAATGAACTTCTATGTGTATTGTCAGCAATGCAATAGCCTCGGGTAGTTTTAAATGAGTTTTATCCTTCAAAATGTCATTTTGCTGTCAGACTGTTCTAAACACAGGAAACATGCGCCCCTTTACAGGCATACTATAGACACCCCCCAGGTACGAAATTTAAAGGGATATTACACTTTTATTGTTTGACTTTAAGCATTATTAAAATCACTGCTCCTGAAAAAACGGCCGTTTTTAAAACTTTTTTTTGCATTGATCCATGTCCCCTGGGGCAGGACCTAGGTCCCCAAACACTTTTTATGACAATAACTTGCATATTAGCCTTTAAAATTAGCACTTTTGATTTCTCCCATAGACTTTTAAAGGGTGTTCCGCGGCATTCGAATTTGCCGCGAACACCCCAAATTGTTCGCTGTTCGACGAACTTGCGAACAGCCAACTCGAAGCTCATCCCTAGTGGCCACACAAAATATTGACACTTTGGGCCCAATTTGGATATTTTCACTTAGGGGTGTACTCACTTTTGTTGCCAACGGTTTAGACATTAATGGCTTTGTGTTATTTGGAGGGAACAGAAAATTTACACTGTTATACTAGCTGTACACTCACTACTTTACATTGTAGCAAAGTGTAATTTCTTCAGTGTTGTCACATGAAAAGATATAATAAAATATTTTCAAAAAGGTGAGGGGTGTACTCACTTTTGTAAGATACTGTATGTGCCTGGGCATATTTCTCCTTTCCTGACAGTGAGAGAGCTGAAAGCTGAAAATTGGCCTGGTTAGGTAGGGGGTATATGTGCCCAGTAGGCAAGTGGTTAAATTCATCTAGAATATGCACAGGATTTGGGTACAAACATGATGCCTAGTCCTGAGAGAAAAAATAGGTTGTAAGCATTACAGGCCTCCTCAGACTGTCCAAAGCACTCACTGTGTTATACAGGCCTCCTCTGACCACCCTTCAGAACACTGTGTGCATTACAGGCCTCCTCACACCACCATTCAGAGCACTGTGCATTACAGGCCTCCTCAGACCATCCAGATCACTCACTGTGCATTACAAGCCTCCTCAGACCACCCCGAGGACAGTGTGCATTACATCCCTCCTCGGACCACCATCCAGAGCACTGTGTGCATTACAAGCCTCCTCAGACCATCATCTAAAGCACTATGTGCATTACAGGCCTCCTCAGACCACTGTCCAGAGCACTGTGTGCATTACAATGATCCTCAGACCACCATCCAAAGCACTGTGTTCATTACAAGATTCCTCAGACCACTGTCCAGAGCATTGTGTGCAAGCATTACAGGCCTCCTCAGACCACTGTCCAGAGCACTGTGTGTATTACAGGCCTCCTCAGACTGTCCAGAGCATTCACAGTGCATTACAGGCCTCCTCAGACCACCCTCCAGAGCACTGTGTGCATTACAGGCTTCCTCAGACCATCCAGAGCACTGTGCATTACAGGCATCCACAGGCTGTGCAGAGCACTGTGCATTACAGGCCTCCCCAGACCATCCAGAGCACTGTATGCATTACAGGCTTCCTCTGACCATCCAGAGCACTGTGCATTACAAGCCTCCTCAGACTGTCCACACTTCTTAGATATCAACAGATCGACATGGATCAGACACTGTGTGTGGTGCATACCTTTACAACTTGCAGTCCACATGGTGCAGAAGGAGGCAAGTGTTAAGAGAATACTGCATAAAGGAAGATCAATAGTGAACCTCTTTCATTGCAATACAGAAGATTTTGGAGTGTGGCATTACCCATTTAAATGACTGCCCCACATGCTGGTCAAGTAAATTCAACATGATTACAAGACTCCTCAAGCTGAAAGAGTCAGTCTTCCAAATCGCAAATAACATGAGATGGGACAGCTTCCTTCCTAGTGAATGGCTAAATTTCACATCATTTCATGACCTACTGCTGTCTTTTGCAGAACATACTAAAACCCTCCAGAGTGACACCATGTCCATGTCCCTGCCCTCTTTGATTTACTCAGCCACATAGAGGAATTTAAACAGAACACTAGCTACCAAGACCTTGCCACAACTGCACAGGGTGTTAAAGGGAATGTAAATCAGCGCTTTGCTTCATTCTCAAATCCAACTGATGAAATGTTCTCATCACTTGCAGCAGCTGCTTGTTTTGTCAACCCTACAGTCTGTGAAACCCTTGTTGGTGTGGCTGATGATAATAATTAGGAACTGCTTAAAAAGGCAAAGAAGTATGCCGTAAGAAAATCCACCTTGCTGAACACACAAGATGAGGATCTGTCTGAAGATGATGTGAAAGAAGATGTTAGACTTTTTGAGAAGAAATAATAACATCTTTTAATTTTTATATGCAATGAGCCCCATGATAGGAACGTGTAAAAAGATCACAATTACTTCAGCTGTTCCCAAACTTTTAGTGAATCACCTATCCTTAAACACTATAAACAAACTGTTTGCAAAGCTGGAAACCAAAGAACCAAAGATATTAAGATTTTCTGGTTAGTTAGATGAAAGGACCCGATACCACGAAGATAAGTCGACAATACAAACACTTAAATGATTGTTCTCAAGGAGGAAGACCTGTCTTTAGACCGAATTTAGCTGAGGCAATGGTGAGTCACTGGGCAAACAGGCTTGTTAATTGTTTTGTCCACAAATGACCCGATGCATATACAAGGAGTTCTTTCCTGTCTATCTGGTCAAACATATGCTGTGTCTTCACAATACACATTTATGGGACCTGGAAGTTCTTGTAGATATTGGTCAGTTTGTCTTTGGTTTTAGGTGTTGTGGGAAAACCTACCAGAAACCAATTGTTCAAATAATTAGTTCTGTAACCAAGCTTGGTTACAGACTGAATTTGTTCAGTATCTGCCTTTTGGTATATTCAAACTTAGGCTGACACTGCCCCTTGACCTGTTTGAAATCTGTTTAAAAGTTAATAGGGCCATGTCTCTATCTTGCTTAGAAAACTCCTATAGTCCCACAATTAAAATGACAATATATATATATATATTTCTCTCATAAGTGTTCTGACATTGTAATCATAAAATGCAAGAAGCCTAACTTCTAAACTTTTAACCCTTTATTAAGGCACACATTGTTAAAATCTAGTTACTACCAATAATGATGATCTGCCTGCACAATAGAGACAGGGTTAATTATGGCAAACACCGCTTTCCAGACCTCTTGTAACAAAAAGAGCCAAGTAGGATTTTTCCTTGCTGGAAGTTCCAGAACATCTGTAAGCTGCATTTTTTTTTTTTTTTAAGTTATGTTAATGGTGACACGTAACAAAAAAAACAAAAATAAAGTAGATTTTATCCCAATTTGGTTGCAAAATTGGAGTTGCACTTTGAAGTAGAATTATGGCCTTCCATGTAAAATATGTGCCTCTGCACTTATGCCGGTGGGATTTTCCAATGGAAAATGTTCGATGAGAGCTTGTTGTCGGAAATTCCGACCGTGTGTAGGCTCCATCGGAAAATTTCCATCGGAATTTCCGTCACACAAAATTTGAGATCTGGATCTCAAATTTTCCGACAACAAAATCCGTTGTCATAAATTCCGATCATGTGTACACAATTCCGATGCACAAAATTGCACGAATGCTCAGAACCAAGCAGAAGAGCCGCACTGGCTATTGAACTTAATTTTTCTCAGCTCATCGCACGTGTTGTACGTCACCGAGTTCTTGACGTTCAGAATTTCCAACAAGATTTGTTGTGTATTCAAGACAAGTTTGAGCCAAAATCCATCGGAAAAAAAACATGGATTTTGTTGTTGGAATGTCCGATCATGTGTACGGGGCATAAGTGTTTTCTTAATCCCCCTGCATAGTCCCACAAAATGCCACCCTCCTGTAGGCTGTGCCTGCATGCACTACAGTGGAATGAGAAGATTTTGCAGAGGGTGTAGCTATGTGCATTGTCACTGATGTAGCTAGTAGGTTGTTGTTTCTGAAGCCCACCCACTTTAAGCTGCAATGTCTGGGAGACACAAATTAAGGAAGACTTGGAAATGAAGGAAGACTCGGTCAGGGAAGGTAGAAGAAAGGTTACGTTTACTTTGAGGTTTGTGAATCACTGGATTTGGGACTTGTTTAGACTAACATATAAAAACCTTAAAGCGGAGCGCCGCCGAAAATTTTTTTTTTAAAAGTCAGCAGCTACAAATACTGCAGCTGCTGACTTTTAAAACATGGACACTTACCTGTCCAGGGCGCCCGCGATGTCGGCACCCGAGGCCGAAGCGTCTCTCCGTCCTCGGGTGCTACCACCTCCATCTTCGGTAAGGGAATCAGGAAGTGAAGCCGTGCGGCTTCACTTCCCGGTTCCCTACTGCGCATGCGCGAGTCGCGCAGCGCAATACGGATGGTCCCTGCTGCCTCTGGGACCCGTGTGTTTCCCAGCAGGCAGCGGGGAGGGAGCAGGAAATGGCGTAAATAACCGAAGATTCTGCGGCTTCTATGCCGGAAGTGGGTACAGATACCTGTAATATACAGGTATCTGTACCCCCCTCCCCCCTGAAAGGTGCCAACTGTGTCACCGGAGGGGGGGAGGAATCTGATGAGTGGAAGTTCCACTTTTGGGTGGAACTCCACTTTAAAGCCTTGTACACACACACTTTGATTTTCGGATGACAGAACATCTGATTTTTGTGGCATGCTAGTCTCATGTCGAAAGTGAAGAGGTTACTAACAATAAGAGAATTTTCATTTGACAAAATACAACGTCAGAAGTGACGTAATGTGTTGAATAGTTTTGAATGTCTTCTTTAGTTTCTGAGCATGCGTAGTCTTGCTCTTACATTTTTTGTCGTACAAAAACCATACTAATGAAACGAAAATCAGACGTTGAGTTCACATCTGACAAAAATGTTATAGTCTGCACATCCAGCTTTTGTCTGACAAAAAAGTGAAATCGGCTGTTGAAAGCAGCGTACTAACGTTAAGATTTGCGGACGATCGGTGGTTGTAACACAATTGATGTCCGAAAATCAAAGCACGAGTACGGGCCTTTACTTTGACTTTAAGTTTTCATTTGTGTGTGCTTCTGTTTGGTCTTTCTGTCCTTTCATCTGTTTCTGCTTCTCCATTTTTCAAACTAACAAGTGAATAAGTTGGTTCATTCTCTGAAGCACAACGCTTTTTACTTCAGTCATCTACATCGTCTATAAAATCACAGTTAGTGCTTTCATAAGACTGTCTTACTTTCTCCAGCTTAACATACCTCATCTGTGATAAATGATGGCTGGAAAAGTGAACTTAACAAAACCTTTATGTAAGTGTTAATGGTTAACTAATGCATGCAATTTAAGCTGGTATAGCTTATAAGGCTAAATTCATTTGTATATTGCTTTGTCTGTTTGTTTTACACCCCCATCCTAAGCTCAGCAACATCAGCTAACGCAACCAAAGCCACGATAAAGTAACAATGCCTTAAAGTATTAAACCCAAAAGTAAACATGTGTAGCAAGTTCTGGGGCCCCAAAGGCCTAATGGTGACCTCAAGGGGTAGGGAGAGCTGACATCCTTCCTTGTACAGTGGGTTACCAGGCATGGTGGGTGTGATGCAAGAAGAATAATGGGTGCCAGTCACTTTTTGAATGCAAACAAGAGATTTATTGTCTCTTAACAGAACTGGGAGAGATAGGGTTAGGGCCAGGACACCCTTGAGTAGATGCAATGGTAATTGTCAGACTCAAAGACTTCTATAGGTAGACAGCTATACAGTGGAAGGCCTCCAGCCAGATAACACTTCTGTATAGGTAGGACCGCTGTCTCCTATGGCAACTAATCTTGTAACAGTCACTAATGGTAGTTGTACATAACTCTTGGTAACACAGAACAGTCCTTTTACTTATCTCACAGTATCCCACTGTAGATCATCACTCACTGAACTCCCAGTCTCTCACTAGACTTCCAGATCCCAGTCGTCACTGGATTCCCTGAGCTCTTCCACAGCTATCCCGGCTGTAGTGGAGTGAATAGTGTCACCCTCGCTATCCTGCTGGGTCCCTGGCTTGGCACTTGCTGATGCTTTCCCACTTCTTCACTGTCCCCTGATGATGAGAAGACTGCTCAGGTACTTGCTTCAACTTACAGTAGTCTCCAGTAATAAGGTGGATGGTCCCTTAGTAGCGTCAGCTTCCCCTCTACCTCCGACCACAATTGGTTCCCTGTCCGGCTGAACCTTCTTAACTCGGTTGGACTCCAATCCTGCAGTCCAAATCCTACGCTGCTTCTCCTGCTCCTGGATAGGCATCAGGCAGCCTAGCAGTCAGGTGTTCCCAGTAGGGATGAACTCGAACATCGGCTGTTTGCAAGTTTGCCAAACAGCGAACAATTTGGGTTGTTTGCGGCAAATTCGAATGCCGCGGAACACCCTTTAAAAGTCTATGGGAGAAATCAAAAGTGCTAATTTTAAAGGCTTATATGCAAGTTATTGTCATAAAAAGTGTTTGGGGACCTGGGTCCTGCCCCAGGGGACATGGATCAATGCAAAAAAAAGTTTTAAAAACGGCCGTTTTTTCAGGAGCAGTGATTTTAATAATGCTTAAAGTCAAACAATAAAAGTGTAATATCCCTTTAAATTTCGTAGCTGGGGGGTGTCTATAGTATGCCTGTAAAGGGGCGCATGTTTCCCATGTTTGGAACAGTCTGACAGCAAAATGACATTTCAAAGGAAAAAAGTCATTTAAAACTACTCGCGGCTATTGCATTGCCGGTCCGACAATAGACATAAAAGTTTATTGATAAAAACGGCATGGGAATTCCCCACAGGGGAACCCCGAAACAAAATTAAAAAAAAAAATGATGTGGGGGTCCCCCTAAATTCCATACCAGGCCCTTCAGGTCTGGTATGGATATTAAGGGGAACCCCGGCCAAAATTAAAAAAAAAAAAAAAAAGACGTGGGGGTCCCCCTAAATTCCATACCAGACCTGAACTGGTATGGATTTTAAGGGGAACGCAGCGCCAAAATAAAAAAAACGGTGTGGGGTCCCCCCAAAGATCCATACCAGACCCTTATCCGAGCAGGCAACCTGGCAGGCCGCAGGAAAAGAGGGGGGATGAGAGAGTGCCCCCCCACCTGAACCGTACCAGGCCACATGCCCTCAACATTGGGAGGGTGCTTTGGGGTAGCCCCCCAAAATACCTTGTCCCCATGTTGATGAGGACAAGGGCCTCATCCCCACAACCCTGGCCGGTGGTTGTGGGGGTCTGCGGGCAGGGGGCTTATCGGAATCTGGAAGCCCCCTTTAACAAGGGGAACCCCAGATCCCGGCCCCCCCCTGTGTGAAATGGTAAGGGGGTACTTTACCCCTACCATTTCACTAAAAAACTGTCAAAAATGTTAAAAATGAGAAGAGACAGTTTTTGACAATTCCTTTATTTAAATGCTTCTTCTTTCTTCTATCTTCCTTCATCTTCTTCCTCTTCTTCTTCTGGTTCTTCTGGTTCTTCCTCCGGTGTTCTCGTCCAGCATCTCCTCCGCGGCATCTTCTATCTTCTTCTCCTCGGGCTGCTCCGCACCCATGGCATGAGAGGAGGCTCCCGCTCTTCTCTTCATCTTCTTCTCTTCTTCATCTTCTTCTCTTCTTCTCTTCTTCATCTACTTCTCCAAGCCGCTCTGCATCCATGCTGGCATGGTGGGAGGCTCCCGCTGTGTGACGCATCTCCTCTTCTGACGGTTCTTAAATAATGGGGGCGGGGCCACCCGATGACCCCGCCCCCTCTGACGCACAGGACATGATGGGACTTCCCTGTGGCATTCCCCGTGACGTCACAGGGAAGTCCCATCAAGTCACCGTGCGTCAGAGGGGGCGGGGTCACCGGGTGGCCCCGTCCCCCCGTTATTTAAGAACCGTCAGAAGAGGAGACGCGTCACACAGCGGGAGCCTCCCTCCATGCCATCATGGGTGCGGAGCGGCCCGGAGAAGAAGATGAAGAACAGAAGAAGAGAAGAAGAGAAGAAGATGAAGAAGAGAAGAAGATGAAGAGAAGAGCGGGAGCCTCCTCCCATGGGTACGGAGCGGCCCGAGGAGAAGAAGATAGAAGATGCCGCGGAGGAGATGCTGGATGAGAACACCGGAGGAAGAACCAGAAGAGCCAGAAGAACCAGAAGAAGAAGAAGAAGATGAAGGAATATAGAAGAAAGAAGAAAGACGAAGCATTTAAATAAAGGAATTGTCAAAAACTGTCTCTTCTCATTTTTAACATTTTGGACAGTTTTTTAGTGAAATGGTAGGGGTACTTTTGTACCCCCTTACCATTTCACACAGGGGGGGGCAGGATCTGGGGGTCCCCTTGTTAAAGGGGGCTTCCCGATTCCGATAATCCCCCTGTCCGCAGACCCCCACAACCACCAGCCAGGGTTGTGGGGATGAGGGCCTTGTCCTCATCAACATGGGGACAAGGTGTTTTGGGGGGCTACCCCAAAGCACCCTCCCAATGTTGAGGGCATGTGACCTGGTATGGTTCAGGGGGGGTGCTCTCTCGTCCCCCCCTTTTCCTGCGGCCTGCCAGGTTGCATGCTCGGATAAGGGTCTGGTATGGATTTTTGGAGGGACCCCACGCCGTTTTTTTTTTTACATTTTGGCGCGGGATTCCCCTTAAAATCCATACCAGACCTGAAGGGTCTGGAATGGAATTTAGGGGGACCCCCACATCATTTTTTTTTTTTTAATTTTGGTTCAGGGTTCCCCTGTGGGGAATTCCCATGCCGTTTTTATCAATGAACTTTTATGTGTATTGTCGGACCGGCAATGCAATAGCCGCGAGTAGTTTTAAATGACTTTTTTTCTTTTAAGTGTCATTTTGTTGTCAGACTGTTCTAAACACGGGAAACATTCGCCCCTTTACAGGCATACTATAGACAGCCCCCAGCTACGAAATTTAAAGTGATATTACACTTTTATTGTTTGACTTTAAGCATTATTAAAATCACTGCTCCTGAAAAAACAGCCGTTTTTAAAACTTTTTTTGCATTGATCCATGTCCCCTGGGGCAGGTCCCAGGTCCCCAAACACTTTTTATGACAATAACTTGCAAATAAGCCTTTAAAATTAGCACTTTTGATTATTCATGTTCGTGTCCCATAGACTTTAACGGTGTTCGCGTGTTCGAACGAACTTTTTTCCTGTTCGCATGTTTTGGTGCGAACCGAACAGGGGGGTGTTCGGCTCATCCCTAGTCCCCAGGATAGGCCTCAGGCTTCCGGCCTAGCAGCCTGGGGCGACATAACACATGTCCACCCAGATAGTCGTCCAGGTGGCACAGAACCCTGATCACCTGACCCCACCCAAATAAATAGGCTCTCCCAACAGGCCAAGGGGTTTAAAGAAACATTGGCTGAAGGCGCATGCACGGCAGCTCCCAAGATGGCCGCCGGCTTCTAGAGCTCCGCTCCACCATGGCTCCATAATAGCCACTAGAGCTCTAAGAGAGGCCCCACAAGCACATCACCTAGATAATTGAGCGGGGGAGACCCCTGGGAGCCCTCTGATGTCAACTGCGCAGGCCAGGAGGAACCTCAGTGGCCAGATGTCCGCAGCGGCTGTTCCTCTCAGCTATGCCAAGATGGCGGCGGCTCCACGAGGCACACACAGCACGGAGGCCTTAGATGCATCCATTGCGGATCAAGACCTGATACCCCCACTCTCTCCAGGTACCTCTTATCCACCCCTGACCTTGGCTGCTTCCCCTGCCTCCATGGAGTCCCTGCTGGGCAGAATGAACTCTGGTCTCCCCTCCACCACCATGCTAGACCCGCACACAGGCATGCTTCTGTCTGTGAGTGAAGCAAATGATGCGACCCCATCCCCAATGATTTCCCCTCCATGATGGAAGTGTTCTCTCAATTACTCTCCAAAAGCTTAGCCTTAAATGCGGCTCAAGTTATTTCATCTATCCATGCTAACATGCAGCAACTAGGAATGAGAATGGACACTATAGAAAAGAGAGCTGATCAATCAGTGGCACGGATTAATCAGAACTCTGCTAGGTTTCAAGATGTTCAGGATCAACTGGAAGCTGCATTTGCAAAGATCGACGATCTTGAGAACAGATCGAGACATTATAACTTTAGAATCAGAGGGCTCCCCGAATCTGAGAAGGATGTGCAGGCTGCTGTAAAATCTCTGATTAAGGGCCTTATCCCAGATATTTCTGAACACCACATGGATTTAGTTAGAGCCCACAGAGCCCTGCAACCCCCTCGCTCGGATGGTCTCCCTAGAGACATCATCGTGAAACCTCATTTTTATTCCGTGAAGGAGGAGGTGATGAAAAAATCCAGGCATCTCGGACGACCTCAAGCTGTACGGTCACAAAATTCAGATTTTTGCAGACCTATCGCCATATACAGTGCAGAAGAGAAGTGCACTTAAACCACTCCTCCAACTTCTTATGGAAAGAGAAATCGCATGTAGATGGTCCTTCCCTCTTCGTCTGAACTTTTCATACAGGAACAAGAGCCACAGCTTCTCATCGTTTGCTGAGGGAGAACGCCTTCTGTTACAATTGGGCCTGATCATACAGGAACCTCACTCCACCAAGACTGCCAGGGGAATCCCCCCGTCGTCAAAGAGACCCCCACCAGCAAGCCCGCTGCAACCCACCTGGCTACAACAGAATTCCAAGCGATCCAAGGAGAACATTCCGCCGTGATGCACAGGCCCCTTACAGGGATCAGGGCCCTGATCCGGGACATCTTCTCCTCCACTCTCCGTTTCCTGATGTCTCTTGGGGCATCCCTACACCCCCCCACTTGACGGTTCCATTTCGGGACTAACTCCTCACTTGCACTGACTCAGATGGGGATCAGTCATACGCCTTTACCGGTCTGACTGTTACCAAAGAAATGGGGCCCTCAACATTGTTACAGGGTGGGGGGGAAGTATTTGCCTCCTAGCTCCTCTGGGAGCACCAACGATAAGTTATTTTGCTTAGTTTTTACACTTATCTTTACCCACTTTGAACCTTGCGGTCAGGTCTTGAACTCTTACCCTCCGAGGGAGAACTAACAGTTATCATGGTTAATGTGACAGACCTAGACGGGAGAGAGACTTTTGGATGGGACTGAATGCTAGCCTCTTGCCAATCGATCGTGGGCCCTGGCATTTGGGGGAACAGTGTTCTTTGTGAGCTGTATGCCTGGGGACCCTTGAGGTGGTATTACTGTGGATTCGGCTCCTGGTCCCCCAGGACACACAGACTCTGGGGACCCTGTGTATGTCATATGGGAAATGGTGAAAAGGGTATGTCTTGGATTGCTTAAAATGGGACAGTAATATTTATCCCCATTATCTCCCAGGATATATATGTAAAGACTATTATTGGTTTGTTTGATTCTGAACTCAACATGTTAATTGAGTGAGCTGATCACATTAGCCTCCAGGACTGGCTAGGAGACGAACAGTCTACTCCTATTATAAGTGTTGATGACTAGGCTGAGGAGGGGGGAGAACACTGTTTGTATTGTTAATTGTAATTAGCTCCTGCTATTGTGAAAATGTCCTGTGGTTGTACTTATGATAATGTATAATGCACTGTGTGAAGCTCGGTGACCACAAGTCTGGGCAAAAGGTCATGTTAGTAAACTAGCTGTTAATTAGGTTACAGGTGTATTGTTAGAGTAATATGAGCAGGAGGTATACACCTCCTCTCTTACTGTATAAAAGAGCCTGTATTCCTGTCAATAAAAGAGAGATTTGTGTTTGAACTTACATACAGCCTGCCTGGTGTTTGTTCTGAGCTATCACAACTGGGTTAGAACGGCACATAGCTGTAGTTCTAATCCCGGAGCATCGGATGACCGAACAATCAGATGTTGCGATCTGCAATCTGATTCTATAGCAGCAGAGGAGTGTTGGGAGAGTGGAACCGAGCAAGCAGGGGCTCGTTACACATGGTTATAAAGATTTAACGTCACTCCAGGTTTTCCTCTTGCATATCCCTCTGCGTGGTTGGTGTGGCTAGTGAAGCCGGCAGCGCACAGGGATAGATCCACAAGCTTTGGGGAGGTCATACCCCGCCTTACTGCCTAGGCTCCTGAGCTCAACCCGCACGGGGCCTGTTTGCTCTCCTGGGCCCCTAGCCTCATTGGCTGGGGCCCTGGGCAGGGAACAGATTCTGTTGGGGCACTCGATAATATAATTGGCTTAAAGTCTCTAGTTTTTCACGGGACGTTCTGTTTAGTAGTTATTATAGGCTCTAGGATAGCCTTCAGTTGTAGTGTTCTTAAGGTGTCGGGGCTGTGGTGGACCCAGTGCACCTCCAGCGGGAACCAGGAGCACCATTAGTGCTCTTGGTTGCTTACCCGTGTTTCCCCTAGTCGGGGTTATCCGGACTCCTCAGGTTTAGAGGTACGGAGTGGCTAATCCATTCCACCCCGGGGGTGGGAAGGGGTCTGGGGACCCCCCAGGTTAATTGTTTTCACGGGCTTTATATGACTGAAAGTTTTTTATATCAGGTCCCTGTAACGTCCTTGTTTTTTTTCTGATCTTTTTTTCATCTCTCTCTTCTTCTCCCTTGCTACTGCTCCTCTGAGTGTTCCCAGGTTTCAGGTGTGCCTCTGGCCTCCTTTCCCAGGTCCTTACTCATCTGCTCATATATCCATCGGGCTGCTCAGCGTGAACTCCTCGCTCAGCAAAGGTAAGACACATGTCTCACATATAGGCTCATCCCCTCTGGTCCATGGCTAATCCACATGGCCCCCTTCCCACCCTCAAAATAATTTCTCACAATGCCCAGGGCTTCAATTCGCCCGTAAAACGCAGGAAACTATTTTAACTGTACCAATCCATGCATGCAGACATTCTCTTCCTTCAAGAGACCCACTTTCCGTCCTCATATAAGCCCACTTTCCTCCACCAACGCTTTCCCCAATTATTTTTAGCTTCCGCTGTCAACAAAACAAAAGGGGTGGCCATCTGCTTTGCCAAGCACATTAACCTATCACAACCGAAGACTGTAGTCGACCCACTGGGTCGTTATGTCCTGGTTTCTGGCCACATAGACGGGGAACTATATACTTTTGTCTCATACTACACCCCTAATAAGGGGCAGAAAACCTTTTTTGATTCCCTATTACACAAATTACAACCGCACTTAAAAGGCACAATCTTTTTAGGCGGGGACTCCAACACAGCCTTCGAATTTTCTCTTGACAAGTCTGCAGATGGGAAACCGAAACCTAAGCGCCCCTCTAGACAGAGTGTTAAAATTGCGAAGTTGTTTCATGAGGCAGGACTGATTGATATCTGGAGAGAGATCAACCCACACACTAAAGATTTTACCCACTATTCAGCACCTCATAATTCCTTTGCCAGGATAGACCACATCTTCACACGGCCCTCTTCGATTCCCCTAATTAGAGGGTCCAAGATAGTTGATACACCCTTTGTCCGACCACTCGATGGTGACACTGATTACACAAAAAACTAAGGGCATCGGGGGCCCCCCTCGCTGGCGCTTGCAGGAATCCATTTTGAGTGACCCAGTACAATGTACCTTACTGGAAGAGGCCATCAAGGATTACTTTCAAATTAACACGACGAGCGATGTTTCACCGGTGACTGTTTGGGCAGCACATAAGTCCGTGATCAGAGGGAAATTTATTCAAATGACATCTAAACTTAAAGCGGAACATAGAGCAGACACAATTAAGTTATCAGAGGACATTCTGGCTTCAGCAAAGGCACACAAACAACACCCCACACCCAAGTCCCTAGCAAAATTAGACAAAGCCCGGGCCCTCCTTAATGTGACTTTGACTACCGCTGCTGAAAGACACCTCAGGTGGACTGGGGCGAAATTCTACTCCCAAAGGGACAGGATCGGTGCGAGACTTGCAGTTAAACTGAGCCCCAAACCCCGTTCCTTGGCATTTCCCAAAATGAGACTACCTTTGGGGGACCTGACCCAGAACCCAGCCAAGATTATGGAAGCCTTCCTCCAATTTTATTCAGATCTTTATAAACCCTCCATCCTCCCATCTGACTCAGAATACCTTTCTATATTCCCTATCACTGCCCACTCTGTCGATCACAAGGACATTCTTGAGGATCCTTTCACCCAAACAGAAGTACTAGATGCAATCAAATCACTGAAGGTGGGTTCCTCGCCAGGCCCAGATGGCTTCACCAACGGGTACTATAAAAAATTTGGCCCCTGCTTGGCCCCACACTTGACGAGACTTTTTAACGCACTTAGGGAGGGAACCCCCCTCGGTGCTGTCCTAAACTCAGCATACATCTCGGTAATACCCAAACCGGGCAAAGACATGTGCGAGGTCGGCAATTACCACCCGATTTCACTGATAAATAGCGGCATTAAATTAATGACAAAGATACTAGCAAATAGAGTCGCTAGCTTCATCCCTTCATATATCCATAGAGACCAGGTGGGTTTTATCCCTGGGAGACAGGGCTCAGACCAGATCCGTCGGACCATCAACGTCATCTCTCTCCTGAAGTCCCAATGGAATGGGGGACCTCCTCAGAAAGGCATTCTTCTCTTGATTGATCTACACAAAGCATTTGATTCTGTGAGTTAGGCATACCTGTCTGATATCCTTCGGAGGTGGGGGCTTGGCACATATTTTCTGAACTTAATACATTCGCTCTACTCTAACCCATCAGCACAGGTGCGTCTGATGGGCAGATACTCAGACTCTTTCAATATCGGTAGGGGTACCAGACAGGGATGCCCACTCTCACCCCTCCTTTTTGCAATAGCAATCGAAACGCTGGCCATAGCAATTAGATCGAACCCAAACATTAAAGGGGTTATGTGCGGGGAACAGGAACATAAATGTGCGCTTTATGCCGACGACCTCCTCCTCTTTATAACTTCCCCTATAATTTCAACTCCTGTGGTTTATCAAATTTTGAGGGATTTCAGTGAGATTTCTGGCCTGAAGGTCAATATGAATAAGTCAATGGCTTTAAACATAACAGTTCCTAGCGACCTACTTACACAACTTTCCAACAACTTTGACTTTTCATGGGCCCCTGCTGCGATTCCTTATCTAGGGATAAAGCAAACACCAGACATTAATAACCTCTTTAAAGCAAATTATCCTTCTATGGTTCTCAAATGTAGAGAAGAACTGGTTAAATGGTCTAGATGTGGTCTATCCTGGCTGGGCAGGGTGCATGCAGTGAAGATGACGCTCCTCCCCGCCTCTTATATCTTTTTTGCTCCCTCCCAATCCCAATCATGAAGCAATTCCTCAGCAAATTTCAATCAGAAATAGTTCTCTTTGTCTGGGGCAACAAGGGGTGTAGGTGCCCAACTAGATCCCTTTTACGCCTGAAATCCCAGGGCGGTTTGCTGTTGCCAGACCTTTGGGGTTACTATCAGGCAGCACAACTGTCACAAATTTTGATGGTCTTCTCCAGGGGCCCAAAGCTTGGCTGGCTCACTATGGAAAGGAAAGCTATCCCCCTTAATACAATAGACTACCTCTTATGGTCCGATCCTAAAAGTAGGCTGGCCATAATGGCCCCCACCCTATCTCACTCCGTTGTTTTAAGCTCCAAGCTTTTTACACAACATTCCCTGATATCTCCACTGAAAACACTAGCCCATCTTTTCAATAATGTGAACTTCCCTCCGGGACTCAATATAAAAGCCTTCCACTGGTGGACGGACAAGGACCTTTATCGCATAGGCCACTTCCTTTCCCCAGCAGGCCCTCTTACCCTGTCACATTGCAGGAAGAATCTAGACATGCCTGACACGGAAAGGTTCAGATTTTCTCAAATCTCCCATTTTCCAAATACCATCTGGACTAACAAGATGGAAACTCCCTCTATAACCCCTATGAGCAATGGTGCTCCAATGCTATGGACTAGAGGGGAGGCATTACCCTGATTTATACAGCCCTATAAACGCATTTGGACAAACTTCCTCATGCCCGGGCCTGGGAGGAGGTCACAGGCAGCACGTGGACTGCATCAGAATGGTTCCAGGCCTCGAAACGCTCTTTTAAAGGTATTTGCAATATATTGTTAATTGAAGCTAGCCTAAAGGTCCTGACCAGGTGGTATTATGTTCCATCCAGGATAGCCTTGATTTATCCAGGGACATCGCCACTATGCTTCAGAGGTTTTAAACTAGAGGGATCTATGTTCCATATTTGGTGGACCTGTACCCGCATTAGATCCTTCTGGCAGAAAATTTTTCGTACTATTAGCTCCCTAATGGAGGAAACGGTTACTCCTAACCCCAACATAGCCTTGCTTAATCACTACATACCCAACCTGCCAAGCACCTACAAGCTCTCTCTTTCTTCATTATGTTAGGAGCAAAAATTACAATAGCTAAGGCCTGGAAGAGGCCCATTGTCTCCTTCCAAGCCTGTAAGAGAAAAATCTCATGGATTAGGGCTCAAGAACGCATAGTAGAAAAACTTAATGACAAAATCGAGAGATTTAATACCACCTGGGAACCTTGGGCTACTCTTTGTAACATACCTTTCCTTCCTGGTATGGAGGCTGCAACAAGAAACGTTACCTCCCCTTGTTAACTCCTTCTTTGACTTCATTCTTTTCCTTTCACACGTTTCCTCTTTCTCTTTCTGGGGCACCTAGCCCCTGCCTCACCTAACCTGTCAAAAGACCTGAAATGGCCCATACGGGGGAATTCCTCTTTCATTTTTGGTCAGACTGTCGGGGAAGTTCTCTCCCCATCATGGTTGTACGGTCTGCAAACTGGAGGGGGGTTAATTTTGGACCTGGAGGACACTTCCTATATAATTTGCCTTTAGATCAGCTAAGTCCTCAGCGGCAGGATCGGTCGTGGGCCCTGGGGGGCACCATGCACACTCACAGAGAGTTCCCAAAGGGGGGTGTATGGGGCCTCTCAGGTGGTCCGATGACCGCTCCCCAGGATCTCATATTTTTCTCCTAGTCAATAGTCTTTTTGGTGGGTACTATCTGACAGTCCTGACCCTTTACATGAATATCAATGTTGACTGATTTGTTTCATGCATACTTACTGCTTGCATCAGCAATTCTCGTAACAAATGCTATTTTTCCTTTGTTGACTCACTGTATAGCAGAGAATTTAGGTCAATGGGCATCTGCTGACCTGCAGTTGTCATGCATTTCAAATACTATGTAAATAGACAAAACAGTGCTATTCTACACAAACCCTAATGGCCCGTACACACGGTCGGACATTGATCGGACATTCCGACAACAAAATCCATGGAATTTTTTCGACATATGTTGGCTCAAACTTGTCTTGCATACACACGGTCGCACAAAGTTGTCGGAAATTCCAAACACCAAGAGCGCGGTGACGTACACCACGTACGACAAGACTATAAAAGGGCAGTTCAGTACCAAGCACGGCACCCTTTGGGCTCCTTTTGCTAATCTCATGTTAGTAAAAGTTTGGTGAGAGATGATTCGCGCTTTTTCAGACTTGTGGTTTTCAGATCGTATTTCTGCTGTTCAGTTTGTGCTTGTGGGTTTGTATCTGGTCTTCAGTGCATGCAGCGAGTTACCATTGACTTTGTCATTGTGTTCTTGTCCATTCGTTACTGATTTTCAGGTCTTGTGGTTTTTCAGTGCGTTCTGTTTCTTCGTTCTGACCAGCCGACCGTTTTCTAGCAAAGTTGCATGTACGTACTCATCGTAGAGTTCATGCTGTGCGGGGGCTTGGTGTTGGGGTCTTTACTTTGACACAAGCCCAGTCGATGAACAGGGTGAGGAGGAGTTCATGGACCAAGAATTGGTTGCTCCAGCGTGACCAATTCACTCACATACCTTTGCTCCGTGAGATCCGTGAGAATAATCCTGACGATTTCAGGAACTTTCTCAGGATGACGGACCCCATATTTCACCGTTTGTTGGCTTTGCTGACCCCTTATATCAGCAGGCAGGATACCTGCATGAGGCAAGCCATCCCTCCGGAGCAGAGGCTAGTCGCCACCCTGCGGTGCTTGGCGATGGGGAGAAATCTGCAAGACCTTAAGTTCGACAGGCATCTCCCCCCCAGGCTCTGAGGATCATTATCCCGGAGACCTGTTCTGCCATCATCCAGGTCCTGCAGAAGGAGTATATGAAGGTAAGATTTTTATCCTTTAACGTCACATTTTATTGTATTTAATGTTTGATAATATATTGTATTTCTTTCCTCATTCCCTAATTATCATGATTGTAATATGCTGTGAATGTCCCCTTTGTCCTCATGCATGCTGTATTTTTTTGCAATTTTTTTTGTCCTTCATACATATTTGCCTTCACTAACCTCCCCAGCATGCTCTCCTAGGCCTATATCTACCTTGTCTACTCAATTAACAATGTATTTTGTCAGCTCCATAGTCGTGCTTTACCCTAAATACCCCCTAAAATGTGTAAAAATGTGATTTGTGTTTGAAATTCTGGCAGAGTGCCATAATATTTTTTTTGGGGTACAAAATCATGAACCCTCCCTTCCCCCAACTGCTAACTCAGCTGATACCAATCCTTTAGCTACCCTCAATCCTCTATCTGCTGACTTTGCCAAACCCATACACACTATACCCACCTCTTTTGTGGTCAGATTTATGGATGAATTCCCCAAATCATGTAGTGCAAGGGCCTGCCTGAATACTTTCAAATGGTAATGTTCAAAGTTTTTGTATCCTATTATTATCTTGATTAGTAATATCAAAATGTAAAAATGTGCTAAAATGTGTACAGTGTGTATTTATCTCTTTGTATTATGACACTTCTTACCTGTCCAGTGGGCTGCCAATAGTGTAAGTAAGGAGGGGCTGGCCAAAGTAATACCCATTATTTAGGCATTCAGCTCTCAATGAAGTGGAGAGGGTTACCTGTCCAAAACATCTCCCCCCCTAAAATTTATAAAATGGCCCATGGGGGGGGGAATCTGATAGGTGGACCTTATACCTTTGTCTTTAAATACTCCCTAAAATAAATGTTATACTGATGTTGGCCAAGAATGTGTGTCTAATCTGCTTCCCATGTTATGTGCAAAATGATTAAATTTTTTTTACTTGTTTGACTCCAGTTTCCTTCCAACCCACAGGAAAGGCAGACTGTGGATTCCCACTTTGCCCAGCGGTGGGACTTTCCTAACTGCATCGGGGCAATTGATGGGACACACATCCACATCGTCCCACCACCCAACTACAAGGGGTTCAATAGTATTGTGATGTTGGCGGTGGTGTCGGCTACTTATGAGTTCCTGTATGTGGACGTAGGGAAGAATGGCCGGATGTCAGATGGTAGAGTCATCACCCAAACGGAGTTCTACAGGCATCTCCAGAATGGCAGCTTGGACTTGCCACCTCCAGAAGATAATGCGGAAGGAGTTCCATTTGTCTTTGTCTTTGTGGATGAAGTGTTTGCGCTGGGGGACCATCTTATGCGGCCATTCCCTATGAGGACCCTCACCCCAGACCAGAGGGCTTTTAATTACCGGCTGGCCAGAGCCAGAAGAGTGGTGGAGAACACGTTTGGAATAATGGCCAGCCGGTTCCGCCTATTTCTTACACTGATACACATGGCGGAATATAAACTCAATCACATCATCCTGGCTTGCTGTGTTCTCCACAACTTTTTAAGGAAAAATTCTGTGAACTATGCTGGCTCAGTTGGGCCTGAAGCAGGAATTAATCTAAATGAACCAACCCTGACGGCACTTGAAGCTGGCTGTCCTGGCTTGCCCCCCCAGAGTGCCCGCGAGGTCCATCTAAGAGACAGGGAATACTTTGCGGGTAGGGGGGCCATCGATATGCTAGACAATGTCTGAGACATTTTTTAAATAAAAAAATATTTTAAACTGAACAAATATTTGCTTAGATTTACTGCTTGCCTTTCTTTTAGCTGACCCTGACTGAAATTTGGGGAGTCCTGAAAATGGCGTGATTGTGTAAAAATAGAAAGCACTGTTGGGTGTTATTTACTAAAGGAAAATACACTTTACACTACAAGTGCACTTGAGACTGCACTGAAACTGCACTTGTAGCACAAAGTGGATTTGCCTTTAGTAAATAACCCCCATTGTCACTGAAAACACCAACTTTACAACAAAAAAATGCTTTTGAGCTTTGAAAGAAGAAGCCACACATTGTTGATTCTCAATCTTTTTAATCAAAGCACAATCACATGTGCATTTATAAAAGGTTTTTAAAATAAACCAACATGTTTGTTGTATAACAATTTTTTAGGTCACATTAACCACTTGACGACCGCCTCACGCCGATTTACGTCGGCAAGGTGGCACGGACAGGCAAAATCACGTACATATACGTGATTTGCCTTCCGCGGGTGGGGGGTCCGATCGGATCCCCCCCCGGTGCCCGAGGCGGTCGTCTTCTGTCCCACGGCGATCGGAGATGAGGGGGAGGCCATCCGTTCGTGGCCCCCCCCTCGCGATCGCCGCCGGCCAATCACATCATTCCTTTGCTGCTGTATGCTAAACAGCAGCAAAGGAAATGATGTCATCTCTCCTCGGCTCGGTAATTTCCGTTCCGGCCCGAGGAGAGAAGACAGGTATGTGAGTGCACCAACACTACACACACAGTAGAACATGCCAGGCACACTAAAAACCCTGATCCCCCCCCCCCCAATCCCCCCCCAATCACCCCCCCCCTGTCACAAACTGACACCAGCAGTTTTTTTTTTTTTTTTTTTTTCTGATTACTGCATTGGTGTCAGTTTGTGACAGTTACAGTGTTGGGACAGTTAGTATCACCCCCCTGTAGGTCTAGGATACCCCCCTAACCCCCCCTAATAAAGTTTTAACCCCTTGATCACCCCCTGTCACCAGTGTCGCTAAGCGATCATTTTTCTGATCGCTGTATTAGTGTCGCTGGTGACGCTAGTTAGGGACCTAAATATTTAGGTTCGCCGTCAGCGTTTTATAGCGACAGGGACCCCCATATACTATCTAATAAATGTTTTAACCCCTTGATGGCCCCCTAGTTAACCCTTTCACCACTGATCACCGTATAACTGTTACGGGTGACGCTGGTTAGTTTGTTTATTTTTTATAGTGTCAGGGCACCCGCCGTTTATTACCGAATAAAGGTTTAGCCCCCTGATCGCCCGGCGGTGATATGCGTCGCCCCAGGCAGCGTCAGATTAGCGCCAGTACCGCTAACACCCACGCACGCAGCATACGCCTCCCTTAGTGGTATAGTATCTGATCGGATCAATATCTGATCCGATCAGATCTATACTAGCGTCCCCAGCAGTTTAGGGTTCCCAAAAACGCAGTGTTAGTGGGATCAGCCCAGATACCTGCTAGCACCTGCGTTTTGCCCCTCCGCCCGGCCCAGCCCAAGTGGAGTATCGATCGATCACTGTCACTTACAAAACACTAAATGCATAACTGCAGCGTTCGCAGAGTCAGGCCTGATCCCTGCGATCACTAACAGTTTTTTTGGTAGCATTTTGGTGAACTGGCAAGCACCAGCCCGAGGCAGCGTCAGGTTAGCGCCAGTAGCGCTAACACCCACGCACGCACCGTACACCTCCCTTAGTGGTATAGTATCTGAACGGATCAATATCTGATCCGATCAGATCTATACTAGCGTCCCCAGCAGTTTAGGGTTCCCAAAAATGCAGTGTTAGCGGGATCAGCCCAGATACCTGCTAGCACCTGCGTTTTGCCCCTCCGCCCGGCCCAGCCCAGCCCACCCAAGTGCAGTATCGATCGATCACTGACACTTACAAAACACTAAATGCATAACTGCAGCGTTCGCAGAGTCAGGCCTGATCCCTGTGATCGCTAACAGTTTTTTTGGTAGTATTTTGGTGAACTGGCAAGCACCAGCCCCAAGCAGCGTCAGATTAGCGCCAGTACCGCTAACACCCACGCACGCACCGTACACCTCCCTTAGTGGTATAGTATCTGAACGGATCAATATCTGATCCGATCAGATCTATACTGGCGTCCCCAGCAGTTTAGGGTTCCCAAAAACGCAGTGTTAGCGGGATCAGCCCAGATACCTGCTAGCTCCTGCATTTTGCCCCTCCGCCCGGCCCAGCCCACCCAAGTGCAGTATCGATCGATCACTGTCACTTACAAAACACTTAACGCATAACTGCAGCGCTCGCAGAGTCAGGCCTGATCCCTGCGATCGCTAACAGTTTTTTTTGTAGCTTTTTATTGAACTGGCAAGCGCCAGCGGCCTAGTACACCCCGGTCGTAGTCAAACCAGCACTGCAGTAACACTTGGTGACGTGGTGAGTCCCATAAGTGCAGTTCAAGCTGGTGAGGTGGCAAGCACAAGTAGTGTCCCGCTGCCACCAAGAAGACAAACACAGGCCCGTCGTGCCCATAATGCCCTTCCTGCTGCATTCGTCAATCCTAATTGGGAACCCACCGCTTCTGCAGCGCCCGTACTTCCCCCATTCACATCCCCAACCAAATGCAGTCGGCTGCATGAGAGGCATTTTCTTTATGTCCTCCCAAGTACCCGTACCCAACGAACCCCCCCAAAAAAGATATTGTGTCTGCAGCAAGCGCGAATATAGGTGTGACACCCTCTATTATTGTCCCTCCTGTCCTGACAATCCTGGTCTTTGCATTGGTGAATGTTTTGAACGCTACCATTCATTAGTTGAGTATTAGCGTAGGGTACAGCATTGCACAGACTAGGCACACCTTCACAGGGTCTCCCAAGATGCCATCGCATTTTGAGAGACCCGAACCTGGAACCGGTTACCGTTATAAAAGTTAGTTACAAAAAAAGTGTAAAAAAAAAAAAAATATATAAAATAAAAAAAAATAGTTGTCGTTTTATTGTTCTCTCTCTCTCTCTATTCTCTCTCTCTTGTTCTGCTCTTTTTTACTGTATTCTATTCTGCAATGTTTTATTGTTATTATGTTTTATCATGTTTGCTTTTCAGGTATGCAATTTTTTATACTTTACCGTTTACTGTGCTTTATTGTTAACCATGTTTTTGTCTTCAGGTACGCCATTCACGACTTTGAATGGTTATACCAGAATGATGCCTGCAGGTTTAGGTATCATCTTGGTATCATTCTTTTCAGCCAGCGGTCGGCTTTCATGTAAAAGCATTCCTAGTGGCTAATTAGCCTCTAGACTGCTTTTACAAGCCGTGGGAGGGAATGCCCCCCCCCACCGTCTTCCGTGTTTTTCTCTGGCTCTCCTGTCTCAACAGGGAACCTGAGAATGCAGCCAGCTGACCATAGAGCTGATCAGAGACCAGAGTGGCTCCAAAAATCTCTATGGCCTAAGAAACCGGAAGCTACGAGCATTTTATGACTTAGATTTCGCCGGATGTAAATAGCGCCATTGGGAAATTGGGGAAGCATTTTATCACACCGATCTTGGTGTCATCAGATGCTTTGAGGGCAGAGGAGAGATCTAGGGTCTAATAGACCCCAATTTTTTCAAAAAAGAGTACCTGTCACTACCTATTGCTATCATAGGGGATATTTACATTCCCCGAGATAACAATAAAAATGATTAAAAAAAAAAAAATGAAAGGAACAGTTTAAAAATAAGATAAAAAAGCAAAAAAATAATAAAGAAAAAAAAAAAGCACCCCTGTCGCCCCCTGCTCTCGCGCTAAGGCGAACGCAAGCGGCGGTCTGTCGTCAAACGTAAACAGCAATTGCACCATGCATGTGAGGTATCGCCGCGAAGGTCAGATCGAGGGCAGTAATTTTTGCAGTAGACCTCCTCTGTAAATCTAAAGTGGTAACCTGTAAAGGCTTTTAAAGGCTTTTTAAAATGTATTTATTTTGTTGCCACTGCACTGCCACTGAAGAGTTGGTGATGTGTGACATAAGCTTCTAAATGTTGTGCATAAAATGCCAGGACAGTTCAAAACCCCCCCAAATGACCCCATTTTGGAAAGTAGACACCCCAAGCTATTTGCTGAGAGGCATGTCGAGTCCATGGAATATTTTATATTGTGACACAAGTTGCGGGAAAGAGACAAATTTTTTTTTTTTTTTTGCACAAAGTTATCACTAAATGATATATTGCTCAAACATGCCATGGGAATATGTGAAATTACACCCCAAAATACATTCTGCTGCTTCTCCTGAGTACAGGGATACCACATGTGTGAGACTTGTTGGGAGCCTAGCCGCGTACGGGACCCCGAAAACCAAGCACCGCCTTCAGGCTTTCTAAGGGCGTGAATTTTTGATTTCACTCTTCACTGCCTATCACAGTTTCGGAGGCCATGGAAAGCCCAGGTGGCACAAAACCCCCCCAAATGACCCCATTTTGGAAAGTAGACACCCAAAGCTATTTGCTGAGAGGTATAGTGAGTATTTTGCAGACCTCACTTTTTGTCACAAAGTTTTGAAAATTGAAAAAAGAAAAAAAAAAGTTTTTTCTTGTCTTTCTTCATTTTCAAAAACAAATGAGAGCTGCAAAATACTCACCATGCATCTCAACAAATAGCTTGGGGTGTCTACTTTCCAAAATGGGGTCATTTGGGGGGGTTTTGTGCCACCTGGGCATTCCATGGCCTCCGAAACTGTGATAGGCAGTGAAGAGTGAAATCAAAAATTTTCACCCTTAGAAATCCTGAAGGCGGTGCTTGGTTTTCGGGGCCCCGTACGCGGCTAGGCTCCCAAAAAGTCCCACACATGTGGTATCCCCATACTCAGGAGAAGCAGCTAAATGTATTTTGGGGTGCAATTCCACATATGCCCATGGCCTGTGTGAGCAATATATCATTTAGTGACAACTTTGTGCAAAAAAAAAAAAAAAAAGTGTCACTTTACCGCAACTTGTGTCAAAATATAAAACATTCCATGGACTCAATATGCCTCTCAGCAAATAGCTTGGGTTGTCTACTTTCCAAAATGGGGTCATTTGGGGGGGTTTTGTGCCACCTGGGCATTCCATGGCCTCCGAAACTGTGATAGGCAGTGAAGAGTGAAATCAAAAATTTACACCCTTAGAAATCCTGAAGGCGGTGCTTGGTTTTCGGGGCCCCGTACGCGGCTAGGCTCCCAAAAAGTCCCACACATGTGGTATCCCCATACTCAGGAGAAGCAGCTGAATGTATTTTGGGGTGCAATTCCACATAGGCCCATGGCCTGTGTGAGCAATATATCATTTAGTGACAACTTTTTGTAAATATTTTTTTTTTTTTTTTGTCATTATTCAATCACTTGGGACAAAAAAAATAAATATTCAATGGGTTCAACATGCCTCTCAGCAATTTCCTTGGGGTGTCTACTTTCCAAAATGGGGTCATTTGGGGGGGGGGGGTTTTGTACTGCCCTGCCATTTTAGCACCTCAAGAAATGACATAGGCAGTCATAAACTAAAAGCTGTGTAAATTACAGAAAATGTACCGTAGTTCGTAGACGCTATAACTTTTGCGCAAACCAATAAATATATGCTTATTGACATTTTTTTTACCAAAGACATGTGGCCGAATACATTTTGGCCTAAATGTATGACTAAAATTTAGTTTATTGGATTTTTTTTATAACAAAAAGTAGAAAATATCATTTTTTTTCAAAATTTTCGGTCTTTTTCCGTTTATAGCGCAAAAAATAAAAACTGCAGAGGTGATCAAATACCATCAAAAGAAAGCTCTATTTGTGGGAAGAAAAGGACGCAAATTTCGTTTGGGTACAGCATTGCATGACCGCGCAATTAGCAGTTAAAGCGATGCAGTGCCAAATTGGAAAAAGACCTCTGGTCCTTAGGCAGCATAATGGTCCGGGGCTCAAGTGGTTAAAAGTAGACATTTCCTTTTAAGGTAAAACAGGCATGTTTCAAACCAACAAGAAATACACAACTCTGGAACTTACAAAGTTCAACTTTTGTAGAAAGTGAAGACAATATCAGAGTATTTATAAACTGTGTTTGATATTGCGTTCAGCAGATGGGGTGAAGTCACCCCTGGAAAAGCCAAATTTTGAAGAAGCACACAAATTGCCGAATGTCAACATGTGCTAGTTGCCATCAAAGGACGTGTTTTGTGGGTGCAACCCCTTCCTCTCAGCTACTTTATTATTGAGGAAGGGGTTGCACCCCCAAAATGCGTACATTGATCTCCCGTGATAGCAGATAGCACATGTTGACACACTGTGTGCATCTTCAAAATTTGGCTTTTCTATAACATGTCAAAAAATGTTCAAAAAAATTGTCTGAAAACAAAGCAGAAATAAGTTAGGGATTTTGAGGGGTTTTAAACTCTCCCTAAAACATCAGTGATGTTCTTCATTTTGTTTTGAACATCATTGATGTTTTGCTTGATGTTTTCCAAGTCCCTATTACACCCCATGATCTCCCCGATCAGGATCTGGGCACTTTCACTGGTGAAATGACCTTCAACCACAACATCACGATCACCTAAAAATATAGAAAAAAAACTCACCATGTATTATAAATATGCCGGCATCCATCTCTTACCTGAGCCTGTGGTCGCAGACACTCACCTGTTGTGGTGACAATTTCCACCACGTCTCCCTCCTCCTCCTCTGGTTGTGTTTGTGGGATTTCACCTTCTTCCTGATGTGGGGGGTCTGTTGTCTCCTCTGATGGGTGGTGTCCTCCGAGTCTTTTCTCCCCTATGTAAACAAAAAATTGGTATACTTAGCACACAGATATTTGATGGCAGAAATAGAAATATGAAACATTGCTTGGAAGTGGGGTACAATTGTCTATTTTGGCAGAGTTCCAAGATGAAGAAATATTGTTTTCCTTTGTAAAGCTTGAATACTTACCTGTTTTGTACAAGCTTCACAGATGGAGTCACCCCTATAGTATACACTGGAGCACCTGTGTGGGTCCCCTAATAAAAAGGGTGTTCTTGTGTCCCACACTAGTGCTTAAGCGTCCAGATGTGTAAACAGCTGCTGAGTGTCCTCTCCTTACACAGAATCTAGTTTGCATTTCATTCTAGTTACAAACCCATCTAGACAACAAAATTATTTTAAGAGAAGTAGGCCAGAAAAAATGTATTGAACTGCATCTGGACAAAACATGGTGTTTTATTGGCCGAACAAACATAATTTCCTACGAAAGAATAATGTGTCCATGAACATGAAAGTTTCCATTTTAAACTGTACAACAGTAAAGAAAAGCACATGGAGCAGCACGAACGTAATAAAAATAAAGCATAGGAACACAGCACAACTACTTCTTTTTTTGCAGCACTCTCCTGATCCTTCTATACTGATCGTGCTCCCTGATTTTGAGGTCTGACCACCGCTTCCTCAGTTGATCCTTGGATCGCCGTACCCCAAAATTACGGTGCAGACTCTTCACAACTTTTGCTATGATCTTGGCCTTTCTGGAATTGGGGTAAGGTCCATACTTCCCATCATAGTCGGCCCTCTTCAGTATGTCGACCATCTCCATCATCTCTACAAAGGACATATTTGATGCCTTAAAGCTTCTCCTCCACGATCGTGACGTTTCTGGCTCCGGGCTTTCCTCCTTCTCCTCCTCCTCATTGCTGTAATTATCAGGCACCTGCTCTGTTCCTGCCATGTGCTCTTCCCCACTGCGCTGAACGAGAAGGGGTGGGGAATAGACTAGAAAGAACGTCAGGGGCGGGTGGAGTTTCACACACGCGCAGTGTATATAAAGCGTAACACGCGTGCGTCGTACGTACGATCTGTGAGAGGAGGAAGGAGTAGAGGAAGCGCCAATCGTGATAACGAAGGTAACATTTAACCACTTCAGCCCCGGAAGAATTTACCCCCTTCCTGACCAGAGCACTTTTTGAGATTCGGCACTGCGTCTCTTTAACTGACTATTGCACGGTCGTGCGACGTGGCTCCCAAACAAAATTGGCGTCCTTTTTTTCCCACAAATAGAGCTTTCTTTTGATCATCTCTGCGGTTTTAATTTTTTGCGCTATAAACAAAAAAAGAGCGACAATTTTGAAAAAAACGCATTATTTTTTGCTTTTTGCTATAATAAATATCCCTCAAAAATATATAAAAAACATTTTTTTCCTCAGTTTAGGCCGATACGTATTCTTCTATATATTTTTGGTAAAAAAATCGCAATAAGCGTTTATTGATTGGTTTGCGCAAAAGTTATAGCATTTACAAAATAGGGGATAGTTTTATGGCATTTTTATTTTTTTTACTGGTAGTGGCGGCGATCAGCAATTTTTATCTTGATTGCGACATTATGGCGGACACGTCGGACAATTTTGGGGTGATTTTGGGACCATTCACATTTATACAGCGATCCGTGCGATTAAAATCCCATTGATTACTGTGTAAATGTGACTGGCAGTGAAGAGGTTAACCACTAGGGGGCGGGGAGGGGTTAAATGTATCCTAGGGATGTGTTCTAACTGTAGGGGGGATGGGCTAGCAGTGTCACTACACTGATCGCTGCTCCCGATGACAGGGAGCAGAAATCAGTGACACTGTCACTAGGCAGAATGGGGAGATGCTTGTTTACCTTAGCATCTCCCCGTTCTCCCTCTCCGTGAGGTGATCGCGGGTATCCCCGCGGCGATCGAGTCCGCAGGACCCGCGACCCGACTCACGGAGCTCCCGGCCAGCGCGCGCATGCAATGGCACGGCGGCAATTTCAAAAGGACTTACAGGTACGTCCTTTTGCCTAGCCGTGCCATTGTGCTGACGTACATCGGCGTGTGCCGGCAGGCAAGCAGTTAAACTTGGGCCTATACTGCTTAGAAATTGAGGCCTATATTGGGACAAGATTAGGAGACTTTAGCCTGACATTAGGGTTTGTCTTGTGTTGTGTCTTGCAGAGAAAATGGATATATTGAATGATCAGGACTTTATCCCCATATTCCTTGATATGTTCAAGGAGCTGCCCTATCTGTGGCAGGTAAACCACCCACATTATAAGGATCAAACAAAGAGGAAGGCAGTGCTTGATAAATTGCTGGAATTCGTGAAGCCGGTGATCCCCACAGCAGACATCACCTATTTGAAGGCCCTAATTGGTGGCATGAGCAGCACTTATCTAAGGGAGCGCAAGAAGGTCCAGGATTCCCAGAGATCAGGAGCTGCAGATGACATTTATGTCCCCAGGCTCTAGTACTATGACAGATTGCATTTTCTGGCAGGCCAGACTAAACCCAGGCCAGCACTCTCCAGTCTTCCTTCCATGCTTCCTTCCCCCTCACCTGAGGCTTCTGACATCCAACCTGGGCCTTCCAGGCAGCAGCATGTGGAGGAGCCCAGCTTGAGCCAGGTATAGCATTCTTCTAAATATTTCTGTTGGTCAAATTAATGATGTTAAATCTATGTTATTTTGGAGTACTAATTTCTGATTGTGATTGATGAACCAAAAACTAAAACGATGTCCCTTTTTCATACACAGGAAAGTCTCAGCCAGGAGGTGGCCGCGCTCAGTAGCCTGCCCGATACCCAGGTCCCTCCCCTCCGCCTTCAAACAAAAAGTGACAGGAAGAGGATTAACCTGGAGGAGGCAGCAATTGGCCTATTTTGGAAGGCTACTGAGGCCCTCAGAACCCCCCACAGTGTTCAAGAGGACTTTGCATACATAACAGCCTGCAAAATGCAGCAAATGGAGGAGGGCCAAATGCATAATATGTGAGTATGTCATCTTCCAAGCCCTAAATAAGCTGTTGAGGGGCCTACTCACAAGCCAAAGCCACATTTGTGAGCTCAACCATGGTCCTTCTAAGGTGTTTTATTCCCGCGCTACCATGTGCAAACAATGCTAGCAAAGGAAAAGCCGCTTGCACCGAATAGGGTCCTAAACGGCCCCTATTAGAATAATAGACTAGCAGATGGAAATGGTGCTGCGCTAATCCCAAAAGGTATATGTAGATAAAATAAAAAATAAACAGCGTGCTACAGTGTTCAAAATATGAATGTATAACCAACTAGCCCAGAAAACATGGGCATAGGGTGTATTGCCAGTGGATGCAGTAATATAAAAATATAAAGTGATATAGGGTCAAAATATAATTAAATAAAATTAATCTTAAAGAGTGAGCAATACATATATCCAAACTTGTGCATATAAGTAAATGCAATAAACATCATCATAAACAGTAAAAACATGCAGTGTCACTCAGAAACGTGCATCTACAGGTGTATGAATTACACAAAAATAATAGCCCAATATGCGGCATATATAATATTAGAGAAAAGTTACCATGTTACACTGTACGTCCAGAGAGATCACGGAGCATACTTGATGATCCAAAGTTTCCTGTGCAAACAAATCAGTGCTAGAACGGTAACACACATACAGACATAAATATAGTCCAAAGAAAGTTACTTGTGCAGCAAATAAATAAAAGTCTTCAAAAGCTCATCAATTCTTAAAGTGCCAATCAGTGAATCAGTGCCAACAGCAAACTTTCTTCATAGACCAATCACTTGAATGGGTTGAAGTTGTGAGGTGTATTGACCAGAAAGAGTTACTGGGTCCTCTAAATGCAGCAATCCTACACTAGTAGGTAGTGGCTCCTTACCTCATTACACTGAGGTTACAGCATAAGTGACACACCGCTCAAAACAGCTTCTCTGGGGGTTGGTCCTGGGTCCTGGACAAGGTCTCTATATGCCTAAGATCCTCAAGGAGCAGGACGGCCAAGAAAGGAAGGGGATGCCATATAGTGTAGTAATTTTTTTAAAAACAGGTATGCTTTATTGACAAACAGTAGTACTCACACAGTGTATGACACAAAGTGCATCTATCCAACGAGCGGCGAGCTCGTACGCTTCTGTCAGTGGAAGGTGCCTGTTCCGTCCCTACACGTGGCATACGGGTCATGTGACTTCATCAGGGGGTGCTAGGGGGCACACACAGTTGTCTTTAAATAGGCAAATTTAAGTGAATGTGCGGCCATTTTCTAGAAGTCCAGTGGGAAAGCACCATAGTGGCCATTTTCCAGGGTTATATGAGGGGCGGCCATTTTAATGGTTATCTGAAATCTGAAACAGATGTCCATGGGGCTAGGAACGGTATCTGATAAATATCAGAAATGCTAACATGTTGGGAAGAGCTACGGATAGGAGATATATACACAGCTAATAGGAGTGGGGAGACCTGGGTACATAGTCAGATCGTCCCAATGGTCACATATGACAGGACAGTAGAAGCTGATGTTTTATTGCTAACGGGCCTTAAAGAGCCCATGGGTTTTTTGTATAAAAGGACAAATGCATTATAAGCCTGGATGGAATAGGACTTTCCACTGGTATCAGCGTAATTACACATAAATATACACTGCAAAAATATTCTTCCTGGGGCATATCATATTCACCCCAACAACATTAAAAATGTATCTAAAAATTATTATTATAAAACGCCCAGAGAGATCTTAAAATTTAAAAACATAATGTTTCTACAGCAAATGACAGCAAATGACAGTAAAAATGTATATAAAAATAGTAATTTAAAACGAGAATTATACATTGGAAAGCATAATGTTTTTACAGAAAATAATAGGCAGTAGTATATATAGTATAAAAAGTATACATCGATATATTGGCCTAATCTGGACGTTAGTGAATCGATGCCATTCACTTTTGGTCTCGGTGGTGGATTGGTATTATCTTTGTGAATCTTCAGTAGTGAGTAGATGATGGTTGTACGGCAAGACTCCGGAACTAAAAATCTAGCTTCTTTTTTGTTTAGTATGTTTTTCTTTACTCCAAGGAATACAATCTGTTCAAGTGCCTTCCTGCAGGAAGGCACTTGAACCTACACCTTTTTTACGGGTAAAGGCTTCTTCCCATGTAAGAGGTGCTTTGCATGTCTAAAAACAAGAAGGCCAAATGAAAGAAAATTCCAGTTTACATCGACGAATATGGGAGATACATATGAGGTGAAAAACTTTATCTGTTGTAATACTGAAGGGACTGTATATGCCCTAGAGTGTAGCTGTGGGCTTCAGTATGTTGGCCGGACAAAAAGACCACTTAAAGTACGGATTAAAGAGCATGTCAAGAACATCCTGAATGGCTATGATAAGCATAGCGTTTCTAAACATTTCCTACTATACCATAATAAGGACCCCACCCATCTTAAATTCTGGGGGATTGAACCGTACATGAGACACTGGCGGGGGGGGACACAAGGTCAGGACCCTCAGTCAGGCCGAATCCAGATGGATATTCATGCTAGATACATTTGCACCGCGAGGCCTAAACATTGAATTTGACCTGAATTGTTTTCTTAGTGATTTTTAAAGTACGTCCCATACCCTTCATGTAAGTCACAATGACTGGTCTCTCATCCACAATCCCTTTATGATTCTATCATTTCCCTTTATGCTAAGTTTTCCAGTATATGTCCACGTTGTCTATTGGGACCCAATATGGAGCTGCAGTCAGTAGCCCCGGTCTTCGGAACCAACCCCCCCTTCCCAAACTCCCCCCCCCTTTTTTTTTTTTCTTTTTATACTATATATACTACTGACTGTTATTTTCTGTAAAAACATTATGCTTTCCAATGTATAATTCTCAGATCTCTCCGGGCGTTTTAAATGACTATTTTTATATACATTTTTACTGTCATTTGCTGTAGAAACATTATGTTTTTAAATTTTTAGATACCAGTGGAAAGTCCTATTCCATCCAGGCATAATATAATGCATTTGTCCTTTTATACAAAAAACCCTATGGGCTCTTTAAGGCCCGTTAGCAATAAAACATCAGCTTCTACTGTCCGGTGTCTTGTCGATTAGTGCCTCCCGTCGAATAATGCATCCACTACGTCACACCAGCTGATTCCCCTATCAGCTGGCATGACGTAAGACTGCACATGCGCAGTTCGTCGGATGCATTTTCCGACGGGAGTCACAGAACACAGTGGAGAGGCACAGTGTAGGAGAGGCTAGAGGAGATATTTGAGCTCCGATTCCCGGGGACCCACTTGGTGAAAACCCACCAAACTTGGCACACTTTTAGGTAACACTGCTGGCTGTATGTGGTAGAAATTTTGGGTCCAGGGAACAGAACGGCAGCCGGTACCGACTCCCGAAAGTGAGCCGCTTGCTTCATTTTTCCGCTGGCAGAAAGAGAAAACAGTGTGAGTGTAGGAGAGGCTCGGGAGATATTTTGAGCTCCTGTATTCGGGGACCCGCTCCATGAAAACCCACCAAACTTGGCACACTTATAGGGAAGACCCATGTCTGCAGGTGGAAAAAATTTCGGGTCCAGGAAACTAAAGGGCAGTCGGTACCCAATCCCCAAAGTGGGCCACTCGCTTCATTTTTCCGCCTGGGGGAAAAAATGGGCGACTTTGAGCTCCGGTTTCTGGGGACCCACTGGGTCAAATCCCACCAAATTTGGCACACTTATAGTGGAGAGCCATGACTATACGTCCAAAAAATTCCAGCTCCAGGGAACCAAAGGAAAGCCAGTACCGACTCCCCAAAGTAGGCCCCTCACTTAACATGGGAGTCTATGGGGAAACCAGGCAAAATTGTGACGGATTTCACTTATCGCTCAACCATTCGACGACCGAATGGCCTAGCGACATCAAACTTGCACCCCTTTTTCACAAATATCACAGCTATACCTCATAAAAATGTGGAGGTTCGGGGACCATTTACCGGGGCAACAATGTTGACCGTCTACCCCCACACCAAACCGGGGCCCGGTACCCCAACCGGAACCCTCCAGTTACCGGAAAATGCCACTTTGAAACGGTGTAGCTCGGACCCGGTTCACCGTGGAAGGCTCCGGTAGGTCTCATTTGAATATTTCAGGCCTTTTCTACAGAATGGCATCCACTTTCGAGGACCACTGGACCCCTCACAAAACACCGGCAAAGACGTGCATGGCGCTCTCCGGTTCTATGGGTCTTAAAAATACACAGACACCGGGAGGCTGTGGGGATGCTTTTTAGGTACTCACTGGCCAAGTTTGGGGTCCAGGGAACGTTTGGCGGGCCGGTGGCACCCCAAAAGGTCAACCGGTAGAAACCGCACATTTTACATTGTAGTCTATGGGAAACTCAGTCAACTTGGGGGGCTTATATTTCCTCGGCTGTTGGGGTTAGGAACACCAAACTTGGCACACTTGTAGGGGAGACGATGCACTACATGTGGTCCACATTGGGGTTCCTAGACCCTACGGTTGGCCCGTAACCATCTCCCAAAGACGGCACCCCTAGGGCGGTAAAACCAGTTCTGCTACTCAGAAAATTCAGATTTAGGTTCTGGCGTCTATCGGTCGGATGACTTTGAGGGCTCATATCTCCAGAACCCAAAATTTGGTGTGCTGGCTCATGGGATCTAGATCTACAACATATCCAAAAATTGGACTCCTAGCTCAAACGGTTCAGAAGATGACTTTCCTGCAGCCCAAAAAATGCTTGAGTTTGAAAGTTAGGTCGACACAAAGCATGCATGGTGGTTTTCAGAAAAGTCATTTCGGCACCTTTCGTTCCAGAGACCTCAAATTTGGCCTGCAGCTAGGGGGCCTCTATGAACCCCCAACTACCAAGTTTGAAGTTCCTGTGACCTACGGTTCCGGAGATATGGACCTGTAAAGTGAAAAGTTCAGACCGGCCATGGGGCACCAAGGGATCGGTTCCGATCTCGCTGCCCCCTCGGCCTTGGTGGGCACCATGGGTCGGTCCCCTTTGGAAGACCATATCGACCTGCCAAATTTGGGGTCTCTAGCTCAAAGTATGGGGGAGATATGGACTTCCAAAGGGGACCGACCCATGGTGCCACCAAGCCTGAGGGGGCAGCGAGATCGGAAACGGTCCCTTGGTGCCCCATGGCCGGTCTGAACTTTTCGCTTTACCGGCCCATATCTCTGGAACCGTAGGTCACAGGAACTTCAAACTTTGTAGTTGGGGGTTCATAGAGGCCCCCTAGCTGCAGGCCAAATTTGAGGTTTCTGGAACAAAAGGTGCCCGAAATGACTTTTCTGAAAACCACCATGCATGCTTGGTGTCGACCTAACTTTCAAACTCAAGCATTTTTTGGGCTCCAGGAAAGTCATCTTCCTAACCGTTTGAGCTAGGAGTCCAATTTTTGGATATGTTGTAGATCTAGATCCCATGAGTCGGCACACCAAATTTGGGGTTCCGGAGATAGGAGTCCTCAAAGTCATCAGACCGCTAGAGGCTATAACCTAACTCCGAATTTTCTGGGTAGCAGAACCGGTTTTACCGCCTTAGGGGTGCCAACTTTGGGAGACGGTTACGGGCCAACCGTAGGGTCTAGGAACCCCAAATTTGGATCACATATAGTGCATCGTCTCCCCTAGAAGTGTGCCAAGATTAGTGTTCCTAACCCCAACATCTGAGGAAATAGCCCCCCAGGTTGACCGAGTTTCCCATAGACTCAAATGTTAAATGTGCGGTTTCTACCGGTTGACCCTTTGGGGTGCCAACGGCCCGCCAAACATTCCCTGGACCCCAAACTTGGCCAGTGAGTACCCGAAGAGCAGCCTCCCAGTGTCGGTGTATTTTTAAGACCCATAGAACCAGAGAGCGGCACGCACGTCTTTGCCGGTGTTGTGTGAGGGGGCCACCAGTCCTCTAAAGTCGTGAGGGGTGCCATACCGTGGAAAAGGCTTGAAATATTATAATGAGACCCCCCTGAGCTTTCTAGGGTTAACCGGATCTGAGCTTAACCGTTTCAAATTACCATTTTCCAGTTACTGTAAGGTTCCGGTTGGGGTACTGGGCCCCGGGTTGGTGTGGGGGTACCCTTTAGAATGCTTCTACATCACCCCTAAGTTTTGTAATTTTGTGACCCATGGTCAGGGAGCACCGGTACTGTGAATATGGTCAACATTTTGGCCCCGGTAAATCCCCGGTAAAAGGTCCCCGAACCTCAAAATTTTTATGAGGTGCAGCTGTGCTATCTGGGAAGAAGGGGTGCAAGTTTAGTGTCACTAGCCCATTCGGTCCTCGAATGGTTGAGCGATAAGTGACATTCGCCACAATTTGGCCTGATTTTCCCATAGATTCCCATGTTAAGCGAGGGGCCTAATTTGGGGAGTCGGTACCGGCCTGCCTTTGGTTCCCTGTACCCGAAATTTCTTCCACGTGTAGCCATGGCTCCCCCCTACAAGTGTGCCAAGTTTGGTGTGATTTGACTTGGTGAGTCCCCGGAAACCGGAGCTCAAAGTCACCCCAATATCGGCAGTTTTTCCCCTAGGAGGCAAAGTGAAGCGAGGGGTGCCGTCTTTGGGAGATGGTTACGGGCCAACCGTAGCGTCTAGGAACCCCAAATTTGGATCACATGTAGAGCATTGTCTCCCCTACACGTGTGTTAAGTTCTTAACCCCAACACCTGAGGAAATATTAGCCCCCCAATTTGACTGAGTTTCCCATAGACTCCAATGTTAAACGTGCGTTTTCTACCAGTTGACCTTTTGGGGTGTCACCGGCCCGCCAAACGTTCCCTGGACCCCAAACTTGGCCAGTGAGTACCTGAAGAGCATCCCCACAGACTCCTGGTGTCGTTGTATTTTTACGACCCATAGAACCAGAGAGCGCCGCGCACGTGTTTGCCGGTGTTTTGTGAGGGGTCCACTGGTCCTCTAAAGTGGAAGGGGGTGCCATTTCGTAGAAAAGGCCTGAAATATTCAAATGAGACCTACCGGAGCCTTTCCCGGTGAACCGGGTCCAAGCTACACCATTTCAAAGTGCCATTTTCCGGTTACTGGAAGGTTCTGGTTGGGGTACCGGGCCCCGTTTGGGTGTGGGGGTACCCATAGAGTGTCTCTACTTCACCCCCAAGCTTTGTGATTTTGTGACCCATGGTCAGGGAGCACTGGTACCGTGAAGATGGTCAACATTGTGGCCCCGGTAAATCCCCGGTAAAAGGTCCCCGAACCTCAACATTTTTATGAGGTGCAGCTGCGCTATCTGGGAAGAAGGGGTGCAAGTTTAGTGTCGCTAGGCCATTCGGTCATCGAATGGTTCAGCGATAAGTCAAATCCGCCACAATTTGGCCTGGTTTTCCCATAGACTCCCATGTTAAGTGAGGGGCCTATTTTGGGGAGTCGGTAGCGGCCTTCCTTCGTTTCCCTGTACCCGAAATTGCTTGCACTTGTAGTCATGGCTCTCTCCTACAAGTGTGCCAAGTTTAGTGTGATTTGACTCAGTGGGTCCTCGGAAACCGAAGCTCAAAGTTGCCCCAATATTGGCAGTTTTTCCCCTAGGCTGCAAAGTGAAGCGAGGTGTGCTGTCTTTGGGAGATGGTTACGGGCCAACTGTAGGATCTAGGAACCCCAAATTTGAATCACAAATAGTGCATCGTCTTCCCTACAAGTGTGCCAAGATTGGTGTTCCTAACCCCAACAGTCAAGGAAATATTAGCCCCCCAATTTGACTGAGTTTCCCATAGACTCCAATGTTAAATGTGCGTTTTCTACCGGTTGACCTTTTGGGGTGTCAGCGGCCCGCCAAACGTTCCCTGGACCCCAAACTTGGCCAGTAAGTACCTGAAGAGCATCCCCACAGACTCCTCGTGTCGCTGTATTTTTACGACCCATAGAACCAGAGAGCGCCACGCACGTTTTTGCCGGTGTTTTGTGAGGGGTCCACTGGTCCCCTAAAGTGGAAGGGGGTGCCATTCCGTAGAAAAGGCCTGAAATATTTAAATGAGACCTACCGGAGCCTTTCCCGGTGAACCGGGTCCAAGCTACACCATTTCAAAGTGCCATTTTCCGGTTACCGGAAGGTTCTGGTTGGGGTACCGGGCCCCGTTTGGGTGTGGGGGTACCCATAGAGTGTCTCTACTTCACCCCCAAGCTTTGTGATTTTGTGACCCATGGTCAGGGAGCACCGGTACCGTGAAGATGGTCAACATTGTGGCCCCGGTAAATCCCCGGTAAAAGGTCCCCGAACCTCAACATTTTTATGAGGTGCAGCTGCGCTATCTGGGAAGAAGGGGTGCAAGTTTAGTGTCACTAGGCCATTCGGTCATCGAATGGTTCAGCGATAAGTCAAATCCGCCACAATTTGGCCTGGTTTTCCCATAGACTCCCATGTTAAGTGAGGGGCCTATTTTGGGGAGTCGGTAGCAGCCTTCCTTCGTTTCCCTGTACCCGAAATTGCTTGCACTTGTAGTCATGGCTCTCTCCTACAAGTGTGCCAAGTTTAGTGTGATTTGACTCAGTGGGTCCTCGGAAACCGGAGCTCAAAGTTGCCCCAATATCGGCAGTTTTTCCCCTAGGCTGCAAAGTGAAGCGAGGTGTGCTGTCTTTGGGAGACGGTTACGGGCCAACTGTAGGATCTAGGAACCCCAAATTTGAATCACAAATAGTGCATCGTCTTCCCTACAATTGTGTCAAGATTAGTGTTCCTAACCCCAACACCTAAGGAAATATTAGCCCCCCAATTTGACTGAGTTTCCCATAGACTCCAATGTTAAATGTGCGTTTTCTACCGGTTGACCTTTTGGGGTGTCAGCGGCCCGCCAAACGTTCCCTGGACCCCAAACTTGGCCAGGAGGTACCTGAAGAGCATCCCCACAGACTCCTGGTGTTGCTGTATTTTTACGACCCATAGAAGCAGAGAGCGCCACGCACGTTTTTGCCGGTGTTTTGTGAGGGGTCCACTGGTCCCCTAAAGTGGAAGGGGGTGCCATTCCGTAGAAAAGGCCTGAAATATTCAAATGAGACCTACCGGAGCCTTTCCTGGTGAACCGGGTCCAAGCTACACCATTTCAAAGTGCCATTTGCCGGTTACCGGAAGGTTCCGGTTGGGGTACTGGGTCCCGGTTCGGTGTGGGGGTACCCATAGAGTGTCTCTACTTCACCCCCAAGCTTTGTGATTTTGTGACCCATGGTCAGGGAGCACCGGTACCGTGAAAACGGTCAACATTGTGGCCCCGGTAAAAGGTCCCCGAACCTCAAAATTTTTATGAGGTGCAGCTGCGCTATCTGGGAAGAAGGGGTGCAAGTTTAGTGTCGCTAGCCCATTCGGTCATCGAATGGTTGAGCGATAAGTGAAATTCACACAACACAGGCAAAGACAAAGACAGGCCCCCTCACACAACACAGGCAAAGACGTGCGCTGCGCTCTCCGGTTCTATGGGTCTTAAAAATACACTGACACCGGGAGGCTGTGGTGATACTCTTCAGGTACTCACTGGCCAAGTTTGGGGTCCAGGGAACGTTTGGCGGGCCGCTGACACCCCAAAAGGTCAACCGGTAGAAAACGCACATTTTACATTGGAGTCTATGGGAAACTCAGTCAAATTGGGGGGCTAATATTTCCTTGACTGTTGGGGTTAGGAACACCAATCTTGGCACACTTGTAGGGAAGACGATGCACTATTTGTGATTCAAATTTGGGGTTCCTAGATGCTACAGTTGGCCCGTAACCATCTCCCAAAGACAGCACACCTCGCTTCACTTTGCAGCCTAGGGGAAAAACTGCCGATATTGGGGCAACTTTGAGCTCCGGTTTCCGAGGACCCACCGAGTCAAATCACACTAAACTTGGCAGACTTGTAGGAGAGAGCCATGACTACAAGTGCAAGCAATTTCGGGTACAGGGAAATGAAGGAAGGCCGCTACCGACTCCCCAAAATAGGCCCCTCACTTAACATGGGAGTCTATGGGAAAACCAGGCCAAATTGTGGCGGATTTGACTTATCGCTGAACCATTCTATGACCGAATGGCCTAGCGACACTAAACTTGCACCCCTTCTTCCCAGATAGCGCAGCTGCACCTCATAAAAATGTTGAGGTTCGGGGACCTTTTACCGGGGATTTACCGGGGCCACAATGTTGACCATCTTCACGGTACCGGTGCTCCCTGACCATGGGTCACAAAATCACAAAGCTTGGGGGTGAAGTAGAGACACTCTATGGGTACCGCCACACCCAAACGGGGCCCGGTACCCCAACCAAAACCTTCCGGTAACCGGAAAATGGCACTTTGAAATGGTGTAGCTTGGACCCGGTTCACCGGGAAAGGCTCCGGTAGGTCTCATTTGAATATTTCAGGCCTTTTCTACGGAATGGCACCCCCTTCCACTTTAGGGGACCAGTGGACCCCTCACAAAACACCGGCAAAAACGTGCGCGGCGCTCTCTGGTTCTATGGGTCGTAAAAATACAGCGACACCAGGAGTCTGTGGGGATGCTCTTCAGGTACCTCCTGGCCAAGTTTGGGGTCCAGGGAACGTTTGGCGGGCCGGTGACACCCCAAAAGGTCAACCGGTAGAAAACGCACATTTAACATTGGAGTCTATGGGAAACTCAGTCAAATTGGGGGGCTAATATTTCCTCAGGTGTTGGGGTTAGGAACACCAATCTTGGCACACTTGTAGGGAAGACGATGCACTATTTGTGATTCAAATTTGGGGTTCCTAGATCCTACAGTTGGCCCGTAACCGTCTCCCAAAGACAGCACACCTCGCTTCACTTTGCAGCCTAGGGGAAAAACTGCCGATATTGGGGCAACTTTGAGCTCCGGTTTCCGAGGACCCACCGAGTCAAATCACACTAAACTTGGCACACTTGTAGGAGAGAGCCATGACTAGAAAGTGCAAGCAATTTCGGGTACAGGGAAACGAAGGAAGGCCGCTACCGACTCCCCAAAATAGGCCCCTCACTTAACATGGGAGTCTATGGGAAAACCAGGCCAAATTGTGGCGGATTTGACTCATCGCTGAACCATTCGATGACCGAATGGCCTAGTGACACTAAACTTGCACCCCTTCTTCCCAGATAGCGCAGCTGCACCTCATAAAAATGTTGAGGTTCGGGGACCTTTTACCGGGGATTTACCGGGGCCACAATCTTGACCATTTTCACGGTACCGGTGCTCCCTGACCATGGGTCACAAAATCACAAAGCTTGGGGGTGAAGTAGAGACACTCTATGGGTACCCCCACACCCAAAGAGGGCCCGGTACCCCAACCAGAACCTTCCGGTAACCGGAAAATGGCACTTTGAAATGGTGTAGCTTGGACCCGGTTCACCGGGAAAGGCTCCGGTAGGTCTCATTTGAATATTTCAGGCCTTTTCTATGGAATGGCACCCCCTTCCACTTTAGGGGACCAGTGGACCCCTCACAAAACACCGGCAAAAACGTGCGCGGCGCTCTCTGGTTATATGGGTCGTAAAAATACAGCGACACCAGGAGTCTGTGGGGATGCTCTTCAGGTACTTACTGGCCAAGTTTGGGGTCCAGGGAATGTTTGGCGGGCCGCTGACACCCCAAAAGGTCAACCGGTAGAAAACGCACATTTTACATTGGAGTCTATGGGAAACTCAGTCAAATTGGGGGGCTAATATTTCCTTGACTGTTGGGGTTAGGAACACCAATCTTGGCACACTTGTAGGGAAGACGATGCACTATTTGTGATTCAAATTTGGGGTTCCTAGATCCTACAGTTGGCCCGTAACCATCTCCCACAGACAGCACACCTCGCTTCACTTTGCAGCCTAGGGGAAAAACTGCCGATATTGGGGCAACTTTGAGCTCCGGTTTCCGAGGACCCACCGAGTCAAATCACACTAAACTTGGCACACTTGTAGGAGAGAGCCATGACTACAAGTGCAAGCAATTTCGGGTACAGGGAAACGAAGGAAGGCCGCTACCGACTCCCCAAAATAGGCCCCTCACTTAACATGGGAGTCTATGGGAAAACCAGGCCAAATTGTGGCGGATTTGACTTATCGCTGAACCATTCGATGACCGAATGGCCTAGCGACACTAAACTTGCACCCCTTCTTCCCAGATAGCGCAGCTGCACCTCATAAAAATGTTGAGGTTCGGGGACCTTTTACCGGGGATTTACCGGGGCCAAAATGTTGACCATCTTCACGGTACCGGTGCTCCCTGACCATGGGTCACAAAATCACAAAGCTTGGGGGTGAAGTAGAGACACTCTATGGGTACCCCCACACCCAAACGGGGCCCGGTACCCCAACCAGAACCTTCCGGTAACCGGAAAATGGCACTTTGAAATGGTGTAGCTTGGACCCGGTTCACCGGGAAAGGCTCCGGTAGGTCTCATTTGAATATTTCAGGCCTTTTCTACGGAATGGCACCCCCTTCCACTTTAGGGGACCAGTGGACCCCTCACAAAACACTGGCAAAAACGTGCGCGGCGCTCTTTGGTTCTATGGGTCGTAAAAATGCAGCGACACCAGGAGTCTGTGGAGATGCTCTTCAGGTACTTACTAGCTAAGTTTGGGGTCCAGGGAACGTTTGGCGGGCCGCTGACACCCCAAAAGGTCAACCATTAGAAACCGCACGTTTAACATTGGAGTCTATGGGAAACTCGGTCAACTTGGGGGGCTGATATTTCCTCAGATGTTGGGGTTAGGAACACCAATCTTGGCACACTTCTAGGAGAGACGATGCACTACCTGTGATCCAAATTTGGGGTTCCTAGACATTATGGTTGGCCCGTAACTGTCTCCAAAAGACAGCACCCCTAGGGCGGTAAAACCAGTTCTGCTACCCAGAAAATTCGGACTTAGGTTCTGGCCTCTACCGGTCGGATGACTTTGAGGACTTCTATCTCCGGAACCCCAAATTTGGTGTGCCGACTCATGGGATCTAGATCTACAACATATACAAAAATTGGACTCCTAGCTCAAACGGTTCGGAAGATGACTTTCCTGGAGCCCAAAAATGCTTGAGTTTGAAAGTTAGGTCGACACAAAGCATGCATGGTCGTTTTCAGAAAAGTCATTTCGGGCACCTTTCGTTTCAGAGACCTCAAATTTGGCCTGCCGCTAGGGGGCCTCTTTGAACCCCCAACTGCCAAGTTTGAAGTTCCTGTGACCTACGGTTCCGGAGATATGGACCGGTAAAGCGAAAAGTTCATACTGGCCATGGGGCACCAATTCCGATCTCGCTGCCCCCTCGGCCTTGGTGGGCACCATGGGTCGTTCCCCTTTGGAAGTCCATATCTCCCCCATACTTTGAGCTAGAGAACCCAAATTTGGCAGGTCGGTACCGGTGCATTTTAGACACAAGACCCGGGTAGAACGACTCTCATGCGCAGTACGTCACATCACTCCAGCTGATTTCCCGATCAGCTGGCGTGACGTATCGACTGCGCATGCACAGTTCGTCATATGCATTTTCCGACGGGAGGCAAGCCACAGGGAGCATGTGGAGGGAGAGAATCTTAAAGAGGGAGTCCTGCGAAAATTTTTTTAAAAGTCAGCAGCTACAAATACTGCAGCTGCTGACTTTTAAAATAAGGACACTTACCTGTCCCAGGGTCCAGCGATGTCGGCACCCGAGACTGAATCGTCCCTTGGTCCTCGGGTGCTGCCACCGCCATTCTCTGTAAGGGAATCAGGAAGTGAAGCGTTGCGGCTTCATTTCCTGGTTCCCTACTGCGCATGCGCCAGTCTCGCTGCGCTTCCTTACTGGTCCCCGCTGCCTCTGGGACCTGTGTGTGTCCCAGCAGACAGCACGGGGGGAGGGGACGGGAGGGGGCTTAGACTCCCGTGGGAGTCTTCGCTGAAAGTAGGTGCAAATACCTGTCTTAGACAGGTATCTGCACCCCCCTCCCCCCTGAATGGTGCCAAATGTGTCACCGGAGAGGTCGGGTTCCGAAAAGCGGAGGTTCAATTTTTGTGTGAACATCCACTTTAAATGTAAGATTCTGCCTCGCTCTCTGTGGCGTGACGTATCGACTGGGCATGCACAGTTCGTCGTATGCATTTTTCGACGAGAGGCAAGCCACGGGAGCGCGCGGAAAGAGAACACTGACGTAAGAGAGAACTCCACAGGGAACACTGACGTCAGAGAGAACTCCACAGGGAACACTGACGTAAGAGAGAACTCCACAGGGAACACTGATGTAAGGGAGAACTCCGCAGGGAACACTGACGTAAGGGAGAACTCCGCAGGGAACACTGACGTAAGGAAGAACTCCGTTGGCTTAATAACATCAGCGGCAACACCGTATCCAGCCCCGCCCCCAACACACCCCTAGGCTGCTCTAGAGAAAGGGGGCAAGCGCCATGCATAAGCAGTGTATTTGTCAGGGAAGCTTGGATTGACACAGCGGTGCTAGCGGGAGGGCCAAGGTCTGTGCTTCCAGAGGGGGGCGGTCCCTGAATAGCTATGTATGTGTAAGTGACCTACACTGCAGTTTAAGAAAGCCCATCAGAGATCCCGTTCCCAAGAGCTTGCAATCTATTAAAATGACATACAGTTTATCTCTGTTTACTCTTTGTTCTTTTGACAAGTGTGCTTTAGATAGAGCATGTCAAGCCGTAGCTGTGCTCCCTGGGGATATGCTGATTGCCCATCCGTGCTGCTGCTGGAGGGAGCCCAGGTGACCATAAATGAGAGCCCTACAGACTTGGTCATGGTGAGTGACCAAGTCACCAAGTGGTATATCCCCCACACCATCCCATACCCCACTCCATCTCCCCTGAGGACTTAGGACCCTCTAGGCCACTCACCTGGGGACTGGGACCCTCTAGGCCACTCACCTGTGGACAGGGACACCCATTTTCCCTGGGGACTGAGACCCCCTTCTCCCATGGGGACTGGGACACCTTCTCACCTGGGGACAGGGACCCCTTCTCACCCGGGGACTGGGATCCTCTCTCACCTGGGGACAGGACCTCCATCTCCCCTGAGGACAGGGAACCCACCTCCACTAAGAACAGGAACCTGATCACCCTGTGTGTGCCAAACTCACCTCCCTGCCCCTGTATGTGCCAACCTCACCGTCCTGCCCGAACACCCTGTGTGTGTCAACCTCACCGCCCTGCCTGACATGTGTCCTGTGTGAGGGCCCTCCTGTGACAGCTGTTATCAGGACTTTAACCCACTTGGTGCTCCCCTACATGGATGTGCTCTCACTACACGACTGTATATAAGGGATGAAGGCCCAGAGACATGTCCAGGGTACACAGAGGATACATGAGATAGATTATAAGGGATGGAGGCCCAGAGACATGTCTAGGGTACACAGAGGATACATGAGATAGATTAGAAGGGATGGAGGCCCAGAGACATGTCCAGGGTACACAGAGGATACATGAGATAGATTATAAGGGATGGAGGCCCAGAGACATGTCTAGGGTACACAGAGGATACATGAGATAGATTATAAGGGATGGAGGCCCAGAGACATGTCCAGGGTACACAGAGGATACATGAGATAGATTAGAAGGGACGGAGGCCTCCTCTGTGTACCCTGGACATGTCTCTGGGCCTCCATCCCTTTTAATCTTACAGTGCAAGGGGGAACTTTGTGAACCCTGATGAAAAGGGGAACACTGATGTAAAGACTCTGATGTAGTTAGGAACCCCTTACATCAGAGTTCCTCTTTAGATCATGCTCTGCATCATTTTTCTTTACATCTGAGTTCCTTTGCACTGCAAGGGGGAATCCTGCAGACTCTGATGTAAAGGGAAATGCCGGTAAGTCTGATGTGGGAGGGGGGGGGGACTCTGCTGACCAGAGACCACCTTCCACAGAGTGATCGGGCAGGACGGTGAGGTTGGCACACACAGGGGCAGGGAGGTGAGTTTGGCACACACAGGGTGATCAGGTTCCTGTTCTTAGTGGAGGTGGGTTCCCTGTCTCCAGGTGAGATAGGATCCCAGTTCCCGGGTGTGAAGGGGTCCCAGTCCCCAGGTGAGAAGGTGTCCCAGTCCCCAGGGAAAATGGGTGTCCCTGTCCACAGGTGAGTGGCCTAGAGGGTCCCAGTCCCCAGGTGAGTTGCCTAGAGGGTCCTAAGTCCTCAGGGGAGATGGAGTGGGGTATGGGATGGTGTGGGGGATATACCACTTGGTGACTTGGTCACTCACCATGACCAAGTCTGTAGGGCTCATTTATGGTCACCTGGGCTCCCTCCAGCAGCAGCACGGATGGGCGATCAGCATATCCCCAGGGAGCACAGCTACGGCTTGACATGCTCTATCTAAAGCACACTTGTCAAAAGAACAAAAAGTAAACATAGATAAACTGTATGTCATTTTAATAGATTGCAAGCTCTTGGGAACGGGATCTCTGATGGGCTTTCTTAAACTGCAGTGTAGGTCACTTACACATACATAGCTATTCAGGGGCCCACCCCCTCTGGAAGCACAGACCTTGGCCCTCCGGCTGGCACCGCTGTGTCAATCCAAGCTTCCCTGACAAATACACTGCTTATGCATGGCGCTTGCCCCCTTTCTCTAGAGCAGCCTAGGGGTGTGTTGGGGGCGGGGCTGGATGCGGTGTTGCCGCTGACGTTATTAAGCCAGCGGGGTTCTTCCTTACGTCAGTGTTCCCTGCAGAGTTCTTCCTTACGTCAGTGTTCCCTGTGGAGTTCTCCCTTACGTCAGTGTTCTCTTTCCGCGTGCTCCCGTGGCTTGCCTCTCGTCAAAAAATGCATACAACGAACTGTGCATGCCCAGTCGATACGTCACGCCACAGAGAGCGAGGCAGAATCTTACATTTAAAGCGGAGGTTCACACAAAAATTGAACCTCTGCTTTTCGGAACCCGACCCCTCCGGTGACACATTTGGCACCATTCAGGGGGGAGGGGGGTGCAGATACCTGTCTAAGACAGGTATTTGCACCTACTTCCGGCGTAGACTCCCACGGGAGTCTGTGCCCCCTCCCGTCCCTACCCCCCGTGCTGTCTGCTGGGACACACACAGGTCCCAGAGGCAGCGGGGACCAGTAAGGAAGCGCAGCGCGACTGGCGCATGCGCAGTAGGGAACCAGGAAGTGAAGCCGCAACGCTTCACTTCCTGATTCCCTTATAGAGAATGGCGGTGGCAGCACCCGAGGACCGAGGGACGATTCAGTCTTGGGTACCGACATCGCTGGACCCTGGGACAGGTGAGTGTCCTTATTTTAAAAGTCAGCAGCTGCAGTATTTGTAGCTGCTGACTTTTAAAAAATTTTTTCGCGGGACTCCCTCTTTAAGATTCTCTCCCTCCACACGCTCCCCGTGGCTTGCCTCCCGTCGGAAAATGCATATGACGAACTGTGCATGTGCAGTCGATACGTCACGCCAGCTGATCGGGAAATCAGCTGGAGTGATGTGACGTACTGTGCATGCGCAGTACGTAGGAGGCATTTTTTGACAGGAGGCAATAATCAACGTTACACCGGTGTAGTGTTGATTATTGCCTCCCGTTGAAAAACGCATACTACGAGTCCCCTCTTTCCTGGGGTGGTATTTTGGGCTCAATCGGAGAGAAACTTCCACACGGTTGCTTGCAGGAGTGTCAGTATACCCGGATCTTGTGTCTAAAATCCACCGGTACCGACCTGCCAAATTTGGGGTCTCTAGCTCAAAGTATTGGGGAGATATGGACTTCCAAAGGGGACCGACCCATGGTGCCCACCAAGGCCGAGGGGGTAGCGAGATCGGAACCGGTCCTTTGGTGCCCCATGGCCAGTATGAACTTTTCGCTTTACCGGTCCATATCTCCGGAACCGTAGGTCACAGGAACTTCAAACTTGGTAGTTGGGGGTTCATAGAGGCCCCCTAGCTGCAGGCCAAATTTGAGGTCTCTGGAACGAAAGGTGCCCGAAATGACTTTTCTGAAAACCACCATGCATGCTTTGTGTCGACCTAACTTTCAAACTCAAGCATTTTTTGGGCTCCAGGAAAGTCATCTTTGGATATGTTGTAGATCTAGATCCCATGAGCCGGCACACCAAATTTGGGGTTCCGGAGATATGAGCCCTCAAAGTCATCCAACCGGTAGACGCCAGTCTGAATTTTCTGAGTAGCAGAACCGGTTTTACCGCCCTAGGTGTGCCGTCTTTGGGAGATGGTTACGAGCCAACCCTAGAGTCTAGGAACCCCTATGTGGACCACATGTAGTGCATCGTCTCCCCTACAAGTGTGCCAAGTTTGGTGTTCCTAACCCCAACAGCCGAGGAAATATCAGCCCCCCAAGTTAACCGAGTTTCCCATAGACTCCAATGTTAAATGTGCGGTTTCTACCGGTTGACCTTTTAGGGTGCTACCTGCCCGCCAAATGTTCCCTGGACCCCAAACTTGGCCAGTGAGTACCTGAAGAGCATCCCCACAGCCTCCCAGTGTCTGTGTATTTTTAAGACCCATAGAACCGGAGAGCGCCGTGCACGTCTTTGCCGGTGTTTTGTGAGGGGTCCAGTGGTCCTCGAAAGTGGATGCCATTCTGTAGAAAAGGCCTGAAATATTCAAATGAGAGCGACCGGAGCCTTCCCCGGTGAACCGGGTCCGAGCTACACCGTTTCAAAGTTCCATTTTCCGGTAACCGGAGGGTTCCGGTTGGGGTACTGGGCCCCGGTTCGGTGTGGGGGTACCCATAGAGTGTCTCTACATCACCCCCAAGCTTTGTAATTTTGTAACCCATGATCAGGGAGCACCGGTACCGTGAAGACGGTCAACATTGTGGCCCCGGTAAATCCCCGGTAAAAGGTCCCCGAACCTCCACATTTTTATGAGGTATAGCTGTGATATCTGGGAAAAAGGGGTGCAAGTTTGATGTCGCTAGGCCATTTGGTCGTCGAATGGTTGAGCGATAAGTGAAATCCGTCACAATTTTGCCTGGTTTCCCCATAGACTCCCATGTTAAGTGAGGGGCCTACTTTGGGGAGTCGGTACCGGCCTTCCTTCGGATCCCTGGACCCAAAATTTCTTAAACTTATAGCCATGGCCCCCCCCTACAAGTGTGCCTAATTTGGTGGGATTTGACCCAGTGGGTCCCCAGAAACCGGAGCTCAAATTCGCCAATTTTTTCCCCCAGGCAGAAAAATGAAGCGAGTGGCCCACTTTGGGGATTCGGTACCGGCTGCCCTTTGGTTCCCTGGACCCGAAATTTTTTCCACCTGCAGTCATGGGTCTTCCCTATAAGTGTGCCAAGTTTGGTGGGTTTTCATGAAGCGGGTCCCCGGATACAGGAGCTCAAAATATCTCCCGAGCCTCTCCTACACTCCTACACTGTTTTCTCTTCCTGTCAGCGGAAAAATGAAGCGAGCGGCTCACTTTCGGGAGTCGGTACCGGCTGCCCTTCGGTTCTCTGGACCTGAAATTTTTTCCACATGCAGCCAGCGGTGTTCCCTAAAAGTGTGCCAAGTTTGGTGGGTTTTCACCAAGTGGGTCCCCGGGAATCGGAGCTCAAAGTATCTCCTCTAGCCTCTCCTACACTGTGCCTCTCCACTGTGTTCTGTGACTCCCGTCGGAAAATGCATCCGACGAACTGCGCATGTGCAGTTGATACACCAAGCCAGCTGATCGGGAAATCAGCTGGCGTGACGTCATGCACTGCACATGCGCAGTACGTAGGAGGCATTATTCGATAGGAGGCACTCATCGACACAACACCGGTTATATATGACCATTGGGACGATCTGACTATGTACCCAGGTCTCCCCTCTCCTATAAGCTTTATATATATCTCCTATCAGTAGCTCTTCCCAACACGTTAGCGTTTCTGATATTTATCAGATACCATTCCTAGCCCCATGGACATCTGTGCCAGATTTCAGATAACCATTAAAATGGCCGCCCCCATATAACCCTGGGAAAATGGCCGCTATGTCGCTTTCCCATTGGACTTCTAGAAAATGGCCGCCGCACATTCACTTAAACTTGCCTATTTAAAGACAACTGTGTGTGCCCCCTAGCATTCCCTGATGAAGTCACGTGACCCGTGACACCACGCATAGGGACAGGACAGGCACCTTCCACTGACAGAAGCGTACGAGCTTGCCGCTCGTTGGATAGATGCACTTTGTGTCATACATTGTGTGAGTACTACTGTTTGTCAATAAAGCAAACCTGTTTTTAAAAAATTACTACACTATATGGCATCCCCTTCCTTCCTTTCTTGGCCGCCCTGCTCCCTGAGGATCTTAGGCATATAGAGACCTTGTCCAGGACCCAGGACCAACCCCCAGAGAAGCTGCTTTGAGCGGTGTGTCACTTATGCTGTAACCTCAGTGTAATGAGGTAAGGGGCCACTACCTACTAGTGTAGGATTGCTGCATGGAGAGGACCCAGTAACTCTTTCTGGTCTATACACCTTACAACTTCCACCCATTCAAGTGATTAGTCTATGAAGAAAGTTTGCTGTTGGCACTGATTCACTGATTGGCACTTTAAGAATTGATAAGCTTTTGAAGACTTTTATTTATTTGCTGCACAAGTCACTTTCTTTAGACTATATTTATGCCTGTATGTGTGTTACCGTTCGAGCACTGATTTGTTTGCACAGGACACTTTGGATCATCAAGTACGCTCCGTGATCTCTCTGGACGTACAGTGTAACATTGTAACTTTTCTCTAATATTATATATGCCGCATAATAGGCTATTATTTTTGTGTAATTGATACACCTGTAGATGCACGTTTCTGAGTGACACTGCATGTTTTTATTGTTTATGATGATGTTTATTGCATTTACTTATATGCACAAGTTTGGATAAATGTATTGCTCACTCTTTGAGATTAGTTTTATTTAATTATATTTTGACCCTATATCACTTTATATTTTTATATTACTACATCCACTGGCAATACACCCTATGCCCGTGTTTTCTGGGCTAGTTGGTTATACATTCATATTTTGAACACTGTAGCACGCTGTTTATTTTTTATTTTATCTACATATACCTTTTTGGATTAGCGCAGGACCATTCCCATCTGCTAGTCAACCATGGTCCTCCTCCTCTTCCTGCCACACCTCCAACACCAGAGCCTCAGCCTGGAAGGAAGCATCTCAGGAAGACCAGAGAGTGATGACCTGGGTTCAGTCTGGTCTGACAAAAAGATGCAGGCTCTTGTAGGACCACAGCCGGGGGACATACATGTCATCTGCAGCTGTTCATGATCTCTTGGACTTCTGGACCAGTTTGTTCTCCCTCATATATGGACTGCTCAGGCCACTAGTTTTGCAGTCAAATAGTTGATGTGTGCCCTGGGGGCCAAAGGCTTCGCCAATTTCTGCAGTTTATCCAGCGTTGCCTCCCTCTTTGGATAACGGTAATTCCGCGCTTAGGAGGATAGGGACAAGGAAGGACTGCTGCCCCCCTAAAAATGAAAATCACCTAGGTGAAATCCAATATACAAAAATTGCTATAAACAGGGGAATTGGCGCTGTCCGGCTATATGTGCATTAAATAATGATTCATACAAGTGCAAGAAAAAAGGAGACATACGTGTAAAATAAAAAATACGTGTGACCAATGTGTTGCGAGGACTATTAAAGTGCAAACAACACTCCCAGCAAGTGTTAATATAATAAAGTGCAACGTGCTCCTATAAATATATGTATATGTGCCAATGTCTCAATATGTACCAAATAACTATATATGTATAGGACTGTACCCAAAAGTAAAAAACAAAAACTCTGAAATAAACAGTTATGGCAATAAAACAGTTTTGGCAATAAGGAACAAACAGTTATGGCAATAAAAAACAATTACGGCAATAAAAAATCCCCAGCATGTGTGCATAAAAAGTCCAACAAAGCAATTCGTGAAAGGTGAAAAAAGTGTATGAAAAAACAAAAAATCTATAAAAAGCAGTAAGTATCCAAAATCAAAGTCCTAAAGTGTATCCTTCTAGTGAAGAGAACGTGGTTTCAGCATTGACTGGTGTTGCCCCCGTCCTTCACTGCACCCCCACTCGTGCTTACACTCACCGGACTGCCTAACCCCTGCAGGGGTAAGAGGTATGTGTAGAAAATCCTGCGATGGCGAGTCCAGGAAGCGATCCTCCATCCAGGGGTGTTTATCCTTCTCTGATGTTTTAGTATCCCCAATATTAAACATCCATATGTAATAGGGAAAAAAAGAACTTCATAGCGTGAATCCGAAAAAATGGGGTTTATTAATAAAAATCCATAAGGGTATGGTCAAAATAGTTAAAAGCAGTTATAAACACAGGAGCTGACAGCGCTCCAATGGCCAGCTCACAGCTGATGGGCAGCGTGGTGTGGCGTGCGTTCCACCGCCCGCCTGCTCGAAACCGGAACTAACTCAAGCAGAGAGATGCCGACGGGTTTATTAATTAATAAACCCCATTTTTTCGGATTCACGATATGAAGTTCTTTTTTTCTCTATTACATATGGATGTTTAATATTGGGGATACTAAAACATCAGAGAAGGATAAACACCCCTGGACGGAGGATCGCTTCCTGGACTCGCCATCGCAGGATTTTCTACACATACCTCTTACCCCTGCAGGGGTTAGGCAGTCCGGTGAGTGTAAGCTCGAGTGGGGGTGCAGTGAAGGACGGGGGCAACACCAGTCAATGCTGAAACCACGTTCTCTTCACTAGAAGGATACACTTTAGGACTTTGATTTTGGACACTTACTGCTTTTTATAGATTTTTTGTTTTTTCATACACTTTTTTCACCTTTCACGAATTGCTTTGTTGGACTTTTTATGCACACATGCTGGGGATTTTTTATTGACTTAACTGTTTTTTATTGCCATAACTGTTTGTTCCTTATTGCCAAAACTGTTTTATTGCCATAACTGTTTATTTCAGAGTTTTTGTTTTTTACTTTTGGGTACATTCCTATACATATATAGGTATTTGGTATATATTGAGATATTGGCACATATACATATATTTATAGGAGCATGTTGCACTTTATTATATTAACATTTGCTGGGAGTGTTGTTTGCACTTTAATAGTCCTCGCAACACATTGGTCACACGTATTTTTTATTTTACACGTATGTCTCCTTTTTTCTTGCACTTGTATGAATCATTATTTAATGCACATATAGCCGGACGGCGCCGATTCCCCTGTTTATAGCAATTTTTGCCTCCCTCTTTGTTTGGTTATGACCCCTAATAAAGGTTTTTTTTTTTTTCTATTATACTCGCCTATGTGTGTTTTCCTTCAAAAAGGACAGTTTGTTTGTGAGGAAGTAGGTACATTTAAAAAATACAATGTCATATTAACAAGAGACACCAACACCAAGCAACCTCCTTGAGATTAAGTAATACAAGATAATAATGGTGTTGTGGTAACTTGACACACAAAACACACCCAAAACTATTCTGGAGTTATAAAAAAAAGAAAAACAAGATCAGAATTTTAAAAAATCATAACAACAAAATTTAAATCTAAAAACATAACAAAAAACGATAAAATAATCACGATAAATAATAAAGAAAGAAGTTTGTGAGAAGTCTGTGTGAATATGAGCAGCAAAACAACTTCATTCTTCCAGCATTATAAAGAAGAAGAGAGTGCGCTGCATTCAACAATTTAAAACATTGCAGCTTGAGGAAAGTGCTATATCCATTGCGAACGCTAATTTTACCAGACCGAGCAGTTCCGTCTCAGAATTTATTCTGAGCATGTGTGGCACTTTGTGCGTTGGAATTGTCCACACACACAGTTGGAATTGACACGATCGGATTTTGTTGTCGGAAAATTTTATAGCCTGCTCTCAAACTTTGTGTGTCGGAAAATCCGATGGAAAAAGTCCGATGGAGCCCACCCATGGTCGGAATTTTTGATAACAAGCTCTGATCGCACATTTCCTGTCAGAAAATCCGACCGTGTGTACAGGGCATAAGGTATTTTTATTCAAAAAAACTATTTACAAAGAATATTTTGTACTGCTAGCTTCAAGGTGTTGATGACTGTGAGTTTTATTAAAGGACCCTATAGTGGAGGACAGGAAAAGGAGCCATTTAGGTAGTAATAAAATTACATTTTCATGAGATAAAATAACACAACAAATATATAAGGCTTTCATTGGTTTCATGTTTGTTGCATGTGGAATAGCAACAATTAAATAAATATATATAGTTATTATTTATTTAGTTATTTATAATTCTTAAAGCTGAACATCTAAGATGAGAAAATGATGTTTTTTTAAAGCAGAACTTCTCTCTCAAACATTGACTATTTATATTCCTTATACCACTATAATTAGTAAATATAGGAAAGTATATCATATTTACTTGTTTTAAACCTTTTAACAGTTAATTCCTGGCTTTCCAGGCCCAGGCAAATTATGTCATACATTTCAGGAGTCTGGAGGGAAGGATGCTTTTCTCATCTAAGCACACTCTCCTGCCTGCATGCCTAAGGGCAGATTATTTCCAGGAAGTAAACGCTACATGAATAATCTGCCCTTATTCAAGATGGCTATGGCCAGAAATGCTGGGGGTGGGGTTCTTCAAAGTGATTTCTTAGCAAAATAAAACAAATAGACATGGATGGTAGGGTGAGTTTGGTGTTTGGTTTGAGTATTTAAATGTATTAAATGGTGTTTTTGATTTGAGGTGCTCAGATGCTCAGGTGCTCAGTAGCTATACTTTAAAATAAAGACCACAAATAAAATCATGTATGTGGGTTTGTGAACTGAGGCTTATGCCTGCTAACATAGGGGAAAATCAGCTTTACATACAGTACATGGGGGGAAATCAGCTATACAGTGTATGTATAGTCACAGTTTTTTGTTTATTGTTTTGGATACAGATGGTAGTATCTAGAACCCCTCTCTGTGTATCCTGGTGACAATTATCAATTAAACAAATCCAAAAGCATCTGAGTTGACAATGGAATATAAAGTGGGGGTAATCTTCCAATAGGGATGCCTGTTCTGGCAACAATTATTTAAGAGAATGCCCCTCATTTTGTAGAGATTTCATCCGACTTACTGTTTTGTCTCCAGGACAAGTAATGAAGGGGAAATCTTCCTTAAGGGAAACTGATTTAAAAAAAAAAAAAAAACTGACAGAACATGCATAATCTGTTTTTGGAACAGTTGGTGCCAGTGTGTGGCTGCAGTGTTTTATACCTTTTATGGATTTAGTAAGGACAGCACATGAAAGATAAAATAAACTATTCCATATTTTCTCATTAAAAACCAACATTGAGTAGCTATTAAGCATTAAGCCAGTTTTCTACTTTTATGGTTTTAAGCTGTTTGCTTTGGAGAATCACATTTCAAACTAATAAATATAATCTAATATTGTCACATTTAAAATATTAAAAAAACTGCAACAGTTGCAGGATGGTTACTGGTTGATTGAAGATATTTCTATTGCTTATTTGTGGGCAAAAAGATGTATATTTTTCTAACATATACCGCATGCTGGTGACCCTTTTTGTTTTGATTTACAATTGAGATAAAACCATTGCTTTGGAATATTTTATAACAACTTTTCAGCCATTTCAGTTTGATGATCTTTCCATCCAAGGTCAATTATGACAAATAATTTGTCCTAGTACTACCTATTTGGTCTTTTCTTCAAATACTCATATTTTGTGTTACTATGAAGACAAGGCAACTGTTTCACAGCTATAAGAAACAAATAAAAAGCTCAGTTCAAGTTCAGTTGATTCATGAGCTTTTATATGAACTGGAAACTGGAGAGAAAGTTTTTCCGTTATTCCACTAACATATTTACAGAACATTAAAGCATTTGCAATAGGAAACTTTTTGATCCGATCCACTACCCATACCATGGATGTCAATGAGTGCATGTTATTGTTGCATTTCTCTTATTAATCGATCCAAACAACACAAGATCTGTGCTGAGTATTCAGTTAAAAATTATGTGATCTTCCACTGAAGTGTTTTAGCACTTATAATAATAGAACCACGGAAATGTTCTAATCCACTATTTCACAGGGCTTGCTTCCCAATGAATCAGTAAATTGCTTCTATGGCTCTAATTACAATCATTTTACACCAATTATTTTTCTCCCCTTGAATATATTTGCATAATCTGACTAGAGTATATGAAGCAAACATAAACTTCATTTTGTAACTGGCAAAGCCATTGAAATGATAAGCTGTGAAAGTGCCAAATCATTTTTTGCTATTTGGACTCTCCAAACAATTCTCCTTATTAAGATGCAAACATCTGTGAACTGGCCAGACGGTATAAAGATGAAAGTAAATGTGAAGTGACCTTCATTTAGAGTGAACACAAAAGAATATTACAATGAGGCATTCCTTTCAAGTCACACAAAGTAAATTAAGTAGAAACCTACGGCTATAATTTACAACCAAAATATTTCCTACATTTTGACAGTTTCATTTAGTTGATTAATTAAAATTGTCTGTAGGCATTTTCTAGTTATATTTAAATAAATGCAATAATTGCCTTTTGGGAAAAAATAGGTCTTTCTTACATACATTGTAGTGGCTGTGTTTGATGTGATGTCTTCAAGAGATTAAATTGTGTTAAACCAATGCAAATCACATCCAAGCAGTTTTCCCAAGCTGGAAGCTGTCTATGTCTATTACTGGTGCAGATTTGTATTTTTTTTCTTTCCTATGCCAATGCTTACTAATATACAGTAAAAGTGTATATCACTTACACAGTTGTTAATCAACAAAACATGGTAAAACAGATGAAATGCTACTACTGAGTATTGTGATCCTAACAAATGTTTTCGTAGGATATTTAAAGAATAGTAGTAGCTACCTGGCACACACTACAGTTTTTTGTGCATGAAAAAAAAACCTGACAGCTCTGGTCCGGAGCCATTGTACTAACCAGGCGAGGTAAGTCCAGTGATCTCCCATGCTGAGCTGTTGTGTTCTGAAAGGGGGATTGCCCCCTGCCAGAACACTCCGATCAGCATTCTCTGTCATTGCCTGAGAATGCTGATCTGGAGTCGGTCGGCTGCTGGTTTTCCAGCATGCAAACCAGACGAACGGCCTGCTTCTGTCGGACAGACCGACTTACACACAGGAAGGATGTTGTCCTGTATTTTTTGTTCCCGGCAAATGTCTCCGGACATTCTGCCCATGTGTACGGGGCTATAAACTGGATGTTTTAAGCAAATCTACCAAAATACAACATTTAAAAAAAAAAGTTAACTTTAAACTAGGTCCCTGTGTCCCTGTGTATTAAGTGTATGCACATTGATAGCAAGCTCCCCCGACACTGCCAAAATTAAACCAACATGGCAAAAGTTTAATAGGGAAAACTATACAGCAGGAACATGCTCTACATAGTTTTTATTTTCATGCTCAGACATCAATTTGATATGCTATACAATATCACTCAAGATTTTAGTTATATATAAAAAAAATGAATGTAGCTATCTGCTGCCCTCTACTCTCTATATTTGCAAATAACTCTGCTCTTAATATGACAAACTTGTTTATGTACATAACTTCTTGTCTCGGTGTAGCTGGGTTAGAAACCCCAGAAAAAGGAAATGAAGAAAGAGAGTTAGAGGAGCTGAGCCACATTCTCCATGGAAGAACTGTTGCTATTCCAGACCGGAAGCAGGGGTTATTAGGCATGTGTTCCTATTTTACTAGTTTACTTTAGTTGTCCATATTTTCTGGGAGTATATATTTAAAGAATGGTAACAGAAGTATTTCTGTTCCCTTGTTGTTATCTCTCTTGAACTATACCAGATAGTACAGTTTGTGACCCGGTGTGCATATTTAGTGGTCACCTTGCTGTATGTTAGTAGGTGAACCTGTTTAATGCAGTACAGTTTATGTGCAGCTCCTGTTAGTCTAGTTAACCCTGTTTCATAGGGTCTGGGATTCTATAGCTAAGTTTAGCTCAGGGCTCAGCAACTAGCATTGGTTAGAGCCTGGTTAGGCATCTAAAAGCCACTTGGTAGTTAGAGGTCTGGTTGCATGACATATTAGATGCTACTGGGTACTAAATGTAGGATAGATAAGCTGGCTCTGAGTTCTAGTGTCACACCATGGTTTCTGCTGGTGAAAAGTTGTGTTCCAAGCTGGTTGGACAATGGCTGGAAGGTCTCCCTATCAATGCAGATCTTGTTGTCAAGTGTCCTACACCGAGACGAGTGAAGGATCTTTATCATCCTCAGGGGTCCCTGCAACTGGACTCTTCTGCAGCATTCATTTGGAGGTACCTCTGTTAGTAACTATTTATACCCGGGTATATGTGCACAATTCCACCAGGACTCCTATTGGGCCCTTTGCTGACAAGATCTGTCTCTACATTGATGTACTAGTATTAATTTTTTCTTATATAAAGCCTGGATTATTATCATACTGGTGTGCATCTATATATTTACAGTTACAGATTAGAATATTTCTTCAGCAACTGTACAAACACAGCCACAGGTCTTAAATTGACAGGCACGGGTAAGTGGCCCCAAATGCACCACTGTCTGTCTTTGAGGCCATACACCTAGATTCAGACGTCTGTCAAATTAGACCTGCAGTTGTGTTCTTATAGCTGCTGCATCCCCATAGATTAACATAGGGTGCCTGCACACAGCTCCAGGTGGCTTCTGGCTCCAGCCACATAAGCAAACCAATGATTCAAACTGTACAGGACACACACCTGTGTGAATGAGCCACAATACCTCATTCATACACAGAGGTTTATTTATTAACTGAACACAGCTTTAACTTTTAGATTTAGCAGGAAATTTGTTGTGTTTGTGTCCACTAATAATGATTTTAGTGTATTTTTAGAAAAAATATATTAACAGCAGACTTGGTCACATACATCCATGATGGAGACTGCCATTAGCTGTGCCAACAAACATTGGTCATGCACATTCCACAATTTTCATTATCTAACGCTGTTCATGTAGATAGGAACGGGCTGAAAAAGGTGGAAAGAAAATCAACAGCACTGAGATGTACAAAGGGATGTAAAAAAATCATATTTTTCTAATTTTCTTTCTTTTTTCAGCCTAAAGAAGAAGCCGCATGCTTTGAAACGTGTCCCTATCTCCCAGCGCACTCCCAGTGGTGTCAGGCATCCTCTCCATCCAGGCACCAGCCTCCATCCCTGGTTGGGTTGTCTTCCTGCAGCAGCGACTCCCTGCTGCCTGTACTCTTCTCCCCTGCTCACGGCCAAAGCAGGGGAATTCCACAGTGGCTTTGCACAAGCTCCCTCTTTGTGAGTGTGTTTTTAATCATTAATAATTATTGTTCACCTTGTTTACTACACTATGGAGGTTGCGCTTGTCCCAACAATCACCCAAGCTGCTTCAAGCTGCACCTTCTAGCTAGTGTGTATAGTTTATTTGGCTACCCGCCTCATTGTTCATATTTTGTATCTCAGTTTTTACTTGACAACTTTTGCAATCATCTTTTATGGTTCATTACATTGCCATGCATACATTTCCTTGGGACCCTTTCATTCCCACCAATAAGATCATCTCAACCACACTTGGAATATTTATACAGATTTTGCCCTCTGAAGAGCACTCTGCGGTGGACTACTCTTCAGAGGGCAGTTGACAAGGATTGAGGAGATGGTGTGTGGCCTGTTTTAACATTTTCACATTTTATACAATACTTGCTTTGCAGTGGGCTTTACAACTATCCCTCCAGGGTTATGCGGTGCTGGGCAGTTTTCCCTGCCCCTTTCTTTTTGTTCCAACTTTAAAGTTGCACCTTTAGGTGTTCTAGGGGCAAAAATTACACATCTAATTTCCTGACAACCTATCACATTTTTTAAGGCCCTGGAGCACCAGGACAGTGGAAACATCCCATTTTGCAAAGCAAACACTTCAACATATTTTTTATGAGGCATAATGAGTCTTTTGAAGATGTCATTTTTCCCACAAGTTTCTGGAAAAAGTGGAAAGAAAATGAAAAAATAAGTTTTGATTTTCTTTCCACTTTTTCCAAAAACTTGTGGAAAAAAATTACATGTTCAAAAAGCATATTATTTGTTATAGAAAATACGTTGGGGTGTTTGTTTTCTGAAATGGGGTCAATTTGTAGGTGTTTCCACTGCCCTAGTGCTCCAGGGTCTTCAAAAATGTGATAGGTTGTCAGGAAATTAGATGTGTAATTTATGCCCCTAGAACCCCTGAAAGTGCCCAACAGCTACTGTTGGGCTGCTTTATGTGGCCAGGCTGTGGAAAAGTCTCACATATCTGATATCACCATTCTTAGGAGGAATAGCTGTCAGGGCTGGGCTCAGCCCTTCCTTCTCTGAGCTGGCCGCTTAGCTGTCGGCTAATTGCCAGCTCCTATCTCTCCACAGTCACGCACCTGTTGATAATATCCTGCTAGTCAGTCCTGCCTATTTAAGCCGTCCAGCACAGAGGATCTCAGCCTTCACCTTGGTCAACATCTCAGAGACTTTTTCCTGCATTCCTGTTAAAGACTTGCTTGGCTGACATCCCTTCTGGCTCCAGATCCTGCTTGCTGTTCCATTACACTGATACCTGACTTTCTGGCTTGGCTGACTATCCATTCTGGTTACCAAACTTTGGCTATGTTTTGAATATATTTGTTCTATTTTATTATTAAACAAGTGTGATTTAACTGTACTTCTGTCTCCGTCTGATTCATGGTTTCTGACAGTAGGTGAAGGCCATGAATTCAGAAGATACAGTCAATCCACTTGTTGGTAATTTTTTTTCCAGATTGGATGAGCAGGATCACTGCATGGATCAGTTTGCCATGGCATTACAAACGCTCTTGAGTCGAACGGCTCACCTGGAATCTCCCACTGTGGCTGCTCCAGTACAACCTGTGTTGCAGGCCATCCCCGCTGCTGCTCCAGTCTCTGTGCAGGCACCCGCCTCGAGTATTACCTCTATAAGAGGTATGTCTGGTTCCACTCCTCTTCCCCAGCGATTTGGGGGTGATCGAGTCCAATGCAGAAGGTTTCTCAACCAGGTGGAGATATACTTTGAGATGCTGCCCCAGGCATATCCCACGGACAGAAGCAAAGTAGGTTTTGTGATATCTTAGCTTTCTGAGAGAGTGTTGGCCTGGCAAACCCATTTATGGCAGATGCAAAAACCTGTTGTCTTGAGTTACCCTGAGTTTGTGGCTTCATTAAAAGGGGATTTGACATTCCCGCACACTCTGCTTCTGCTGCCAAGTGCCTCATGTCCATCAAACAGAGTATGAGAACTGTTGCCATTGAATTCCATACTATGGCAGCAGAAGTTGCTTGGAACAATGAGGCCCTCGTGGCTTCTTTTTCTCATGGTCTCTCGGATACCATCAAGAATGAGATAGAAGCCAGAGATGTACCCACTGAGCTGGAGAAGTTGATCACGTTTGCCATCCTCATTGACTCCAGACTCAGAGAAAGACTCTCTTTTAAGGAGTGCTTGCAGAAGCCTCCTGTACATTTGTCTTCGAGCTTTACAGTCCCACCCTTGCCTCCCTCACCTCCCATGCTTCCTGGTACGGAGTTGGTCAGTAAAGGTGAACCCATGCACTTGGGTTTCACGCGTCTCTTTGTGGATGAGAGAACCTTTAGGAGGAGGGAGAGATTGGGCCTTTATTGTGGCCAGGCAGGTCACTTTTTGAAGTCTTGTCCTACCCATCCAGGGAATGCCTGAACCTTGAGGTCCTGTAACGGACAGACTTTAGGTGGTGTTGTTTCATCCCCAGTTATCCAGAAAGATAAGCCCCTGATTTTGGTCACCCTTTCTTGGGCTGAGTCGCCCATCGAGATACAGGCTATGCCTCTGGTGCTGCAGGCCTGTTCATTGATGCTGCCTTTGTATTGAAGCACTCGATTCCGCTGCAGCTGAGTAACACTCCACATGCCATTGAGGCTCTTGGCGGGAGACCTCTACAGCCTGCCCATGTTACTCATGAGACGGTTCCATTGTCCATGGCTCTTCACCATGAGATAATCCAATTCTAAGTTATTTCCTCACCTAAGTTTCCCCTAGTTATTGGTTATCCTTGGTTACAGAGGCACAACCCCTCTTTTGATTGGCTCCGTGCTGAGATTCTCTCCTGGTCACCACAAAGCAGTAAGACATGCTTCCAGAAGGTAGCCAAGGTCCTGTGCACTTCTTAGCTCTCCTCTCTGCTGGAGGAGTACTGCGATTTTAGCGAAGTCTTTGGCAAAGGTCAGGCCGGTAGTTTGCCTCCACACCAGTCATATGATTGCACAATTGACGTTCAGCCTGGTGCCATACCCCATCGTGGCCGGGTTTACCCTTTGTCAGTCTTGGAGGATAAAGCTATGGAGGAGTATGTTGCAGACGCACTTTCTCAAGGTTTCATCCACAAATCCTCGTCTCCTGTTGGTGCTGGTTTCTTCTTTGTGAAGAAGAAGATTGGTGAACTGAGACCTTGTATTGATTATAGGGGTCTCAGATGTTTCATGATTAAGAATGCCTATCCAATTTCATTGATTACAAAGTTATTTGCCTGCCTCAAGGGAGCAACAGTTTTCACGAAGCTTGATTTGAGAGGGGCATACAATCTCGTGAGGATTAAGGAGGGCGATTAGTGGAAAACTATGTTTAATACCAGAACAGGCCATTATGAATACCTCGTTATGCCTTTTGGCCTTTGTAACGTCCCGGCAGTTTTCCAGGAATTTATTAACGATGTCCTCTGAGATTTGTTGCAGTTATGTGTGGTGGTTTATCTCGATGATATCCTAATATTTTCCAAGTCCCTGGAGAACTACCACACAAATGTCTGTCGTGTGCTTCAGAAACTAAGAGAGAACAATCTCTATTGTAATTGGAGAAGTGCGAATTCCATCGTGAACAGGTTAAATTCCACTGCTGGTTTTTCGATGGACCCAGAGAAACTTTCAGCAGTCCTACAGTGGCCCCGACCCATGGGTTTATGTCCTCTGCAGTGTTTTCTGCCAACTATTATCGGAAGTTTATTGGTAACTTCTCATCTCTGGTCAAGCACCTGACTGATATGACCAGAAAGGACGGTAACCCACAGAGTTGGTCTCCGGAGTACATTAAGGCCTTTGAGAGTCTCAAGGCTTCCTTTGTTTCTGCTCCTGTGTTGGCACATCCTGATCCTACGTTACCTTTTATCCTTGAGGTTGATGCTTCTGAGACTGGTGCTGGCGCCCTTCTGTCTGAACATCCTACCTCTGAGAGCGCTATGCATCCTTGTGGTTACTTTTCCAAGAAATTGTCACGGAGTACAATTACGAGTGGTGACAGAGAGCTGTTAGCGATCATTTTAGCCCTGAAAGAATGGAGGTACCTCGAAGGTACCACTGTGCCGGTTCTCATTCTTACTGACCATAAGAATCTCATATTCTTGTCTGAGGCTAAACTCCTTTCTCCCAGAAGGGCGCGATGGGCTCTTTTCTTGTCTAGTTTCAATTACATTGTCTCATTCCTACCCGGTACTAAGAATGTAAGGGCTGACGCTTTGTCACGACAATTTTCCTCCACTTCCAACATGGACTCGGTTTCGGTTCCTGTGATTCCTCCTGATCATATTCTGGCTACGGTACACACCAGTCTCACTTCTCCTTTGGGTGACAAAATTCTTGCTGCTCAGGTCCATGCTCCTCCTGAGAAACCTTGTGACTGCTGTTTTGTCCCAGAGAGTCTCCGTAGTGCCATACGCCAGACTTACCATTTTCCCAAGGCTGCTGGCCACCCTGGGAAGAATCAACTCTTTTGGGCCATTTCCCAACAATTCTGGTGGCCTAGTCTACGTGCTGATGTAACCGCCTTCGTAGCTGCCTGTTCCTTGTGTGCTCAGAGTAAGACTCCACTATACCTTCCAGTGAGCCTCCTACAATGGAGAGAGGCCCTGGACCCACCTGCCTATGGATTTCATTGTGGAGTTAACCAACTCCCAGGGCAACACAGTTATCCTTATGGTGGTTGACCGGTTCTCAAAAATGTGTCATTGTATTCCACTTAAGAAGCTGACCACTTCTAAGGAACTGGCTTCCATTTTTGCTCAGGAGATCTTTCGCTTACATGGGCTACCCAAGGAGATTGTCTCAGACAAGGGTAGTTAGTTTGTGTCCCGGTTCTGGTGAGCCTTTTGTGCACAAATGGGAATTCAGCTTGCTTTCTCCTCTGCGTATCACCCGCAGTCTAATGGGGCCGCAGAACAAGCCAATCAGTCCTTGGAGCAACTCCTACGTTGCTATATTTCTGACTATTATAGCAATTGGTCAGACCTGTTACCGTGGGCAGAGTTTGCTCACAATAGTGCCTTGAATTCTGCTTCTTAATTGTCCCCGTTTATGGCGAACTATGGTTTCCAACCTTACATGTTGTCTGACTCATTTGTTCTGCATAGTATTCCTGCATTAGAGGAGCATCTCCGTGATCTTCATTCCACTTGGGCACAAGTCCAGGAGGCTTTGTGACATGCTAATGATAGGTACAGACTCCATGCTGACCACAGACACCTGCCTGCACCTTCCTACCAGGTTGGGGACAGGGTCTGGCTGTCATCTCGCAACCTCTGACTTCGTGTTCCCTCTCTGAAGTTCGCACCTTGGTTTATTGGGCATTTGCAGGATTAACCCAGTTTCTTACACATTAGACCTTCCTTCTAAGATGCATATCTCAAATGTATTTCATGTCTCCCTATTAAAACCTTTGGTCTGCAACCGCTTTACCACCTCTGTGCCACGTCCTCACCATGTACAGGTAGAGGACCATGAGGAGTATGAAGTACAGTCCATTTTTGACTCCCGTAGGTTCAGTGGGCGCATACAGTAACTGGTGCATTGGTAGGGGTTATGGTTTGGAGGAACGCTCTTGGGTCTCATTCCCGGACGTACATGCCCCTGTTCTCCTATGTGATTTCCATAGACATTTTCCCCTCAAGCCTGGTGGTCCTCCGAAGGCGAGGGGTTGTTGAGGAGGGGGTACTGTCAGGGCTGGGCTCAGCCCTTCCTTCTATGAGCTGGCCACTCAGCTATCATCTAATTGCCAGCTCCTATCTCTCCACAGTCACACCTGTTGATGATATCCTGCTTGTCAGTCCTGCCTACTTAAGCCGTCCAGCCCAGAGGATCTCTGCCTTTGCCTTGGACAACATCTCCTGTGTTCCTGTTAAAGACTTGCTTGGCTGACATTCCTTCTGGCTCCAGATCCTGCTTGCTGTTCCACTACATTGATCCCTGACTTCCTGGCTTGGCTGACTATCCATTCCGGTTACCGAACTTTGGCTTTGGTTTGACTACATTTGTTCTATTTACTTTTATTATTACACAAGTGTGATTTAACTGTACTTCTTTCTCGGTCTGATTCATGGTTTCTGACAGCAGTAGAAGGTTTTTTCGAGTAATTATTGATATATACATGCTGTGTGTTAGAAATATCTTATCAATTGACAAGTTTGTGTAAAAAAAATACGTACAGGCAACACAGGTAGCAGGCAGAGTATGAAGTGGACAAGGGACTCATCTACATGGATGTTTTGGTCAGGGACATACAGTTCAGTGAATCTATGGGAAAAAATTAATTAATGGGCAAATTTTGTAGCGCTTGTCATAGCCAGGCTGATCTTGGGGAGGGCACTGTGTATTGTTGATGAAATTGAGAAAGCGCATGATCATTGTATAGCATGATCTGAGCATTACAGCTGAATAAATGGGAATGTGATGGCTGGAGTAGGTGGGCCAGTAAGCATGTCCTTAATTTTTTATTTTTTGGAAGCCCTATGTTAATTGTGAGGCCCATAAATAATTTTAACTCCTGCATTCAAGCAGATGGGCATAGGATAAATTGGGGTTATTTGCAATATTTTGCTGGGCAAAAAGATTGGTCTGGTCCACAATCAACTAAAGTAAATTTCCAGGGAAAAAAAATTCAATAGTTAAAACATGTTCATTGTTTGCCTGAACACGGGGGCGTGGCCTGGCGTCGGAAAAAATTGCTGCCTGATTCTCTAGCTCCCGCTAAACGAGGACCCTGCACTGCCATTAAGTGGAGATTGATTCAGCCACGATGGGTAAGGGAGACTCAGCAACCAGGTCCCGCTCACCCCAGGACAATGAGACACAGCTGAGCTTCAACATCCCCGCAATATTCAGGTCCCAGCAGCGGGACATGCAGCTCTCTTCACAGGCCTCTGCCCACACCACATGCTCTGCTAGCTGCATCCCTGAGCATGGCAGGCATAACTCCCTGCGTACACACCAGCAATCAGTCAGGCACAGTCCCTGTGCCTGGGGGGAAATGCAGGCTATAGCACAGGACATAAAAAACACCCTGTCAGTGCCATAGCAGACCTACGATTTGACATACAGTCCGTAGGCTACTAGGCTGGAGGGAGTGGAAGCTGCCACAAGCAGGCAAGAGACCTCCATTACACAAATCCAGAAAGTAACTAACATGCACTCTTTCCAATTAGGAGAGATGCACAGGCACCAGGAAGGTCTAGACAATAGGGGATGCAGGTACAACATAAGAGTGAGAAGGCTCACTGAAACAGTTGTTCCTGGTAATCTTCACCCAAGCATCAAGGGCTATATTCAACAACCTGCTAGACAGACCCCATGATTCCCCTATTGATATGGAATGCATTCACAGGGCCCTACGTCCCAGGGGAAGAGATACTGACCCTCCATGCGATGTCATCTGCTGCTTGGTGAGCTTCCCCCTGAAGGAAGACATCCTCAAACACCTCAGGGAGAGACGCCAGATCCTCTACGAGGGAGCAGAAATCAAGTTATTTCAAGATTGATCACCAATCACCCTACAGGACTGGATAGACCTTCGCCCTCTCCTAGACCTTCTTTGCTCACGCAATATTTCCTACAGGTGCAAATTTCCCTTCTGTCTCTCAACCTCAGCAATGGGACGTTCTGCTGTGCTCCATGTCCCAGAAGACCTGCCACAGTTCTGTGCTGCTATGGATATCCCACTAGCACCCTTGCCTGATTGGACAGCGAAAACCGCTTATCAGCACTATGGAATGCAGATCAACGAGAAGACCCCATGGAATATAATATACAGAGGCCTCGATGACAAAGATCTCTACCAGCAACCCCCTCCCCCACACCAGGCTCACTGTCAACCATGGGAAGAGAGCCCCTTGGCCTCACTGGCACACAGGAGACCCCGTCAGGACACTTGAGTTACTCTCTACACGTCCAACCTCCACCCCCACGAAGGTCCTCTTCCTTCTGCTCATACCAAAGTTCCGTGAGTTTATCATCTGTTATGCACAGTTTTCATGTTCTCTTTTTATTTTTTTTATACCACTTCCTGAGACCTAACTGACTAGCCTGATTTGCCCTGAGGGCACACACCTCAACCAAACCTTGGACAAACTGTCAATGGGAATTCCAAGCCCCATTCCCTTATATCACTATTCCGCATTACCCACAGTGACCTCTCCAACACATCGTTCCACCCCAATCAACCCACATTAAAGCCTACCACTTACCCCCTGACTGTTTCTCTGGAAAGGTATTTGTTATATAAAGCTTATACCACATGTCCTCCAGATTCTCCTACATCCCCATTTTGCAGCTTCAGTGCATCTAAAGAGCACTGGGAGCAGCTCAAGGGTAAGAATTGCCCTGTCAGGGGAAAAGAAGTCATTAACATCAGCCCTCTAGAGTGTCATCTTGCCACCTTTGCCATCGCTCATCCGGCCGAGATGTCACCCCAATACCTATCTTTTCCCTACAGATGATACCCCTAAAATTATTCTACAACCTGACTCTAACCAGATCCTCATGACCACGGGTCCAGAAGCCCACCCTACTTACACAAGCACTTAGCTTGGCCCAGACAGGTGTTCCTCCATGGGGTGGAGGTTATGAAATTAATTGTGGAGGAAGAAAGGGAGCAACTGACCAATTTGCAGCAACAAATTGTGGAAAGTAGTGCCAAACTAGAGCCACTTAAGGACAGCACTGACTTCAATAAATTTAATGAGATTCTTAAAAAGGAAGTGGAAAAAACCCCCAAAAAACTTGAGAATAACTAAACAAAATAAATTCAAGAGGGACTTAAATGATTGGGCCAGAGATGAGATTTTCAATCTCACTATAAAAAGAGGTAGAAGCCGATCACGCCATCAGAAATATCCCACAGGTCTGGTAGTGAATCAGGAGGCCAAACATCAGGCAGTGAAGACTATCTACCACACACAGTCACTTTTTTAGAACAGGAGCTCCTGGAACCGGAGAAAGCACCTCCTTCCAGGAGTATTCTGAAAGGAGGCAAACAAGGAACAACAGGAGGAGGAAGGAATCAAGGAAAAGGAAAACAGCCAATATCAAGAGAGATATTGAGAACAGAGCGTACAGCCACCAGAAGCCAAAAACAACCCAAATAGACCACTTCATGGTGGAACACCCAGAGATTGAGGACCTTAAAATTATCAATCTGTCTAACTTCAGACTTGAAAAGACATATGGATTTATTAAGTAGAGGGCTCTTCTTCTCTCCCTCGAATGGTATGGATCACTTTGAGGTATTTAAGGACCTGAATATCTTTTTTGAGAAGGGTCTACTTCAAATTGCTGTATTCAGAGAGACCCACTGATACTAATGTTGAGATCAGGGGAACAGACCCTACTGATTTAAAAGCTATTGAACAATTGGTATCATTATTGAAAGAGGGAGGAGAACCATCAGATGATGAGGAGGCAGAGAGGTCCTATAGCTGGAAAAGAGATGCAGGTCTAAAAATTTGCTCAGTGACTATGCCCCAATTTAGAAAAAACAAAAGATTGAGTATCTTCCTTGATCTGGTACAGGAGGACTTGGAAAGACTAGCTTGGAAGGGGAACAATTTGTCAGGTGATGAACGTAGGGCCCTTAAAGAATTACAAGAGGCCCGGGAGGTTGTCATCAAACAAACAGAGTGACAAGGGGGGTAATGTGGTTTTGTTATCTTCTGATATGTATGAGAAAGAGGCACGCCGCCTTCTCTCAGATGAACAGACATATAAGAAGCTCGACCACGACCTCTTTCTCCCCCTGGTGTGGCTCATCAATGATAAGCTCTGTTGGGCCTTTGATGTAGACCTCCTGTCTAAATAGGAAGTAGTTTACTTGAGTGTTACTGATTACAATTTACCATTTAACATTCTACATAATCCCCAAAATTCATAAAAACAGGGATAATCCTCTGGGAAGGCCAATCGTTTCTGCGATTAGGGGCCCACTTCAGAGAGTTGGGAGATATATTGACTCCCTAATTAACCACTTAACAACCGGCCCATAGCCGAATGACGGCTACAGGGTGGTTTCTTAACTCTGGGAGGGTGTACAGTGACGTCCTCCTAGTATTCCGCTCGCGCGTGCCCCCCCCCCCCCCCGAGGACCCGGCGCATCACGGATCCCAGTAAATAGCCGCTAATCACGGCCATTTACCATGTGATCGCTCCGTCAAATGAGGGAGCGATCACATGTAAACAAACCGGCGTCATGTCATGACGCCAGTTCCTCTCCTCCCCTCTCTGTCCTGATCGGTACACTGTGAGCGGAGAGGGATCGGATGGCAGCAGCGCTGTGGGCTGGATCTGTAGTGCCCACAGTGCTGCTCTGTGACAACTGCCATCCATCCATCCATGCTCAGCCATCCCTCAATGCTCTGCAATACCCTGCACCACTCTGCAATGCCCTGCAATACTCTGCAATACTCCACAATACTGTGCAATACTCTGCAATACCCCACAATACCCCGCAATACTCTGCAATACCCCGCAATACTCTGCAATACCCCACAATACTCTGCAATACCCTGCAAGACCCCGCAATACTCTCAATACCCCGCAATACTCTGCAATACTCCACAATACCCCGCAATACTCTGCAATACCCCGCAATACTCTGCAATACCCCACAATACTCTGCAATACCCTGCAAGACCCCACAATACTCTCAATACCCCGCAATACTCTGCAATACCCCGCAATACCCTGCAATACTCTGCCATACCCCGCAATACTCTGCCATACCCCGTAATAATCTGCCATACCCAGCCATACTCTGCAATACTCGGTGATACCCAGCCATACCCAGCCATACTCAGCAATACCCTGCCATACTCTGAAATACCCCACCATACTCTGCAATACCCCGCCATACTTTGCAATACCCGACAATACTCTGCAATACCCCACAATACTCTGCAATACCCCACAATACTCTGTAATGCTCTGCCATACCCCGCAATACTCTGCCATACCCTGCCATACTCTGCAATACCCAGCCATACTTTGCAATACTCGGTGATACCCAGCCATACTCGGCGATACCCTGCAATACCCTGCCATACTCAGCCATACCCTGCCATACTCAGCCATACCCTGCCATGCCCAGCCATACCCAGCCATGCTCAGCCATACCCAGCCATGCTCAGCCATACCCAGCCATGCTCGGCCATACTTGGCCTCTGTATGTGGCCAGGCTGTGGAAATCTCACACATGTGGTATCGCTGTACTCAGGAGGAGTAGGAGAATCTATTTTGAGGTGTCATTTTTGGTATGTACATGCTATGTGTTAGAAATATTGTATAAACAGACAACTTTGTGTTAAAAAAAAAAAATGCGTTTTAAACACTTCCCGCCCGCTGGCCGTCATACAACCTCCTTGACTTTGTGCGGGGATATCTGAATGATGGGTGCAGCTACAGGGATCATTCAGATATCAGCTTTTTCAGCCAGTGATTCCCTACACCATAAGAATGATCATAGCGGCTGTTCCACTGCTTAATCGTTCTTTTGGGAGGCGAGGTCCCCCCCTCCCACCGCCCTCCAGTGCTTCTACCGACTCACCGCTACGATCGAAGCCAGGATCTTTTTTTTTTTAATTTCAGGCTTCCCAGCCTAGAGGTGAGATGTTGGGTCTTATTGACCCCATACCTCACTGTAAAGAGGATCTGTCTTGCCATATTCCTATTACAAGGGATGTTTATATTCCTTGTAATAGGAATAAAAGTGATCAAAAAAATGTTTTTTTGGAAAAAAGTGTCAAACTAAAATAAAGTAAAATGAACAATAAATTATCATTTTTTTTTAAAGCGCCCCTGTCCCCGTGTGCTCGCATGCAGAAGCGAACGCATATGTAAGCCCCGGCCACATATGAAAACGGTGTTCAAACCACACGTGAGGTATCGCTGCGATCAGTAGAGCGAGAGCAATAATTTTGACCCTAGACCTCCTCTGTAACTCAAAATATGTAACCAGTAAAAATTTTTAAAGTGTTGCCTATGGGGATTTTTAAGTAGCGAAGTTTGGCGCCATTCCACGAGTGTGCGCAATTTTGAAAGGTGACATGTTGGGCATCTATTTACTCAGCGTAACTTCATCTTCAAATTATGCAAAAACATTGGGCTAACCTTTCTGTTTTGTTTTTTTTAAAGCACAAAAATGTTTTTTTCCAAAAAAAGCGTTCGAAAAATTGCTGCGCAAATACTGTGCGAAATAAAAAGTTGCAATGACCGCCATTGTATTCTCTAGGGTCTTTGCTAAAAAACATATATAATGTTTTGGGGTTCTATGTAATGTTCTAGCAAATAAATGATAATTTTTACATGTAGGAGAGAAATGTCAGAATTGGCCTGGGTGCTCCAGAACGCCTGAAGGTGTTCCCTGCATGTTGGGTCTCTGTATGTGGCCATGCTGTGTAAAAGTCTCACACATGTGGCATCGCCGTACTTGGGAGTAATAGCAGAATGTGTTTTGGGGTGTAATTTGTGGTATGCATATGCTGTGTGTGAGAAATAACCTGCTAATATGACAATTTTGTGAAGAAAAAAAAAATCTTGATTTTGCAAAGAATTGTGGGAAAAAATTACAACTTCAAAAAACTCACCATGCATTTCTAAATACCTTGGAATGTCTTCTTTCCAAAAAGGGGTAAAAAAAGGGGTCATTTGGGGGGTATTTGTACTTTTCTGGCATGTTAGGGTCTTAAGAAATTAGATAGGCCATCAGTACTCAGGTGTGATCAATTTTCATATATTGGCACCATAGCTTTTGGACTCTAACTTTCACAAAGACAAAATTATATCCACTGATTTGGGTTATTTTTACCAAAGATATGTAGCGGTATAAATTTTGGCCAAAATATATGAAGAAAAATTACTAATTTGCAAAATTTTATAACAGAAACGAAGAAAAATGCATTTTTTTACAGATTTTTCTGTCTTTTTTCTTTTAAAAAATAAAGAACCCTGTGGTGATTAAATACCACCAAAAGAAAGCTCTATTTGTGTGAAAAAAATGAAAAAAAAAATCATATAGATACAGTGTTGCATGACTGAGTAATTGTCATTCAAAATGTGAAAGCACCAAAAGCTGAAAATTGGTCTGGTTATTAAGGGGGTTTAAGTGCCCAGTGGTCAAATGGTTAAAGACTTGGATAGATCCCTGCCTTCCTTTGTGCGAGATACAGGTGATGTGTTAAACAAAATTGCAGATTTGACCTCCCGGAGGATTCCCTTCTGGTGCGGATAGACGTAGAAACATTCTATAAGTCTATCCCCCATGAGTGTGGAATATCTGCCGTTTACCACTTTCTTGAGCAGCAGTTTCCAAAATGGAAATACAAAATGAATTCATTATAGAGCTCTTGGAGATTGCGCTCAAGAACACTTGCTTCCAATTCTCAGGATCCAACTACCAACAACTCCAGGGCACCTCAATGGGGGCACCGTGGGCACCAGCCTATGCCTGCCTCCATTTGGGATGGTGGGAGGAGGAGGTGGTTTATGCCTTGTCGATGTATCTTGGCTATGCTAGGTCCTGGCTAAGGTACATTAAGGATGTACTGATGGTGTGGGCGGGTTCTAGAATGGATTTGTTAAAATTCATGGAGGAGTTAGCCAAAAATACACGGAATATTCGCTTAACCTTTGTAACTGACTCACATGAGATCTCATTCCTGGACCTCTCCATTAGACTCTTAGGTTTAGAGAGAGAGGATATTCTCACCGAGTACTTAGAAAAGCCAAAAAAATTGCAGGTCAACGATCAAGAAAAGAATTATTGCAACCACAAACAAAAACGCAATCTCCTAAAGATTCACAGGTGAGATTTATAACCCCCTATGGTACCCATTGGCACCAAGTTAATTCTATACTCCTAAACCATTGGCATATTTTGACTCAGTCTGAACATATGCAGAGAATTGTTGGTGACAGGCCCTCAATGGTAGCTAAACGAGCCAAGAACTTGAGGGATACACTTGTTTAATCAGAATATCAAATACTCCAAAACAGAAATTGGCTCACAGACATGCCAAGAATCAATGGGATGTTTCCATGTGGCCAATGTGGCACCTGTAAACATGTAGATCACTCGCAAACATTCAGGGATTCTGGAGGTGAGCATGAATATAAAATCAATTTGTTTATTAACTGTGCCACAACCAGGGTCCTGTTAATCCTGGAATGCCCTTGTAGGAAATTATATGTCGGCAAGACTAAACGCCAGCTGCGAGTAAAATTTAATGAGCACTTAAAGAGTATAAAGTTCAACGAAGATACTCCGATAGCTGCTCATTTTGCGGAATACCATAAGGGTTATATGGTATAAGTAATACCCAAGGGTTGAAAGTTAAAGGCTTCTACTCCCTTAAACTCAGTGATCGGAGGGGAGACTTCGATACAGTACTCCTTCGCAAGGAAAAATCCTGCATTTTCAGGCTCAATATGCTCCAGCTGGCTGGCTTGAATAAAGAATTGAGCCTGAAGATTTTCCTTGAACCTTAATATGTATGTAAAGACTCAGTGCTTACTTTCTGCTGCTCTATCTTGGCCCCATTACTACCCCTTCCCCCCTCCCTTCCCCCCTCCCCCCTGGATATGAACCCCTGGTAGATCATTAGATTAATGTTAACATTGGTAAAAACATGTGGACTTTTCAAACTTCTCCAGAACTATTCGGTCTGGTCCAATGATTCCATCTGGGATCGGATGTACATCTTTAGATTTGGTATTACACATTAAGCTGTGACAATAGGTTTTAAATTTAAGTTGAGGTTACTCTCAAGTTGAGGAACTCTGACTAAAGCTCCTTGGGGGAGACTCTGTCTATTTGGTCTATCATTTGATCTGTAACACTCTTAATTTACCACAAGATGGCAGTACAAAATGGTAATAACTTAGGGGAGCTCTGATTGGACACTAGTCATTACAAATAATCTACAGCAACCTTTGTTTGGCATCCAGATGAAGTGCATGTGAGGTGCACGAAACGCAAGCGTCGATGCGGCTGACGCTAGCTCGCTCCCGTTCTCCCTTCCAGTCCTCTCACGGACACATGAGGTGACTCCTGGTGTTCTTCATCTTGGGAAACGATGGAAACCTTGGCACTTCAACTCCCGTACCTTGCCTAAAATTACTTGGCCAAAATAGGGTATGATCCCTGCTGAATATATCGGAAATTACTGTGGTGGACGTCCCTGAAAGTAAACGATGAATGCCTCTTTATTTCACTGACGTGAAGGAAAGAAATCCTGTTTACCACCAGACAATTATACAACAGGTGTGAGAGTGAAGACGTGCAGAGGGAATATACAGAGCCTTTTGGAAATCGCTGCCACAAACACAACGGCTAAAGGAGTGGTAAGCAACCTGTTTAAGGTGAACTCTTTATACTTTACATATATCCAAAGTGATATCTTAGAGACTATATTGGATACCACTCTGCTTACCTTCACACAATAGTCTCAGCTGTTACACCCCACCTGTTATGTCAATGAATGGACTCGGAGGGATGTTGCTAGTTAATTGAGAGACTTTTCTGTGTGTCTTTGCTACATTATCTGCGATCTACCGGCATTTGCACTTTGAGCTTCAAATCCATTTTTCTGTTTCAAAGGAAGGAAGGGTTTGGAATTATTTATCCCTATATGACCTGTTTTTCCATAAGACTATGCAGTTATCCATGATTGCATGGTGACATCCTTTTACAACCTTTATTCTATGGGATGGTATGCAATGCATAGGCTCCAACTGCAAGTCTGGTCTATGTCTATAACAGCAGCAAGATTTGGGAATGAAACAAATTCAATTAGTATCCCGGCTTTCTGCACCAGTAGTCGGCTTGTGGACAGCAAGGAATGTATAGCTATGCATGACACGGCTACCAATTACTAATTGCCAGACAATTATACTGGATAGCCACGGGATATCTTCTATGAATCATTTTTCAAACCTAGTGTCCATTAATTCCCCCTTCTGAGAGTGGTACCTGGACTGTGGAGTTTATGGGGGGCTATTTTAGCATAGTGGTTTTTATTGACTTTTATGTCTTGGTGTGTTACAGCTGTATTTTGTTCATTGGTACATGTGAGAGCGTGGTACACTAGAGGGGGTGCACGTCCTGTACCGCCTCTGGTGAACCTAACGCCTTTTATCTATTTTTGTTTCATCAATAAAGTCTTACAATTTTTTGCTAATAGACTGTAGCTGACCCTCCTATTTCTTACCTTTCGGGTGACATCCCTTTGTCCCCATCATTTAGTTCCATTGTTCCTCCTTTCTACCCTAATGCCGCATACACACGGTCGGATTTTCCGACAGGAAATGTTGGATGTGAGCTTGTTGTCGGAAAGTCCGACCATGTGTATGCTCCATCGAACAAATTTTCCGCCAACAAAACTTTGTTGTCGGAAAGTCCGATCGTGTGTACACAAAGTTCACACATGCTCGGAATCAAGTACGAGCCAGAAGCGATCGGTCTTGTAAAACTAGCGTTCGTAATGGAGATAGCACATTCGTCACGCGGCAAATTTTGAAATCTCTCAATGCAGCGCATTCTGTTCTTCTTTATAATGCTATAATAATATAATTTGTTGTTTTTTTTTTCTCGTGATCTCCAGAATAATCTTATTTCTAGTGATCTCCATAATTTTTTTTAATTTGTTTTTTCTCATGATCTCCAGAATAATTTGTTTTTGTTTTTTTCTAGTGATTTCCCTAATATTTTTTGTCATTTTGTGTGTCAAGTTACCACAACACCATTATTATCTTGTATTTTTTAACCTCAAAGAGATACAACTATGTTGGTGTCCCTTGTTAATTTGACATTGTATTTTTGAAATGTACCTGCCTACTCACAAACAAACTGTCCTTTTTGAAGTAAAACACATAGCCAAGTATTTGTCCAAACAAAAATTAGGAATTTAATAGGGGTCATAACAAAATAAAGAGAAAGGCAACGCTTGAGAAACAGTTGGAATTGGTGAAGCCTTTGTACCCCAGGGCAGACATCAATTATTTGACTGTCAAAATTGTTAACCTGAGGAGTCCATTTAATAGGGAGCACAATACGGTCCAGGACTCCGAGAGATGGGGAGCAGCAGCAGATAACATATATGTCCCGAGGCTGTGGTCTTACAACAGCCTGCCTCTTTTGCCAGACCACACCAAACCCAGGCCATTACTCTCAACACTTCCTTTCATACTTCTTTCCATGCTGCTCTGGTGGGTTGGGTGGCTGTGGTGTTGGTGGTGTTACTTGAGGTGGTGGAGGAGTATGGTCCAACTCACACAGGTGGCTTTGATTTGTGAGCTGGCACCTCGTCCCCTTGTTTAGGGTCTGAAGAATGATTTTCTCACAGATCAGACGTTGGCCCTCCTCCATGTGTTTGAGTTTACTTGTTGTCACACATCCAAATGACTTGGGGCCACCAGGGATTGTTGTAAGTACCACAGTAGCCTGGCGAATTAAAGCAGTCATGGACTCCTCCAGGTTCCTCGCTTTCTTGGTCCTTTTGGTTGGAGGACAGAGGGGGGAATCTGGGATTCTGTCAGGCTGCTTGCCATGGCCTCCTCCTGGCTAAGACTCTCCTGTATATGAAAATGGTACATGGTTTTAGTTTTTTGGTCATCAATCACACATAATTTTGAGCTCATGACTGTTGCAAATTGAATGTTAACAAATAGAAAAGACTATCATTCTAACCCAAGCATTTTTCATTCTTGTCCCAATCATTTTTGGCTACTATTGTCTATTGATATGTAAACAACCTTGTTAAATCAGAAATTAGTGATCAATAATAGCATCTAGTTAACATCATTCAATTTTTGACAAGAAATATATTCAACAATGCTATACCTGGCTCAAGCTGGGCTCCTCCACATCTTCTTCCTGGGTGGAAGGCCCAGGTTGGACTTCAAGAGCCACAGCTGATGTGGAAGGAAGTGTGGAAGGAAGTGTGGAGGGAAGTGTAGATAACGATGGCCTGACAAAAAACGCAGTCTGTCGTAGTACCAGAGCCTGGGGACATATACGTCAACTGCTGCAGCTCCGGATCTCATGGAATCCTGGACCTTCTTGTGCTCCCTATTATATGTGCTCCTCAGGCTATCAATTTTGGCCTTCAAATAGTTGATGTCTGCCGTGGGATACACCGGCTTCACCAATTCCAACAGTTTCTCCAGCGCCGCCTTTCTCTTTTGCTTGTTGGAGTATTCTCAGTATGTCACTTGCCAGAGACATGGCAGCTCTCTGTGCATGTCGAGGAATTTTGGCAGGAAGTCTGGGTCAGTGAATTTATCTACCATTTTAGCTGCAAGACACAACACAAGACAAACCCTAATGTCAGGCTAAACTCTCCTAATCTTGTCCCAATATAGGCCTCAATCTATAAGCAGTATAGGCCACTAACCACTGATGCCCCAAGTTGCAATTGTACCTTCGTTTGAACGATCGGCGCTTATGATCCTCCATCCTCCACTCACAGATCGTTCATACGATGCCTGTGTGTTATGGTTTATATATACTGTGCATGTGTGAAACTCCGCCCCTGTCCTTCTTTCTAGTGTATTCCCCGCCTCTTCTCTTTCAGGGCAGTGGGAGAGCACATGGCGGGGACACAGCAGGTGCCTGCAGAGAGCAGCAACGACAAGGACGAGGAAAGCCTGGAGCAAGGCAGTTCCACATTTAGGATGAGATATAAGGCCTCAAATATGTCCTTTTTAAGAGATGGTGGAGATGGTTGACATCTTGAAGAGGGCAGACTATGATGGGAAGTATGGACCATACAGAAAGCCAAATGTGAGAAAGACCAAGATCATGACTAAAGTTGTGAGAAGTCTGCACAGGAATTTTGGGGTATGACGATCCAAGGAACAATTGAGGAAACGCTGGTCAGATCTGAAATTGAGGGAGCACGATCAGTATAACATGATCAGGAAAGTGCTTAAAAGAAGTAAGTATTTGTTGTGTATTTCTATTATTATTATTACTTTCGTGCTGGTATATGTGCTTTTCTTTTGTAGTACAGTTTAAAATAGCAAGTTTGAGGTTCGTAGGCACACTAATAATTCATATTAAACATTGTTCGTTCAACCACTAATACGATGTTTTGGCAGATGCAGGTCAAGTACATTTGTTCATGCCTATTTGTATTGTATTGTGGTGACCACAACAGGTCAGTGTCTGAGACCACAGCTTCAGGTAATAGATGTATGCCTGCATATATATAATACATGGTGTGTTTTTTTATTTTTAGGTGATGTGGATGTTGTGGAAGAAGAAACTCACTTCAACAGTGCAATGCACAAGTCCTCATCAGCGAGATAATGGTGTGCAATCAGGATTTAGAGAAGGTCAAGCAAAACATCAATGATGTTTAACCACCTCAATACAGTGCACTTACACCCCCTTCCTGCCCAGACCAATTTTCAGCTTTCAGCGCTCTCACACTTTGAATGACAATTACTCAGTCGTGCAACACTGTACCCATATGAAATTTGCGTCCTTTTTTTCACACAAATAGAGCTTTCTTTTGGTGGTATTTAATCACTAGTGGGTTTTTTATTTTTTGTGCTATAAATAAAAAAGACCGTAAATTTTGTGAAAAAAATGCCTTTTTCTTTGTTTCTGTCATAAAATTTTGCAAATTAGTAACTTTTCTTCATAAATTTTGGCCAAAATTTATACTGCTACATAGCTTTGGTAAAAATAACCCAAATTAGTGTAAATTATTTGATCTTTGTGAAAGTTATAGAGTCTACAAACTATGGTGCCAATCACTGAAAATTGATCACATCTGATCACACAGATGTAGTGATGGTCTATCTCATTTCTTGGTACACTAAGAGCCCATTCACACAGGGACGACTTGTCAGGCGACCTAGTCGCCTGACAAGTCGCCTCCCGTTCTGTGCTATGGAACCGTTCTAAGGGGAGCGACGCAAGTTGCTCCGACTTAGAAAAAGGTTCCTGTACGACTTCGGGGGCGACTTGGGGCGACTTGCATAGACTTCTGTACAGAAGTCGTTTTGCAAGTCGCCCGGGCAGTCATTTGCAGGTCGCCTCGCTGAGGCGACCTGCAAGTCGTGTTGCCCCTGTGTGAATGGGGTCTTACAAGTCAGAAAAGTACAAATACCCCCTAAATGACCCCTTTTTAGAAAGTAGACATTCCAAGGTATTAAGTAAGTAGCATGGTGAATTTTTTTAAGTTGTAATTTTTTCCCACAATTCTTTGCAAAATGAAGATTTTTTTTTTTTTTTTTTTTTTTTTTACAAAATTGTCATATTAACAGGTTATTTCTCTCTCAGAGCATATGCATACAACAAATTACACCCCAAAATACATTCTGCTACTCTTCCTGAGTATGGCAATACCCCATGTGTGAGACTTTTACACAGCCTGGCCACATACAAAGGCCGAACATTGAAGTAGCATCTTCATGCGTTATTCACATCTCATTTCTCAACCACCATTTACACTTTTGAAGGCCCTGGAGCACCAGGACAATAGAATTGCCCCCAAACTGACCCCATTTTGGAAAGCAAACACCCCAACGTATAATCTATGAGGCATAATGAGTCTTTTGAATGGTTCATTTTTTTCCAGAAGTTTTTGGAAAATGTGGAAAAAAATGAAAACGCATTTTTTTTTACACAAAGTTGTCCATTTATCAGATATTTCCAACACATAGCATGTACGTAGCAAAGATGACACCCCAAAATACATTCTGCTACTTCTCCTGAGTATGGCGATACCACATGTGTGAGACTCTTATACAGCCTGGCCACATACAAAGGCCCAACATTGAAGTAGCATCTCCATGCGTTCTACGAGCATAAATGTCACATCTCAGTTCTCAACCACCTATTACACTTTTGAAGGCCCTGGAGCACCAGGACAGTGGAATTGCCCCCAAATTGACCCCATTTTGGAAAGCAAACACCCCAGCGTATAATCTATGAGGCATAATGAGTCTTTTGAATGGTTCATTTTTTTCCAGAAGTTTTTGGAAAATGTGGAAAAAAATGAAAACGCATTTTTTTTTTACACAAAGTTGTCCATTTATCAGATATTTCCAACACATAGCATGCACGTAGCAAAGATGACATCCCAAAATACATTCTGCTACTTCTCCTGAGTATAGCGATACCACATGTGTGAGACTTTTACACAGGGTGGCCACATACAAAGGCCCAACATTGAAGTAGCACCATCAGGCGATCTACGAGCATAAATGACACATCTTATTGCTCAACCACCTATTGCATTTTTGAAGGCCCTGGAGCACCAGGACAATGGAATTGCCCCCAAAATGACCCCATTTTGGAAAGCAAATACCCCATCATATAATCTATGAGGCATAATGAGTCTTTTGAACGGTTCATTTTTTTCCAGAAGTTTTTGGAAAATGTGGAAAAAAATGAAAACACATTTTTTTTTACACAAAGTTGTCTATTTATCAGATATTTCCAACACATAGCATGTACGTAGCAAAGATGACACCCCAAAATACATTCTGCTACTCCTCCTGAGTATAGCGATACCACATGTGTGAGACTTTTACACAGCGTGGCCACATACAAAGGCCCAACATTGAAGTAGCACCATCAGGCGATCTACGAGCATAAATGACACATCTCATTTCTCAACCACCTATTGCATTTTTGAAGGCCCTGGAGCATCAGGACAATGGAATTGCACCCAAAATGACCCCATTTTGGAAAGCAAACACCCCAACGTATAATCTATGAGGCATAATGAATCTTTTGAACGGTTCATTTTTTTCCAAAAGTTTTTGGAAAATGTGGAAAAAAATGAAAACGCATTTTTTTTTTTACACAAAGTTGTCTATTTATCAGATATTTCCAACACATAGCATGTACGTAGCAAAGATGACACCCCAAAATACATTCTGCTACTCCTCCTGAGTATGGCGATACCACATGTGTGAGACTTTTACACAGCCTGGCCACATACAGAGGCCCAACATCAAAGTAGCACCATCAGGCGTTCTAGGAGCATAAATGACATATATAATTTCCTGACAACCTATCATTTTTGAAAACCCTTCATATTTCTAACACATAGCATGCACATACCAAGAATTACAATCCAAAATAAATTCTATTGCAGAAAGGGTAAAAAAAACAGCATTACCTGTGCTTTTAGTAGTATCCACAGAGGAGAGCACTGGTCCAGGCAGCAGGCAGGGAGGTGCTTAGCGACAGCAATATTAACTATCCAGGCAGCAGGCAGGAATATTGTCTATAGTCGGCACAGCACAGTCCATAGAAATTGTCCAGGCAGAGACAGCCAGCACAGCCATAATATTGGTCCTGGTACACTGTTAACTGCAGACACTCATTATTGTACCGCGACAGGCATGGGCATGGTGGCAGTAAGTCAGCAGCAGGCTGAGGGCCACAATCAGGTAAGACCTGTGCACAGGGGCACAGGGGTAGAGGCTTCGACCCACCCAAATCTCTATGAAGCCTCCGGACTCCAGACCCTAATTCCGAAACCCGGAGAAAACAAAAATAATTGTTTTCTCCAACCGGAAAAACAATTCTGGAGCCCCTCACATATGTGAGACCCCTGTGTACTACAGTAGCAGGGCAACAGATCAGTCCAAGCGGTAGGCAAAAGCATAGTCCATAAAACAGGCCAGGGTCGGTTCACATGTAAGCAGTCCAAGCGGTAGGCAGTAGAGTAGTTGATAAAATAGGCCAGGGTCAGTTCACGTGGAGGCAGTCCAAACGGTAGGCAGAAGCATAGTCACAAAACAGGCCAGGGTCAGTTCACATGAAAGCAGTCCAAACGGTAGGCAGAGGCATAGTCAAAAAATAGGCCAGGGTCAGTTCACATGGAAGGCAGTGGCATGGTTATTTGGGAAAGAATGGAAAATGGTCAGCACAGATGATGAAAATGGGGAAATGGTTAAAAATATGGGCTAATATTTTATGGATGTGTGATAAATTTGGAAGCATTCACCAATGCAAAGGCCAGGTTGGGAGGGACACTGGGGACAATGGTAGCTGGTATCTCTTCTAAATCCTCTTTTGGTGCACACGCGACATTTTTTTTGCCGTCTTCGGCCTGCTTCAGATGGTGGAATGCTGAAGAGGAAGTGGCGCTCATGGAGTCGGCAAACAGCCTCAGAGCGAAGGTCTTCTTGGGGGGGTCTTTGGTGATAGATGAGGGACGTGACAACTTCTTCTATGAATTTTAGGAAGGGGGCGGGGCTTTCAATGGATTTGGTGTAGACTACGTAGGAATTGTAAATGGCCAAATGGATGAGATAAATTGCTACCTTCTTATACCAGAATCGGGACCTCCTGATTGACAAATAGGGCTGAATCATTTGATCGTTAAAATATACCCCCCCCATGTAGAGATTATAATCTTGGACACATGTTGGCTTTTCAATGGGACCTTGTCTTCTTTGTACCACAATTGCAGTGTCTTCATGGATGGTGGACATCATGTGCACGTCCCTCTTATCCTTCCACCTCAAGGCCAGCACTTTGTTGCATCTCAATGATGCTCTTTCCCCCCTTCACAGCTTTTTGTTCACTAAAGATTGTGGGAAGCCCTTTCTATTTTTTCTGGAGGTTCCACAGGCCAGGGTTTTTGCTATGTATAAGTGTTTGAAAAGGGGCAGGCTGGTGTAAAAGTTGTCAACGTAAATGTGATATCCTTTGTTTAGAAGTGGGTATGCCAGGTCCCATACAATCTTTCCAGTTGTGCCCATGTAGGCCGGGCACTCAGGGGGCTGGAGCTGGGAATCTTTTCCTTCATATATGCGGAATGCATACAAATATCCCGTGGCTCTCTCACATAGCTTGTATAACTTTACTCCGTATCTGGCCCTTTTGCTAGGAATATACTGCTTTATTCCTAGCCGGCCTGAAAAGGGTACCAGGGACTCATCGACACAAATTTTCTGATCGGGGACATAGAGTTCTGCAAATTGTTGAGAAAAGAAATTTATCAGTGGGCGAATCTTGTATAACTTGTCGTAATTTGGATGATTGTGGGGAGGGCACTGGGTGTTGTCGCTGAAGTGAAGAAAGCGCATTATCATCTTGTATCGGGACCTGGACATTAGGGCAGAATAAATGGGCATATTGTGGATGGGGTGGGTGGACCAATAGGCATGTCCTTCATTTTTTTTTGTAATCCCCATGTTTAGGGTGAGGCCCATAAACATTTTGAACTCCTCCAAATTCAGATCTCTCCACTCAAAAGGACGGGCATAGGATGATTGGGGGTTGTTGGCAATATATTGCTGGGCATACAAATTTGTCTGGTCCACAATAAATTGCAGCATAGTGTCGGGCAAATACATATGAAAGAAATCAATCTCTGAGAAATTTTGGGTGTTGGTCTGCACACCTGGCAGTGCTGTGAACGGGGGAATAATTGGCGATGCCGAGTTGGAAGGCAGCCATATTGGGTTGGCAAGACCATCTGGCATGTATGTAGAGGCCCTGGCTCTTGGGGGGTGTGACACTCCAGTAGTTGGATTGGAATTTCCTGTGCTGGTACTCAGGCGTGATGTGGCAGGACTGGTACTGGGTCTGGGCATTTGTTCCTGGGGCCTATCGTCGGCGGCAGCGCTGGTACTGGGCAATTGTTCCCGGGGCCTAACGCTGGTGGCAGCGCTGGTACTGGGCCTGGGAATTTGTTCCTGGGGCCTATTGGTGGTGGCAGCGCTGGTACTGGGCATTTGTTCCCAGGGCCTAACGCTGGCGGCAGCGCTGGTACTGGGCCTGGGAATTTGTTCCTGGGGCCTATTGGTGGTGGCAGCGCTGGTACTGGGCCTGGGAATATAATCCTGGTTTCCAGAGTGCCGTGCCCTTTTGGGAGGGAGCCATTCTTCCTCCGAATCATTTGTCGATTCACTATTTGGTTCAAATGCTGAACTTGAATCAGAATCCAAATTGGAATCTGATGAGAACTCCCCGTTGCTCTCATCGGTCATGGAGAGGATCTGGAACGCCTCCTCACTGCTAAATACTCTTTTGGACATGACACGGTGTGACAGGTGGCAGGTGACGGTCACTGATGGGCTGTGCGATAGGTGGCAGCTGACGTTCACTGATCGGTGATGACGGTGTGACAGGCGATGGTCACTGATGGGTGACAGGCCACGGACACTTTCTGGTGATGGGTGACGGTCACTAAAAGGTGACAGGTGATCGGTGATGGCTGACGGTCACTGATGGGTGACAGGTGATGGGTAACGGGTGATGGCTGGCGGTCACTGATGGGTGACGGGTGATGGCTGGCGGTCACTGATGGGTGACGGGTGGCGGTCACTGATGGGTGACGGGTGATGGCTGGCGGTCACTGATGGGTGACGGGTGATGGCTGACGGGTGACAGGTGCACCGCTGATGGTCACTGATTTGTGACGGGTGACAGGAGCACCGCTGGCGGTCACTGATGGGTGACGGGTGATGGCTGGCGGTCACTGATGGGTGACGGCTGGCGGTCACTGATGGGTGACGGGTGACGGCTGGCGGTCACTGATGGGTGACGGGTGATGGCTGGCGGTCACTGATGGGTGACGGGTGACGGCTGGCGGTCACTGATGGGTGACGGATGGCGGTCATTGATGGGTGACGGGTGACGGCTGGCGGTCACTGACGGGTGATGGCTGGCGGTCACTGATGGGTGACGGGTGATGGCTGGCGGTCACTGATGGGTGATGGGTGACGGCTGGCGGTCACTGATGGGTGACAGGTGATGGCTGACGGGTGACAGGTGCACCGCTGATGGTCACTGATTTGTGACGGGTGACAGGTGCACCGCTGACGGTCACTGATGGCAGTCCCTTATGTGACAGGTGCACTTTATTGGGTGACACTGGTGACTGTTGGGTGACAGATGACAATTGGGGGGGGCGATGGGACAGGTGTGGTGTTGGTGCAGACACTACAGAACACAGATCGGTAACTCACTGCTTCTGGCTCTTCTCTCCTCACACTGGAAACGGTGTGTGAGGAGAGAAGAGCTGGTAACAGCTAGTTACCGCTCTGTGTTTACATTTATGATCGGCTGTGAATGGATCACAGCCGATCACGTGGGTAAACAGCCAGCCAATGGCTGTTTACCGGCGTCGGTGACGAGTAGTGTTCCCGGGAACACTCCGTCACCGACGTGCACGCGCAGCGCGCTCGCGATCGTGCGCATGCGCCGTGCACAATGGGGTGGACCTATCTGTGATTGGCCGTGACTTCATCACGGCCGATCACGTGGTAAACAGCCATGTCCAATGGCTGTTCACCCCCCTCGGTGGCGAGCGGTGTCTCCGTGACACGCCGCCACCGAAGGAACAGGGATGCGCGCGCACGATTGCGCGCATTCCCTGTTTAAATGGGAGGACGTCATATGACGCCCTCCCGCAACGAGAGCCGTGCCGCCTGGCCGTCAATTGACGGCCGGCGGTCGGCAGGCGGTTAAAAAAGACTGACCAACATCATTGATGTTTTAGCCAAAATCTAAAACCACCAAAAAATGTAAATGATGTCGTTATTGTTTTTCATTTTTTAAAAGTTTTGAAGTAATTGCAAAGCCAAATTTTGAAGGTGCACACAGTGTGTCAACATGTGCTATCTGCCATCATGGGATATCAATGTACGCGTTTTGTGGGTGCAACCCCTTCCTCGCAACCAAAGTAAGTGAGAGGAAGGGGTTGCACCCCCGAAACACGTCCATTGATCCCCCATGATGGGATCTAGCACATGTTGACACACTGTGGCTTATTTCAAAAAAGCCAAACCACTTTGCACTACAAGTGCAATGCAAGTGCACTTGAAATTGCACTTGTAGGGCAAAGTGGATTGTCCTTTCTGAAGTAAGGCCCAGTGTGTCAACATGTGCTAGCATCATGGGGGATCAATGGACATGTTTCAGGGGTGCAACCCCTTCCTCTCACTTACTTTAGTTGCGAGGAAGGGGTTGCACCCACAATACGCGTACATTGATATCCCATGATAGCAGATAGCACATGTTGACACAATGTGTGTTTTGTGGCTTTATCAAAATAGATGTAGGGAAAAGACACACATTTTAGGCATGGGATCATGATGGAAATCCACATTTTGAGTCCCAATTTGTGTGCATCTTCAAAATTTGGCTTTTACAGGGGTGACATCACCCCATCTGATGAAGGCAAAATCAACACAGTTTTGACATACTAATGTCTCATATAACCTTCCTGAGTTGGGGATGTGGATGTTATGTTTTTAAAGATGCCTGTTTAGCCACAAAAAAGGCTATATCTACTGTCAAACATACATGTTATACACCAAAGATGTTGGTTTGTTTTATAATGCACATGTGAATGTGCTTGGAGTAAAATGTTTTATACTCAACAATGTGTGGCTTCTTCTTTAAACGCTCAATAGCATTTTTTATAGTAAGTTGGTGTAGTTACAGGGACAATGGGGGGTATTTACTAAAGGCAAATCCACTTTGCACTACAAGTGCACTTTCAGTGCAAAGTGGATTCGCCTTTAGTAAATAACCCCCACTGTGCTGTAAAATGTGCCAAAATCAGGCCATTTTAGGCACTACAAGCAATTAATTCATGGAGTTTAAAAGGATGGTTATTTTTATCATGAATGCATTACATACATTAACAAACAAAAACATTGTGTGTGTGTGTAGCAGACCCATAGCACAACAGAACATAATAGTTTATTAACCTGTACCACTTATGAAAGACATATGCCTTTCCTACAAAACTCCACACTCATAACCATAATCATACCGCTTGACATCATATGCTCATTTACTATGAAAATGACTGAAAATATACTTCCCTCAACATCTACCTCCCCCAACAGGCACCATATATAGCACTTAAATTACCACACATGTAAGACTGCTAATTTTTTACCAATTGGGAATACACACTGGATCTCGCATATTAAATGTAAACACCATTGCTACATACCCAGTTACTCACAGCTAACACACATATGTAACCTAAATGCTTAATTTCAATACCTAAGCGGCTGCGTCCGCATTGTTACCTGAAGTAATGACCTGTTATATTTTTCTGTATCTGGTAATTTTTGCTCGAAAACTTCAATAAAAACTTGTTTAAAAAAAAAAAAAAGAACATAATAGTTAGCTGAAGAAGAGATTGTCAGCTCATGTATCAAATAAGTTACGTTTGCACTATTGAAGAAAATGGCCAAAAATAAAAGGCCATTGGACAACCTAGGAGACAGATAAGAAGCACGAGCAGTAAATCAAATGACATATGAGTTTAGTTTTTCACAAAAAAAGATTAGAAATAGCTTACAGATTTTCTGGCATACCAATTGCCCCTCTACCCATGAAATACTCCAGATAGCTTTCCTGTACTTCGCAGGCGATTTAGGGTGGAAAGCCAGGACAGCCAACTTCAAGTGCCATCATTATTTCTTCCGGTGAGCCGGCCTCAGTCGCAACTGAGGCCAGATAGTTGGCTGCATTTTACGCATAAAATTATGTAAAATGCAGCAGAATAAAATTATATTGTTCAGTTTGTATTCGGCCATATTTATGGCTGTTAGAAAAAGATGTAACCGGCTGGCCATTATGCCAAAAGCATTTTCCACCATTCTTCTGGCACGGGCCAGCCGGTAATGAAAAACCCTCTGGTCTGGGGTCAGGGTTCTCATGGGGAACGGCCTCATCAAATGCTCCCCTAGCGCAAAAGCACAAAGACACGTTATCCGTTGGAGGAAGCAATCCCAAGTTGCCATTCTGGAGACGCCTGTAGAATTCAGTCTGGGCGATGACTCCTCCATCCGACATACAGCCATTCTTCCCCATGTCCAGATACAGAAACTCATAAGTCGCTGACACCACCGCCAACAACACAAAACCACTGTACCCCTTGTAGTTGGGGGGTGGGATGATCCGGACGTGTTTCCCATTTATCGCACCACCGCAGTTGGGAAAGTCCCACTGCTGGGCGAATTGGAAGGCCACAGTCTGCCATTTCTGTTGGTTGGAAGGAAACTGTGGAGTCAAACAAGAAAAAAAAATTAGTACATTTACACATAACATTGCAAGCAGATTAGACACAAACATTCTTGGCCAACATAAGTATAACATTTATTTAAATGAGTATTTAAAGTCAAAAGTATAAGGTCCACTTATCAGATTCCTCACCCCCTCTGATGGGCCATTGTAAAAATTTTAGGGTGGGGGGAGATGTTTTGGATGTTTTGGACAGGTAACAATCTCCACTTCATTGAGAGATGAATGCATAAATAATGTGTGTTACTTTGGCCAGCCCCTCCTTACTTAAACTATTGGCAGCCCACTGGACAGGTAAGAAGTGTCATAATACAAAAATATGAATACACACTGTCCAAACTGAAGCACATTTTTACTTTTTTTTCTGCAATTACCTATCAAGATAATAGGAGAACAAAACCTGAAACAGTACCATTTGAAAGTATTCAGGCAGGCACTTACACTACGTGCTTTGGTGAATTCATCCATAAATCTGATCACAAAAGAGGTAGGTATAGTGTGTATGGGTTTGGCAAAGTCAGCAGATACAGTATTGGTATCAGTTGACTTATCGGTTGGGGGGTTCCAAATGAGTTTTGGCCCCCCAAAAAAACCTCTTGCACTCTGCATGAATTTAAGGACAACAATAACATTTGTACACATTTTAGGGGGTGTTTAAGGTAAGTACTACAATGGTGCCGACAAAATACATTGTTAAGTTACTAGGCTAGGTGTGTATGGGCCCAGGATAGCATGCTGGGGAGGTTAGTGAAGGCAAATATGCATATAGGACAAAAAAGGAGCATTAAAAGCTTCCAGCATGCATGAGGACAAAGAGGACATTCACATCATATTACAATCATGGTAATTATGGAATGATGAAATAAATACAATACATTAGCAAACATTAAATACATAGAATGTAATGTTCAAGGATAAAACTTACCTTAATAGAGTCCTTCTGCAGGACCTGTATGACGGCAGAACAGGTCTCTGGAATAGTGATTCCCAGAGCCTGGGGGGAGATCCCAGTCGTAAACTTAATATCCTGGAGACTTCTCCCCATCGCCAAGTACCGCAAGGTAGTCATGAGCCTTTGCTCGGGAGTGATGGCTTGCCGCATACAGGTGTCCTGCTTTGTAATATAGGGGGTAAGCAAAGCCAACAGACTGTGAAAAACAGGGTCCTTTCTCTGGAGATAATTCCTGAAATCATCAGGATTATTCTCCTGGAGCTCCTGCAGCAAAGGCATATGAGAGAATTGGCCACAATTAAGTAACCAATTCTTGGTCCATAAACTCCTCCTCCCCCTGTTCATGGACGGGACTTGGGTCAAAGCAAGAACTCCAACACCAAGCCCAACAACAGCACAAACTCTACAATGAGCACATAACCGCAACATGGCTAGAAAATGGTCGGCTGCTCAGAACAAACTGACAGAATGCACTGAAAATCAGAAAGGACTCGAGAAGAATGATCTGAAAAACAGAAACAAGCGGGACAAGAATGCACTGAAAAACAGAAGCAAACTATAAATGGAACGCACTGAAAAACAGGAACGAACTGACAACACGCACTGAAGAATAGATGCGAACCGACAAGCACAAACTGAAAAGCAGAAACAAACTTAAAAGCACAAGGCTGAAAAGCGCGAATCGTCTCTCACCAAACTTCTAACATAAGATAAACACGAGATTAGCAGAAGAAGCCCAAAGGGTGGTGCACTGGCTATTGAACTCCCTTTTTATCGGCTCGTCGTACATGTTGTACGTCACCGCGTTCTCACGTTCGGAATTGTTGGCTAACATTTGTGTGACAGCGTGTAGGCAAGACAAGTTTGAGCCAACAACCGTCAAACAAACATCCACGGTTTTGTTGTTGGAAAGTCTGATCGTGTGTATGTAGCAAAATGCTGCTACTCATCATATGAGGCCGACACAAGCTACATGGACTGTCTGTCCTAAATCCCATAGAACACTACCTATAAACCTCGCAAGTCTCACATTTGCATATAAAGGACAACAATGCTTCTTCAAATCTCAGTGTGGACCCATCTGGAACCAACACCTACGTCTCCTCAGATTTCCATACCCACATATTCCCCCCACCCCCCTGTCTAGAACATACTAATGAGCACACTTACTGAGTGAAGACATAAGGTGAAATGTTACCACTGTTATTATTGGCTTTGCAGCTGACAGGAATAACTCCAGGTCAAGGTCGATTTATATGTTAAATAGCTTTGCAGATATGGATGCCGATAGGGCTACACAGATACACTAATTCACTCATCTAAATATATCAACTAAGACTTGGTTGTGTTATCTTTAAATGTCTGCTCAAACAGGTCATGAGGGATAGCTTTGGGAATAGTTCCTAAGTAAACAAAACAAATTAACACAATTAGTCTTGGGTTTTCTTCTTGGTTAAGACCCAAGAGCCACCCACATATACACTAGCAAAAGGACCCTAAAGGGATGAAGTCTTTACCACATATCACTATGGGTACCGCAATAACTAACACCTAGAATTGCAACCCTCACATTTCTTCCAAATTCCCATATTCGGGCACATATTCCTCGTATCCTGCCTAGCACTATACCTTACCAATAGGTAATACCCTACATCACCACACCTCCTCATATGTTCAATACTCTTTGGACACATAACCTTACATTCCCCAAAACCTAGCGGCCCGACCTGGCCCACTCTCGCACTTTCAGCCTCACCTGGAGGTCAGTGAAACATACAACACTTACGGAAGAGGCACCAACCTCGTAAACTTAACTGCTGCCACACTACACCAATTTTCTGCCAAAACTCCATATTGGCATGTAAACACATACCCCCCACCCCACCCTTGACCCCACACACTCTATTACAGAGTCATGAGCTACTTAATATACTCATAACTCAAGATTATACACAAAAGGTTTCTATCTACACACATGTTGTGCTTTTACTGAATCAGAACGGTAATATGTGAAAAGATAGTTATATATTTGTTAAAGTTGGTTAAAGTTTTTCTAGAATCTCCTTAAATATAGATATACACATTGAACGTGTTGAGATTTTGTGTTTTGAGCTGCTTTCTCGTAACAGTAGTGCCACTGCCAAATACTGATCAACCTGCCATCCCATGCACCTCATGGTGACTTGTTCTTCTCCCCTGACATAAGATTCTCAGTCCTCCACAGCGGGACTATGTTAGTCTCAACCGATCCTCCTACCTCCCCAACTAGCGCAATCCTTGAATCTCCGCTGACGATAACCGGACTCCCTACATCTCTCTTGGTAAGGTAGCTGGCCTATCTTTACCCCCCTGGTATTATCCCCACCCACCTGCTCAATTTACCCCAATCCCCTCTACAATCCAACGCATCTGTCTCCTCACTCCACTCTTGCTCTCACTTCCCTTCCCCACCCTGCCTTTTGTTTTTCCTTTTCTTCTTCCCTCCCCCCTCACTCCACTCACACCACCCCCACAGGGTCTAAACCCTAACCACAACCCACCTTCTAGCTGCCAAATGGTTCCACCCCATTCCAAGCCAAAAATGTCTTCCAGAACGTTGGCGCCCCCCTCACGCTGAAACTCTTCTCTCTAAACGCTAAGGGGTTAAACTTTCCAGAAAAACTCTCACAGGTACTTGCTTCTATGAAAACCCATAAAGCAGACATGATCTACCTGCAGGAAACCCATTTCAGAACAAACTGTCAACCTAAACTTAGCAACGTGCACTTCCCTAAAGCCTTCCACGCCTCAAACCCCCTCTCAAAATCAAAAAAAGTTTCCATCCTAATAGCGAAACATTGCCCCTTAGAGATATAGACAATATGGCGTATCCCAAAGGCCGTTATTTATTTCTTAAAGGCCAACTATGGAATCGACCAATCACCCTGGCCAACATTTACTCCCCGAATGTGAAACAAGTCCCCTTCTTCCGCAAAATCACCTCCCTTCTTTCCTCATTCCTATCGGGGATACTAATTCTGGGGGGGTGACTTCAACGTTCCCTTCAACTCCATCCTAGACTCCTCCAAAAGCTCCTCGTCCCTCACCTTCTGAGCTCTACGTTAGATATACTCTCAATTTCATGACCCCCTACTACATGATACATGGTGAACCCTACATCCAAGAGACAAAGATTACATGTATTTCTCAACCCCACACAATAGATACTCCAGAATCGATTATTTCTTTTTAACTCAACAGAACTTGACCCTTTTAACTAAAGCCATGATTGAACCCATGTTCCTATCTGACCATCATCCCATCTCTATCTCCCTAACCTTCCCAGAGACAGTTGAAAGATCTTCACTACTGACAGAGAAGGTCCACCTAGACCACATTCATTCATGCCTCAAATCTTTCTTCCTAACAAACAACACTCCTTATGTACATCCCTTAACACAATGGAAAGCATACAACTGCCCCATCATAGGGGAACTTCTAGCTCTCGCTTTCAAAAGGAAACAACAGAAACAAAAACACAAGATCGCTCCTATTGGATGAGCTAAGCCAAAAAACAAAACTTAAATTTGCCTTGACACGCAAACTATTTTATGAACATGGCAACAAACGTGGAACACTACTGGCCAGAGCCTTACAGGCCAAAAAGCATTCAACATGATCAGACAAGTCCAGAAACCTGATGGCACCTCTGCCACAAATAACAAAGATATAGCTGCATGTTTTATACACTATTACGCCAATCTATGCAACCTGACCCATACAAAAGAGCCTCAAGAGCCCACGATATAGCTCAGTCTCTTGAAAACCCTATTTTAGAGGAGGAGATATCCCAAGCGATCAAACAGATGAAAGCAGGAAAGAGCCCTGGCCCAGACAGCTACACAGCCGCATACTATAAAACATTTAAGGATATCCTCACCACTCCCTTCCTTTCAGCATTCAACTCTCTTACATCAAACAACACATCCCCCCACCATCTTCTAGAAGCTCACATAACTGTATTACCCAAAGACAGGAAAGATCACACTCGAGTCTCCAACTACTGCCCCAACTCCCTTCTCAACGTGGACACCAAACTCTTTGCTAAAGTCCTGTCTAACCGCCTGCCTCCACTCATCCCATCGTTGGTGTCCACAGACCAAGTGGGCTTTGTCCCTGGTCGAGAAGCAAGGGATAACATCATCAAAGCTACCAATCTCCACTTCTGGTTAAGCTCATCTAAACAAAGTGGTTTCTTCTTATCACTAGATGAGGAGAAGGCATTTGACAGGGTGGCTTGGGACTACATGGCTGAAACCCTCCGATCCCTTGGACCCGGGGATAACATGCTTAATTTGATTCTTTCCCTATACACCTGCCCTACTGCACAAGTGAGAGTCAATCACCACCTGTCGAATGCCTTCTCTGCTCAAAACGGCACCAGCCAGGGCTGCCCTTTATCGCCGCTTCTCCACGTACTTACTCTAGAGCCCTTCCTCAACCGTCTCCGAGCAACCCAAACATTAGAGGACTCTCAAAGTCTGGGCGCAAATATAAAATTGCAGCTTTCGCAGATGATATTTTACTGTACATTTCTGACCCACATATCACTCTCCCAAATTTTTTTTTTAATTCAAATAATTTTTTTATTTTTGTTATTAAACATTGAAATACAAACAAACGACCACATTTAAATAAAATTAAAGAAAAAAGAAAGAAAAAAATACAAAAACCATGTTATAATGTACATTCAGTTACATAGATTATGTCAATTAATCCAAGCTATATCAAAATAGGAAAAAAAAAACACAAAACAATCAAACCTAGCACCTCTCAGACTAAAATACCTTAACATATATTAAGCCAAACATAGCTTTGCATGGAGACATAGATACATTTTACATATTAAATTGTTCCCCGCTGATTTCAAACATCTGTCTATGGCCACCTCCTCTAGGCAGAATCTTATTTTATCTCTCCTGTACATACTCCCTTCTTCTCTCCTCCTCTTCTACCTCCCCCATCCCTGCTTTTTGCTTCTCTCTACCTCCTCTGCCCTCACTCCTCTCCACTGGGTATACCATCATATAATAAATATGATGGTCTAAATTCTAATTCTATTACTAGATTCTATCCAGTATGACCATATTTTTTCAAACTTTTGGGGTGTACCTCTATGTTTGTATGTTCATTTTTCTCTTTTAAGTATATAATTAAGTTTCTTACCCCATTGTTTATAGATTGGAGGGACAGGAGATGACTGTTTTTGTAAAATAACTTTACATTCTAAATATAAGAAAATGGGGGCAGAAGGCCGACCTATGTATGGGGAGAGTGCCACATCCAATAATCGAGACAAAAGTGCAAAAGGTTCCCCTGAATGGACTTTTAAGGCACTCGATTCATGTAATGTAAGAAAAATATATAGCGGAGTATAGAAAAATGTATAAAAGTAGTAGTATTATGGCACTTAAATACGGTTGGTTGATAGAGTGGTTTGACAATGTTTCGTTGGTTCACATGAAAGCTTGCAATTAGAGTAGCACCAAAAATTTGGGTTAGTGGAATGGCTGTCTTGGGGTCAATAAGAGGGCCTCAGAGTGATGTATGCAAAAAGAGATGAGTATTAGTATCCTTAGGAGAGGGGGGTCCCTTCTGCACTCCATGGCAGCGGTATGGCCAAAGGAATATACCGAGGCAAAAAAGGAACCCTGGGAGTAAAGAAAAAGTAGACTGAATATATAAATCTCCTTAATATAGTGTGGTTAGTACAAGGTAAGGAAATAGGAATTGGATAAAGCATAGAATATACAGGACATATGCAGGGGGCATAAATGTGTACGTATTAAGGGAGAGGACAGGGGGAGGGGTGATAAAAATACATTTTTGTTTGGAACATGAAAAGGATTGGGCTAGATCTAATATGATCTAATAATTCTTCATGACTATTTTATGTTAGAGCATTTTGCCAGCATTGTTATACCATGCAACATTTTAATAGAAGTACTAAGTAAACCTTGTTTAGTCTATTTATATCTTGCATGCAGTATTTATATGCTCAGATAGATAGTGTACAATTCTCCTGTGTACAGGGCATGCAATTAGATCTAGCCCAATCCTTTTCATGTTCCGAACAAAAATGTATTTTTATCACCCCTCCACCTGTCCTATCCCTTAATCCTCTCTTTATCCATTATTGCTGCTTATTTAAGATTGGCTGCTCCACATTCTCTAATGCACCAAATGGTGCTTGTATGGCCTCTTTTTCTTCTATACACATGTAATATGTATTTATTATGCATGCTCTATTTCTCCGGACTATTTTTGCATTAGTTTATGTACGTTTCCCTCCCCCTCCCTAGACCTCCTTTGGCTGCAGTTGACCAGAGGAATTGCCCGGCACGGAAAGCCACCCAGTTCTTCTTACTGGGCGGCGTGCTTGGAGGCTGATGGACGTATTGCACCTCCGCCCTCAGCCTCCATCTTGCCACTCTGGCAGACATGTGCAGTCCGCCAAGATGGCATTCCGTGTCGGTGGACTGGGTGTGCGTGATGCCGCTCCAACGTGAAGACGCTCACGCATGTGCGGTGGGGGCCACGCGACGCACACCTAGTCCAGGGGGCAGCGTCATAGGTTTTCCTGACAACCATCCCGGGCATCAGCTGTGTGCACTTTGCGCACCAGCTGACCGGGATTTACTACTCCTTAAATACCTTGACCACACCACTCCCAAACCAGGCATCACTTTGCTGGATTTGGGCGGTGCGACTGGTCTATTTATTTCTCCTCCAACAAAGGTATTGACTATCTATTCACTCACTGTTAATCTGTATATTCAGTATTAGCTCATACTTAGACAAAGCAATGTGTTATCCAGTCTCACTGATAGTAAACACTGAGTCTCCTTTACAATATATTTCTCTTTCTGTGTCCATACAGATTTACATACTTCCTCATCTCCCTTTTATCTATACATGTAGACTCAAATTTTTACTTGCTATATATGCAATATCCCAATTTCATTTAATCTAGCTACTGACACTACCGTCAATTTATTTTGCTTATATTAAGCTAATATTCCATTGCTCAACTATATTGACATTAATTCACTACTACCTGTATGTGAATATCTCTATGTTGGGACATGTTTTTCAACTGCTTACAGGCCTATTTTTTTAATTTTATTTGTTATCCCTATTAAAATATGCATATAATCAATGGACGTTTACACACATGTATACGTACACATTTATGCCCCCCGCATATGTCCTGTATATTCTATGCTTTATCCTATTCCTATTTCCTTACCTTGTACTAACCACACTATATTAAGGAGATTTATATATTCAGTCTACTTTTTCTTTACTCCCACGGTTCCTTTTTTGCCTCAGTATATTCCTTTGGCCATACCGCTGCCATGGAGTGCAGAAGGGACCCCCCTCTCCTAAGGATACTAATACTCATCTCTTTTTACATACATCACTCTGAGGCCCTCTTATTGACCCCAACACAGCCATTCCACCAACCCAAATTTTTGGTGCTACTCTAATTGCAAGCTTTTATGTGAAGCAACAAAACATTATCAAACCACTCTATCAACCAACCGTATGTAAGTGCCATAATACTAAAGTGTTAAATTTATAATCTTCTATGAACCTGTATGCCTTGGGTTTGTCTAACTGACTTTCTATATATTTAATTTCATCTTAGATGAACTCCTCCCAATTTCCTACACCCCTGAAGAAGGACTAGATATATATACCGAAACGCGTTGGGTGTGAGGAGATTTTGTTATATATTTTTTCATGGCAATTTATATGCACTGTATAGATTAACCAATGTTTCGTTATAACTGTTTTTAATGTATGACTATAAATAAAATGTATGTACTTTTATACTCCGCTATATATTTTTCTTACATTACATGAATCGAGTGCCTTAAAAGTCCATTCAGGGGAACCTTTTGCACTTTTGTACATTCTAAATATAGGGATCTTATCCACATAATGTGCATGTCTACTGGTAACGTTGCATTAGGGATTATTCCCAATAATGCAAGTTTAGGAGTCCCTAATAACTCAGTGGCACATGGCCAAAGCATGTGGATAGGAGATCCATTAAATAGAGAGCAGCGGGGGCATAACGGTGTTATATATTTTCCCCAAGCATGGAGATTTGTGGGGTATAATGAACCCTATGTAAAATAAAAAACTGAGATAGCCATTGGGAGGGAGAGAGGGATGTCTTGGGTAATGTTTTCAGAGCCGTATCCAGTCCTCCTCATCCAGATCTTCTATGTCTCTTTGCCAATGGACAAAGCTATTTATTTGTTTTCCAGTACTTTCTATCATTTGTAAATTAGAATAAAGGTCTCCTATTAATCCTCGTTGCGTGCAAGTTACAGAAGTTGCCTTTGATAATATTTTAGAGGTATTATACTGTAAATGAAGTTTTGAAGTCAGACTTTGTAGTGCATGATGTCATTGGAGATACTGGTAGAAATTATTATTCGTTAACTGATAGCGATCTTTTAATATATTAAAAGGTAATAGGCTATCCCCTTCATATAACTGATACAAAAATATTATACCATCTCTTTTCCACTCTGATAGTTCTGGCATTTTATTCAACTCATAAATAATAATTATCCCATATAGGCATATGTTTTGTATAGCCCTTATGCTGAGTAATAGTTCGCACTGCTTCATATAACCTATGAATTAAATAAAAAGTAGGGAACTTTTTTATTATAAAAATAGTGAGCCACTATTAATTGAATTAAAGGGTACATTTTAAATTGGGATATTATAATCTTCTGTATGGGGTCCTGCATGTCCATAGCCTCCCAGCCATGCCAATGTTGCAATTGTGATGTAAAACAATATAGTCTTGCGTTAGGTATCGCAATTCCCCCCTTATCTATGGCCAGTTGTAATATTTCAAGCCTAATTCTGGGTTTTCCACCCTTCCATATAAAGTCCCTAAAAACCAAATTGATAGTTCTAAATAACCGCAGCGTCAACCATATAGGACAGTTATGCAATACATATAACATTTGGGGCATCCACACCATCTTCACCAAATTCTCTCTCCCTATCATAGTCAACGGGAATTTACTCCAGAATTTACTTAATTGTCTAAATTTGACAATAAGAGGGAGTATATTCTTATCAGTATATTCTGTAATATTCGGTGTAATTACCACTCCCAGATATTTAAATGATGTAACCAGGGCTATCTGATGAGCCTGGTGTGGAAGCTCCGCACGTATTGGGTCCAAAGGCAACATTACAGATTTGTCCCAATTGATATTAAATCCTGAAAAGGATCCATAAACATCTATCAAAGAAATAACTGCGGACAAGGATGAACATGTATCCCCCAAAAACACTAGGTTATCATCCGCATAAAGTGCAATCTTATCTTCACCTGTAGATCTCTGGAATCCCACAATATCTGTGGAAGCAAAAATAGCCTCCACCAGTGGTTCTATGGCTAGCGCAAAAAGAAGCAGGGATAAAAGGACATCCCTGTCTTATTCCTCTAGTCAATAAAAAAAGGGGATGATACGTATTCATCCACCTATACCCTTGCACTCGGGGGGTTATATAAAAGTTGTATCCACTTTATAAACCTAGGGCCAAACCCATATCGTTTTAAGCAATTCCATAAAAAATCCCACTCTATACTGTTGAATGCTTTAGCCGCATCAAGTAACAATATAGCTCTATTTCCTATGTTATCTGTGGGGAGTTGTAAATTTAAAAATAAATGCCCGATATTATTGGCTGTCGATCAATTAGGAATAAATCCTGATTGGTCACAGTGAATTAATTTTGTAAAATATTTTGATAATCTAGTCGTCAGTACCTTTGCCAAAAATTTAATTTCTGATGTTAACAAAGATATTGGGCGATATGCATTAGGGTAGCTTGGGTCCCTACTATGGTTCAAGAGCACAATTATTACTGCTTCAGTCACACCCTGTACAACCACTTTTACCTACAGGTAAGCCTATATTAAGGATTACCTGTAGGTGCTGGAAATATCTCCTAAACCTCCACGGTTTAGGAGATATTTACAATAAAGCAATGCTCTGATTTCTACGGTGCATGCGCCAATGTCTACGGAGCATGTACACTTTAGAAAGGGCAGATCATGTCATTTCTAAAGGGGTCATGCCGTGACTGGCGGCTCCCAGACGCATGTGCGGGATTGATGTCACGCGACTGCAGCCAGTCACAGAGCCGGAGTTTGAGGACTCAGAAGGAAGAGGGGTGAAGATGGACGCTTGATGCTAGTGGGGACAGCGGTGACATCGCAGACATCGGTTTCAGGTAAGTGACACATAATGGGCTACTATGCAATGCATAGCAGCCCATTATGCTTTACCTTTGCGGGGAAATAAAGAGAAAGTAAAACCCATATTAGCTGTCCCTTTTTCCTTCATCTGAAGGAATCATGACAGAATGAATCACTTATCGGAATATAAATAGAACCTCAGTCTCACTTTTAATATATTGGGACGCATTCAAAGCTTGTCTTCGAGGTCTCCCTATTGCTCAGATATCAAAAATTAAGAAACAATCTAGGCAGTGGAAAAAGACTCTAGCCGATAATATGAGGCAGGCCGAACTTCTATATAACTAATCCAAACGAAGATACTCAAAAAGAACGGTTTTAAAGTAAACAACTTTATGCAGTGGTGACTATGAAGAAGACAGAAAATAAAAGGTTCTTCTTACAACAACCATATTTTGAGGAGGGAGAGGGGACAGGACATCTATAGGCAACTATTGTAAAGGCCCAGCGGCCTGCATCATATATATCTGAAATACAATCATCTTTAAATAAGAGGACGGATACCACTCCAGAGGTACTGGAGGTGTTCAGGGAATTTTACCAGGCCCTATATAAGAGTAGGGTATCCTATGCAGAAGAGGACCTGAATAGATTCTTTGACACCATTGATTTACTAAGTATATCAAATGATGAAAGGATGGTATTGGAGGGCCCACTAACACTGGAGGAGTTAAGAATTGCAGCATCTAATTGATCTAATAATAAAGCACCAGGTTCAGATGGCCTTCCAGAGGAAATATATAAAAAATATGGGTTGTTACTCGAATTGCTGGATGTCTTTAAAGAGGAAGTAAACCCTGATGGGGTCACCTTCCATAAAGTACACCCTGGACTAGTCCTGAAAGAAAAATTCAACACTAAGGGAGAGGGGTCTGAGATACCCCAGGCCTGATAATTAATTTCACAAAGATATGGCAACAAACCATAAGTTCCCAGTGCCAGATCTATTCTAGATAGGGTTTTATAAGTACTAGAAAAACATGAGATTGCCTATCTGTTGGATTACGCTGTCTCCAGAGGTCTATCAGCCCCGATTCCAATACATATCTGGCAAAGGCCATAGGCCCAAATGGTATTTGCTTATCTATTGTATGATATTTATCTGTTGCGGGATCCAAATAGTTATTAAAATCTGCTACCAGTAGGTATGCACTTTCTACTTTATCAGATATAAACTGAATATATTCCTTAAATACTTCCAGTGAATAAGGTGGAGGAATATATATATATATTTTCAATCACGTATGGCCGAATAATGTACAGTGCAAAAAATAAATCGACCTTTACTATCCTTCTTAATATGTCTACATGTAAAATTCAATCTGTTAGATATAAGTATAGACACTTCTCTGGAATAAGATGTATATATAGAATTATATTGAATATTAAACTGATTCCTTTTTAAGTAATACTGATTCCTTTTTAAGTAATACAGAGTATCAGAGTTTAAATGGGTTTCCTGGTGACATATTATTGAAGGTGGGAATCTCTTTAACGAGGTGAACACTGCTTGCCGCTTAGAATGAAATTAACACTTCACTCAAGGGAGCCATATAAAACTAATATCATATAAATTTATCAAAAAATAACACCAGATACAGCAAATATCAGTATTTTTCAAATTCGTCACTGCAGGCCATGACTCCTTGAACCCTTTCCCTCCCCCCCCCCCCCCTCCAATCCAACGTTCTCATCAACCAATCCCTCATAGACCCCCACCTGTGAAGGTGAGGGAAAAAGTATGGATAGGGGTAAGAAGGCAAGGAGAAGAAAAAATACTAATATATTCCAAAAGGTGCACATAAATCAACATACAAGACAAAATATACAAACAAAGACATAGTTCACATAACAAAAAATTAACACATACACACACATAGGGGCTAGCCCAAATTTACTGAAAGCTTTTGCCCACTTCCAATGTATTTCCAATCTCAAAATTAATTTTGAAAAATCATACATAAACGTCTCCCTGTCAAAAGACACAATATCTTGGTGCCAGAGCAACTTCCCCTTCCTCTGGAAAACCAAAGCAATTAAATATCTAGGTATCCATCTACCAACCCACTTAGCCGACCTATATTCCCTGAATTTTGCACCTCTTCTGACCTTGATAAAAGAAGACTTACAAAAGTGGGATATACCCTCCTTTTCCTGGTTCAGAAGAGCTGCCATACTAAAAATGAACATCCTCCCTAGACTTTTATATGTCATGCAAGCCATCCCCATTCACCTAACTCTCATGTTTTTCTATATGTTTAAAACCATCTGTACAAAATTCCTCTGGCACAACAAACGTCCACGCATTAATTACAAACACCTTGTACTCCCCAAGAACAAAGGAGGCATAGGCCTTCCAGATCTGCATAATTACCATAGAGCTTGCCTTCTCACCAGAATAGTGGATTGGAACATCTACACGTCTACTAAACAATGGGTTACACTAGAAGAATCCATATCCTTGCTACCACTGGCTATCACACCTTGGCTACCTCCCAAACACATTCCATCCTCTGTCACTAATCACTTGCTTGTGGGCCCCACCATACACTGTTTTCATGGCTCAGGCATCAAATTCTCCTTTTCCACTGTACCAGGCCCCATGACACCACTCTCTGGTGGTCTCAATCCTGAGTTCCCTCCAGGGGTGTCCAAACAATTCATATCAAGCTCATAAACACATTCAGGCCAAATATTTCTTCCACATAGCTTAATTTCTGAACCACAAAGAACTTACCTCCCAAATGAAAGATCTTAAGTTCCCACTATGGACGTATCTTCAAGTACATCACCTTCTTTCGGGTCTGAACCGTAAACCTCACTGGTCCCGCCAACTCACCCCTGTAGAGTCATTATTTTTCTGAGAACACACCACAAAGACATGTAGTTTCAACCATCTACTCTTTGCTCTTTTTGCTAAACACCCCACAAAAAACAAGATATGTCAATTTTTGGGGAAAGAACTATCCCTTGACAGGTAAACACTGGGAACAAATTTTTGAAAACATCCTTAGGGGTTCAATAAATGTGTCAGTCCAGGAAAATGGATATAAGGTCCTCACATGATGGTACAGAGTTCTGACCTCTATCCACAAATTCGCACCATCAGTAACCAACTTATGCTAGAGATTTATATCTGAACCAGGGTCTCTCATCCACATCTGGTGGTCATGTCCCATCATTCAAAAGTTCTGGAATGAAGTCCATAACATAATCTCAAGGACCTTTACCATCACATTAGAATTTTCTCCCTCCCAATTCCTCTTACATCACACCTCCACACCCAGACGTTCTTACCTAAAATCCCTTGCCATGCACATGCTAAACGCTGCTAAGCTATGTGTCCCAGTCTTGTGGGAAAAAACCCATGCCCCTCAATCAAAGAGTGGTTTTGGAAAATTGACAAAATAGCCCAAATGGAGGAGCTTATTGCCATATCCCAGGACAACCTCTCTAAAGACACTACCCAATGGTCTTGTTGGTCTCATTTTAAAGCTGCCACCAAATACACTAAATCCATGGATTCCAAATCCCAATGATTAGGGACAACACCCAGGATATCCTTTTTCTTGGTGATCCCACAATGACCTATCCTACAGAACGATCTGGGGATAGTGAGAGTCGAATAGGCTGTAAACCGGGGTCAGGTAGGAGGCATGCACCCCCCCGTTTCAGCTTTCTCCTCTCTTTTGCCCTTCAACCTATGCATCCACACCCCTCCCCATCACCTACTCTTCTCTCCAATCCCCTCTCTCCGCTCTCCCCTTCCACCACCCCCCTACCATGCCCCATCAATACCCAAAACTAACTAATGGATCTAACCTAGACACTTGTAAATATAACCCTACAGTATATCTTTTGCCACCCTGAAGACCACTTCCATTCATCACCCTACAGAGATTTCCTAACAAACCTCTCTTGTATACAGAAACCAGCTCAAGCCACAACATAGTCAATTCCAAACTAGACTTGACCTCTTTCTTTCTAAAAACAGGTCCCTCCAGGCCTCTGACATACAATGCCCATTTCCACCATATAACCCTTATTACCCACCTGTATATCCCTCAGCACATCACAGTATTGTTATATAACTTTTTGGTATTATAGCTGGATTAAACGATCATACACTGTTGCAGTTATATTATACATGTATATCTTTAGGCTGTTGGGCCCATGTAACTTCTGGTTTTCAATGCTTTTTCTTCTCTGTATTTACATTATATATATATATATATATATATATATATTCTTAATAAAATATTATGGAAACGAAAGGGGGAGCACTTGGTGATACTGAGTTAGAGGGCAGCCATAATGCATGTGCGCCTGGGAGAGTTGTATGGGCCCTAAATCTTGGGGTCTGATGCAATACCCCATCCATTTTTTCTTGAATTGTTACACTATGTTGTTACAAAGATCTATGTAGTTTCTAAGCTTCTCAACTCCATCCAGTGGCCATAATGCAGTATTTTACTACTGCCAAAAATAAAACAACAATTATTTAAAAGAGAAAATAGCCTAAAGAACATCCATTTTGCCCAGTTCTCACTTAATAAATGTGCATGTTGATTTACCATACAAATGGTTATGGAATAGTTTTTTTATAATTAGACACCCAGGCATTGTCCAGTTTTAATGATAATGCAGTGTAATACGAGTAAACATTAGTGATCAATACCCTGTTTATCCAGCCAAAAAAATGTTCATTTTAAAATCATGGTGGGTGTAGTTGATATTAATGCCAAAACACAACTGTAACAAACTTAACAAACTGCATTTATTCAGAAGACAGGATAATCCTGCCAAGAAATATATATTTTTTTGCAGCAGGGAAACAGTTGCAGAAAAAACTAGTCTGTGAATGTTATTAGTGCTAAAACATTAATAACATATTTTGCAACTGGTAAACACTTATGGAAAAAGTTTGCCAAATTAAAACTGTCATTGCAATCAAATACAGCAATGGGTGCAGTATCAGATGGTAATGGTGGCAAGCCTACTGTGGTGGATAAATATGGCCACAGTCTCAGGTCAGCATTGGTATAAAATGTGTTATTGGTGGCTGGGTGTGCTCCTGGAGGCAGGAGATCACAATGGTGGTATGAGCTGGTATTTACTCTAGGCCTGCAGCATCTCCTTTTGCTGACAGGGGGCTCCAAGTCAGGTTCCTATACAGCATGTCCTCCATATGTTTCATCTTTTGTTTCTTCAGAGAGGGTAGGATGAGTTCTGTGACTTTCATTTTATAATGTGGATCCTGGAGGGTGGCCAACCAGTAACAGTTCTCTCCTTGATGCTAAAAATCCTGGGGTCCTTTTACATCACTGGAGCATGAAAGAGCCCATTCACCAGAAATTATTGGAGGCAGAGGAACCTGAATCTTTGGGGTACTGACAACAACATTGCCCTCAGCAATGTTGTAACTTGTAAAGGATGAAGTCTATACCTGGAAACCTGCCTCAAGTCCTCCTCCACAATGCCACCACTGCAACCAAAATCCTTCTCTTTGTGCTCCTCCTGGGTCTGCTGTGGCCTCACAGGGACAGAGTCTGGGTAAAGCAGATTCTGGGACACCAGGAAGTTCTCCTCTTTCTCTTGCTACTGTTTCTCAAGTACCCAGTATATTATCTCCCAAGGTGTTCCAGCTGGAACACTACAGGAATATTGTCCCTAATGCATTCATTGTCTCTGCTAGCCATTCTTGTTGCTTCTTCAGATGATGACAATACAGTACATGCATCCTGAATAAAGAGCCAATAATGTGGGGAAAAAACAGCTCCCTGAGCCTTTCCTCATTCTACAGCATTCACACAGGTACTTATTTACTGTCTGCTATGTCACTGCAGCATGGCCAAGGTCTCACAGTTTGGCTAAAATATATAAGGTAACTTGCAGGCAGATAGATTTTACACTACATTAGTCGTAGTGTACTGTATAGTAGTAGTGTACTACATTAGTAGTAGTCTACTGGTATTTCAGAGAATGATTTCACAGGGCACATTGGAGACTGGTCTGGTACTGTAACAAGGTGTCAGGAAATGCTATGACACAACCAGCTCCAGTAGTGTGCCCTGTCTTAACCTAGTGAGCATGAACAAGAAATAATATCCCCACCCATGCTTACTGACTGCATGGTCAAACAACATGGAAACTTTACATTCCACATGATGGTGGAAGGCAGTGAAAGGCGTATGGGTAAATATATGGCAGCTGTGAACCTGCCACTGTGGTACAGGACAGGCTAAACATTCCAGGAAGAGGGCAGACTCCACCAGCAGTAAAGCCAGCAACTTTGCCAAACTGGCATTGAGGTACTTCTGTTCTAAAGATATACATTGTCCATCAAGCTTAGGTTCTTAACACATGCCAATCTTTGGAAAAAAAGTAGGTCTAGAAAACATTGAACTTGGACATTTATTTGTTCCTGTATATCATAAGCAGCATTATGGTTTGGGGACATTATAAATTCAGGTGCTCTGTAACAGCAGCATTATCATCCTTAAAATGTGATTCATGTCATGAACATCAGACACTGTAATGTTTTAGACTACCTTAGTGCATTTATTTTCAAGATGCAGCTTTCTGTGTGACCCTATATATATGCTCAGAGAACTGTCAATTTCATTCAGTCTGATTTTTTAAAATTAGGTCTTGTTTTCATATCACAAGCTTTCTTAAGATACATTTTTAATGATATGCACATTTTCCCTAACCTTTTTTATTGCACACTGACTTTAGTATGTGATTACACTATTTAACAATCTACATTATATGATGACCCTTCCTAAAAACATTTTGTATTTAAAAAAATACAAAATACATTACAGAAGAGTCTTAGTGAGTCCTAGTGGTGTCTTTGTAATGAAGTCAAGTTATGGTACAATAAAAAAAAAAAAAAAAAAAAAACCTTGACCTAGTTCTCCTTTTTTTAAAAATTGCATTTATCTAATTAATGATGGACTCAACTGTATTAGCCCCCAGAAAAAGTTAAAGGAGAAGTAGGGCCAAAGCTTTTTTGGCCCTGAGCCAGCCATTCACTGTACAGCCTGCAGCTCCAGTGAGCACTGGAGTGGCAGAGCAAAAAGTTGTTCACTGCAGCGAGGGATAGTTGCAGTATCAGACCGATTCTGAATCCATCTAGGTGAGTATAAATGTTTTTTTTTCATTCCTATACTTCTCTTTTAATTGTAAGTGGGCAGTGTAATGCCCCGTACACACGGTCGGATTTTCCGATGGAAAATGTCCGATCGAGTGTGTTGTCAGAAATTCCGACCGTGTGTGGGCTCCATCGGACATTTTCCATCGGATTTTCCGACACACAAAGTTGGAGAGCAGGAGATAAAATTTTCCGACAACAAAATCCGTTGTCGGAAATTCCGATCGTGTGTACACAAATCCGATGGACAAAGTGCCACGCATGCTCAGAGATGAAAGCTATTGGCTACTGCCCCGTTTATAGTCCCGACGTACGTGTTTTACGTCACCGCGTCTAGAACGATCGGATTTTCCGACAACTTTGTGCGACCGTGTGTAGACAAAACAAGTTTGAGCCAACATCCGTCGGAAAAAATCCTAGGATTTTGTTGTCGGAATGTCCGAACAAAGTCCGACCGTGTGTACGCCCTATAAGTGTTGGAGGTCTTGCCTGACTGCAGTTTCACGATCATCGGGGGGAGCAACAAGGGAGCTGTAGGGATTGTGTGAGATTATTCTGGAAGTGTTCTGGTCCACAGAGGTCATTACTGTACTACTAGAAGTAAACTCCTGTAACACTAATTCTTAGGCTAGCTTCATGCTGCCACAGCACAAAGAACTGGGCTGTATCAATGAAGAAGGTGCTCACTTTCAACCAGTTTTTTTAAGCATTAAACAATTGAATTAAATTATTCAATGTAGTTCTGCATGTTCTGTACAGAACGATTTAAAGTGACTTCTCATTAAGCAAAAAAATCCAAACAGGTATACATGCAAAAAAAAAAAAAAAAAAAAAAAAAAAAAGAGGACACTTATCTTTTCCATTATCTGCACTCCCAGAATACTGCCACATTCAGGGAAAATGCTTGGCTGAAAATTGCAGAAAAACTGCCACTTGAACGTTGATCATACTTCCCTTATGACCACACCACTATGGTGTTGTCCTGTAGTGACTTTAGAGCTGAACTCTAGCTTTTGTTACACTTTACATTTGGGCCCAGCTGTCCCACAAACATATGAGGCCACTGAATGTGCTGTACAGTATAAACTGTATGTAGTTGAGGCTACATACAGAATACAGCACTGTGTTTCGGGTTTGAGCCAAGACCTTCTTGTCTCATACCTGGAACACAATAGAGTCTATCTGATCGCCGCTCCGTCATTCATAGAAACGATGTATTCTAGCAATAAAAAAGTCACAAAGTCAAAGGTTGTGACATCATCAGCCCGCCTCTATGACTCAGCCCATCAGAGGAAACTTTGTATTTATTGCTAATGTCATTCTTTACATTGGATTTATAGAGCATTAATGATTTTCTTTTTCTATAATTGAAGCTTTAAGTAGAGTGGTCTGAACACAATGGGAGGGAGTGGGAGATGAGTTCCTGTTTTTACCTAATAATTTACTTGAGTAGTTTTCTGCTTGAGCTCTGGATCAGGATTTTTCAGCAAAGTACATAGGATAAACTAGAGACATATGAAAGGGAGACTATAGACCCACTTGCTGGCTTTAAAGTAGAATCCCAGTCAAATACTATCTAAGCTTAAACCTGCTCCAACCCCTATTCTAGGCCCTATACTAACTACCCTGTAAAGAAAATATGTCTATTTTTACCTATTGTAAGGGTCCTCTGATCAAGTTAAATGATTATCTCCCAGAGCCAGCTTCAGTGTAAAGGAGGGACAGCCGGCAACTGATGCCCCATAGTAAGTCTAAAGGCATAGGCATTGCAGCCCTTGTTGCAGTCTTTCCTCTTCACTAAAGCTGGTCGCGGGGGACATCTTGTGACCGGACCACAGTACAATCAGAAAAGGTAAGTATAGACATCTTTACATGGTCACTAAGTATAGGGCTTAGAATGAGGGTGGGAGCAAATTTAAGCTTAGATAGAAACTGACTGGACTTTCACTTTAAATGAAAATACAAACTATATACTGTAATTCTCAACAAATTATGCTTAATTTCACCATTTCAGGAAAATGCATCAAGAGATGAGGCAGAATTACTATAGTAGAAGGTAATTTCAAACTGTTTTAAGACCCTTAAGAGTTTTAAATGGTACCCATGTGTTTTTTGGCTACAACGTATGTCGTGATGTTGTGAGTGTTTTTTGTTTGTGTACAGTAGTTTGTTGTTAGCTGAAGTGAAGTGTTTTAGCCACTGTGAAAAGGTATTAAAAAAGTACCTTCAAAAATGTTATCTAACCTCCCTGGCGGTATTGATTATTTCAGATTTTTGATGCTGAAAGCGGTACAATTATTTTGCACATTGTATCACAGTTTCGGAGGCCATGGAATGCCCAGGTGGCACAACCCCCCCCCCCCAAAAGACCCCATTTTGGAAAGTAGACACCCCAAGCTATTTGCTGAGAGGCATGGTGAGTATTTTGCAGCTCTCATTTGTTTTTGAAAATGAAGAAAGGCAAGAAAAATTTTTTTTTTTCTTTTTTCAATTTTCAAAACTTTGTGACAAAAAGTGAGGTCTGCAAAATACTCACTATACCTCTCAGCAAATAGCTTGGGGTGTCTACTTTCCAAAATGGGGTGATTTGGGGGGGGGGTTTGTGCCCCCTGGACATTCCATGGCCTCCGAAACTGTGATAGGCAGTGAAGAGTGAGATCAAAAATGTACGCCCTTAGAAAGCCTGAAGGCGGTGCTTGGTTTTCGGGGGTTCCATACGCGGCTAGGCTCCCAAAAAGTCTCACACATGTGGTATCCCCATACTCAGGAGAAGCAACAGAATGTATTTTGGGGTGTAATTTCACATATTCCCATGGCATGTTTGAGCAACATATCATTTAGTGACAACTTTGTGCAAAAAAAAAAAAAAAAATTTGTCTCTTTCCCACAACTTGTGTCACAATATAAAATATTCCATGGACTCGACATGCCTCTCAGCAAATAGCTTGGGGTGTCTACTTTCCAAAATGGGGTCATTTGGGGGGGTTTTGAACTGTCCTGGCATTTTATGCACAACATTTAGAAGCTTATGTCACCCATTACCCACTCTTCTAACCACTTGAAGACAAAGCCCTTTCTGACACTTTTTGTTTACATGAAAAAAAAAAATTTTTTGCAAGAAAATTACTTTGAACCCGCAAACATTATATATTTTTTTAAAGCAAATGCCCTACAGATTAAAATGGTGGGTGTTTCATTTTTTTTTTTCACACAGTATGTGCGCAGCGATTTTTCAAACGCATTTTTTGGGGAAAAAACAGACTTTTTGTTTGATGAAATAAAAAAGATGATCTTAGGCTGAGTACATGGATACCAAACATGACATGCTTTAAAATTGCGCAGAAACGTGCAGTGGCAACAAAATAAATACATTTTTAAAAGCCTTTAAAAGCCTTTACAGGTTACCACTTTAGATTTACAGAGGAGGTCTACTGCTAAAATTACTGCCCTCGATCTGACCTTCGCGGTGATACCTCACATGCATGGTGCAATTGCTGTTTACATTTGACGCCAGACCGACGCTTGCGTTCGCCTGCGAGAGCAGGGGGGGACAGGGGTGCTTTTTTTTTTTCTTCATTATTTTTTTGCTTTTTTATCTTATTTTTAAACTGTTCTTTTCATTTTTTTTTAAATCATTTTTATTGTTATCTCAGGGAATGTAAATATCCCATATGATAGCAATAGGTAGTGACAGGTACTCTTTTTTGAAAAAATTGGGGTCTATTAGACCCTAGATCTCTCCTCTGCCCTCAAAGCATCTGACCACACCAAGATCGGTGTGATAAAATGCTTTCCCAATTTCCCAATGGCGCTGTTTACATCCAGCGAAATCTGATTCATAAAATGCTGGTAGCTTCCGGTTTCTTAGGCCATAGAGATGTTTGGAGCCACTCTGGTCTCTGATAAGCTCTATGGTCAGCTGGCTGAATCACCGGCTGCATTCTCAGGTTCCCTGTTGAGACAGGAGAGCCAGAGAAAAACACGGATGATGGTGGGGGGGGGATTCCCTCCCACTGCTTGTAAAAGCAGTCTAGAGGCTAATTAGCCACTAGGATTGCTTTTACATGAAAGCCGACCGCTGGCTGAAAAGAATGATACCAAGATGATACCTAAACCTGTAGGCATCATTCTGGTATAACCACTCAAAGTCGTGAATGGCGTACCTGAAGACAAAAAAATGGTTAACAATAAAGCACAGTAATAACAATAAAACATTGCAGAATAGAATACAGTAAAAAAGAGCAGAACAATAGAGAGAGAATAGAGAGAGAGAGAACAATAAAACGACAACTATTTTTTTATTTAATATTTTTTTTTTGTGTTTTTTTTTTTTTAATTTTTTTGTAACTGTAACTTTTATAACTGTAACCGGTTCCAGGTTCGGGTCTCTCAAAATGCGATGGCATCTTGGGAGACCCTGTGAAAGTGTGCCTAGTCTATGCAATGCTGTACGCTACGCTAATACTCAACTAGTGTATGGTAGCATTCAAAACATTCACCAATGCAAAGACCAGGATTGTCAGGACAGGAGGGACAATAATAGCGGGTGTCACGACATCTTTTTTGGGGGGTTCATTGGGTAGGGGTACTCGGGAGGACATAAAGAAAATGCCTCTCATGCAGCCGACTGCATTTGGTTGGGGATGTGAATGGGGGAAGTACGGGTGCTGCAGAAGTGGGGGGTACCCAATTAGGATTGGCAAATGCAGCAGGAAGGGCATTATGGGCATGACGGGCCTGTGTTTGTCTTCTTCTTGGTGGCAGCGGGACACTACTTGTGCTTGCCACCTCACCAGCTTGAACTGCATTTATGGGACTCGCCACGTCACCAAGTGTTACTGCAGTGCTGGTTTGACTAGGACCGGGGTGTACTAGGCTGCTGGTGCTTGCCAGTTCACCAAAACGCTACGACAAAAACTGTTAGCGATCGCAGGGATCAGGCCTGACTCTGCGAACGCTGCAGTTATGCGTTTAGTGTTTTGTAATTGTCAGTGATCGATCCATACTGCACTTGGGTGGGCTGGGCTGGGCTGGGCCGGGCGGAGGGGCAAAACGCAGGTGCTAGCAGGTATATGGGCTGATCCCGCTAACACTGCATTTTTGGGAACCCTAAACTGCTGGGGACGCTAGTATAGATCAGATCGGATCAGATATTGATCCGTTCACATACTATACCACTAAGGGAGGCGTATGCTGCGTGCGTGGGTGTTAGCGGTACTGGCATTAACCTGACGCTGCCTGGGGCTGGTGCTTTCCATTTCACCAAAATGCTACCAAAAAAACTGTTAGCGATCGCAGGGATCAGGCCTGACTCTGCGAACGCTGCAGTTATGCGTTTAGTGTTTTGTAAGTGACAGTGATCGATCAATACTGCATTTGGGTGGGCTGAGCTGGGCCGGGCGGAGGTGCAAAACGCAGGTGCTAGCAGGTATCCGGGCTGATCCCGCTAATACTGCGTTTTTGGGAACCCTAAACTGCTGGGGATGCTAGTATAGATCTGATCAGATATTGATCTGTTCAGATACTATACCACTAAGGGAGGCGTATGCTGCGTGCGTGGGTGTTAGCGGTATCAAAACAAAGTCGGAGCAAAATCATATCCTGTTCATTAAAGTCAGATCGATGTCAGACCAAAGTCGCAGGGCAAAGTCAGATCGACAATCGTACGACTGTTGTGTCGTACCAGTGTGAACTGGGCTTTAGGGAAATAAAAAGGGCCACTGAAAGATCTGCCAGGGAATGGGAAGGTTCTAAAACTTTGCCCACCTGCTTGGATGAAATAAAGAGAGATAGCGTGATAGATAGCTTCATCTAAATAAGATAGCCTTTTAAACATTTTCAATTTACACTATGCTATGTAGTTATTACATTAACAAACACTCCCTTGATATAAAATCTTTAGTCATTTTGTCTTGTTGTAGTACCCATTAACAGAACTTATATTACCTTTCTGCTGGTGCATATTTTATGTTCCTTATATTTACAGTATTTTCTTGTAGCACGTTATGGAAAATCGCATTTAGCTTGAACATTTTCATAGCCCATTAAGCAACAGTAACAAATTTATAAAGTCTAGAGATTGAACTGTGGACTAAAATATGTTTCCTTCCTTACTGTATTTTGGCCTGCCACTGACTATAAAGAGAACCAAATTAATTACAAACATGAAATCTAAGTTACTTAATAGACTACATGTGTCTTGGTGTCACCCTATGTAAATAATAGAAAGTGCATATTTGTGGCACAGTTCATTTGAAAACCAAAATGAATAATTCCCTTCCTTTCAGAAAAGCAGACTATGGGAAAATATATTACCTTGGTGGTGTAATATGAAAGTACCTACTGCTTTATGATAGATTAGACAGCTTGACCTGACTGATATTCTTTTTCCTTGACTGTGTTGTATATTTTTTAAATGAATGGCATTCAAATGTAGTCATATCGCAAGCCATTCATGGGAATGCTGTTTAAACAAAATGAAATCAGTAACCTAAAAAATGACCCGACCAGACTTTTGTTGGACATTCTCTGTTGAATGATGCACCTGTCAAACGAGCCTGGAAGTACTTTACATCATGCTGACAGGGATAGACAGACAGAACCTAAGTGAAGAATAGACTCGCTTACCAGAGTCTGAACAAAAAAGGAAGTAAGATTTTAGTAAGCAAATATATGAATTTATTTCTTAATTTAAAGTCTGATTTAGGCAATTATTTTTCTGCATTCTTTAACAAATGCCTAATATTATCCTATAAGATCTATACATACAAAAATATGGTGTAGCAAACTAATCTCAATATTAACCACATGAAGACTGCCTCATGTATATATACTTAGGCGGGATGGCCGCTATGTGCTGGATAACGTACATGTACGCGATCCGGCATGTCCAAGTAAAGTGGGCGTGCGTTGCCCCATCTGTGCTGTCATTCAGTACAGCACAAGTCAGTCATCAGGTCCAGGCCAATGCTTTTTGGCCTGTACCTGCTAATCGGCTGTACCGAATCACAGCACAGCCTGTGTCAATGTTTGTACACACAGACACAGGAACTGAACCGTTCTTCTCTCTGAGATCTTTTTGGTTACAGAGAGAGAAGAGAGCAGACCTGTGTGAGTAAAAACAGCACACCTACAATTGCACACATTTAGTTACAGTTTAGGCACAATTAACCCCTTGATAGCCCCCCAGTTAACTCTTTGAGTGACCTGTTTCAGTATCGTACAGTGTACAGAGTGTTTTTACTGATCACTGCATTAGTGTCACTAGCGATGTCAGATAGCATTAGCATCAGTTAGCGTTCCTCCCAGATAGTGTCAGATTGCCCACCACACTATTTGCTTGTCATTCACATTTAACCCCTTAATTTCCAGCAACACTATCACAGTCACACTACAACCGCTGTTACTAGAATTCTCAATGGATCTGTATCTTTCATCAGATCAGAACTATAGTAATGCTCCCAATTGTATAATGTTCCCAAAAACATTGTGTTAGCAGGATCACCCTCATTCGCTGCCATCACTTGCATTTAGCCACCACACTCCCCCCAACAAGTGCAGTGTCAGTATAATTTCTGATCACTATCATATCTGATACATTGTACACAAAACTGCAGTGTTAGCAAGATCAGGCCTAAGCTCTGCTAACACTAGCAGGTACATTTTATTTCTAGTGGTTCAATCAGTCCCTGACAACCAGGAACTCTTTTTTCTGTTGGTCACACTAGGTATCTGTAAATGTAGTGCCCAAAATGTCCAAAGAAAGGTACACTAGTGAAGAGGCCTACAGGATTCTGAGAATGACAGATAAGATCGAAGGGGAGTCTTCTCAGAATATGAATCTGGAGAAAGTAGTGACACCCTGACAGGTTGTTTAAACAATGGAGAAGAGGTTCCTGCTAAGGTCAGGCATACCCAATCCCATGCCCAGGTTGCTAAAGGTGCTAGAAATGCACGGTTATTCTTATATGCAGTAGATTGGCAGTACTAGCACTGTACTACCTTTTGGTGGACTGGCAGGCACCAGCGGCCTAGTAAATCCTAGAATTATACACACCAGCACTGCAGTATCTCATGGTGATGTGATAATGTCCTTCCAGAGGTGCTTGCAAATCCTGATTGGCAGCCCCCAGATTTAGCAGCATCCGTTATCTTCCATTCACTGCCCAACCTGGAATTCAGGTGGAAACAGCAAATGTAATACCTTCCCTTGATTTTTTGAGCTGTTTTTCATGGAAGAACTGTATCAATTGATTGTGTGAAACTGTATCATGGTTTCCAAGTTTAACATTTTTTGGGGCCTAACCCTTAAAATAGGCATTACAAAAAATAATTAATTGTGGCCATATTGGTCCACAGACCCGATTCATCATATACCGGTGTTCTCTGCTGCAATGGCCAGGCATAGATATGACCATATAATGCATTTCATGCATTTCAACAACAATACACTCTGTCATCCTGGGGGTGACCCTGAATATGATCGGTTCCACAAAACTCGGCACCTCGTAAACTACCAGTCCCAAAAATTTGAAAATGTGTATATGCCACAACAAAACATCTGCATAAATAATTCCCTTATTAATTTTTCTAGCCATCCTGCATTCAAGCAATATCTCCCCAGCAAGCGTGCTAGATATGGGGTCAAACTGCATTCACCTCCTTCCTGCCAGGCCAATTTTAAGCTTTCAGTGCTGTCACACTTTTAATGACAACTGAGCAGTCATGCAACACATTGTTCACACAAATAGAGATTTCTTTTGGTGGCATTTAATCTCTACTGTGTTTTATTTTTTGCTAAATAAAAGAAATAAGATCGGAAATTTTGAAAAAAAACACTTGTTTCTTCACTTCTGTTTTAAAATTTTGAAAAATAGATAATTTTTCTTCATAAATTTAGGCCAAATGTATTCTGCTACATTTCTTTGGTAAAAAAACCCAAGTCAGTGTATATTACTTAGTCTGTAGGAAAGTTATAGAGTCCACATTCTATGATATAAACAGTATATATACAGTATCTGAAAATTGATCAATCCCGATGTATTGGTGACCTACCTCATTTCTTGAGGCCCAAAAATGCCAGGATAGTATAAAAATCCCCCAATTGACCCCCTTTTATGAAATAGACAGTCCAAGGTATTTAGTAAGAGGCATGGAGAGTTTTTAAAAAAAAATTTGTCATAATTTTTTGGGAAATGTTTTTTGGGTTTTTTTTAACATACATTTTTTTTAACATACCGTCACAAGTGCAGTACAGCATCATTGTAAAACTGGTGTGGCGATGATCAGGGACACTGACTGGTGACAGCATGTAAAAAAAAAAATCATAGTAACACTGTACTACTCTGGGGAGGTGATCAGGATTTTTTGTATACATTAAGATCACTTAATGCTGTGATATTCACTGGTATAAGCAACCATTTTTTCTGAATTAAATTGATTTGTTTAGTGTGTATTATTGTGATTAGCTGTGGTTGGCCACATTTAATCACATGGTACAAATGGGCTGTGATTGGCCCTATCTGTACCATGTGATCACTGTGACCAGTCATGGTCAACACCATAGTAAACATAAATGGCATGAATGGATGCTATCCCTTGTGTAAAATTGTGATATGATCTGATGGAAATGGTCACAGCGGTCACATGGTACCAGAATTGGCCCAGTACAGTGATCTGTCATCGGCTGTGTCCACTGGAGGCGTGTTCTGGGGAGGATGACATATGACATCCACTGGGATCTACAGTGGTCCAGCCCATCCTATAGACAAATGTTCAGTTAAACTCGCAATCTTGTTCAGATCAATGACAGTAATTTATCTTCAGTGAAATAAAACAAAGTGATGTTGCGCTGTCGATATATTTGTGTATTACTATGCAATAAATAACATATTGTGCATAAGATAATTCATAAAACGAAACATTTCATTAAAAAAAACGTATTCATTGTTTTCTTAATAACCATATACTCAATTAGCGATAAAGTGACTGATTAAAAAACTAAAGTTCCAGTATTGACAATATAAATCCAACAGTGCAGCTATAATAAAGTGCTCCAATTCTTCCGCATTTCAAACAGTGAATAGAAGTGATTGATGTCCCTTCTTAAAGTGTATATGACACCTCAGTGCTCACAAGTCTCTCACCTTACTGCTGTAAGGTAACAGCTTTGAGTGTAGCCTCCACTTATCTCTGGGGATCTCTCTGCAATGGGCACAGCCCTCGGGCCTGGATAGATGGCAATACTTAAAAAATCCTGGGATTCCACATAGTCTCCTCCGTGATGGTGGTATATAAACAAAAGGGGCTCCAGTAGTGTGATATAGTTTCTCAAACCAATTTTATTATAAAAAAACAGTGTGGTTTTACTCACATTATAAATGATTAGCAAGACATATAATCCACGAGCAGCGAGCTCATATTCCTACATCACTTCCGGTCTAACTGTAGCACAATCCCGATGCATATTGCTAGGTATCACGTGACTTCATCAGGGGATAACAACAGCTAGAAATGGTGTCCTTATATAGTGTATAAGTATATGCTGGTGGCCATTTTCCCGTATAATAATGGTGTCATTTTGGCCATAGCTGTACATGTACATGGCCAAGTACAGCACACACAGATAGCAGCACACTGCACAGGCACTGTTACTGCCAGTCTGGCACAGGCACAGCATAATAAACCAATACTTGAGGGTAATGCTTATTTCTACAATAAGAATAAGTTTACTGTCAGTTTATTATTTCAACAGTTTTAATTCTCAGATACAATCAAAAAAAGTGCACAGTCTACAATATGCCATTAGTGTGTGGATTTACTGGATTAGAACAGTCACCACTTTTTATCAGCTCAGCGAAGCTGGCCCCCCTACAATCAGCACAAATAAAAACTCAAGTGTGTTTCTTTAGTGCTACGTTTGTGCTGTTTTGTGCCGTAAAAATTTACATTTGTGCTGCTTTTATTTTTAAGATATTAGCAATTGTTTTTTCCAGACTATGACATCACCTAGCCCCCCTACAACAGCCAAATGGCACAAAACTGGTCTCGTTGGTTAGTGCTACGTTTGTGCTGTTTTGTGCTGCTAAAATTTCCGTTCTATCTTTTATCGTTTTTGCGTTATTAATGATTTATTAAAGGTCACCAAAGGTCACTTAGCCCCCCTACAATGCCCAAATGACACGAAACTGGTCTCATTGGTTAGTGCTACGTTTGTGCTGTTTTGTGCTGCTAAAATTTCCATTCTATCTTTTATCATTTTTGCATTATTAATGATTCATTAAAGGTCACCAAAGGTCACTTAGCCCCCCTACAACGCCCAAATGACACAAAACTGGTCTCGTTGGTTAGTGCTACGTTTGTGCTGGTTTGTGCTGCTAAAATTTTTATTAGTGCTGTTGTGATTTTTAAGTTATAACAGTTTTTTTTTTTCGAACCCCACTCACTTTACCTCCTCTACAATCAGCACAAATAAAAACTCAAGTGTGTTTGTTTAGTGCTATATTTGTGCTGTTTTGTGCTGCTAAAATTTCTGTTCTATCTCTTACCGTTTTTGCGCTAGTAATGATTTATTAAAGGTCACCAAAGGTTACTTAGCCCCCCTACAACGCCCAAATGACACAAAACTGGTCTCGTTGGTTAGTGCTAAGTTTGTGCTGGTTTGTGCTGCTAAAATTTTTATTTGTGCTGTTGTGGTTTTTAAGTTATAACAGTTTTTTTTTTTTTTTTTTTCAAAACCCACTCACTTTGCCTCCTCTACAATCAGCACAAATAAAAACTCAAGTGTGTTTCTTTAGTGCTATATTTGTGCTGTTTTGTGCTGCTAAAATTTCTGTTCTATCTCTTATCGTTTTTGCGCTAGTAATGATTTATTAAAGGTCACCAAAGGTCACTTAGCCCCCCTACAACCCCCAAATGACACAAAACTGGTCTCGTTGGTTAATGCTACGTTTGTGCTGGTTTGTGCTGCTAAAATTTTTATTTGTGCTGTTATGGTTTTTAAGTTATAACAGTTTTTTTTTTTTTCAAACCCCACTCACTTTTCTCCCCCTATAATCGGCACAAATAAAAACTCAAGTGTGTTTCTTTAGTGCTACGTTTGTGCTGTTTACATTTTCGTTCTATCTTTTATCGTTTTTGCGTTATTAATAATTTATTAAAGGTCCCTGAGCCCCCTACAACACCCAAAAGACACAAAATTGGGCTGGTTGGTTAGTGCCTCATTTGTGCTGGTTTGTGCTGCTAAAGTTTGTATTTGTGCTGTTATGTTTTTTTTTAGTTATAACAGCTTGTTTATATTTGATAACACCCCACCTATTTTGCACCCCATGTTATTAAATCTTAAAAACAAACATACTATTTGTTAGTGCTACCTTTGTGCTTTTTTGTGTCATAAAAATAAAAATTTGTGCTGCTTTTATTTTTAAGATAATAGCAATTTGTTTTTCCAGACAATGACATCACCCCTCCCCCCCGTCACGTACCTGGTTAGTGAGCTCCTGGTTAGAAAGCAGCCATGGGAGCACAGCGAGGTATGAGTGCCTGTGATCAGTCCAGTAGACTGCATGGTGGCAGCAGTCAACAGGTGGATGTGGCAGCAGAACCTGCTGGTGGCAGATGAGCTGGCACTAGCTGTGTGAAGTTGGCACTCCATGTTTGTAAAACCTGAATAAAAATATACTATTCGTCAAAGTGAAGTAACACATGCAAGAGTTGACACAGCTGCATACCCCAAAAAGCATTGCAAAATTAGTGGAAAAGTTTCCCCAGGGGGCTTTTAAGCAGCAAAATACTTCTGAAACAATGTTTAGCAACCATGTTTAGTAACCATGTTTAGTAAAAATATTATTTAATTCAGACATAGAATGCATTACATAGATACAATCAATATCCCATAAAATTTCCAGTAGTCGACACAAGCAACAACAAAGGACCATCTCCCATGGCAATCAATTCATTAAAAAAGTTTTAACTGTACAGTTACATTGTATCAATACTATCCATATGAATCCCCATGAATACCCATGCATTTCAACCCTTTTTCCTTTTCTGGTCTTTTTCAGGGGGGTTTTAAATTCTAAAGAGATACATCAAAAAATTCCATTAGGATTTTCTACAATATACAAAACATGATAGATCATTTCATAATATTTTGAAAGTACATCTCCATACATATGGCAAAGTACTTACCATTTGGGAATAGGAAAGTGGACTTGTGTCGCATAGTTTAAATCAATAAAAAACGTTCGCGCGCGCAAAGCGCTTTCCCCGACTTGCTAATACCCCTACTTGCTGACGCCCCGACTTAGTTGGGGTAGGCGGAACACTTTGGTGGGGGTGGGTCAGCCACACCTCGTGACCTTTGACCTCTGGGGGACACGCCTGCTGACCTTTGACCTTTGGGGGTGGTCCCTAACCCTAGCTCTAACCCTAACCCTAACCCTAGGCCTAACCCTAACCCCAACCCTAACCCTAAACCCTAAACCCTAACCCTAATTTGTTTAGAGGGGCCTCTGGGTGCGCACCTGAAGCCAAAATTCTGCAAAAAAAATTTGGAAGGGTGAGTATGTGGGGATATTCTACCCCTAGAAAAATTTTATCTGGATAGGGTGAAGCCAGAGGAGAGCAAAAAGGAGGATGAAGAAAACGGCTGTACAGGCTTATCCCACGAACTTTCCCTAATTGGCTGCAGGCTTTTGCCATTATGGCAAGTGTAATTGGGGAGAAGAATCCGGAACACTGTTGGGCGCTCTTCTGTTATCTTGATGTCATCAGGGAGGCCTACAGGGTCTACGGGGAATCCACATGGTTGAGGTATGATGAGCATTTCCGGAAGCAGAGATCTATCCGCCCGTCCTTGAGGTGGGACCACAAGGACATTAGTTTGTGGATGTGACTTATGACCTTGGCGCGGGCCCCGAATCATTTTTTTCCAGGGGGGGCCGGTGGCACATCTACCCCCGGACAACCGGCCGCAAAGAAAAGGGGTGTCTGCTGGCAGTATAACGAGGGCTCCTGCAAGTTTGGGGGGCTTGCCGTTACCAGCACAAGTGCTCCGGCTACGGAGGTTTGCATCCCTTGTCCCGCTGCTTCAAACAGGGGAAGGGCCGTGCCGGCAAGTCTGCTAACAAAAGGGATGATGTTAGTGAGGGTGGAAAGGATGCAACCTTTCCTTGATAGATATCTGGATCAGGAGGCTGCTTGGTTGTTAGGGGTGGGTTTCTCCGAAGGCTTTCGCATACCTTGTTCCCTGGCCTCTGTTCCACCAGTGTCCCAGAACTTGCGCTCGGCCTTGCAACATCCTGCAATGGTTTCTGAGAAATGGCGGAAGGAACTTGCGTTGGGCCGCATGGGTGGCCCTTTCCCCTTGCAGCCTTTAGCGGATTTGGTGATCTCACCCCTGGGGGTCGTGCCTAAGAAGGACCTTAAAGTGCATTTTCACGCTGACAATCTTGGGGTGGTACAGGTCATCAACCATGTCACAACCTCGTTGCCACCCGTGGTCCGACTTCTTCAACACCTAGTGTTACGTTGTCTACAGTTAAATGTTTTTCTTTGTGCTGTTCACCTCCCGGGAGTTGAGAATGGCTTAGCTGACGCATTGCCTCGCTTTCAGTGGGGCAGGTTCCAGGAGTTGGCACCGGCAGTGGAGCAACGCAGGGTCCCTTGTCCCGAATGCCTTGGGGTCGTCTCCAGATGGATCAGACAGTCAGTGCGTGACATGACGTGGGCAGCCTATAATAAATTATGGCAAGAGTGGTTGTCTTTGTTGCAGCAGGCTGTGGTGGAGCAAGAGGGCCCAAAGGTGAGGTTGCTGGTCCTTTACTTTGTCTTACGGAACCTTGAGGAGGAGGTGTTGGTGTCAGTCGTGGAGCGCAAATTGGCAGGATTAGCATTTTTCTTCAAATTGCAGGGCTGTCATGATTTCACAAAAGATTTTTGGGTCTGACGGGCTCTAAAGGGGTATCGTAGGTCTCAGAAGTGCAGGGATTCCAGGCACCCTGTTTCTTTTGATATTCTGGAAAATGTTTTAGCCGAGTTGGTTTCCCTGTGTTCCTCAGCCTACAAGGTCTTTTTGTTTAAAACGGCCTTCTCTCTGGCTTTTTTTGTAGATTTTCAGATTAGCGAACTAGTCAGCCCTTCCAAGAGGGTCCATGGGGGTATGTTGGATCGGGAGGTCACCTGTTGGGAGGACAGGGTATCCCTGCTTTTGCGATGGTCCAAAACGGATCAGGCTGGCAGGGGCAGAAGGGTTCAGATTTTTGCTGTTCGGCTTTGCCCTTAAAACGGCCTTCTCTCTGGCTTTTTTTGTAGATTTTCAGATTAGCGAACTAGTCAGCCCTTCCAAGAGGGTCCATGGGGGTATGTTGGATCGGGAGGTCACCTGTTGGGAGGACAGGGTATCCCTGCTTTTGCGATGGTCCAAAACGGATCAGGCTGGCAGGGGCAGAAGGGTTCAGATTTTTGCTGTTCGGCTTTGCCCTTGTGTCCGGTGGGTGCTGTCAGAGAGTTTCTCACAGTGCGCCTGGATTTGGCTGGGTCCTTTTTGTTACATGCAGATGGGTCTCCCTTGTCCAGATTTCAATTCATATCCATTTTCCATAAATGTTTAAGGACATTGGGTTTGGAGGAGAAAGAATTCATCTTGTACTCATTCCGAATTGGGGCGGCCACGGAAGCCGCCAGGTGTGGGTTGGATGACGAAGCGGCCAAGCGTATTGGTAGCTGGGAATAGAAAAGGTTCCAGCTATATGTTCATCCTCATCTGTTGTCTGATTGGGGGGGAGGTCATTTTGTGAGTGTTCTGTGTTGGTAAGCCTGTGTTTGCGTGCTTGTTTGGTGTTATTTGTGGTGTTGTTTCTTCTCTTTCAGGTGGTGTTATGGGCCTTGTCTGGATACTGGGCCATGCCTTTGTGTTTTGGGGGGCCAGGCGAGCAGACGTTAGGTCCAATGGTAGGCAACTAGGCATTTCTAGGCAGGAAGCTTGTATCTGCTGGTTGGGGTACCAGGCATGCTGTGGAGAAGAATGGTGCCGGAAGCGCATCGCTTTGCACTACTGGATAGACCGCCAAACGTTCTGGTGCTAGGCATTGGCGGCAATGATTTAGGACTGAGGTCCATGTTGGACACCATTTGTGATGTCAAGTTTGGTTTCCTGTGGCACCGCATGGCCTTCCCAGATATGCTCATCGTGTGGTCCGACATCATTGCTCGGACGACTTAGCATTTGGCTAGGTCAGTGGAGCGGCTCAATAAGGCCCGCAGGAAGATCAACAGGTAGGTAACGAGGTAGGCAGATTTGTAGTTAGGAATGGGGGCCTGGTTATCTGGCATTTGGAACTGGAAACGGATACTTGGGGATACCTTTGGGGTGTTGGGGTACACCTCAATGTGGTGGTAATTAATTTGTGGGTTCTGGGGTTGCAGGATGGTATTCAGAGAGCTTTGAGGGTGTGGAAGGCCACTCAAGAGTAAGGTCTTCCCCTTGTGCGCTGTGGCGGAGGTTGGTCTTTGCTGGCGAATGAAGAAACCTTGGATAAGGAATCGGGACCCATCGGTGGTATAGGTCCCTCTGGTGTATTCCAGGTAACGTGGTTTAGCTGGAATTGGTTAATGGGTGCACTGCGGTTAGTGGGTTATCTCCGAGCCAGTATGTTGGCTGGAGGCCTAGTATAGTAAAAGCTACCGCAGTGCATTCTTGAACATACGATAGTTTGGGGTTCCTGCAAAGACCAACGCGATTAGTGACTGTTGGGTTTTTGGTTTAATAAATGTTTTTTATGGTTTATGTTCATTTAAGTTTATTTGTTAATAAAGAGGCTCCTACAGCCAATTTTTTACTCCATTTATGGTGTGGTTTCCATTAATGGGATTTAATGGTACGGGTGGGATGGAGTATGGGGTTGGTCTGGCATTTATTGGCTAGGGATGGAACATCTGTTCTACAATGGTCATGCCTTTTCCAGGGTACAGTATGAAGTGCAGGGCCCGTTACAGTGGGAGGAGCATTACATTAAGGAAACCCAAGCTGAGTATAGGTTCTGTAAGTTCTGTATGTAAGATTTAATAACGAGGTGTAAAATCAGTGTGGTTTGGCAACATATAACGCACAATATCTCCGAAACCAAAGCGGCACAAAAGTTTATTTTTGCAGCACAAACCAGCACAAATGCGGCACAAACGAATGGCGTGTTTGTTTTTAAAATTCAGCAACATGGGGTGCAAAGTGGACAGGGCTTACATTAAATTGAATATCTAATATCTCAGAAACTGAACTGGCACAAAACGCTCATTTTTGCAGCACAAATCAGCACAAACGTGGCACAAATGAATAGTATATTTTTATTCAGGTTTTACAAACATGGGGTGCCAACTTCACACAGCTAGTGCCAGCTCATCTGCCACCAGCCAGTTCTGCTACTACATCCACCTGCTGACTGCTGCCACCACGCAGTCTACTGGACTGATCACAGGAACTCATACCTCGCTGTGCTCCCATGGCTGCTGTCTAACCAGGAGCTCACTAACCAGGAACGTGGCAGGAGGGCGGGGTGATGTCATCGTCTGGAAAAAACAAATTGCTATTATCTTAAAAATAAAAACAGCACAACAAAACTGTTATAACTTAAAAACCATAACAGCACAAATAAAAGTTTTAGCAGCACAAACCAGCACAAACGTAGCACTAACCAACGAGACCAGTTTTGTGTCATTTGGGCGTTGTAGGGGGGCTAGGTGATGTCATAATCTAGAAAAAAGAATTGCTAATATCTTAAAAATAAAAGCAGCACAAATGTAAATTTTTATGGCACAAAACAGCACAAACGTAGCACTAAAGAAACACACTTGAGTTTTTATTTGTGCTGATTGTAGGGGGGCCAGCTTCGCTGAGCTCTTTTTATCAACTCCTCTCTCGCTTAGCATTCACAATGACAATAATAGAGGTAAATATCACACTAAAAGATCAATGCCAATGCTAAGAGAGATTACAATTGATAAAAAGTGGTGGTTGTTGTTATTGTTTCGCATACTAATGGCAGTTGTAAACTGAGCCTCAGCCTGTGCATTTTTCCTATGAATTTAATTGACAATTAAAACTGTTAAACTATTGATTCTTCCTATCACAATAAGCACAACCCACAAGTATTAGGTATGCTTCTTGTGTTAGAAATAGAAATACCTGAAGAATAAAACACTTCTATTTATTTCGATTCATTTTAAAGGAAAGCACTTTGTGCCAACATGACCCTTGTTCTATTCCGCCGGCCTCTAGAGAGGTCACCTGTAACACTGAATACCCTCTCTGCAAAGGCTTGAGAAGCTGGCATAGCCAGCGGGTCTAATGCAAAAGGTTTTAGCTGGTGATAAAAAGTGTCACTCTGACAGCCAAAAATCTGTTGCGGTGTCCTCACAGATGGCAACTTGGTGCAAAAGCGCTTCCTTATATTTTCTGATCTGCTGCTCTATGCTGTTTGGGGAGATCCTCTGCCTTGGTCTTCTACGGCATTTAGAAAGAAACCAAAAGACTGGCTGCTTAGATGTGGATGCCTGTGGCTGTGCTTCTTCCACTTCCTGTGATAGTTCTTCCACCACATCATCTTCAGACAATTCCTCATGTTGTGTGTGTGGCAATATGGATTTTCTTGGGGCATACTCCTCTGCCTTTTTAGGCAGTTCCTGAATATTCTCATCCGCCAAACCAACAAGGGTTTCACAGACGATAGGGTTGTCCAAACAAGCAGCTGCTGCAAGTGGAGAGAACATTTTGTCAGTTGGATCTAAGAATGAAGCAAAACGCTGGTTCACACTCCCTTTCATCTTCTGTGCAACTGTGGCAAGGTCTTCGTAGCTAGTGATCTGTTTAAAGTCCTCAAGATGGCTGAGCAGATCAAAGAGGGCAGGGACAGCCAAGGACATGGACTTGGTGTCACTCTGGAGGGTTTTAGTATGTTCTGCAAAAGGCAGCAGGAGGTCATGCAATCATGTGAGCTTTTGCCATTCAATAGGGAGCAAGCTGTCCCATTCCATGTTGTTTGTGATTTGGCATACCGACTCCTTCAGTTTGAGGAGTCTTGCAATCATGTTGAATGTACTTGACCAGTGTGTGAGGCAGTCATTTAAAAGAATAAGGCCACAATACTCCAATAGCTTCTGTGTTGCAATTGAAGACTTGCGGGTTCACTATTGATCTTGCTTTATCCAATATTCTCTTCACACTTGCCTCCTTTTGCACCGTGTGGACCACAAGTTGCAAGGTATGCACCACACATGGTATCCGGTCCATGTCGATCTGTTGGTACCTAACAAGTGGAACACATAGCCAAATAAGCATAAAGTATAGAAAAGGTTTCTGTTCCATTCTATTATTTTAACACTTATGGGAATACTTTTACAGTACATAGGACTACAAATAAAGTGGAAAAATAACAAATGTGCACCTGTAGAGTAGAGCAGATAGCGCTTCCATTTCAATCATCTCTTATCCCTGTGATAATTGACAGGTGTCAACTAGGGATGAGCTTCATGTTCGAGTTGAATGCATGTTCGACTTGAACATCGTGTGTTCGGTCGTTCGTCAAATTGCAAACATTATGGGCCGTTCGCGCCAAATTCGAGTGGCGTGTCACGGCCCATAATTCACTGTGGCATCGCAGTGCATTGCTGGCTGATGATTGGCCAAGCATGCACTATGACCCGCATGCTTGGCCAATCACAGCGCTGTCTGTACAGAGAGCCATAATTGGCCAAAGCCAGGGTTGCTTTGGCCAATTATGGCTTGGGGGGTTTAGTACACGCCCCACACTATATAAGGCTGCCTACACGGCGGCCCTGTGTAGTGTGTTCCGGCGTTGAGAGAGATAGACAGAGAGACACTGTCATTTGATTTAAGTTAGATAGAGTAGGCAGGTCGAGTCAGTTAGCTGCACTTACAGTGTATTGTGTATATATATGCATCCCAGGTGTATATATATATATATATATATATATATATATATATATATATATATATATATATATTTCACACACACTGTTTTCAGTTTAGCTAGATCCTGTTCTTCTCTTCTTAATATACTGACAGGCAGGTGTTTTTACAGTATTTCCAGTTACTGTACTATGTGCCCTGCTGTCAGGACTAATACTCACCGAGGCCAAGATGCCGAGAGCGGCTCGCCCTTACGACCACACGCACCCAGACCTCTGGAGTTGATACAGGGAGCAGGGGGCACGCGGAGGCACGGGCTTCCAGTATGCGAGAGATCCGTAGGTGGGACTGAAGGACCGGTCACAGACTAGGTTGCAGGCTGGAGGTGCGCCGGCAAGTGCGGTGCAGAGCCGGGGGAACTGAGGCACAGGAAGTCCGTTTAAACAGGCAGAGGTCAGAACCGGGTAATCAGGCAGAGCAAGTCCGTTAAGCAGGCAGAGGTCAGAACCGGGTAATCAGGCAGAGCAAGTCCGTTTAAGCAGGCAGAGGTCAGAACCGGGTAATCAGGCAGAGCAAGTCCGTTTAAGCAGGCAGAGGTCAGAACCGGGTAATCAGGCAGAGCAAGTCCGTTTAAGCAGGCAGAGGTCAGAGGGGTATCAGGCAGACAGCGGTATCGGTATTCGTTACCCAGGGGTTCGGTACACAGAACAGTAGATTATTCTGGATAGCAGGGACACAGGTGACAGGAGAAGCTGACGACGAACCAGCAACCCGACTGGGCGCTGGATTCGTCAGAAATAGCCTCCCCCCGGCGAGCGCGTCAGTGTGACTACCGGTACCCGCACGGGCGACGGCGCGCATACGGGGACCGCCGTGCACCCGCACACGCCGCACCATCGGGCCGCGGATGGGTGTGCGGCGAAGCGCCAATCCACTGCGCATGCGCCCCGGAGCCCGGCGAACGGAGGCGACTGAAGCCTCCTGATAGTGCCCCCCTCCTAAGGGCGAACACTGGACGCCCAGGCTAGACATCAACTCTGGGTGATCTTGGTGGAAGGCTTGAATTAGGCGTGGTGCATGCAGGTTCCTAGCGGGTTCCCAAGAATTGTCTTCAGGTGGGTAACCCTTCCACTGGATCAGGTACCATAGCTGCCTGCCCTTCTTTCTGCAGTTCAGGATGGATTCCACCTCAAACTCGTTTTCGCCATCCACCCTGATCGGCGGAGGAGGAGGTTCTCCTCTTCCCGAAAAAGGGCTGGGCACAACAGGCTTCAACAAGGATACATGGAAAACAGGATGAATCCAGTACGTCTTGGGTAGTGCTAGCTCAACAGCCACAGGGTTAATGATTCTCTTGACTTGGAAAGGACCGATGAACTTGGGTCCAAGTTTTCGAGATGGCAAAGGTAATTTAAGGTTAGCGGTGGATAGCCAGACATCCTCTCCTAAATCAAACTTTGGATTCTCCCTCCTGCCCCGATTGTAATCCTCTTGCGCCTTGTGTAACATGTCTTGGATCTTCTGAAAGTTGGATTGCAACGAGGTTATCCTGTCTTGGACTGCAGGAACTGTCATTTCAGGGATGTCATTAGACAGAAACGTAGGGTGGAACCCACAATTTGCCCAGAAGGGTGTTTGGTTGGTAGAGGCATGAACCGAATTGTTATAGGCAAATTCAGCATACGGGAGAAGGCTTGCCCAATCGTCCTGGGAACCTGAGCAGAAGCAACGGAGGTATTGCTCCAGAGTTTGGTTTGTCCTCTACGTTTGGCCGTTGCTTTGAGGGTGATACACTGAGGAGAGGCAGACTTTGATATCAAGGGAACTGCAGAGTTCCCTCCAGAATTTGGACGTAAATTGCACGCCCCTATCCGACACAATGCTCTTCGGTACACCATGGAGCCTTACGATCTCTTTCAAAAAAATATTGTCTGTGTCTACAGCAGAAGGAGTGCCCCTCATGGGTAAGAAATGGGCCATCTTGGAGAGACGGTCGATAACAACAAAAATGGGGGTAAAACTCTCTGAGGCTGGCAAATCAACAATAAAATCCATGGACACATCGGCCCATGGCCGTTCCGGGATGGGCAAAGGCTTGAGCAAGCCCCAGGATTTAGCGTTTTGGCCCTTGTTCCGTTGGCACAGAGGGCAGGACGCCACGTACTCTTTACAATCCCGTCTCCACCCAGGCCACCAGAAGGAGCGAGAAATCAGCTCAGAGTTTAGAAACCACTTTAGCTGATCGGAACCGTTGAAACAGCTCAGGAATGAGCGGCAGTGGATACCGGTTTTTGATAGTGATGTTATTGAGCTGCTGATAATCCACACAAGGCCTCAAAGAACCATCTTTCTTCCCAACAAAAAAGATACCAGCTCTGGCAGGTGAGGACGAGGGACGGAAGAAGCCCTTTTTGAGATTCTCATCGATATATTGTTTGAGAGCCTCTAGCTCAGTTTCCGAGAGAGGAAATATAGGGCCAAACGGGACTTCAGATCCGGGCAGGATGTCGATCGGACAGTCGTAAGACCGATGAGGTGGTAGGCGATCAGCCATTTGTTTGCTGAAGACTTCTTGAAACTCAAGGTACATCGGAGGGGACATGTTGGAGGCTGCCTGATGGAACGGTAATCGTAGCACAGACTTTAGGAGCCGTGGGAGCAATACTGAGAGGAGAAAGATACCGCCTTGGTACTCCATTTGATCTGTGGGTCATGAGCCTGTAACCAGGGCAAGCCTAGTATAACAGGAAAGATGGCAGAATGAATAAGGTCGAGCCGTAGAAATTCCTGATGGCCGGAATCGGTGGTTACAAGAATAGGTTGAGTTTTCTGGGTGATGGGTCCTGAACGAGGAAGGGATCCGTGTACCCGTAGACCTTGAGCTTTGGTTTGAAGTAATCTGTAGAATTGATGCCTGGGAAGGTTAAATTCTGTTTGCAGTTTCAAAAAATATTTTAGTACATTTTGGGTAAATAATTGGGAAATATTACAAATTCCGGCCAGCCTCCATGATTGGAAGCCGTCCAATTTATATATCTTTGCCAAGTTCGGGTTATCCCATAGTGGGGTTTCTGCCAAAAATCCTAAGATCTTCAAACTGGACCTGACCGTAGACCACTGTTTTTTCAGAAGAATAACAGTGGGCGCTGCTTGTGGCAGGTGGGGTAATCCTGCCTCCAAACTCGCCAGCTACAAAGTATTCTGCGTTCCAGTCCACAGTATGTTTTCGACCGAGTCAGATTCGTCCAGCAACCCAAAACCACTTAATTGTTGCAATTGAGAGGCATAAAAATAAAGTTTAGGGTTAGGGACTGCAGCTCCTCCCCGATCTTGAACATCCTGCAGAGTAGAAAGACATATTCTGGCCACTTTTTTTTCCATATCAAGGACCTGAATAAAGTATCAATACGGTTGAACCATCTACGGGGTATCCATTGCGGAGAATTATAATGTATAGTAGTTGGGGTCCCCAAACCATCTTAACTAAATTTATTCTTCCAATTACTGACAATGGAAGTTTGCACCAAGGATTACACGTCATTTGGAGTCTCTTAAAAAGGGGTAGGAGATTGTCCTCTAAATATGTCGGTGGGTTAGCCGACACCTGTACTCCCAAATATTTAAATGAAGAAACTACTTTAAGGGATTCCGCAGCAGCCAGTAACGAGATCGTTGGATCATCTACTGGTAGAAGGACAGATTTACTCCAATTGATAGAAAATCCCGATAAGGACGAGAATTGTTGGATTACCCGCATTACGTTCATAAGGGGGGGCGTCCACGTCTCCTAGGTATAGCAAGGTGTCATCCGCGTAAAGGGAGATCTTATCTGTAATTGATCCTCTGTTAAAGCCCACAATAGACTGGGATAATCTAACAGTAGCCGCAAGTGGTTCAAGGGCTAACGCAAATAACAGGGGTAACAGTGGACACCCCTGTCTCATACCCCTAAAGAGGGGAAACGGATCTGAAAGGTCTCCATTTACACGGATCCTAGCCGTGGGGGCTGCATACAATAGCCTTACCCATTGAATAAAATTGTCGCCTAGTCCAAAGCGCTTTAAAACCTCCCACAGATAAGGCCATTTGACGCTATCAAAGGCCTTAGCTGCATCTAGGGACAGGATCGCTCTTTTGCTCAGGTCATCTATGGGTACCTGGAGGTTGAGAAAGAGTCGCCTGATGTTAAGGGCTGTGGATCTCGATGGGATAAACCCTGATTGGTCCTTGTGGACCACTTTATGAATAACTTTGGCTAGTCTGGTGGCCAGGACCCTTGCCAGTAGTTTTACAGCAGTTGTTAATAGCGATATGGGCCTATAAGAGTCTGGAGAATGAGCCTCTTTACCAGGTTTCAGAAGAAACACAATGATCCCTTTGTTCATGGATTGGGGTAAGCATCCCGTTTTCCTTGCATCCTCAAACAACTCTTTTAAATGCTGTAATAATGTTTCAGAATAGCGTTTGTATACCTCTGCTATCCGAGACCGGAGATTTACTAGGAGAGGAAAGCGTCAGTGCTTCCAATAGCTCATCAGCCGTAAGGGGAGCATTCAATTGTTCCACATCTAAGGCCGGCAGCTGTGGTATCCGGCATTTTTCAAGAAAAGAATCAATTTCTTCTATAGTAGGTGAGACCTTAGAGGAGTACACATCAGCATAGAATTCTCTAAACGTGGATAGAATATCTGCGTGAGATGAAACCAGGGTCCCCAAAGAATTAGTGATTGCCTCTATATGGGATGATCCCTTCTGTGATCTCACCATCATAGCAAGCATACGGCCTGTGGTTTCCCCTCCTCAAAATATTTCTGTTGAAGGAAGAACCTTTTATTTTCCGCTTTTGTGAGAACCAAATGTTTAGCCACGTGTTGAGCTTCATGTAAAGTTTTCTCAGAGGGGGAGTCAACAAAAGCAGACTCAGCCCTCTCAACCTCCTTCAGCATTGATTGCTCCCAAGTCTTGGTCCCGGTCTTAATGGCATTGATAGACTTAATAAATTGGCCTCTTAAATAGGCTTTTAGTGTATCCCAGAAAACTCCAGGACTAGCCATAGGTTTGTTAAACCGAATAAATGTATTCAGGCTATTGTAGATAGGGTCAGGGCTAGGAAATATAGACAACCAAAACGGGTTGAGTTTCCAGCAAACTCGCTTGGATATTCCAGATGTAAGGATTTCTATGCATAGGGGGGAATGATCAGATATAGTTCTTGCTTCGTAGCGTGAGGAAGTTACTAGTGGTAGCATCGTATCATTGCTAAGACCAAGATCAATTCTGGAGAGACCTCTATGTGTAGCTGAGTAACACGAATAACATTCTACCTGCGGATGGTTCATCCGCCAAACATCCCTCAGCCCCAGCTCTATAAGAAGCCGAGCGAAGGATGTCCGCCCTCCTCTCAGGTCACTTGCAGGTGTCTTTGTGGACATTTTTATCAAGGTCTGTATCTAAGTAGTTATTGAAATCACCCACAATAAGTGCCGGAATACCCGGATATTGTGATAGAAAAGTAGCCAGAGTTTTGATGACCTCCACCGAAAAAGGGGGCGGTATATATATATTTCCAATAATACACCGTAATCCATCCAAGGAGCATACAAGAAATATATAACGACCATGAGGGTCAATAAGTGAAGCCGTGTGTGTAAAGGGGACATTGATACCTATCAACACACTAACCCCCCTGGCATAGGACAAGAAGGCAGAGTGGAACTGGGCACCAAATAATTTGATAGAAAATGGGGACTCTTGACCAGGCAGTATATCCGTCACTTGCAGACATACCACAGAGGAACCCATGCGTTTATTCATATGGAGTACCACTAGTCGTTTCACCCTGTCCCCCAGTCCTCTTAAATTCCAACTTGTCAGAACAACTTGTTTAGCCATAAGGCGTTAAGACAAATGCATATAAGACATGAGTTTGGGAGGCATAAGGAATAGGCACAGCATTCTTTGGATAGCAATCCAAAGGGCACCAAATATGACAGTAGGTAGTAGGCAATCTCTGAACAAAAAAAGTCAAATCTGCAAAGTAAAAGGTTAGGCAAGACCAAGACCAATGGACCAACTGGGTCCCAAGTAACAAAAAAAAACAGAAATAAAAAAACTGTAATGTCCACGAAGGACTTTCAACTGGGGGGCTAAATTCAGTAGCCGGCTTTGAAGAGCCAATAGGCAACAGGCCTCGTATAGTGTTCATTAACGTGAATGGAACTAACGCGCATTGACAGGAGTCTTCTGCCTTGACAGGAGTTTTATAAACTTGTTACCAATCTGGTCTCATGTAAATAGTAAATGTTCCAGTGTTACGAGTGTAAGAAAAACAGTGACATTCAGGTATTTTTGCGCCGTCTGCTCAATTCTTCCAGGAGGGATCGTTCCTCTCTATCCAGCCATTGCATTACCATTGCTGGTTTTTAAAAAAAATGCACTTCATCTCTGGCCACTACGCGTAGGCGAGCCGGGTAGAGCATGGAGTATTGTATTTCCAGGGAACGAAGCCTCTTTTTGACATCATTGAACTGGGCCCGCTGCTTTTGCACCTCAGCCGAAAAATCTGGAAACAAGGATATTTTAGAATTATCTATCACCAGAGCATCCCCCAGGGTACATGCTTTAGACAAGATAATATCTCTATCTTTATAATGGAGCAGTTTGAACAGGAAGGCTCTAGGGGGATTACCCGGAGGCAGAGGCCTGGAAGGAACCCGGTGTGCGCCCTCCACTGCAAACATAGGAGAGAATGATTCCTTCCAAAACTTTTCCAGCAGCCATTGCTCAATGAAATTAACCGGGTTTCTCCCCTCCATTTTTTCCGGGATGCCAAAAGCTCTAACGTTGTTTCTGCAAAGTCTATTTTCTAAATCATCAAGTTTCGTGGCATGTTTAGCCACCATGAGCTGCTGGGCATGAGACTCTCTCTGCATGGGGGCCCATTCATCCTCTATGGTGCTAATGCACCCTTCAATGGCAGATGTTATATCCCTTAATTTCTGCATGTCCTGGCGCATAAATGACATTTCAGCCTTCATCCCTTTAACTTCCGTGGCCAGGGCAGTAATAGAAAGATTGCAGGATGTGACCATGGAGAGGATATCCCTTAGTGTGGGTTGAGGGATAATGCACCCTTCAATGGCAGATGTTATATCCCTTAATTTCTGCATGTCCTGGCGCATAAATGACATTTCAGCCTTCATCCCTTTAACTTCCGTGGCCAGGGCAGTAATAGAAAGATTGCAGGATGTGACCATGGAGAGGATATCCCTTAGTGTGGGTTGAGGGATAACCGAGCCTGTGGATTTGGCCTTGTGTGAGGCTTCGGACATGGGTATATTACTCACTGTGTCCCAGGTAACACCGGTGCGTTCGGATCCTCCAGGGGTACTGTATCATCTGCTTCCAACTGGGAGCCACTGCGGCTCTCCGCTCAGTCCCCAGGTATCTCCGGCGAGTCCCATATCTCACTCTGGGAGAACAGCTTCTGCACGGCCTCCCTGTGTTTCATTGCAGCTGACTTTAGAGCCGAGCCGCAATCTTGGATCTCATGGTCCGGAGCAGAGCAGGCCGTGGAACTGCATCTAGGCATCCTCCAAGCCATAGGTAAGTATCACAGCAGCTGGGCGGGTGTAGCAGGTTACACTGGGGAGCAGTTTAATACTAAAGTCAGATGATCAGTGGTAGTTTTTAGGATAATAGAGCAGATTCTCGGCGGAGCTCACAAGATGTGCGACTGACTACATCCGCTGCCAAGCCATGCCCCGTAATTATAATTTTTGATGCAATTCTTTGCAGCAGGGCTCGTTCCTGTGCTCCAACTAGAGTATCCGTGAGGGGTTGCAGTGTTGTGGCACCAGCACCAGTGCCTAAGGCCCAATTTTCTGTCCCTGTTCAACAGGGACATGTAATTACAATTCTTGATCTGATATTTCACAGCAGGGCCCATTCCAGCGCCCACCAAGAGTAACTGTGAGGACTTAGTGTTGCAGCACCAGCACCACCACCAAAGGCCCAATTTTTCTGCCCCTGTTCAACAGGTGCATGTAATTACAATTCTTGATCTAATATTTCACAGCAGGGCCTGTTCCAGCGCCCACCAAGAGTAACTGTTAGGACTTACAGTGTTGTGGCACCAGCACCACCACCATCACCAAAGGCCCAATTTTTTCTGCCCCGTTCAACGAGGGCATGTAATTACAATTCTTGATCTAATACTTCACAGCAGGGCCCTGTGAGGGCTTAGTGTTGTGGCTACATCAACACCTAAGGCCACAATTTCTGCAGAGTATATAGGGCAGGCCCCCTACTTTCAAACATCCAACTTACAAACGACTCCTACTTGCAAACGGAAGGAGACAACAGGAAGTAAGATGAAATCTACCCCTAGGAAGGGAAATTCTCTCCTGTAATAGTTGAGAAAAATGTTTCTCCTTTCCACTGATGCTTTATCACCAATCCTTGTTTCACTAAAAACTACAAATTTTCTAAAAACATTTGTCATTGTGACAGAAAGTGAGGTAAAATCTTCTGAAGAGGAGCACAGACAGCAAAACAAATGTCACAGGGGTGATAACCCTTCCCTATGTTTTCCAAAAAGCTTAAAATAGATTTTTTGGCTGGAGCTAAACACGTTAAAAATGTACCAGCTCAAAATTACAAACGGATTCTACTTAACAACAAACCTACAGTCCCTGTCTTGTTTGCACCACCTGTATACTGCTGTTCAGAGTATATAGGACCTGGGGGCCCACGCATTTCCTTTTTTAAATTTGGGTGCGGGTTCCCCTTAATATCCATACAAGACCCAAAGGGCCTGGTAATGGACTGGGGGGTACCCATGCTGTTTGTCTCACTGATTTTCATCCATATTACCGGGACCCGACATTACATTAAAGCCGTAAGCAGTTTTAAATGACTTTAAAAATGTCATTTTGTTGCAGGGACTGTTCTAAGCACGGGAAACATGCGCCACTTTATAGGCATACTATAGACACCCCCAGGTACGATATTTAAAGGAATATTTCACTTTTTTTTTTTTTTTTACTTTAAGCATCATTAAAATCACTGCTCCCCAAAAAACGTCTGTTTTTAAAACTTTTTTTTGCATTGATACATGTCCCCTGGGGTAGGACCCGGGTCCCCAAACCCTTTTTAGGACAATGCCATGTAAATTAGCCTTTAAAATTAGCACTTTTGATTTTGAACGTTCGAGTCCCATAGACGTCAATTGGGTGCTAACGTTTGTGCGAATTTTCGGTCTGTTCGCAGGTTCTGGTGTGAACCGAACCGGGGGGTGTTGGACTCATCCCTAGTGTCAACCATGTCATCATGTAAAAGAATATAAAAAATGACTCACCGCAGATCATAAATTTCGGTCTCACATTTGGTCATGGGGGAGTCTTCCTCACAAAAGCTGGGTGGTTCCTCTGCTGCTGCTGTGGTTTGTTTAAATGCTGCCACCATATTGCTCCCGACAAGTGACAAAAACTCATCCCTGGTGTCAACCATGTCATCATGTAAAAGAATATAAAAAATGACTCACCGCAGATTATAAATTTCGGCTGCAAATACTGCAGCTGCTGACTTTTAAAATAAGGACACTTACCTGTCCCGGGGTCCAGCGATGTCGGCACCCGAGACCGAACCGTCCCTCGCTCCTCGGGTGCTGCCGCTGCCATTCTCACTGAGGGAATCAGGAAGTGAAGCGTTGCGGCTTCACTGCCAGGTTCCCTACTGCGCATGCGCGAGTTGCGCTGCGCGTCTACACAGGTCCCCGTTGTGTTGTGGGAACTGTGTATTTCCCACAACACAACGGGGGTGGGCAGGGGTTTTGCGGCTAGCTGCGGCTAGCTATTCCTGGAAGTGGGTGCAGATACCTGTATTATACAGGTATCTACACCCCCCCTCCCCCCTGAAAGGTGCCAATTGTGACACCGGAGTGGGGAGGAATCCGATGAGCGGAAGTTCCACTTTAGGGTGGAACTCCGCTTTTTGCTTTTCCCCTGTGGGGTACACTGTTGCTAGGCAGATCTTGGAACATGAACATGGAGTTATACAGTCACCACAGATTTCGGTGCATTTGGACATCACTGGGGTAGATGAATTATCTTTTTTCTCCCTGTTCTTTCGGGGCTTCTGTGACCTCTAATGGTTGGTGCAAAGTATCAGGGTGTAAAGCTGTGATGTGTCTATTACTGCCACATTCTGAGCAATCCGCTTGTATTTTGCAGTCTTTGGCTACATGTTTAGTGGATCCACAACACTTGAAGCAGATGCCGTTTTGTCTAACAAAGGCTATCCTTTCCTTGACAGGTTTACTTTTGAACCCTTTGCACTTGTTTAGGGGGTGAGGCTTTTTATGAAGTGGGCAAAGTCTGTCAGGGTCTTCAAAGGTGTTTACCTTGTAGCTGTTTAGACAGTCTGGGTCCTCAGAGGGTACAGTTGTCTTATGGGCCATCACTGAAGTCCTATGGAAGGCTCTAGGTGGCTTTTCTGCTTTTGGCAGTTGACGGTTGATGATGAAGGAAAAGCTGGGATCACACCTGATCTTAGCTTGCTGCTGCACAAACCTAGAAAACACAAAGAATGGGGAGAAAGGGACATCATGATCTTCTTTGTATTTGGCTCCAACACTCAACCATTTTTCTTGTAGGTTGTGAGGTAGTTTCTCCACTATAGGCTTAGTACCTCTAGCGGTATCTAAATGTGCAAGTCCTCCTAAATAGCCTTCTTCTTTGGGACACTGGACTTCCCAAAGAATATCACCCAGCTCTTGCAGTTTGAAATTGTCTCTGCTGTTTAGCTTAGGGAAAGACTCGAGTCTTTTCATTAGAGCACCTTCAATTGCTTCTGGTGATCCATATCTTTCCTCTAGCTTTTGCCAGGCCATATCAAATCCTGCTGAAGGGTTAAATATGTGTATCCTGCGCATCCTTCTTGCATGCTCTGCTGACTCAGACCCAAGCCATTTTATCATCAGGTCTAGCATCTCAGCTGCTGGTAATTCTAATAGGGCGTACACACGGTCGGACTTTGTTCGGACAGTCCGACAACAAAATCCTAGGATTTTTTCCGACGGATGTTGGCTCAAACTTGTCTTGCATACACACGGTCACATAAAGTTGTCGGAAAATCCGATCGTTCTGAACGCGGTGATGTAAAACACGTACATCGGGACTATAAACGGGGCAGTGGCCAATAGCTTTCATCTCTTTATTTATTCTGAGCATGCGTGGCACTTTGTCCGTCGGATTTGTGTACACACGATCGGAATTTCCGACAACGGATTTTGTTGTCGGAAAATTTTATCTCCTGCTCTCCAACTTTGTGTGTCGGAAAATCCGATGGAAAATGTCCGATGGAGCCCACACACGGTCAGAATTTCCGACAACGCGCTCCGATCGGACATTTTCCATCGGAAAATCCGACCGTGTGTACGGGGCATAAGTCTTTGACTGCATTCAGAAAAGAAGACTTCCATGCCCAGTAATTCTCAGGGGAGTCATCGAACTTCAGAAAGACTGTATTAACCATTTCTTTATGGATAAGATATTTAGTGACATCTTGTGCACTCTGGTGTTTGGGTTGTTGTAGTAAGGATTCACTTGGCCCGTTCCTATATGTCTTTAATGGTTCATCTTTAAATGTTCTGGCATTGCTGGCTTCATGGGTTTGTTTAAAATTCAGCTGCCTCTGGACTGGGAAACTGTTTTGTTGCATTGCTGTTTAAAAGTTCTTGGACATACTCCTTTGTACGTTCTACTGAGGAACGGGGTTTCTCAGGCACATCTGGGCCTTCATGGATAGACCCACTTCCAGACCGCTCCATATCAGCATAAGCTGTGGCCTCTGCTGCAGCAGCGGTGGCTGCACACTGATGCTGAAGTATATGCAACTTTGCTTCCTGTTCTGATTTTTCTTTTTCTTTCTCTGCTCTTTCCTTCATAATGGCAGCCTCTTTCTCAGCAAATTCTAGCTGAACACAAGCTGCCTCTGCTTTGGCGTGAGCTCTGACTAAAAGGGCACTTGCTGATGAAATCTGACTGGACCTTGTTGATTTAGACGAGTGTGAGCGTGTATCATCTTGCTGGACACTTGGCATGCTCTCCCTGCCTTGATGTGTCCCGGGTAGCTGATCTTCAGTCTTATACTGTCTTCCTGATCTTAGACTCATTCTGTCTGTGCAGACACTAATATCTCCAGGCTTGTTGCGCTACACCTTTTCACTGTTCCGCTCTCAAAACACTGACTATGTGTGGTTCTAAACGGACAGCTAAACACTTGTCAGAGACTCCAGTAAACGGAAGCCCAATGCTTGTTTTGTCTACCGAAGTAATCCAACTTTATTTTTTGTTATTTTTTTTAATTTTAGTTTTGTGAAACTGCAATACAATACAATGACAAGATATCAGTACACATAGAATAACTAATCTAGCATAAATGACAGATGACACAACAGAAAGGCGCTTACAGGTGATGATGTCTCAAGCCCCTTGAGAGAGAAACAGACATGCTACATCCATGTAGAATGACAATCTAAAATAGCTGAAGAACTTCCTAAACCAAAGGTTACTTCCTTTCTGAGAAATTTACATAACTAGAGAGATAAAGCTGATACAGACTTTGGCCACTAGATGGCAGTGGTAAACTACACATTCTATATAAATAGCTATAACTTAATTAGCCTGCAAGGCAGCACATATACTGATAAGATAACATAGAGAAGAGTTCAGGGGCAGCTGAAAAAAACGCCCAACTGCTCCTAAACATTCCTTTACCAGCAGCAGTATACATGAGGCCTAAAAGTGGAGCACAGGGCCTGGCAGCGAAAAGGTTAATAAATCAACACAGTGCCTGAACCACAGGTGTAATTCCCATGCACATGAATATGTATTAAAACATATGTTGGTGTAAAAAAGAACAATTGTACCTTTAACTATAAATGTTAACAATGTATACTCTATATGTTGCGTTTTTGTAGAAGCAATACACTTAAGTGAGTTTTGAACATCTTGTGAAGTACTGTTCTGTGCCAGTTCTCTTAAATAAACAACCTCTGGGCTTGTAACATTAAGATTCAGCTATTTATTCAGATAACTGAGCAGCAAAACTTCCCTCCACATGCATAGCTCAGTGCCTGGACAGGCCTGATTGAAATGAAAGCTGACCGGATGATGTAGCACCACCATGCCTTATGCTTTGACCCATATATTTTAAATCAGAAAATGCATTTGTTTGTATCCTTCTTTGTATCAAATGGAAAACAATAAGAGCATTGTGTATGAACACCATCTTATGACACCAGATTTTGTACTACATCCTGTCAAAATGTTTCAAGATGTGGATTTTGGTCAGCAAATGAAAAGTAAACATTGAAACTGTAGTAGGAATACAAAGTGACAACATAGCAGAATTTTTTTTTATGCATACCTATAAATACAGGGTGGAGAACCACCAGGTCTCAGTATCCCACAGCCTGGGATGGTTGGCAAATAGAGATTTCGGAAAATGCGGAGACTCGTACAATTCATAAATATTGATAAACTATAAATACAAAGTGAATTTTTGGTAATCACCATTTTAATAAAATATTTGTTAACTATTTTTTTCATTGTTTGTTGCTTCTTAGTATTGCTGATCTCCTGTTGATAGAGCTAAGAGAAAGGATGAAGCTACAGTGCCTTGAAAATGTATTCATACCCCTTGAAATTGTCCACATTGTGTCATGTTACAACCAAAAATGTAAATGTATTTTATTGGGATTTTGTGTGATAGACCAACAAAAAAGTGAAACATAATTGTGAAGTGGAAGGAAAATGATAAATGATTTTCAAATTTTGTTGAAAATATAGGAGGATTCTCACTGAAACTTTTAACAAACTTCTAGATGGACATTCTTTTCGGCAAGAAACACTAATGGCAATTGTTTGTATGATCCCAAAACCCCTTTCTGATGATACTTCCTGTGTGAATTATCGGCCTATCTCTCTGTTAAACCTCGATATTAAATTATTAGCAAAAATAATAGCAAAACGCCTCAATAGCATTATAGGAAAATTAATACATAGAGATCAAGTAGGCTTCATGCCAAATAGACAGGCAGGCGATAATATACGCAGGGCAGTGTTATTGGCACATATTGCTAAAAAACGGAAAATCCCTTTATGTTTTCTATCTCTCGATATTAAGAGGGCATTTGACACAGTATCCTGGCAATATATGCAATATTCATTACAAAAATGGGGTTTTGGACCCCACTTTTTAACATGGATCAAAGCATTATATAATAAACCCAAAGCCTATATAAAATATGCTGGATACAAATCTGAAGCCTTTAATATCGAAAGAGGTACCCGACAGGGTTGCCCATTATCTCCCTTATTATTTGCCCTTATACTCGAACCCATGGCCCAATACATCAGAACAAACCAAACTATAACTGGCATTGAAGTAGGAGGTATTACACACAAATTATGTATATTTGCAGACGATATATTACTTTTTCTATCATCACCACAGGTCTCTGGTCCTAACTTAATACCAGCTCTTGATGGATTTGCAGCCCTATCCGGCCTTATGATTAATCCTAAGAAATGCCTAGTGCTTAATATTTCACTCACAAACATGGAATTGATCCCGGCTAGGGCTGCACTCCCATTCACATGGGCAGAAAAATCAATCCCATATCTTGGAATTCATTTAACAGCATCTCATTCTGACTTATTCTCAACCAATTATCCTCCTGTATTAAGACAGATCACAAATCTAATAAAACAATGGTCGCAACTTCCTTTATCCTGGATAGGGAAGATTAATGCAATCAAAATGACTATTCTACCCAAATTGCTTTATCTATTCAGAGTCCTACCTATTCCAATTCCTTCCTATTTTTTGAGAATAGTACAAAAAAGAGCAACTTCGTTTATATGGGGCTCTTCTAAACCACGTATACCTATACACACACTACATCTTCCCAAAAATAAAGGAGGCCTGGGATACCCTAATTTTACTAACTACTACAGAGCAGCACATTTGGCCAGTCTGTCCAAATACCATGCAAAACAGGAAATCCCATTATGGGTGTTTATAGAGGCTTCAGAAAATGACCCTCTATTAATATCAAATTTATTATGGCTTGATCCTAAAGACCGCTTTAAAATTCATAATCCCATAACTAAACACTTCTTATCTCTCTGGGATAAACTAAAAACCAAATATCAGTTACAATCTCCACACAATCCTCTCCTTTCTTTTATCAGAAATCCGGCCTTTTATCCGGCATGGATCTACCCAAATTCTTTTAAAGCTTGGACAACATCAGGCATTCAGACACTAAATGACTTCATAGCATCTAAATCATTCCTTTCATTTCCATCGCTTAGAGAAAACTATGATCTACCAAACTCTGAGATATTTAGATATCTCCAAATCAAAAATTTCTATACACCATTCCTAAAGGGGGATACACCATTATCCCAATTATCCATTTTTGAATCAATCTGTACAAAAGATCCATTTGCTAAAGGTACAATTTCATCACTTTATAATCAATTATATGGAGTAGCAAATATTAATAGACCCTCTTACGTTCAGAGGTGGGAGGAGGACCTGGGACGAACTTTAGAAGACACGGACTGGTCTAACATATGGCTCACATCTAAGTCATCTTCACCCAACATCTTAGCACTGGAGACAAATTATAAAGTCCTAACTCGCTGGTACCTTGTACCCGCTAGAGTGGCAAAATATTCACCTAATACCTCAACTCTTTGTTTTCGAGGATGCCCAGAAATAGGCAAATATTTACACATATGGTGGACATGCCCAGTAGTCCAAACCTTATGGAAGGAAGTCTTCGTGATTGCATCTAAAATATTTAAAAAAATAATACAACCAGATCCATATTTAACTTTACTTAATCTAAAACCGGAATGGTTAACACTCTCTCAATTCAAACTTATGATCCAACTAATAATGGCTGCAAAACAAACAGTGGCCAAGGCATGGAAATCTCCTACATTGGTACTAGCAGAAACAATTCACAGAATGAATAATACAATGTCCCATGCTAAGATGGTAGCCATCGATCAAAATCAAATTCCAAAATTTGAAAAACTTTGGCATCCTTGGATAAAACAACAGTTCCTGTCAAACTTCAATGACTCTGTCCTGTTGCCATGGTAACAGATTAAATGACTTACAGAGACACCCATTCTAAGGCTTCAAAGAGAACTAAAAAGAATAATAAACTGACGAGCGGGACAACCTTGTGGACCATATCTCTACCTTTCAACCCTTTTTCTTCTTTCTCTTTCCTTTTCTCCACCTTACGGTTAAAGCTCATTATCAGAATTTATTTGACCTATATACACTCTACTTGTAAACAATATGTATAGTAGGTATAAATCATTTAAATACCTACAAAAGTAACTAAGGAAATGATATATATCTTTAATTTAGGTTTACGTGAACCCAATGTTTAATATTTGAAATTTCATGATATTTACCTATATAAACCCTACTGTAAAACAATGAGCTTACTTTATAGATCCTTGTAAACTTACTTTATGTATCTTTATAACATTGTATACTCAATAAACTTCTTTTGACAAGGAAAATATAGGAGGATTTATATGACCACACCCATGCAGGCGAAATAAGCAACATTTATTCCCCAATAGGACAACATATCGTCCCAGTACACATTTACTCACTTTTTGGGCATTGGAACATGTTGATCAAGATAGCCGGGGAGGTGACTGAAATAAAATTGTATTCCAGAGGGAATCTCGTGGATTTTTGGCCTCAAAGCCAATAGATGAGATTTTAAGCTAACGACCCTTTCTAGAGAGTTTTTCTTCAGGCAAGACTGAACACTTAAATGGGTTGTAAAGGTAAACATTTGTTCACCTTAATGCATTATATGCATTAAGGTGAAAAAACATCTGACAATTCCGCCGCCCCCAGCCCCCCCGTTTTACTTGTCTAAGCCCTCGAAAGTCCCGCGCTCGCCCCCGACATCCTCTTCGTTGATCAGCCTGACCGCTGATTGGCTAGAGTGGATGGATTGAAAGCAGCACAGCCATTGGCTCACGCTGCTGTCAATCACATCCAATGATGCGGCGCCCCGGGGGGGCAGGGCCGAGTGATACAGTGAGCGGTTATGGCACCCGCAAGAACTCACCACCATGCAAGGGAGCTCGCATGGATGTGATTAGTTCTTGCGGGGAGGAGCTGAAACAGCCGCAGAGGGATCCCAGAAGACTAGGTTCGGGGCCACTCTGTGCAAAACGAGCTGCACAGTGGATGTAAGTATAACATGTTTGTTATTTAAAAAAAAAAAAATTTACCTTTAGTGTTCCTTTAATGTGAACATAATTATAATATATGACATTTATATGGTTTTTGGGCTTTTTATTGTTTGTTTTTATTTTTGTGTTCCTGTTTTTGTTTTTGTATTTGTTCATGTTTTTTTTTGTTTTTGTGTTTTTGTTTCTTTGTGTGTGTGGCTACATTTAAATTATCTAAAATATAGAATTTTTGGTAAGCTTTATAATTGTACATTGTTGTAAACTGTTTTTGATATGCAGACATCTTTGGTTTTCTGATGCCCAGTGCAAGGAGTCATTCCCAGCATGCAAGGCTCCCGCACAGTTAATCTGGAGAAGGGGAAAATTCTCCATATATTTGGCGTTTGTCTTCTTTTCCAACAAGGATGGTTACTCCATCCCGCATTCACCATTGGTCTGGGACCACACAGGTCCCAGAAAGTCTGTGCGGTTCGGGCACCGGGGTCATGTTCTATGCTGCCAGTTTCCCAATATGTACATATACAATATGTGATTTATATTGTATATAGCAATTTCTTTTGAACATGTCATTGATTGACATTTATATTGTAGAGTCTATTAATTGCATTACTAAATAAAGAAGAAGACTCAGCGAGTTGAAACGTGTAGGGGTCCCTCTGGATTGCGGTGCTCACTTGATGAATGGAATTCCCTGCAATTTCTTGTTCATTTCATGTAACATATATATTGTATGTGCATGTTTTTTATTTCTATATTGATTTTAATTGTATGTACCAATACATTTTTCTACATTTAAAGGGGTTGTAAAGGTAAATTTTTTTTTTTTTAAAAATAACAAACATGTTATACTTACCTTCACTGTGCAGCTCGTTCTGTGGCCCCGAACCTGGTCTTCTGGGGTCCCTCGGCGGCTGTTTCAGCTCCTCCCCGCAAGCATTAACCACCTTAATGCGAGCTCCCTCGCATGGTGGTGAGTGCTTGCGGGCGTGCCCCCGTGATACAGCCGGCGGCTATAGCTGCTCGCTATATCACTCGGCCCCGCCCCCCGGCGCGCCACGTCATCGGATGTGATTGACAGCAGCGCGAGCCAATGACTGCGCTGCTTTCAATCCATCCACTGCAGCCAATCAGCGACCAGGCTGAGCTGCAATGGAGATGACGAGAACGAGCAGTGGAGATTCGAGGCGTCAGGTAAGTAAAACGGGGGGCTGGGGGCGGCGGTATTGTCAAAAGTTTTTTCACCTTAATGCATATAATGCATTAAGGTGAAAAAAATTTTACCTTTACAACCCCTTTAATACAATCACGTGTCCACATTGGTGCCTCTAAAGTCCCTTCCCAACTTTCTCTTTTTCCATTTACCATTGGGATGTGGCACCCTCTGACACCTGGACAGCTTAGGTATTTCTGATAGAATGTTAAGGAAGTGCACAGGTGTTTGGGCCTGCCTACATGGGCTTACGGCAGCACCGCCCCTCTCTGCTTGTGTTATATGAATTTGAATAGCATTTATTGAAAAAGTATACTGTCTCTTTAAATCCTGAGGAGAATTAAGTTTCCAATCAGAATTCATGGAATTTTCGAGAATTCGTGGGAGCCCTATAAATAGGGAGGAGCTCCCAGTTATTTCACAGTTTGTCAAGCCTGGCAAAAGAGCTACCCTCCCTTCTACCTCTGGATGCTGGTGCTTTATGTGGTTGGTCACCCTGGATTACTAGGGGTGACATTTATTGTTCTTTTAGTTCAATATGGCTTGAGTTCTAATAACTGAGCTTATAATATATAGATATTATATATTTACTTTATACATGCTTGAATAATAAATGCTAAATATTATGGTTTTTGAATGTTAATTGCAAACCAATAAAGTGCCGTGGCCATTATTTGCCAAATAATTTGTGTTATGTTTTTCTTTATGGCTGTATTGGGGGAAGGTTTTTTCGGTTTGGGCTGTTGGTTGCCTGCAATCCCATTTAATTACTATATAGCCATAATAAACTGTCTTACTTATACAATGCATAACAACTCTGCTTTAAAGCCTTTCTCTAAAGCTTTTCAGGCAGAGCTGTATTTGCCCAGATTTCAATTTTATAGATATGAGCATCTGAGGAACACTCTATGTTCCCAATTCTCCACCACCTCCTGGGAAATTATGCCATTCCGATTAGTAGAAGTCTGTTCAGTGATAGAGTATATGTATTCTTCTTTGGAGACCAGTTATCGTACAATGACCTACAAATAACACACAGTCTACAGATATACATTTAATTTCTGAAGAGCACCGGTCTTTTATTTTGGCAGAAATAGCTCATGTTTCTCTAAACTTCCCCGGAGATGTAGCCAACTGTTCTTAGTTTATTGGACTTACTGTATATGGCCCTTAATAAACTGTTTATAGCTGATTTATAAATACATTGAACCTTGACACTGATTTTATTTATATGGTATGGCACTGTCCCAAGTTGTATTGAAAGATACTGGTGGGGGAGGTACATGCACGGTGCTCTGTGACATGGACACTTAGTCACAGAGCTCCGTCCCGTTCCGAGATACCGGTGCCCTCAGCTGTGGGTACATTCCCCCCGTCTCCTCATCCGGGACCAGAATCCCCTGGCTACTTGCAGGCACAATTACCAGAAACGGACCCCCGAAGCCACGATCACGGCTTAGCTGGAGGCCGCTGTGACACCTAAGATGGCGGCAGAGCGGCTGCCTCATGACACAGCTTACACAGGCACAGCTGCTTCTTCTCCATGGTGGGCGGCTCTTCATGAGGAGGTATGTGGAGGGACCCTGCTGCCTTCTCCTACAACAGGCCCTGCATCCCCGGCCTCCACATTATCTCTTCTTGATCAGTCCCTTAATGACATTAATATGTTGCCCTCTCTGTCAACCTCACAGAGGCCTGAACTGCAGCCACAGGATTTGAGCCAGATTACCTCTCATCCCCATGATCTCTCTATGCTCTTCTCAAGATTTGCTGACATGCTTGATAAAGGACTTGCTCAAACCGCTGCTAAAATCACCTCAAATATTACCTCGGATGTTAAATCAGACCTTCACCTTCTGGGCTCTCGTATTGAGCATATTGAAACTAAAATGGATGCCACCATTGAGCGCATCAATCAAAATACTGATCAATTCCAAGAGCTTCATGAACAACTGGAGGAGGCTATAGCCAAAATTGATGACCTTGAAAACAGGTCCAGAAGGCTGAATTTTAGGATCAGAGGCCTTCCAGAGACTTTCACTGACATACCGGAAGCAGTACACTCTTTAATCAAACACTTTATACCTGACATCAGAGCCCACAAATTGGAACTTGATCAGGCCCATAGGGCTCTTGGCCCCCCTCGCTCGGATGGGCTACCTCGTGACATTATAGTAAGCCTCACTATTACAATGTTAAAGAAGAAGTCATGAGGAGAGCCCGAACCATCCTGCAAATTCAGCTTCTGGGACATACAGTTCAGGTTTATGCTGATATTTCGCCCTTCACTATCCAAAGAAGGAGAGCGCTCAAGCCCCTTCTGTCTATTCTACAACAGATGAATATTAAATATTGGTGGCTTTTTCCCTTGAGCCTGAAATTTGAATTTAAAGGCAAGACCTTCAGATTCTCTACGCTCGCGGAGGGAGAACAGTTGCTACGGAAGCTCGGCCTCCTACCCACAGATCCTTCATCTCCGGTGCAGTCGTCTCCATCCATCCTGACCAAAAGACCTCCTCCATCTAGTCCTCTCACCTCGACGTGGCAACAACCTAAGTACAAGAAGACCAAAGACGGCATTGCTACCTGAACTAAAGAAGCACATAATTATTTTTCCCTTTTTTGTCCATCCCTTTCTGGGATAGTGGCATGCTCACTCCCCTAGGCACCAGTGCCCACCTACTCTCATCCGTTGACTTCTCCACTGACATTTCCATCTGCCCTGTAGTCCATACCTATCTGGGTGGATTCAGGACATTGCTATGGTTATTTTCTCTGACTTGATTACTTCAGCATCCACTAAATTACTGCCACTTACATCCCACAGGTTCTTAGATACCTGATTCCTCATTGGGAGGAACCATCGATGGCCTCAGAGGACACTGACCCTTTCTGATTTTACCCTTTTTGAACTTTCCAGCTTTTGCTCCTCCCTGAGTTCACCTTTACATGCCTAATTGCAAGTTATGTTTGGGGGGGGTACCCTAACATGTTATGTTTTTGGTTAGCATTGTTTCCAGGAGTGCTGTACATGGGACGGCACCTATGCACTTCATCCTACACTCGGAGCCGGAGTTTTTCTTTTCCTTTTCCTGCTCCTAGTTGGGATTTCCTCCACCAGTTGGAGGAACCATTTTTTTGTCTCAGGACATGGCGAAATTTTTTTTCCCATATCCTTGGATTCTTCTTTGTTCCCTCATTCCTCTTTTTCTTCCTTTTTCTCTTTCTCCCTTTACTAAATATTTGCTCCTTTCAGGGACAGGTGCGATCTCGCTCGCCTGCAGGTTCCGGGAACGTGTTCTATTGGACTTGAGGTCGGATGGTACTTACGGAATACCTTTCAGATGGAAGGTAAGTGGTTGGGTCTTACTAGCATCTCAGCCTACACTGCTCCATGACTGATCACACCACTCCCACACAGGCCCTAGGCTTTGCTTCATACAACGTACAGGGGATTAACTCCCCTATCATGCGTTGGAAAGTCTTTCAGTTCTATCATGACCAAAATGTAGATATACTGTTCCTCCAGGAAACACACTTCCCAAAAACCTATACCCCATCTTTCATACATGCCAAATTCCCTACATTCCACCTTGCCAATTCCGACAAAAAAAATAAAGGGGTGGATATTTTTTTCTCCCGCAAAACCCAATTTTCACTGATCTCAGAATTTAAGGACCCCGATGGCAGGTTCATTCTAGTGAAGGGGCTCATAGATAACCAGCTTTACTCTCTAATCTCATACTATGCACCTAATCGTGGACAGCCACAATTTTTTCGTTCCCTCTTTCTCTCCCTGACTCCACTGCTGGAAGGCATGGTTCTTTATGGCGGTGATTCTAACATTGCGTTTGACACAGGTAAGGATAAGTCCCGGTGCCCAGGAAAGGATGGTGTACATCCCACCCGACAAAGTCTCAACGCAGCCAGACAAATTTTCCAAGAGGGCTTAATGGATGCCTGGAGAGAATTAAATCCTAAAGACTCAGGACTATACACGCTATTCCAGTCCCCACAATACTTTTGCTAGAATAGATCACTTTTTCATTCTGCAAAAAAACATACCCCGTTGGTACAAAAAGCAATCATTAAGGACTCTGTCTGGTCGGACCACTCTTTCCTTCTCTTGATAATTCACACACCAATGACTCATTGACGTGGGTTCCATTGGAGATTAAATGCCTCATTACTTAGCAACCCCTCTCATGTCCGTGAGATTGAACAAGATATCCGGGAATATTTCTTGCTTAATGACCTTGATAACATCTCTCCTACCACATTGTGGGCGGCTCACAAAACCTATGTACGTGGTAAACTGATCCAAATGTCCGCTAGAATAAACAAAGCCTGCAGACTTAATATAGACAGACTAGAAACAGAATTCTCGCATTTAAGCAAGCAACATAAACGTAATCCTAACTCGGCCTCAGCAGCTAGACTTGAAACAGCACGCACGGCTCTTAATTTATCCCTCATGGCCGTAGCTGAGAAAAGCTTGTGATGGGATGGTGGGAGGTTTTATCATCAAAAGCATAAACTGGGTACCATGTTGGCTCACAGGCTAACTCCTAAGTTGAGGGCTCACGCTTTACCTAAATTATGATTGAGCAATGGTACACTTTCCCAGAATCCCCAGAAAATTATGGAAACATTTCATGATGTCTACCACTCCCTGTACAGTGAACCTGGGAGTGAACCTTCCCCTAGCTTAATTGATTCCTACCTCGGTTCACTGAACATCCCTAAGCTTCGGGATCACCATAGGGACAGCCTGGAGAACCCTATTTCGGCGGAGGAAGTCTCTCTGGTCATTCAGAACCTTAAAAATGACTCTGCTCCTGGCCTGGATGGCTTTTCAGCCCCGTACTACAAACATTTTGCCCCACTGCTGTCTCCCTACCTGGCCCAATTCTTTAACCAGCTTCAAACTGGTTCACGACTAGACAAGCTGCTCAACTCAGCCTTTATCACTGTACTACCAAAACCAGGGAAGGACACTAGCTGCACCGCTAATTATCAACCCATATCATTGATCAACAATGATCTAAAAATCTTAACGAAAATCCTGGCAAATAGAATATCTACCTTTATCAGCCTATATATTCATAGGGATCAGGTGGGTTTTATTCCTGGGAGACAGGGGCCAGATCAGATCAGGAGAGCTATAGATAGCTATAGATGTAGTTTTGGAAAATAGAAAAAAACTGCGCTGTAAACCAAAAAAGTATATGTAGAGCAGCAATCCCAACAAAAAACATCAATTGTAAATAGGCATAAGAAAAACAAGGGGTTGCGCTAATACTAGTAGTGCGTAATGTAAAATCTACAGTGCAAGAGGTTTATACCGTGATCATACATAACAAATAAATAAATATAAAAATAAAAATAAACCAGTGTGCAAAACATATGATAATGGTGAAAGAAACAGTCCCATCCAATGAGGCATCAATAAAATGTCATAGTGAGTTTAGATCACCAAAAAATAAAAGTCCAAGTGACAATAGGTGTATTTCTGTAATAGCGAAGAGGGGTCCACCACCAGAGAATAGAAGGGGTTGCTTCTTACCAGAAGGCCATGACCCCCCACCACAGAGGGTCACAGCAAGCAGAAAACTTTAAAAGCCAAAGGATGGGAACTGCCAGCGGTGTCCACCAGAGGTCATCTCAACATCAGCCACACCAATGAACCCATATCTCCTCTGCCACTTCCAGCAACGTCTTCTGGAAGTGGCAGAGGAGATATGGGTTCGTTGGTGTGGCTGATGTTGAGATGACCTCTGGTGGACACCGCTGGCAGTTCCCATCCTTTGGCTTTTAAAGTTTTCTGCTTGCTGTGACCCTCTGTGGTGGGGGGTCATGGCCTTCTGGTAAGAAGCAACCCCTTCTATTCTCTGGTGGTGGACCCCTCTTCGCTATTACAGAAATACACCTATTGTCACTTGGACTTTTATTTTTTGGTGATCTAAACTCACTATGACATTTTATTGATGCCTCATTGGATGGGACTGTTTCTTTCACCATTATCATATGTTTTGCACACTGGTTTATTTTTATTTTTATATTTATTTATTTGTTATGTATGATCACGGTATAAACCTCTTGCACTGTAGATTTTACATTACGCACTACTAGTATTAGCGCAACCCCTTGTTTTTCTTATAGATGTAGTTTCACTTCTAGGCTCGGGCTGGGACAAGGGAACCCACAGCAGGGATTCCTGCTTTCACTGGACCTATTGAAAACTTTCGACTCTGTCTCCTGGGCCTTCCTGATCCAGATACTACAAAAATGGGGATTTGGTCAATCCTTTATGAATATGTTAGGGGCGCTCTACTCAACTCCGGTAGCACAAGTTAAAATGCAGGGTTATTATTCAAATTCCTTCCCGATTCTGAAAGGTACAAGACAGGGTTGCCCTTTGTCCCCATTGCTTTTTGCCGTGGTCATCGAGACACTAGCTATCGCTTTTCGGGACAATCCAAACATACATGGAGTGCGTTGTGACCCACAAACCCACAAGTGTGCTCTCTTTGCTGATGATGTGTTGCTTTTCATTAACTCACCGCTTACTTCATTACCAAATCTTTACAGGGTGCTCGATGACTTCGGCAAGGTATCTGGCCTTAGGGTTAACTACTCTAAATCTTTGGCACTAAATGTTAATCTACCAATATCCATGATAGCTCTGCTCAAAGATAGCTTCCGGTTTGGATGGGGCGAGGCTATGATCCCCTATCTGGGTATCAACCTTACAGCGTCTTTTGACAAACTCTATAAGGTAAATTTTCCCCCACTATATCGCAAATTGGGTGAGGACTTGTCACGATGGGATAAACTGGGGCTGTCCTGGTTAGGCAGAATCAATTTGGTAAAATAACTTACTCTTGCGCATCCTTTATTTGTTTAGATCTCTACCCATACCCGTCCCCAAGACTCCCCTAAGGAAATTTCAATCTAAAATTGTTAAATTTATATGGGGCAGGAAGGGTCACAGGATTACCAAGGGGACCCTGTTTAGGAGCAGAGATCAGGGTGGTGTGGGTTTACCTAACCTCCTCTGGTATCACCAGGCAGCGCAACTTTCCCAACTTTCCACTATCTACTCTAAGATTGCACACCCAGATTGGGTACACATGGAACGACAAGCTATCCCTCACTATACTCTTGATTATATCCTCTGGTCCTCAACTAAATCTAGACCTGCCATCATGGTCCCTACATTTTCCCACTCCCTTGTACTATGGAATTCTCTCAAAACCAATCCTCAGCTGGTTTCACCTTTGCATCCTCTGTCGCGCATTTTCCGAAATCCACTCTTTCCCCCTGGCATGGACATAAAAGCATTCCGGTGGTGGCTAGATAAGGAGATGTATAGGATAGGACATTTTGCTAACCCCGCCAGTCCTCTCTCTAGGGCCCATTGCATTAACAAACTCGACATGCCCAGCACCGAAAGTTTCCCTGTGACTCAGAATCCAGAAACATCAGTGCAGCACTGAGTGAAGGATGCAGGGGTCTGTCAGGAGTCCAGAAACGCATTGGCATTTTATACACACACACTAATTACAAGCAAACAGATCACAGATGAGGATGGTTACCTTTAATAGCCATTCAAACCCCTTTGTGTCAAATTGTGTGCATGTTATCAGGCCAAAATCACCAGGGTATGTAAACTTTTAATCAGGATCATTTGGGTAGTTTCTGTTGCCATTATGATTTAAAAAGAGTAAACACAGTTGATTGATAATAAATGGCTTCAGTCAAACACTAACCATGAGTGAAAAATGTTTTGTATTATCATTCATATTCTCTGAAAAATGGCCAAGAGATCCTAAATTCTGTCAGGGTATGTTAACTTATGAACACAACTGTAACAGCTGTGGAGAATTGCAGGTAATGAATTCAGCTGGTGGATAGGCAGTGTTGTATGTGTCAGCCCTGGTTCACATTGGTGCGATTTGACATGTCAAGTCGCATGCGAAATCGGCGGCAATTGCACCGTCCTAATCGATGTGGCGCCGCAATTTCCAAAAGTAGTTTCTGTACTACTTTTTGGTGACTTCGGGGTGCGATTTTTATTGACCTCAGTGCAGAAACCAGCACAGATGTCTCTGAAATTCAGCTTAACTTGCACAATTTCCTCCCACTCTCAGTGTGAACCAGGGCTCATCCTGGGCCTTTGTCTTTGTAATTCACCTGCTGCTATCCCAGTGACACCATTTCTTATCGAACTCCCTTACGTTTACCTTCAATATCAGAATATTGGCATGCATTAAAAATGGGATCAACTCCAGAGATAAAACAATAATTCTCCCACTCTACAAGACTCTGGTCCGGCTGCACCTAAAGTATGCTGTCTAGTTCTGGGCACCAGTCCTCAAGAAGGATGTACTGGAAATGGAGGGAGTACAAAGAAGGACAACAAAGCTACTAAAGGGTCTGGAGGATATTAGTTATGAGGAAAGGTTGCGAGCACTTATTCTGTCTGGGGAAGAGGTGCTTGATAGGGGATATGATTTCAATATACAAATACCATACTGGTGACTCCACAATAGACATAAAACTTTTTCGCAAAAGGGAGTTTAACAAGACTCGTAGCCACTCATTAAAATTAGAAGAAAAGAGGTTTAACCTAAAACTACGTAGAGGGTTCTTTACTGTAAGAGCGGAAAGGATGTGGAATTCCCTTCCACAGGCGGTGGCGGGGCATTGGTAGTTTCAAGAAACTATTAGATAAGCACCTGAACGACTGCAACATACAGACATACAGGGATATACAATGTAATACTGACATATAATCATACACATAGGTTGGACTTGATGGACTTTTTTTTTCAATCTCATCTACTATGTAACTATGTTATATGTAGAAATACAGATTTGCATATCTGCAAATAAACGAAAATAAAAAATTCTAATCGTGGTTGCGATCAAATATTTGCAGTTGCTATCAAAAGAGCAAGGTTTCACTTTCTGACCCGGAAATGAGTCATTGTAATCAACCGAAAGTTCCTGTGCTGGTCAGGATCTCCATCTAGGTGGACATGGCGAGGTCCCTCTTTAGCAGAGAGGAGGTTCTGCTCATTTGCCAGGTAAGTGTAGGATATGTACTTGTGCTTAGTGTGGGGGTAGATGTGGTAGTTAGATCTGGTGTGGGTGGGGTTCATTGATTTGGCATCACCACACTTTTTCTTCTGGCCCATGTGCACACATCACTTCCTGCATTTGATCTTCTGATGTAAATCAGTAAGGACTATGCAAATAGAAATGAGAGCTCCATTCTATTAAAATATATATGACTGGTTTCACAGTTGAGCGACATTTCCAGCAATTTTGGACCTCCGAGTTGCATGACAAGTTGTACCCCATGATTCTCAATGATAACCATTCATATCTGTGCTGCAAGTTGCAACAACTTCAAAGTAGTCCCCATAAAACTTTGGTGTGACTTTCAGGTGACTTGAGGTACATAGGGTGCAATATTACACATGCATTCCCAGAAGTTGGGGCCAAGTTGTGGCAGCAAAATAGTGTGACTTTCAGGTTGCAGCAGAGTGAATGAGATTCATGAATAATACCTTTGAATTAGGCTCTATTCTCACTTGTGCATCCTGCAAGTGGGTTAAATTTTCCCTGCACTACTTTGGTTTGACTTTGATGCGACTTGAGGTCCATGTACTGCAAGATTACACAGGCATTGGTCGCAAAAGTGAAAATGGGGCTTAATTCAAATGTGTTCTCAATTAATCTCATTAGGTTCCTTTCACACTTGGCTGACTTTTCATACAACTTGAGGTCCATAAGACCCCTTTCACACTTGTGCGACCTGAAAGTCCAGCAATTTTGCAACGCTTTTTGCTGCAAATTTGAAAGAAGATGGCAACAGAAGATGGTGACAGAAGATGGCGGCAAGAGAGACAGCACCAGGGGAAAATGACGGCGGGAGACATGGCTTGGGGAAGAAGAGCGCTTAGAGCCATTTTAAAATAAAGGAATTGTCAAAAACTGGCTATTGTTTTTTGTCACATTTCACTGCTTTTTTTTCGTGAATGGATAGGGGTACAATGTACCCGATACCCATTTACATAGGGGGGTGGGATCTGGGGGCCCCCTTGTTAAAGGAGGCTTCCAGATTTCAATAAGCCCCCCACCCACAGACCCCCACAACTACCGGGCAAGGGTTGTGGGGATGAGGCCCTTGTCCCAATCAACATGGGGACAAGGTGCTTTGGGGGGACCCCAAAGCACCCTCCCCATGTTGAGGGCATGTGGCCTGGTACGGGTCAGGAGGGAGGGGCGCTTTCGCATCCCCCCCTTTTCCTGCAGCCTGCCAGGTTGTGTGCTTGGATAAGAGTCTGTTATGGATTTTGGGGGGGACTCCCACGCCATTTTTTTTTCAATTTTGGTGCAGGGTTCCTCTTAATATTCATACCAGACCTGAAGGGCCTGGTATGGAATTTGGGGGGACCCCACACATTTTTTTGTTACATTTTGGTGTCAGGTTCCCCTTAATATTCATACCAGACCCAAAAGGCCTGGTAATGGACTGGTGGGGGAGAACTCACTTTTTTCAATGATTTTTATCCATATAGCCGGGATCTGACAATACATTACAGCGGCAAGCAGTTTTAAAAGACTCCAAATGTTGAGGGCATGTGGCCTGATTCGATTCAGGAGAGGGGTGCTCGCTCGTCCCTCCCTTTCCTGGCCTGCCAGGTTGCGTGCTCGGATAAGGGTCTGGTATGGATTTTGGGGGGACCCCTACGCCATTTTTTTTTAAATTGTGGTGTGGAGTTCCCCTTATTATCCATACCAGACTCGAAGGTCCTGGTATGGACTGGTGGGGGGAACCAATGTTGTTTTTTTTCTTTGATTTTTACTCTATATTGCTGGGAACTGGCAATTCATTACAGCCGCAAGCAATTTTACCCACATGCCGACCAGCCGCCACAGTTGTACTGCGGCAACATGGCTTGGCTGTGCGAATCGCCGTCATGGTAAGTCGGTACCATAGATGGCCACTAGGGGGGCGCGTACGTGCCCCCTGCTTGCCCACGGACCAATGCGAGTGCCCGGACTCCCGTAATCGCTCGGGGCACACCGAGAACCGGGAGCTGTGTGTGTAAACTGTCCGACGTGGCCGCCATAATGTCACAGTCCCGATAAAAATCGCAGATCGCCACCATTACTCATTAGTAATAGTAAAAAAAAAAATAATATTAAAAAAAGCCATAAAACTATCCCCTATTTTGTATTTTCTATTTTGTAGACGCTATAACTTTTGCGAAACCAATCATTATACGCTTATTGAGATTTTTTTTTACTAAAAATATGTAGAAGAATACGTATCAGCCTAAATTGAGGAAAAAAAATGTTTTTTTATATATTTTTGGGGGATATTTATTATTACAAAAAGTAAAAAATATTGTGTTTTTTTTCAAAATTGTTGCTCTTTTTTTGTTTATAGCACAAAAAATATAAACTGCAGAGGCGATCAAATACCACCAAAAGAAAGCTCTATTTGGGGGAAAAAAAGGGCGGCAATTTTGTTGACGTCGCACGACCGCGCAATTGTCAGTTAAAGCGACGCAGTGCCAAATCGCAAAAAGTGCTCTGGTCTTTGGCCAATCAAATGGTCTGGGGCTTAAGTGGTTAAATTACATTTTCCCTTTAGAAATGTCATTTTGCTGCGGTACAGTAATATACATGGGAAAGATGCCTTACTTTACAGGAATACTAAGGACACCCCCCAGGCAAGATATTTAAAGGAATTTTTAATTTTTATTGTTTCACTTTAAGCATTATTAAAATCACTGCTCCTGAAAAAACGGCCGTTTTAAAAACTTTTTTTCCAATTGATACATTTCCACTGGGGCAGGAACCAGGTCCCCATACACTTTTTATGGCAAAAAACTTGCATATAAGCCTTCAGTGAGAACTTTGGATTTTGCAGGTTTGAGCCCATTGACTTCCACTATTCCCACATATGTGATCTGACAGGCATGTTCGCTGGCAATAGCACTGCTTTCCATTTGCATTTGTGCCCAGTTTCTGAGAGTTGAAGTCTTAATTGGCCTTAATTGGTCGCTATTTTCTGGGACTGCAGGATCATTTATTGGCGCTATAGTAAATGACCCCCCTTGTATTTTAACAACATCTTGTAGGCGCCTTAGACTAAACCGTATTCCTCATTTATCTGTGTATGAAACAAAACAATTTAAAGTTTTATGTGTCAGATAAAAATAGAAGGAATACAGTATACATTGCAAGCACAGTATTTCAACACTTTTTTTTTTTTAAGATTAAAATAGAAGTAAGTATGGTACACATTGAGTATGCAGTATTTTAACTATTTCTTGTAGGCCTTATTTGCTAAACCACATCACTTGTTTAGCTTTGGAGATTTAAAAAATAATTTTAAGTGTATGTGTTTCATACAAAAATAGAAGTAATAAGGTAAACATTGCATATGCAGCATTTCATTATTTCAACAAGTTTTTGTCGTTCTCATTGCCTAAACCACATCCCTTGTTTAGATTTGCAGGACAAAAAAATGATTACATTTTTCATACTAAAATAGAAGGAATAAGGTAAACATTGCATATTCAGCATTGCATCAGTCTATTGTGGGCTTCATTGGCTAAACCACAACCTTTATTTAGATTTTGAGGACAAAAAAATGTAAAGTTTATATTTTTCAGATTAAGGTAGAAGGAGTATGCAAACACTAAGTAGATTTGCTTTTTTTAATAGAATAGGTTGATAGTTCTCTGGTTGATCCTAATAATATACCAAATTTTCAACTTGCCTACCTCTGATATTCCCTAGTTTGACTGAGTCTGAGCCTCAATATTTAGGACATGAGGTTGCCTAACGAAGGACATAGTGTAGGAGTATGTTAAATCATTTGCCTAATGTTAGATTACCTTAGTGCATTTATTTTCAAGATGCAGTTTTCTGTGTGACCCTATATATATGCTCAGAGTACTATCTCTTTCATTCAGTCAGAATTTAATAATTAGATCTTGTTTTCATATCACAGAACTTTAAGATACATTTTTAATTACATGCAAATGTTCCCTAACCTTTCTTCTTGCACACTGACTTCAGTATGTCATTACACTGTTTAACAATCTATGTGATGACCCTTCCTAAAAATATTTTGCATTTAAAAAATACATTACAGAAGTGTCTTAGTGAGCCCTAGTGGTGTCTTTGTAATGAAGATAAGCTATAGTACAATAAAAATAACCTTGACCTAGTTCTCCTTTTTTCTTTCTTTTTCTTCTTTTTCTTTTCCTCCTTTTTTTTGTTTTGTTTTTTTTGCGCGTGTGTGTGTGTGTGTGTGTGGTCTCCCATTAATATCCATAGCAATTCCTTGTCTAGGATAAGGGTCTGGTAGATGAAGAAAATCCCCAGCTGCTTTGTTTATAAACAGAAGTAAGTGTCTAATGCTGTCAATTAATTAGAGTGGGCAATATTGATCCTTATAGAGTGGTTCATGGTTCAATAAGTGGGGAATTCATTAAACAATCGCTGAGAGGGATTCACTGCATTAGGATGATATAATGATGTGTATATTGAGATGTAAATGTGTAATGTGGGGGACTGTGTGACTAGTTTATACTAATGTTATAACTGGACTGGACATCCTGTATGTATCACAGATCAGCAATAAAAGCTACTGTTGATCTGTTACTTGTGGATCTGCAGACCAACAGGCAAGCTGCTACTTTTAGTCTCACAGACTGGCAGAAGAGCCAATATGTTACTTGTAGGTCCACAGCTCTAACATGCAAAGCTGCTCTGTTTCTTGTAGTTCTACAACATGCGTTCTGTTCTTACCTTGGTCCAGCACAGGACTGAGTGTAATTGGCGTCAGCCGGTCTCAGATGCTGATTAATATAATCAGCTACGTGTTTAGTCCCTGCCCAGTCTGGCCATCTGTCTATTAGTCATGCTGTAGCCAGAGTGGCACCCTTTCCCTCCTGTTGGCCTGCAGCACATGATAAATGCTTCCACCTCTTGCCTTATCTATTTAAACGCAACAATTTTGCAAGTTAACTGCTTAACCCTGTACCTGCCTGTTATACTCTATTGATTCCTGTGTACTGACCTCTGGCTTTGTCTCCTGGCTATCTGAGTACACCACCTGCCCTGACCCTTGGATTAATTCCTAGCTATCTGAGTTTGCTAGCTGCCCAGACCCTTGGCTTTGTTCCTGGCTTTCCAAATCTGCTACCTGCTTTGACCCTTGGCTTTATTCCTAGTTACCTGAGTCTGCTGCTGGACTGGAACTCTGACTGCTACCTTTCTTATGCCGCGTACACACGAGCGGAATTTCCATCAGAAAAAGTCCGATGGGAGCATTTCATCGTATTCCAACTGTGTGTATGCCCCATCTGACTTTTTCTGTCAAAAATTCAGATGGACTTAGATAGAGAATATGTTCTATATTTGTCCGATGGAACTAACTACTATCGAAAAAAAACGCTTGTCTGTATGCTGTTCTGACGAGATTAGCAGAAGGAGCCCAAAGGGTGGCGCACTGGCTATTGCACTTCCTTTTTCTAGTCCCGTCGTATGTGTTGTATGTCACTGCTTTCTTGACGGTCGGACTTTGGTGTGACCGTGTGTATGCAAGACAGCTTGAGTGGAATTCTGTCGGAATAACCTTCAGAGTTTATTCCGACGACAAAACCGCTCGTGTGTACGTGGCATTACTGTTTCTGCAACCAGCACCACCCTCTGGACTGTCACTGTAGTGCTCCCTCCTGTGCATTTAACTGCATAAAACCAGGCCAAACCATTCCTGGACACACACGTTTCTTGTTTCTCTAAACACAGCTACAATGAATGCATCTAGATGCTGCTGGACCTCTAGCATGAATCCATCCATAGAAAAGCATTACATGCTTCCATGCTTCCAGATATGTTTAGAAAAGAGCTTGAAATGCATCTGGCCACATGTATTTTGATGCCCATGTGCATGAGACTATAAGTGTTTTATTTTTATGTAGCAAGGGCCCCGACCCCTAGAGGTTTAATGGTGACCTCCAGAATCAGGGAGAGCTGAAGTCCTTCTTTGTAGAGTGGGTTACTAGGCATAGTGGGTGTAATGCAAGATCAAATGATTGGGCTTGAGTCATTTTTTTGAATACGAATAAAAGAGATTTATTGTCTCTTAACAAGAACTGGGGGAATGAGGGCCTGAACACCCTTGGACAGATGCAATAGCAATTGGCAGACACCAAGACAGAATAGACAGACAGTTATACAGGTTGAGGGCCTTTAAGCTGGTTGCAGCACTGTATTTGTAGAATTGCTGTCTCCTATTGCAACTGAACTTGTAGGCTGACGTCAACACAGATCTGTACACATAATAGACGTAGTTTCCCCATTGTGTAGGACCTGGCCTCCATCTCACAGCCTCCCACTGTAGCTTTTCTCACTGATTTCCCAGTCTTCTCACCAGACCTTCAGATCCCCTGAGCTCTTCCACAGCTGACCCGCTGCACACTCCAAGCGTCACCCACGCTACTTGCTGGGTCCCTGGCTTGGCTCTCAGCTAACCCGCTGAATCCTCTTGAAGTGTCATCCCTGCTGACTCTCTAGGTCCCTGGCTTGGAACTCACTGATGTGCCTCAAGCATCACCTCTGCTCTCCGGCTGGGTCCCTGACTTGAGCACTGAAGCTTTCCCAACTTGTTCACTGTCCCCGGCTAGTGAAAAGGGCTGCTCTGGTGCTTCTTCAGACTTCACAAACCTAGCCTCTGATAACAGTAGTAGTTGTCCCTTACTGGCTACGGTGTCCCCTTTATCTCTGACCTCTGGTTCTCGCTTGCCGCTGGTAACAGAAGTGGTCGTCCTATGTGGCAACTGCTTCTCCTTCACCTCTGGCAACACTTGGTTCATCGTCCGGCTGAACATCTGCAACAATCAGGCTCCCCTCAGGCTGAGCCTCTACACATGTGGCTAGGCCTCAGGCTTAGGCCTAACCTTCAGCTGCTGCTTCACACACAGCTCCCAGACCTCAGCCTGGGGCTAAAAGAACACTGACCACCTGACTCATTCCCCTTAAATAGACTCTCCCAGCATGCTTAGCCACAAATATGATTGGCTGAGAAATTATGTCTATTCACAACCTGAACTCACTGTGGTCTTGTCATTCTAATGCCAAAGGCAGCAGTGTCACCTACAGTATTGACAGAAGAGAGAAATGCACCAGATTCAGGCTTAAGGCCAAAATAGTCAGAGGATACAACTAACAATTAGCCAGGCTAATTACCACCTAGCATAATTACATTTGTTAGCAACCCTGCCTAATACTAGGGTGCTACATTTACATTAAAAAAGAGGAAATATTTTATTGAATTAATAAACAGAGTTTAAGCACTTTTAGTATGCTGCATTTCAAACAGCAGGGGCAACAGCCAGCTTGCCAAACTTCCATCCTTATCATTTAATTTCACACATGTTGCAGCGGATACATTATTGTGAGTTGGGGGAAAGAGGGAAAGGGTAGAGTTAGGAGGAGGAGAGCCGGCCTTATGCTATATCATTCATATTTTGAGCCACCATGCATGGGTGGCATGGGTGGTAAACATTCAAGTGTCTCCTCAAGCATGTGGTACCCAAATGGCTGTCATATTTGCCACACTGCAGGCATAATCTGCAAAGCACTACAATGTAGTCAGCAGCAGATATGTTAAAAAGTCCCAGACTGCTGAGCTTTGTGGAACTGCCAGGGGATAGCAGTAGTCTGCACCTGTGGAATAGGACAGCTGCTTCTTCTACTCTTCTGCAAGCTGCCCCTGCCTCTAAAAAATATCCTGCCTCTCTGATGTTATGCTTGTTATGCTTTTCCCTCACTTTCCTCTTTTATAAACTCAGGTATAGTCTGCCACCTCATCACCTCCACACTTTTTATTGCTCAAGTCCACTTGGAAGTAAGCTGCAGCTGCAGGAATATTATTGGCAATTGCCCCTCCAGGCCTGTTGTCCTCTCTCTTCAAGCTCTCGATGTTTTCTTCTTCAACATCTGATAAAATTCATTCCTGTATATACTCATGCAGAAAGCTACTCATGATGTGCTGAAATAATTCAGCTGATACCTTCATGCCAGCTTTCTGGGTAATGGCAGGATTAACTGTAGCAGAGGAGGAAGAAAAGAGTGCATTTGCATCTGCTGATGTGCTTTTCTGCATCTGGGAGGAGGAGGATGTTGAGGAAGGCTTAGTTATCCACTCTGACTTCCTCTGTGGGCTCTGGCTGTATAGTTTGCCAAAAGTCAAAAAGAAAAGATAGATTGTCTGCCTCTCAATGGTGCTGCCCAATCAATACTTTGGCCTGCAGATGCAGATCCTGCTCATCTGCTACTAGCTACATGTGAAGAAGAACCCTTGTCACTCCCTTTAGGCCTCACAGACATGATGAATACAGGGAATTATTTAAGTTCAGTGGCAGTTATGACATGGGATTGTGGTGATTTGGTGCACATCACAGTACCGCACCAGTATGTGGTGATATGCTGCAAACAAAAGGCAGTTTTTAACAATATTTTAACAATAAATTCACACTACTACCCCCCCCCCCCCACCACCACCCAAAAAAAAAACTCTATCAAAATTATATAGAATTTAAATATACAGCGCGAAAAAAAAAAACCCTAAAACCACTAAACTGCAACCCTAAAACACTAAAAACTAAACAGCAACCACAACATACTAAAACCCAAAACAGTTATATAAATATGTGTGTAACAAAAAAAAAACACCCAAAAAAACTGCAAATGGAGCTCAGCATTTAAAAAGCAACATTAGTGTTTGCTGACATAACAAACAGGTAGCCATAAAAAATGACTGTTGGGTTTTTTACTGTTTATACACAGAGCTGTACAAAAAAAAGACTTGTGCAGTAATCCATAGCAACTCGATTCACAGTATTGTAGTACAATATAGCACATTGAATACAGTATTGTATATACTGTAGCACTCTATGGCACTGTGTATCAGGAACTATCTCAACCCTGTGAACACTCTGTCAGCTTTTCCTATCAACTCCAGCTCTGCACAAACACTGGCAAAAAGCTAATGGGAACCCTGTTCTTTAGAGGGCGGGAGATGCCATTTAACCTCAGTTCAAATGCAAGGAATTGCATAATTGGCGATTGGTTGCTATGGTTTTGATCAAATTAGTTTTCTGTTCTACCAAACTACAAACAGCTAGCATTTGGGTAGAACTTATGGACGATCCAAACTTGAAACTCATCTTATCAGCTCAAGCTGTGGAAGGGAATATAGATTAATAATCTCTCAGGATAAGGTATTATAGGTGTTAAAAATGTCTTAAACTGGTTTAACCTCTTTTTAGTATACATAACATACATAGGTGGAAAGGTCTGTCACAAAAAAGCAACTACACTTTTCAGTCATGGTGGCAATTTTAAGTCTTCACACTGTTGTGCTATACTGTTGTTTTCTTGCCAACCTAGGGAGAGTAAGTCATATTTGTTAGAGTTGATGGGAATTTATGGGAGTTTTTGTCACCCTGACAATTTCTGTCCATACATTACATTTTGCATTTTTAATGTAGCAGTTTAGCATACAATGAACAGTAGACATGCATTTTTGGGGGAAATATGCATTGTGACAGTGCGTGGTTCTATCTCTGTGGAAATGGTCAGGAAAAGGACATAAGGTTTGCATGTTTGCTGAGTTCAGGACTACGGAGTGTTAACTTTGAGTGGAGGAAACTGCTTTTGCAAATTGCACTGGATTTAGATTTTTCTGGATAGGGATATTCTGGATGGGGATAAATACAGACAGTTACATGGGCTTGTCAGAGCAAAAGAGGGTCTGGGAAGCTGAGAAAACTGAGGCGGTTAGCGGGTCCAGGAAGGCTGGAGGACGTTTGGAGGTCTCTGAGAGATTGAATGAAGCCGGGGGGCTGAACAATCCTGTTTGAGGCCAGGAGTAGGCCTGTGCAGCAAGGAATTGTAAACTGAGGCTAAGTGAGCCAGTGTGCTAGTAGCAGTCATGCTGCCAAAGTGTAGCCCTGTGACTTGGCATTTTTGTTGATGTCATTATTTATATATTGCTGGAGAAGAACCCCTGCTTGGGCAATCCATTTATGTTGGACTTTTGCTTTATTTTTTCCTTTAATAAAAGTGAGCTACCAGGCCCATAAATAAAGTACGGATTGGTATGAAGTTACTTGGAAAACTGCATCTACCACTAGAGGTAAGTGACCACCATATCACAGCATGTTCTATAAATTATATTAAGAAGATTAACAGCCTTGCAACAATTCATATTGTTTCTTACATAGTAATAATTCACACCTGATAAAGATCAAATGCCCACTCTGCCCCAACACACACACACATGTACTGGTCAGACTCACCTCTGCCTAGAAGGTAGAATGTGGAAAAATAATTCAATGTCATTTTTAATATGTTGTGTGGACATAACTTATACAATGTTATGCTTCATTCACTTAGCAATAGAAGTTGCTCTTCACCTTTGTTGTACATGTTTTTTTACTGTTCTTGTAATTTATGCAAAGTTACCCAAGCACTGTGAGCTGTACTTGCCAAGATGTGTGACTTATTGAAGAGTAAGGAAGAATGACTCTGTCAGCTAAGTCTGTGAAACATGACTAACTACAAAATGTCAAGAATCACGCATGTAAAGCATTCTTTGACGGCAAGAAGTATTAAAAAAACAGACAAGAATCATCTTGTTGTACAATGATATCAAAGTAGAGGAAGACTGCATTAACAATAGAATGCTTTTTTTTAAACAGCTTATCAGGTAGTACTATGAATGATTATTTAGTATACAATTATGTAAAATAATATGCAAGTTATGAAAAAATAAATATACCTAGAATATCCACAATATAAGTGGTGATGATGAAAAAATGTGCATATGCATAATAAAAAAATATTAGTAGAGCTCGGTCTGAACTTAACTTCAACTCTTAAGGCATTTGGAATAAATCTGATCTTTAGGGATGTTCGACAGGAGTTGATCTGATGAACATGCCATAATGTATTGCCAAAGTCTCTGGTCAGGTGCAAGACTTTGGTCAGTAATGGTTTTTAACACCGTTGATCTCACACACTATTGGAAGGCCCAGCAGCCCTTTGTCAGCGTGTAGGGCAGGCGTAGGCAACCGCGGCGCTCCAGCTGTGGTGAAGCTACAAATCCCATCATGCCTCTGCCTCTAGGAGTCATGCCTGTGATTCTCAGGGTCTTGCAATGTCTCATGGGACTTGAAGTTTCACCACAGCTGGAGGGCCGAGGTTGCCTACCCCTGGTGTAGGGGTTTAGTGTGAGGGACAGCTGACAGTATTGCAATTTATTGTGTTCTACTACTGGTATACAGTGCTATTTATAGTACTGTACTCAGTGCTGTTGTAACAAGTTTAGCTTAAAGACAGCCATTTTATGAATCTTTAGTAGGCTAGAGACTGCATAATATTCCAGGAACTTGTTGTATGTTATAATAATTTTTGAGAAATATACTCATGTCCACCCTGATGGAATGTACCTCTTATTTCTGCTTTTTGGGTATCTGTTATCTGTCTAAATAGTTACTGTATCTATTGGTGTATAACACTCACTTTTTCACCATGAAAATTGGGTGCAAATAGCGTGTGCATGTTATACGCCAATACTTCAATTTTAGCTGCCTCTGAAGGGAAAGGGAGGGTGGCGGGATGAGTGCCGTCAGTTTTAAATACAGTGAGAATCTCCTGTTTACTTGGAGGCCTCTGTAATAGAAAGTCCCCTCTCCTGGGCCGCCATTGGATCACTGTTCTGTCTATCATAGGAGATTCTCACTGTATGTAATCTGTCGGCTCTTGTCCCGTCCCCCTCCCTGTCCCCTCTAGGCTGCAGATGGGCATCGATCAGGCTGCACTGATGGCAGTGGTGAGGCTGCTGCATTGAACGCAATGGCAAGGCTGCTACATTGATGGCAATGGTAAGGCTGCATTGATGTAGACTAATGAGGCTGCATTGGTGGCACTTGTGAGGCTGCAGATGGGCATTGATCAGGCTGCATTGATGGCAATGGTGAGGCTGCAGATGGGCACTGACCCTTATTTTGCTTCAAAGTTCCTTATTAAAAATTTTAGTTTTTTTCCTGAAACTTCCCTCTTAAAATGAATGTGCATGTTATACGCCGATAAATACGGTACTCAAAATGTCAACCTTGTATAATCCTATACCAGTCTGTATGCTATATATGCTGCACATATTTGTTTCACATTACAGTATAAAAACCCACCGTATTGTTTCAATAAACAGTCAGTCTACACTGAACTAAACTGGTTCTGTACGCGTACATATATGCTGGCCTTTATGTATGACTTAGGTTTTAGGTTCTGTCTGCTCTATACTACCACTGACACAGCAAATTACAGTTTGCGTGGCTAGGGAAAGTGAAGTGTAAGCCCACCTACATGCATTCACTGTGCTTTCATGTGTCCCAACAATCATTTTTAAGACAATTTTTTTGTGTTTCAGTAACAATTTTTGTTACCGTGTTGCTGCTGTTCTGAGTGTTTTAAGGTTGATGTTTAGGGGTTGTTTTTTTTATTGGGGGGGGGGGGTGTTGTCCTTCAGCTCTAGTGAAAGAGATAGGTGGAAGGCTTGTGATCTAACGCTTGAATCAAAATGATATAATTTATTCATATACAAATTAGGTAGGTACATACAAAAAAGTTTCTACGTATTCATAAAAACTGGGTTACAAAACATACAAATTAAAAGTTAAAAGTTGGACATGCCCATGCAAGGGCAAGTGCTCAAAAATGGGCTGATGCGTTTTGAGGGGTTCCCTCTTCATCAGAGCCTTGGAAAATGAAAGAGAGTCTCTACAGTGTTGTAGACCAACATAAAGAGGAGTGGCTAATTGGGAGGTGTATCACATGGTAAGTGATGGAATCTCCTTTCCTCTAGAATTGTCCACATCCTTGCGCTCCAGATAGAATAAACACCAAATATATGTATAGTGTAGAGCAGTGTTTCTCAACTCCAGTCCTCAAGGCGCACCAACAGGTTATGTTTTCAGGATTTCCACTATTTTGCACAGGTGATTTGATCAGTTTCATTGCCTTAGTAATTACCACACCCGTTTCATCTGAGGGAAATCCTGAAAACGTGACCTGTTGGTATGCCTTGAGGACTGGAGTTGAAAAACACTGGTGTAGAGCACATATAAAGAAAGTGTTGGAATTGTATATTACACAATGCAGACCAGAGACATGTAATAAGAGTATTAAAAACCTTAAAATGTTAAAATATGGTATAATTGAAGTTTTTTAGAATAACTGAAGTTTTTTAGAAACATTAAACAATAAAACCCTAAAAAAACCATTACAAGCCATTAAAAGTTGTGCTTTTTCTTAAGGTATTACTTAAAAAGTATTAAAGTGTTAAAAAAGCGTTACTACCGGTACTTGCTGGAGTGAGTTCACTAGACACAGTTGCAGTTTGAGCATCAGTGTGAATAATTAATATACAAAATACAAATGTACACACATACACATGTAAATGCATGTGTATACACATATACACAGCACACACAGCATATATGAACAAATGCGTATGCACATAAATACACATACACACATACATGTACATATATGTACATGCACGTGAGGGAGATGGGCGCCGATCATGTGATTAGTGTGTAAAAATAAGGAAGCGACCATGTCGCTCCCTGGAACGCACACCATTACCGATGTGGGTGGCGCCGCTCAGAACCACCCATCTCCCTCACGTGCACAGTCAAATCAGCTTTTAGAGACCATGCTCCCTGTAGACCATAGGCATGTCGTCACATGCCTTAGGTTGTTACCCAGCGCAGTGTATGGCGGACGGTCCTATACCCACTGAGATTTTTGAATATTGGAGGTGCTGACGGCGTCGGACAGATTATTGGTACTATCTGATATCCTGGTAATTACGTGATCCGATACCCCCACTATCCAACCCTGGTGGGTCTGGCTTCCACCAGGAAGCTGCTGTAGTTGGCTGGCTTTTGCGGCCGAGTCCTGACCATGGTATCATGCCGCGACTGTCCGTGTAAGCATCTGTAGCCTTTAAATTTGATGAAATTATAGATGCATGCGGTGCCTTTGAAGAAGCAGGAATCTGCGAAACATGCCGACCCTTCTGCATATCCAAGCATCTTGTTATTTCTTGTATCAAGTGTCACCTATGGTCTATGTATCATGATGATTATGTGATTTTTTTATGCTATTATGCAATAATAAATGTAATACTTTCTTAAAATCAACCTACTATCTGCATGTTTACCTTGGTAACAGATGTTGATTTATCCATTAAAGATCCCACCTTCTTAGAGGAAGTATTGTCTCCCTCCTATTCATATTTTATTCATTACTAGGGATTTGGAGACATTATCTGTTTCTGTAAACAGTCCAATAATATTTTTGTCCCATGGTTAGGGTTTCCCATTAGGGTTAGGGGTTATAGTTGGGGTTAGGGTTTTCCCCTTGAAGAAAAAGTTAGGGTTAGGGTTTCCGGTTAGGGTTAGGGTTTCTGGTTAGGGGTTAGGGTTAGGGTTACCTATTAGGGTTGGGGGTTATGGTTAGGGTTTTCCCCTTGAAGAACAAGCTAGGGTTAGGGTTGTTGGTTAGGGTTAGGGTTTCAGGTTAGGGTTAGGGTTTCCCATTAGCGTCAGGAGTTATAGTTAGGGTTTTTGGTTAGGGTTTCCGGTTAGGGTTAATTAAAAATATTTAAAAAATTGCAATGAAATTTTGCATAAAAAAAGACAAAATAAATAAAAAGAATGAAATTACATATACAGCTTATAAAAAATAAACAAAAAATATGCTAATCAATTGCAATTTAAAAATTAAATATATTAAAAAATTATCATTTTTTCCTCACATATGCTCATTATGGGATCCATAGTAAAAGCACCAAAATTGAGGTAGATACAAGTACACTGCTGCTTTCTCAGCTGCTGCTACTCACTCTGGTCTCACAGAACGGCTGAAATAGTTAAATAATACTGTTTTTTGGGCTTTGGGAGGGTCCTATGATGTTATCTTAAATAAACGCTCCTAGACGCAAACGCGGCAAAACGCAGCATGCAAACGCGGCAAAATGGGCGTTTTTAAATGTCGGTTTGAAGCTGTCAAAAAATTTGTTCAGAGGAGGTTGCCTCAGCGTCCCGTGTACATTAAGCCTTATTATACATCTCTGATCTGCATTGTGTAATATACAATTCCAACACTTTCTATATATGTGTTCTACACTATAAATACATTTGGTGTTTATTCTATCTAGAGTGCCAGGATGTGGAAAATTCTAGAGGAAAGGAGATTCCATCACTTACCATGTGATACACCTCCCAATTAGCCACTCCTCTTTATGTTGGTCTACAACACTATACAGACTCTCTTTCATTTTCCAAGTCTCTGATGCAGAGGGAACCCCTGAAAACGCATCAGCCCATTTTTGAGCACTTGCCCTTGCATGGGCATGTCCAACTTTTAACTTTTAATGTGTATATTTTGTAACCCAGTTTTTTTAAATACGTAGAAACTTTTTTGTATGTACCTACCTAATTTGTATATGAATCAATTATATTATTTTGATTCAAGCATTAGATCAAGCGCTTTCCAACTTTCTCTTTTACTTGGCCTTCTTTGGACCACCCCTGGTCAGTTTAGGCAGCGGGACATGCATGATCATTCTCTATTTTCCATCACTTGAAAGTACTACCATTCTATACCAACACCGCCTTCACGAGCGCAGGAGAAATTCTTTTTTGCTTATTTAAGAATGAAATAAAAGAAACGGATGCAGGACTTTAAATGAGGTGTGTCTCTGTGGGTAAGGGATTTTATAATATTAATTGTAACCGGTCCCCGAAGGGTAGTCCCTGTAATGAACAAACTAAATATTTCTTGTGTACAATATAGGCATGATATACACATATTCAATGCACAATAGTCACATATTTAATGTTCATACATAAAAAGGACATAATTGGTACAAAAAGCAATAATAGAGGAAGAATATTATACATATTTGTGATATTAAACAATACATATTATAAAACATGATAAAATTAATTAATGATACTACAAGCTGTAAACCTGGCACCCTTGAGTATGGACTCTATGCGTTTCTTGGCGTTTAAAGCCAATCATCAGGAGTAGGATGCTATAAAATAAATAAAAATATAGACTGTGAAATTGCTATGACTATCAATAAAACCTTTTGTAAAAAAAATAAATAAATAAATAAATAAAAATAGAGATTGAATAAGTGGATGGACCTAACTCAAATATATTTAGTACAACGGGCTCTCCAGCTAGGAAATAGGATTGAATATAATGATGGTACTTTACCTATAGAATATCTCATGGGTGTATACCCATACCTGCTAGGTTTGGACGCACATAGCCTGCATAGGTTGATCTCCTCCAGGGTTGAGGCGGGAGAACCCAACCCGGTGTAGTCCCCCCATCATCCCGCCCGGAGTGAACGGGCAGGCTAGGTGGGGGGTTATAGGCCATACAGCCAGGGGCAGGAACGATTGACCACACATTGGGGGATCAGGATGGATGGTAAAAGGACCCAGGATATGGTAAGATGACTGTGTAATGGGCACAACCATGAGTGGAGTGTCCATAGAGACCCTGCAAAACATGAGTGTAAAATATATAATATATATATATATGATAATATGGTAAAATGTATAGGTATGTGTGTAAATAATTGTAAAGAAAATGAATATGTATGTATATGGTGTGTGTGGGCATGAATGTATGTGTGTATGTGTCTGTATATGTATGTGTGTAATTGTGTATGTATGAGTCTAAGGTCCCCAGGGTTCCCTACATACCTAAGGTCTAGCTGGATAAGGATGAACTTGTCCCATCAAGATGAAAACAGCCCAATGCTTATATCTTCACATGTCCTTCAGCTCTGTTTTATTTGTGCTTAATTTTATTAGGGTATTTTTTTTGTATAGTCAGCGGTAGCAAAAGCAGATTGGAGTTGTTAGTGACAGCGCAAAAGCTGTCCTCTGTGTGCAGCGGAGATCCACATAATATAGTAGTGCAGTTTGGCTCACATAAACACCACAGTTTCTAATGTGTCCAAGCATCATATCCCCCGTCCCCCATATAAATCTTGTCATAGCTGCTCACAAAAAGAGAAAATAAGCCCCATGTTAACAACATCATGTGTGGGAGGCACAAAGGAAGAAGTGGTTCACCTGGAACTATCACCGTGCGAGCAGCATCCATATCCAAAGGTCATGGCAGTGGTTTGAGTGTTTCAACTAGAGGCAGGTCACATGTGCTTTTCTTTTGAAGCAGTGGACGCGCTTTACACCCAGATCATGTAGATGTAGTGATTGCTAACCAAGCCTTCATCTTCCTCCTCTGTCTCCCAGCCACAGAGTGGTTTTAAAGGGGTTGTAAACCCTCACCGTTTTTTACCTTAGTGCATTCTATGCATTAAGGTGTAAAACCTCCTGTGCTGCAGCAGCGCCCCCGAGCCCCCCTTATACTTACCTGAGCCCCGTAATCCCCACAACGGAAATGAGCACACCAGCTCCAGCTGGTGTCTTATTTCCTGATTGGATAGATTGATAGCAGCGCAGCCATTGGCTCCCGCTGCTGTCAATCAAATCCAATGATGCGGGCGCCAGGGGCGGAGCCGACTCTTGCTGTCTGGGTCTACAGACACAGCAGCAGGACACGGGAGTGCACCTGCACGGGTGTTCCATCATAGAGCATTTTTCCGGCGGGACACTCGAGAAGAGGAGGAGCCAGGAGCGCCGTGGAGGGACCCCAGAAGAGGAGTATCAGAGCCACTCTGTGCAAAACCAACTGCATAGCAGAGGTAAATATGACATGTTTGTTTTTTTGTTTTTTTAAAAACTGAACCTTCACCACCCCTTTAAGTCATAAGCAGCTGCTAAGGTGTCATGTTCCACCCTCTCATCCAGATCTACTCCTGCTTCTGCCCCATCAACTGGCACAGAGGAGTTGGCTGAGATATTTGAGCACATTATGAGCTACTTGCTGGAAGAGGATATCAAGCAATAATTACATCTGAGGTTGAGGAAGAGAGCAATGGAATCATAGATGAAAACAAGCAGATATAACCAATTGGCACAAATGTTCCTGCAGCTACTGCCAAGTTGGACCCAGTGATGAGGAGTGGGGATGATGATGATGTCTCCAACTGTACTTGGGTACCAAATATAGTAGAGGAGGAAAGTGAAGGAGAAGCACAATGTCAACAAGGGATGATGTCATCCAGCTTCATGTCACAGAGGGGTGGAGAGAGTAACCATCCTACTCCATCGGATGGCAGAGCTCCACGGGTGCAGGGTACTGTCATCCCTCAGCTCAGCTGTGTGGTCCTTTTTTAACACATGCGCTGGCTGTGTATCACACAGTAGTAATTTCAGTCTTTGCCTAGACTGTATCAAAGCATATTGATGACAATTTTTAGTCTCTGCCTAAAATTGGTTATTTGGGTACTATGTGTATGAAGAGACACATGACTTCTCATTACACAGCTCACTGAAGGCAGCACCTGAATTCTAGACATCAGCAGGAAAAGAGCTACACACCTTGTGGGCAAGAGAGTCAACATAATTCCACACAGAGTAGGGGCAAGCATAGGCCGCAAGCTTTTTCTGATTCTGACAATCCCACCCGGCCATCTCCAGGCAAATTTTTTTGCCCCAACTGGTGGAACAGAAGAAGTACACCTCTAGCCACCCAATGCTTAGTGATTTAATGCCAGCTTGGCAATATTGATAGAAAATGGTGAAGCGCTTAAAAAAAGTCCAACATGAACCCAAAATATATTGCTGGCACAGACCCAACTGGCAAAAATATATAAATGTAATACACTTTTAAAAAGTCCAAAATAAGCCAAAGGGATGAGTCTTGAGGTATCAAATAAGTGAAGAGACCGCCACTGTCACCCAAACACACTGCCTCTTACCCATAGGTAGATGTTAACAAGAATGGATATAAATCACTGACAGCTCTTCAGCAGGGATCCCTTCAGGGATGACTATGTATCTCCTTCACAGTCTCAATACCCAGGTAAGAAAAAAAAAAGACTCCTCATAATGCAGACATCCAAATGTCTCAGTTAGAGACGTGTGACGCGAATGGATGCTGGGACTCGCCGGCCATTTTGTGGGTTGGAAACGCTTGACGTTTCCTACAATGCCTTTATTAACCCGCTGAAATGTGAGTGGAAAACTTTTTAGTTTTTTATCAATAAACTAACATTTGGATGTCTGCACTATGAGGAGTCTCTTTTTTCTCTTAACTGGGTATTGAGATTGTGAAGGAGATACAGAGTCATCCCTGTGCTGCTGAGGAGCTGTCAGTGATTTATATCCATGCTTGTTAACATCTACCTATGGGTAAGAGGCAGTGTTTTTGGGTGACAGTGGCGGTCTCTTCACTTATTTGATACCTCAAGACACATCCCTTTGGCTTATTTCTGACTTTTTAAAAGTGGATTAAATTTATGTTTTTGCCAGTTGAGTCTGTGCCAGCAATATATTTTGGGTTCATGTTGGACTTTTTTCAAGCGCTTCACCATTTTCTATACATTTTGTTTGTGTTTTGTCCATGCATATTGTGATAGCTGCTGTTAAATTAAAATTAGTATTAAAGATATTATATGCTCCCAGCACAACAATTTGGGTTTTTTCTAGCTTGGCAATATTGCTGGCTTTTCTTTATAGCGTTCTGTCTATTCCAGCTGGTGAATTCAGCCCTATTTCGTGAATTTGCGGCCTGTGCTATACCATAGTGGCAGGTTCCTAACCACTTTTTCTTTGCTCACAAGGCCATCCATGCCATCCAACGTCAAATAGAAGTTAATGTTTTAACAACACTGGACCATATGGTCAGCAAGAGGATCCATCAAACCACAGACACATGGTCCAGCAGGTATAGGCAAAGACTGTATATATCTTTCATGGCCCACTAGGTAACTCTGCTGGCAACCAGGAAGAATACAGGATAGGGCACACCAGTATCTTTAATACTAATTTTAATTTAACAGCAGCTATCACAATATGCATGGACAAAACACAAACAAAATGTATAGAAAATGGTGAAGCGCTTGAAAAAAGTCCAACATGAACCCAAAATATATTGCTGGCACTGGTTGTGCTGCTGCCCTTTCTTACAACTGGTGACAGTGATGCAACAGTTGACTCCATATCCTCCTCCTCTTCAGTGCCCCCTTTTTAAATAAATAAATATTTTAACTATTAATACTCTATAGGCATTCAAAGGGCTATACATTGACTTTTTTGTAACAGGGGCTATACATTGACAATTGTAATTCTGATTACCTTAAAAGGTAATCAGAGTTACAATTGGTCATTTACTCACACACTAGTCCTGTATATACTGTATATTCCAGCTAAAATTTGTAATAATTGTTCCATACCAGGGTTGCCTAAATACATGTGCCTGTTGTGATCATCTGTGCCAAGCCGCAATCAAAGATGGAGGGGGGGGGGGCCTTGGCAAAAGGGCATCTATAGCTAAGTTTTCTTGTTATATTTTCCAATATTATTACATTTGTTTATCTGTATCTGTCATTATTTAATTAAATGCTATACCTACAAGTGAAAGGCCTAAAAAGTGTGGTGAAAATTGTTTTTCTTTATTTTCAATTTAACATCAAAATACATATTTTTTTAAATTTTCCAGATGCAACATGCCCACTCAATTTTTTATAAATTTCTGCCTGTCCATACTAGACTTAATCACTTGCTTAATGGGCAATTTTACCCCATTCCTGCCCAGGTCAATTCTCAGCTTTCAGCGTTGTCACACTTTAGGCCCGTTTTTTTTTTTACAACAAACATGCAAATTAGCTGTTTTGGAGCAACATCGCACCGTGTGTACGCTCCATCGGTCAAACTTTTTCTGTTTCCATCGGACTTTTGTTGGCTGTGTGAACGCACAAACTTTCCGGCAACAAAAGTCAGATGGAGCGAAGTCCGATCGTGTGTACACAAAAGCATTGGACTTTTGTACAAACTACAGTATGCAGCCGCGAGAATGTTTCCAGCGCGAACCCATCACGCTGGTTCTCGGCGACAGGGTACTGTACATCTCGCGCTGGCTGCAATAGGAAAAACACATTTTCCTATTGCGGCGAGCGTGAGAGGGAATTCCCCTCTGGGGGCATACCAGGCCCTTAGGTCTGGTATGGATTTTAAGGGGAACCCCTACGCCGAAAAAACGGCGTGGGGGTCCCCTCAAAATCCATACCAGACCCTTATCCTAGCACACAGCCCGGCTGGTCAGGAAAGGGAGTGGGGACAAGTGAGCGCCCCCCCTTCTGAGCCGTACCAGGCCGCATGCCCTCAACATGGGGGGTGGGTGCTTTGGGGGAGAGGGGTGCCCTGCGGGCCCCCCACCCCAAAGCACCTTGTCCCCATGTTGATGAGGATAAGGGCCTCTTCCCGACAACCCTGGCCGTTGGTTGTCGGGGTCTGCGGGTGGGGGGCTTATCGGAATCCTGGAGCCCCCTTTAATAAGGGGGCCCCCAGATCTTGGCCCCCCACCCTATGTGAATGAGTATGGGGTACATCGTACCCCTACCCATTCACCTAGGGAAAAAAAGTGTCAATAAAAAAAAACACACTACACAGGTTTTTAAAGTAATTTAATAGGCAGCTCCGGGGTCTTCTTCCGACTTCGGGGGTCTCTCCGGTTCTTCTCCGCTCTCTCTGGCCTCTTCTCCCGATGTTCGGCCTCTTCTCCCGCTCCAAGAAATGTTTACTATATTGCGCTCATGTTCGGCACTCCGTATCAACTTTTCTAAAAGTGAGATTCTACTTTTTTACCACACCAGGTGTCCCCACTGGGCTCTTTCTTCTCCTTTTCCATTGGCTAAGGGTTATATTGTATACCTGGGCATTAAGATTGGTAAAATTCCCTCATCTTTATATCCACTTAACTACCCTCCTGTTATATTTAGAGTAGTAGGCAAGTTGGAGGCATGGATGGACCTCTCTCTCTCTCCTCGGGAGATGTCACCTATTCAAAATGGTCAGTTTTTCCCATCTCCTCAGGCCTCTTCAGACAATTCCTTTGCTGCTCCGACATCAGGATATCCAAAAGCTACACAAACCGCTGACCTAATTTTTATGGCTATGGCTAAATTACATCTTGCGGTGAGAGAGGGAGGGGCTTCCATTCCAGATGTTAGATTATATAATTTGACATGCTTATTCTGGATTAGCCTAGATTAGTGTACTTGGATGCCTCCAGAATCCAATTTCAAGCTAGAGTCGCAAATGGTGCACCCCTTCAATTTGGTAGCATTTCTTCACATCAACTTGAGATCTTTCCCCCAACCCCTCCAACATAACCTTTTATTGCGGGACACAATTTTCACATGGAGAGAGGTCAGGAAATGGCTGTATCTATCTCCGCTCATCTCCAGTTTTCTACCTATTAGTGGTAACCCGATGTTCCTGCAAGTTGTGCAACACGAAGCCTTCTGCCTATGGTTTTCTAAGAGTCTAACAAAGGATGACTCTTTTTATGATAGATCTTCAGTGGTTCTACAACCTTTTTCTACAGTGGCTGAGAAATATCATCTGCCGTTACATCACACTTTTTATGCTCAACAGTTGGCAGCCTATGTATTGTGCGTATGTCCAATGAGGTCCCAGAGATTCCTGGACATCCTTTCTGGATACTTTAGTAAATGGTCAGTGATACATGATATCAGACATCTATCGTCCACTCAGCATACAATTGTCTAAATCTCCCCACTACTCGAAGGAGAACCTCCTGGAGCAAGGACATCCCCATCGCAGACATGGATCACATTCTGGTGGGATACAATAAAGTCCAGGTGATTATCAAGATGGAGTGTTGGAGAGAGATGCAGTTCAATAATGCACAGGGCCTACATCCCCTGTCATACCACCCGCCCGACCCTCTTTCACCGCTTCTGGACTTGTCTGGTGATTTCCACCATTTGGGATCAAGTAGTTTCCTTCATTCAGGGGTTAGTAAACATCTGCATTGGAAAAGACCTGCTGCCATTGCTGTTTGGTGGGGACACCATGACTTTCTTAACCTTTTCGTCAACTCAAATTCTAACTGCCTCAGGCTCTTGCTACAGCTCAGAATGGATAGCAACTTGTATATTTGTGGCCAGAAGGCTGATCCTTAGACACTGGCTTTCCTCATCTCCACCCACAGTATCTGATATCAAAAAAGACCTGACCATGCTACTGTATAGAGGAAAGCAGGACCTAGAATTGTCTCCCAAATGCTCTTCAAAAGGTTTTCAGCCCAACTGGTAGGTTTATATCAATATGGTGCTTATGCCCTCCAAGAAATCCACCATCAACTCTACACTTGAATGATGGCACTATCATACAACGGGGTCTATCACTACTTCTGCTATCTAGCTAGCTCATGAGTAGGGACAAGCTTTCTGTTCGGATCGAACATGAGTTAAACTTGAACATTGGGTGTTCGCCCGTTCATCGAAAACTGAACATTATGGGCTGTTCGCGCCAAATTCGAGTGGTGCGTAATGGCCCATAATGCACTGCGGGAGCACAGTGCATTGCTGTATGATGATTGGCCAGAGCATGCACCATGACCTGCATGCTTTGGCCAATCACAGTGCCCTCAGCTAAGAGAGCCATAATTGGCCAAAGGCATGATGCCTTTGGCCAATCATGGCTCAGGGGGACTAAGTCCATGCCCCACACTATATAAGGCCGCCTGCACGTCGGCCTCGTGTAGAATGTCATTGGTATGGATGGAGAGAGAGTGTCATTTAGATTGAGCGGGCAGGCAGGCAGATTATTTAGTTAGCTGCAGTGTATTTAATATATATATGTAAGAAGGCCAGTATGGTGGCCTGAATTTATGGGAGGAGCCCGGGGGGGTATTTAACCAGCCCGCTCGCCTGTGGTCTTTTCGGTTTCCTGTGCGCGATACTACATCACTAGGCTGACTATTCGAGATTCGTTAGCGTCCTTGAGTTCCGTCTTCGAAGTTCTCAAGGCTTTTGTTACCGTCGTGGTTTTGTACAACGTGTCTGGCTCAGCTGTCGCAGGTAGGGTTTTTTCGTTTGACCTTGCATTTCATGCTTTTTTGTTAGATATCTTGTCACCAGACCTCGATATCGAAACTTATGAGTCATACGTAAAAAACCCTACACGTAGCTGTATCGTTAACCACTCACTCGAACTGCCATCATAACAAACATTTCTACATTTCATGAACCTCACTCCAAGTCGAAACACTGTAACAACAGTATCGCACCGCTTCGTTAAACGTGTCACAAAGGTTTTTCCATCACCGTACCATGCTCCACAGACAGGTTGTTGCCAGTCGCAAATCGCGGCACACCGACTCGTGTCTCAGTCATAGCTAAATCATTTCAACTATTTCAATCATCTCAATCATTTCATTCATTTCTCTGTCACTTACCGCGCTCCGATTCAAATCTAAAGACATCCTTGATGCACCAATTCGTTCATTGTTAGTCGCAGTTTACGGCTCACCGATTCATGGAAATCATTTCACTGTCATGAATCACATCCTGGGTCGAATCCAGCCGCATTCTTATGCACCGATTCGTCCCGGCGTGCCCCAGGGTTTTTGGCCTCATTTCAGTACATGCTCCAGAGCCCTTTTTCGTTGTTAGTCGTAAAATTCGGCTCACTTATTCGAGTCTCTGTCATGGCAATCATTTCACTGTCACGTATCACGTTCTGATTCAAATCCAGTCGCATCTGAGATGCACAGATTCGTCCCGGCGTGCCCCAGGGTTTTTGGCCTCATTTCAGTACATGCTCCAGAGTCCCGTTCGTGGTCAGTCGTACCTGCGGCTGACTGAGTCATGCCTCTGTCATGACGAATCAATTCATTTCACTGTCATGTATCGCGCTCTGATTCGAATCCAGTCTAATCCAAGATGCACCGCTTCGTTCCGGCGGGCCCCGGTTGTTTTTGGCCTCATTTCAGTACATGCTCCAGAGTTCGGTTCATTGTCAGTCGCAGTCACGGCGCGACCGATTCGTGCCTCTGTCATGGCAAAACATTTTCATTAATTTCACTGTCCCGTACCGTGCTCCGATTCGAATCCAGAGGCATCCGTGATGGATCGATTCGTCTTGGTGTGCCCCGTTGGATTGGCAACATTCATTTAAGTCTGCTCCATAGTTCGATTCGTTGCTTGTCACAGTCGCAGCACCATTTTGTGCCTACATATAGGCATAAACATTTCACTCATTTCGTTTCAAGCAACTGTCTCATCAAAAAATAAAAAATTAAAACCACTCCAAACCAGCAAAGTCGCATAAATGCACTGCAAAGCTACACAAGTCAGTCATTCAAGTCACCTTGTCAACTTAGATAGTCAAACCCCTCACCAGTTGTCATCTGTCATTTCTCTCTCCAGGTCAGTCAAGTTCAGTAGGTCCACCCTGCACCAGGTTGGATGATATTTCCCAGGTAAAAAACCAAAAAAACAAAAACACACCCCTCTTAAAAGGACAAGAGTTGGGTACGTATGCTGATATAGAAAAATGAAACAATCTAGACTTGATGTCACCCTCAATAGGTTCTGGTCGACCATCTTGCGACCTCAAAGACAGGACATCACACCTAGGGCCAGGGGCGTCGCTAGGGGGTGGCTATTGGAGCTATAGCCCCGAATCTGGGGGCCATGGCCCCGAATCTCTTGCCACAGGGTCCCTGCCTAACCAGCGGGTCGTGGCTGCAGCGGGCGGGCGGGCTGCATGAGAGAGGCAGATGAGAGGAGAGAAGCGAGCGGGCGGACCAGCAGAGATGACATCATCTCTGCCAACTTCGTATCACCCCTCTTTCGCTCTCACAGCAGGGCCTCTTCAATGTGGGAGTGAGGGGCGGTGGAGAGCAGAGAGATGACATCATTGCTCACTGCCCGCCACACATCAGTGCTCTTCCACCCTCACAGCGTGGGCCTCTTCAATGTCAGAGGTGCGGCAAGGAAGCAGTGAGATGACATCATCTCTCACCTCCGCCATGCATCACCGCTCTACTGCCCTCACTAAAATGGACCAGTGCTGCCAGCCTGCCACCAATGCAGTGACAATGCTCATTTGGTGGCACTGGCTGGCATGGCAAGTGACAATCCGCATCAGTTAGCAAGTGACAACCCACATCTGGTGCCAGGCAACATGGCAAGTGACAATCTGCATCAGGTGGCAGGTGACGTGGCAAGTGACAATCTGAAAATTGTGGCAGGTGACGTGGTAAGTGACAAGCCACATCAGGTGGCAGGTGACATGGCAAGTGACAATCTGCAAATGGTGGCAGGTGACGTGGCAATCTGCAAATGGTGGCAGGTGATGTGGCAAGTGACAATCCACATCAGGTGGCAGGTGACATGGCAAGTGACAATCCGCATCAGGTGGCAGGTGACATGGCAAGTGACAATCTGCAAATGGTGGCAGGTGACGTGGCAATCTGCAAATGGTGGCAGGTGACATGGCAAGTGACAATCAGGTGGCAAGTGACAAACCACATCTGATGCCTGGTGACAATAAACTTCTAGTGGCAGGTGATGGTGGCAAGTAACAAGCTGCATCTGGTGATAGGCGACGGTGGCAAGTGACACACTGCATCTGGTGGCAGGAGATGGGGCAAGTGACACGCCCAGGGCTCCTACTGATTCTGCATTATGGTGAGTTGAACTATTTCATTTTATATTACAATGTAATAATAGAAACAATGCGCTTCAAGCACCCTGGAAAAATTGCTTACCACCCCCCAGGGCCTGCAAAAAGGTTGGTGACCGCTGCTATGGGCTCTAGCCCCAGATCTTTTGCAGACCTAGCAATGACCCTGCCTAGGGCACAAGCCATCTAGAGCCATGTCTCAAGCTGGCATCGAAGACTTCACCGCCCCTCTGTCACCTTCCCCAATGTCAGAGAGTGGCAGTGTGCAGTCCCTCAGGGGATGGACCATCCCCAAATTGATGGCGGAACTAAGGCATAAGGGTGTGCCTTTCCCTGCCACAGCCAGGAAGGCAGAGCTTTTCAGGCTCCTCTTCCCCCCACCAGCCACAGCTGGGCCCAGTACTCAACAGGCTTCCCTACAATCAATCTCTGCCACCATTTCCCAACTTCACACCATGGTGTCATCTCTGGCAACCACGGTCATGGACGTCCAAGCCATAATGACACTCTTGGAGGCTCGCCTGGCCATGACCATCCCAGAACCAACCACAGTTGAGACTCTAAAAACCCTTCCTGCAGGTACCACAGGGACAAGTCCCACTGTTTATCCAGCATATTTGGTTCCAGCCAGCATTAGGAAGGACATCCTGGACGGCAAGGACAACAACCTTGCCTCCCTCCTCATTTCAGTCCATGACTTGGCACAGAATAAAGCCTACACTTGGGGAGATGTATCCGTGGTCCCCAAATCCAAAGATCGCAGGCTCAATTGCAAGCTGTCAGTCCCAGAGTTTGCGATGGCCTTCGGGATGATGAGGTATGTCTTATGCTCAGCCTCTCCCAGCAGGAGGGAAGAGCTGGACTTATATCTCCACACTGTGGTAGACCTGGGCTACAAATACGGAGATTTTTCGTTTTACGATTACCATCGTTCCTTCTCCGCCAAAGCAGCAGCCAGATTGGCCCAATTTCAGACAGGCACGGATTGGAGCCTTATGGACACTGAATTGTTCTGCCGTCACTTTGCCGGCTTGCGCTCACCACTGTGCGCCATATGCCAGTCTTCCACCCACACCACCACCTGGTGCACCAATGCTGCAGTCACTCGCCCATACAAATTCCCCTCCACCTCCGGTGCAGTTCAAGGCCCATCGGCCCCTGTACAGACATCCCAGGTGGACAAGTTCAGACCGTAGAAGGAGCAGCTATCTGTAATAACTATAACTATGGCTCATGCAGTTTTAGCCAATGCTGCCTGCTCCATATCTGCATCATATGTCAGAGGGCACACCCGAGAAATCTATGCAAGGTCAAGCAGCAGAAGAAGGCATGACTAGGCCGAGTAAATGTCCTATGGCTGGGGCTCTCTCTCTCCTCACACCCTGCCCCACACAACCTATGAATGCAGGAATCTTCGCTCAGCGGCTACCGACGAACAGGCCATAGACCTGCTTTTACAGGCTGAACTAGAGCGGGACTTCATCATAGGTCCCTTCACTCAGCCCCCTTTCATCACTTGGAGAGTTAGCCCTATTGGGCTTGTCAAGCGCAAGTTCTCAAATAAAGCTCACTTGGTGTACGACCTCATTCTTCCCACATTCCCAGCCTGAATTCCCTAATCCCCTCCGAGGAGTTCTCCCTGAGGTATGCCTCCGTAGAGATGGTAATTCAGGCCATCAAAGCAGGCACAGGCGCCTGGCTCTCCAAGGCTGACATCCCGGATGCTTTTAAACTTTTACCTATCCACCCGTCCCTCTGGTGCTGGCACGGTATTAAATGGAAAGAGGCATGCTACTTTGCCACCAGGCTGACTTTTGGCTCTAAGAGCAGCCCCCGGCTCTTCGACACTTTTGCACAGACCCTCACATGGACACTCCTACATAAAGCTCAGTATCAAGAAGTTATCCATTACCTGGATGACTTCTTGTTAATAGAACAGCCCGGTGAGCCCCCAGGAGACCTCAACAAGTTGAGAGTCATCTTTGGGAAACTCAATGTCCCCATTGCCGAACACAAGGTTGACAGACCAGCACACGCCATCACCTTTCTCTGAGTCAATCTAGATACTTGCTCCATGCAGGCCAGCCTCCTACTTGACAAGTTGAACCGCATTAGGTCATTCCTCCAAGAATTCACCAACACAAGTGGGTGTACTACAAAGCAGCTCCAGTCTCTGTTGGGCATGCTCAATTTCACTATGCGGATTATTCCCCAGGGTCGGTCCTTCGTGTCACGTCTCCTGGTCTATCTCTCACAGGCACAGGACCCCGATCAGATCCTCAACTTGGACACTGCAGCAGTAGCGGATTTGTCAGTGTGGGAGGAATTAATTTCCACCTGGAATGGTATATCCATGTTTATACCCTCAATATCACCCCTATCGCCGCAGGTAGTAACAGATACTGAAGCCTCCACTGGCTTCGAGGCAATTTTTGGCCATCATTGGTTCGCAGGACCCTGGCCTTAAGAGATACTTTCAATCCCTGGGTTTACCCAGACTTCCTCCCTCTTTGAGCTCTACTGGGGTCATATTTGGACATGACAAACTGTGGCCTTCACCACAGGTCCAAGTCGCTCTTGGTTATGTCCTTTCTATGCAGGCTGGTACAACTTTCTCTTCAACATCAGTTCAATATCAACTGTACATTTATTCCGGCCAAATGCAACCTTGCTGCAGATGTACTGTCACGCTTTAATTTCACCTCCTTCTTTCGTCAGGTTCCGGGAGCCGATCCAGTATCAGCCCACATCCCAGCCTGGTCTCAGCTGACCATGGACTAGCACAGCATCTGCACAGAGCGACTCAGCTCATCAACCAATCCCTGTCCCGTAACAAGCTCAAAGCTTACCATACAGCTTGGAGCATATTCAACAAATTTCTAGCTACCTGCTCAGCAGGAACTATCACAGACACCAAGCAAATACTGGCGTTCGTCTCATATTGCCATAGTCACCTGGCCCTGTCCCACAATACTATCCGGCTATACTTAGCCGGCAGCCAACACTTTCTGGCCCTACGAGATCCCGCTAAACCCTCCTTGTTTGCATCCAACACAATCCGAGCCATCCTACGTGGCATACAGAAACAACAGCCGATGATCCAGGCCAAACGGCTACCTATAACATGTGCTATCGTCAGGGACATGTCCACTATCCTTGCCAGTTCAGCATTTGGCCTTCTCCCTAGCTTGGTCATACAAGCAGCTATTTACCTAGCCTACTACGGGTTCCTACGGCCTAGTGAGATCACCTGCAATAACCCAGTCGGCCAGGTCCTGCTGAGAAGCAACTTGGCTCACTACCAAGACCATTTCATTCTCCATCTTGCGGTATCAAAAACCCACCAATCAGGCTCCGGAAGTGACATTCACCTCTACAAGACTAACAATAGCTGGTGTCCAGTTACCATACTTAACCGCCTACTGTCACTACTGTCTGGACAGTCGGACACTAGTCCACTTTTACCCCTTCCGGTCAAGCGTTTGAGTGCCTGCCAGTTCATGAAACATGTGAGGATTCTTCTCTGCAACCTACACCTCGACCCCAGTCAGTACTCCGGGTACTCGGAGCAGCCTCGACAGCATCTCGGCACGGGGTCCCAGATCATATTATTAAGAGACTAGGAAGGTGGAAGTCTGCCTGCTTCGCCCGGTACATCCCCAGTCCTCAGGTGGAAATGTCACAAGCATTTACCAAACTGGCTCAATGAATAAGACTAATATCAATAAAACTTAACCTCTACCTGAATGTTTTTGCCCCCTTATTTTGGTATACCCTCCATCAGATCAAGGCATACTTCAGGTCCATTTCATGTTGAAAGTCTTATGGCAAGTCTATGTTGTTCATATCCGTATCGGCCATAGGGCTTTAACCATAAGTAAGAAGGCCTGAATTTATGAGAGGAGCCCCCCTTTGTCGGTTTCCTGTGCGTGATACCCACCCTCCCATCCCCTTTTTGGGGCATTTCTCAAATCATTTCTCTTAAAAAAAAAATATTCATTTCTAATCTTGGGTATACCCCCTGATTTTGGTATACCGTCCATCAGACCAAGGCACACTTCAGGTCCATTTCATGTTGTAAGTCTTATGGCAAGTCTATGTTTTTCATATCCGTATCGGCCATAGGGCTTCAACCACATATATATATCCACTGTATTCAGTTTAGTTAGATCTGACTGCAGTCCATTACTGGTGTACTGCTTTTAATATACATCAGGCAGGCAGGTGATTCAGTTCGCTGCAGTGTAATATATATATATATATATATATATATATATATATATATATATATATATATACACACATATACATATACATACATACACACACACACACACACACACACCTCGTATATATATATATATATATATATATATATATATATATATATATATATATATATATATATCCACTGTATCCAGTTTAGCTAAATCTGACTGTAGACTGTTCCTGGTGTACTGTTTCCAATATACTTCAGGCAGTGTACACAGTATACAGTGCTGTGCACCCATAGTGCAGTTGCTCATACTTTTCTGGTGGTCAATACAGTACACCCATAGTTGGTATTAAACTTCTGTTGGTGTACACAGTACCGTGCACCCCTAGTACAGTTAATACTACTTTCCTGGTGGTGTACACATTGCATACAGTGCACCCATAGTTGTTATTAAACTTCTGTTGGTGTACACAGTACTGTGCACCCCTAGTTCAGTTGCTACTACTTTCCCGGTGGTGTACACAATACATACAGTGCACCCATAGTTGTTATTACACTTCTATTGGTGTACACAGTACCGTGCACCCCTAGTGCAGTTGCTACTACTTTCCTGGTGGTGTACACAATATATACAGTGTACCCATAGTTTTTATTATACTTCTGCTGGTGTACACAGTACCGTGCACCCATAGTGCAGTTGCTACTACTTTCCTGGTGGAGTACACAGTACACAATACAGTGTAGTGTTTTTTTGCTTATCAAAATTTACATAATGTCTGGAAGGCCACTAAAAGAGGGCAAGCAGGCTCTGTGTCTACAGTCGACAGTGCTGGTCGTGGACAAGGTGCATCCTCAGCACGTGGCTGTGGGGCACTCTGGTCCTTTTTTCCTGCAGCTGGATGTGTTATTCAGCCACAACATGAAGAGTTGGTGGAATGGATAACAAAGCCATCTTCATCCTCTGTCGCCCAGGCTCAGAGTAGTTTGCCTGCCAATGCAGCTGCCAAATCGGCCTATTCCATCGACTCCATGTCAACAGTCACTCCTTCCCTAGCCCCACCATCATGCATGGAGGAGTCCCCCGAACTATTCAACCACAGTGTTGGGTACATGCTGCAGAAGGATGAGCAGCGATTTGAAGGCTCCGATGATGGTACCCAGGTTGAGGAAGCCTAGAGAGAGGGGGTGCCCAGAAGGTCAAGAAACTGGCAGTCATGTTCTCCAAGCTACAGCATAAGTTTGCTCCAGTGACGAGGAGGGAGGGGGTGATGAGGTCACTGACTCAACTTGGGTGCCTGATAGAAGAGAGGAGGAGGAAGCACATCTCCAACAAGGTAGGATGCCCTCCAGGGGGCAGCTTAAGGGCAGCCACCCTATTGCATCACACCGTAGAGCTAAGCAGGTGCAGGGCGCTGCTGATTCCCCACATATATTGAAAATTTCTTTGATGTGTGCCTTTTTTGACATGTGTGCAGCAGATCGCACCATTGCTGTTTTCAACATATGTCTGAAGCGTATCAAGCGTGGCCAAAACAGCAGCCACTTGGGCACCACATGCTTGACCAGACATATGACGACTTCCCATGCAGTCCATTGGCAACAGCACTTAAAAGACCCACATCAAAGAACAAGGCGGACCTCTCCTTGCTCCTCATCAGCTGGGATCTCCAACCCCATTATACCTTCAATCCTCTCATAAACCTGTACTGAGAGGAATGAAGGTATAGAAATGGGTGTCCCAAGTACTTGTGGCCAATCTGCTAGCAGTACAAAACAGATTGCAGCGCACACATACAAAAATGACTTTTATCCTGCAAGGCTAGTTAAAACCACCTGAACATATTCAAAAATACAGGGGTTTGGTCATATAGTGCTAAGCCCACTTACTGTGACAAAGTACCCCGAATTAGTGGGTCCTACCCTAGTAATAGAATGAAAGTACCTGTATCTCAACCATGGGAGATAAACTCCTCTATGTGGGAGAACTGAAGGGATTCCTCCTATGCAATGGTGGCCACTAATAAGAGATAATGAAGAGGGGGAGGGGTTCTCCAGCCCAAGATACCTGGTCAGGGTCCATATAATATACAAAAACATACTTGGGGGGCACACCCTAAAATGCTTTACATTCAAGATGGTGCTGCTATAAGACCAAAAACAGTACAAAACAGATTGCAGCGCACTCATACAAAAATTACATTTATCCTGCAAGGCTAGTTAAAAACACCTGAACATATTCAAAAATACAGGGGTTTGTCTAAACTATATGGTCATATATTGCTAAGCAATCTGCTAGCGGTACACCAACATCAGATTTTAGCAGGCAAATTTCCCTACCCCAGTTGCTAAACCGTCAAAAGAAATTTGGTCCCCGCCATTCACATGCTCAGCGTCTGAATGCTAGCTTAGCCAAATTGCTAGCACTGCAACTGCTGCCTTTTCAGCTGTTTGACTGTCGCCTTTCGTGAATTTGTGGAATGTGCGGTACCTCAGTGGCAGGTTCCCAAATGCCATTTCTTTTCACGGAAGGCCATTCCGGCTCTCTACCAGCATGTGGAAGGCAATGTCTTGGCCTTGTTGGACAGAGCGGTCAGCAGTAAGATGCATATTACGTCTGACTCATGGTCCAGCAGGCATGGACAGGGACGTATGACCTCTTCCTCTGCAGATTTCTCCTCTGAACCAGTGGTGCTCCATAGGCGTTCAAGGGGCTACGCAAACACTCAGGCAAAAAGATGCCATGTGGTGCTTGAGTTGGTCTGCTTAGGGGACAGGAGCCACACTGGGGCAGAGATTCCGTCAGCTCTTCAGGGGCAGGCTCAGAGGGGGCTCAGAGGGGCAGGCTCAAATTCATAAAAATGAATCAGTCTTGGATCAACCAGCTACCAAGCACCTGATGCTGATGTAACCAAATTATTTTTCTATGGATGTGGGATCCCTTGAAGACTGCATATGCTGAGTAACTATCCTATTATGCAGAGTGACTATCCTATTCCTCCTCAATTTTCATGATGATAACTTCTAAGAATATTTTACATTCAGGGCACCACCACCACTACCTAAGGCCAAATTTTTCTGCCCCTGTTTAACAGGGGCGCATAATTACAATTTTTCCTCAAATATTTAACAGCAGGGCTCATTCCTGTGATCAAGAGTACCTGTGAGGGGTTGCAGTGTTGTGGCACCACCACCACTGCCTAAGGCTCAATTTTTCTGCCCCTGTTTAACAGGGGCGTGTAATTACAATTTTTCCTTGTCAAAAGAAGTTTATTGAGTATACGATGTTATAAAGATACATAAAGTAAGTTTACAAGGATCTATAAAGTAAGCTCATTGTTTTACAGTAGGGTTTATATAGGTAAATATCATGAAATTTCAAATATTAAACATTGGGTTCACGTAAACCTAAATTAAAGATATATATAATTTCCTTAGTTACTTTTGTAGGTATTTAAATGATTTATACCTACTATACATATTGTTTACAAGTAGAGTGTATATAGGTCAAATAAATTCTGATAATGAGCTTTAATCGTAAGGTGGAGAAAAGGAAAGAGAAAGAAGAAAAAGGGTTGAAAGGTAGAGGTATGGTCCACAAGGTTGTCCCGCTCGTCAGTTTATTATTCTTTTTAGTTCTCTTTGAAGCCTTAGAATGGGTGTCTCTGTAAGTCATTTAATCTGTTACCACGGCAACAGGACAGAGTCATTGAAGTTTGACAGGAACTGTTGTTTTATCCAAGGATGCCAAAGTTTTTCAAATTTTGGAATTTGATTTTGATCGATGGCTACCATCTTAGCATGGGACATTGTATTATTCATTCTGTGAATTGTTTCTGCTAGTACCAATGTAGGAGATTTCCATGCCTTGGCCACTGTTTGTTTTGCAGCCGTTATTAGTTGGATCATTAGTTTGAATTGAGAGAGTGTTAACCATTCCGGTTTTAGATTAAGTAAAGTTAAATATGGATCTGGTTGTATTATTTTTTTTAATATTTTAGATGCAATCACGAAGACTTCCTTCCAGAAGGTTTGGATTACTGGGCACGTCCACCATATGTGTAAATATGTGCCTATTTCTGGGCATCCTCGAATAATTACAATTTTTGATCAAATATTTAACAGCAGGGCTCATTCTTGTACTCAACAAGAGTATCTGTGAGGGGTTGCAGTGTTGTGGCAGCACCACCACTGCCTAAGGCCCAATTTTTCTGCCATTGTTTAACAGGGGAGCTTAATTACAATTTTTGATCTAATATTTCACAGCACGGCCTGTTCCTGCGCTCAACAAAAGTATCTGTGAGGCTTTTCAGTGTTGTGCCACCATCAGTGCCTAAAGCCTAATTTTTCTGCCCCTGTTTAACAGGGACGCTTAATTACATTTTTGATCTAATATTTCAAAGCAGGGCCTGTTCCTGTGCTCAACAAAAGTATCTGTGAGGCTTTACAGCAGGGGTCTCAAACTGGTTGCCCCCCAGCTGTTGCGAAACTACAAGTCCCATGAGGCATTGCAAGGCTGACAGTTGCAAACATGACTCCCACAGGCAGAGGCATGAAGGCATGATGGGACTTGTAGTTTTGCAACAGCTGGAGTGCCGCCAGGTTGAGACCCCTGCTTTACAGTGTTGTGCCACCACTACCACCACTGCCTTAGGCCCAATTTTTCTGCCCCTGTTTAACAGGGGAGCTTAATTACAATTTTTGATCTAATATTTCACAGCAGGGCCTGTTCCTACACTCAAAAGTATCTGTTTGGCTTTACAGTGTTGTGCCACCACCACCGCCTAAGGTCCAATTTTTCTGCCCCTGTTTAACAGGGGCGCGTAATTACAATTTTTGATCCAATATTTCACAACATATTTCTAAAGGTGTATACACCGCTCTTGCCCATTGAAAATCAATGGGACAGCGCGGCTATATCGCCGACAAAGCACCTCTGCCTTTGCGGTGATTTTTAACCCTTTCTCGGACGCTAGCGGGGGATAAAACCACCCCGCTAGTGGCCGAATACTGACGGTAAGGAGCCGCTAACAATAGCAGTGCTTTACCACTGACGCCGCCCCCGCCCCAGTGTGAAAGGGGCCTAAAAGAAAGTTCAGCAAACAAACATGGGTTTCCCTCCCAGGGGTTTTCAGCATTCCTTTTCCCATCAAAAATGACATTCAGCCCTTTTGGTCTCACTTGCAGCACTGCTGCTCTGGCTTTACACTCCGGGCCCTTGTCTGTCTCCTACACACTGTTCACCGACCAACTTGGTGCGCACACACCTAGCAGCCTCTTGCTGTACAGGCTCCCACATGGAGCACTCCTGGGCCAGACTTCCTGTCTGCCAGGGTGAAGCCCAGAACCATGATCAGGTTACTACTAAAAGCCCAGCACACACCTGACTAATCAGTATGCTGGCTGTTCTGAATAACTGGACCCAGGATTGGAGATTTCATCCCACTCAGATCACTTTGAAATTTCCAGGCTCCAGGTCCCAAAACAAACTTTAAAAAACACTGAGGAAACTGAAAGGCCAGTTTCCTCTTCATGTCACAAGTTCCCTGGAGCCCTTAAGAAATCTGGGTCACAACCTCCTTCTAGACCCTGGCAGGGCAACGCTCTGCCACATATCCCCCCCCCTGTTTTGACCCCAGAGGGGGCGTAACACAACAGCCAAACCTCTTCAAATTGGCACCTCGGTCACTCTGCATTAATGGCAATGGTGACTCTGCATTAATGAAAGGGGCCTAAAAGAAAGTTCAGCAAACAAACATGGGTTTCCCTCCCAAGGGTTTTCAGCATTCCTTTTCCCATCAAAAATGACATTCAGCCCTTTTGGTCTCACTTGCAGCACTGCTGCTCTGGCTTTACACTCCGGGCCCTTGTCTGTCTCCTACACACTGTTCACCGACCAACTTGGTGCGCACACACCTAGCAGCCTCTTGCTGTACAGGCTCCCACATGGAGCACTCCTGGGCCAGACTTCCTGTCTGCCAGGGTGAAGCCCAGAACCATGATCAGGTTACTACTAAAAGCCCAGCACACACCTGACTAATCAGTATGCTGGCTGTTCTGAATAACTGGACCCAGGATTGGAGATTTCATCCCACTCAGATCACTTTGAAATCTCCAGGCTCCAGGTCCCAAAACAAACTTTAAAAAACACTGAGGAAACTGAAAGGCCAGTTTCCTCTTCATGTCACAAGTTCCCTGGAGCCCTTAAGAAATCTGGGTCACAACCTCCTTCTAGACCCTGGCAGGGCAACGCTCTGCCACATATCCCCCCCCTGTTTTGACCCCAGAGGGGGCGTAACACAACAGCCAAACCTCTTCAAATTGGCACCTCTGTGCCAACTATCACCCACAAGGGTCAAACCCAGTCTTATCAGGTGACTTTCACTGTGTCCCCCTGCTAAACTGACTTGGGTACTACATAGATACCCCCGTGACTTTTTATGGTTGCTCTTCCAAAAGCGCCATCTGACCATTTTCCTTGGGGCCACACTAGTCATTTACCATCAGGGAGTTTACAAATCTTGGTACCCTTGTTACCCTTAGGCTGACTACTGACCTTTAGGTGTCAAATACCTTTAAAGTTACAAAGGACTCCCTCGATTTCCTCTGGACCAACCCTTCTCGCTTGAGGTACCATATTTTTCGGACCATAAGACGCACTTTTTTCTCCCAGAAATATGGGAGAAAATGTCTCTTTCTCTCATGGTGTGAATATACGACAGGCCCCCCCCGCCGCCACCACCAGAAAAGAGGCAGAAGAGCGGGGGACAGACATCCAACCCCCCCCGTGGATGCCGGGCGATCCCCCTGCTCTGCCAGTCACAAAATATAGCATTCGGCTGCTCGGGCTGCTCTGTCAGCGGATGGGATAACATCAGGTAAGGCTGTGTTTGTGGCAATGGTCACTCTGCATTAATGGTCACTCTGCATTAATGGTCACTCTGCATTAATGGCAATGGTGACTCTGCATTAATGTTCACTCTGCAATATTGGCAATCGTCAGTCTGCATTTATGGCAATGGTCAGCCGGCGTTTATGGCACTGGTCAGGCTGCATTTCATGGGCACTAGAAAATATTTTAGTACACCATTTGGTTCATAATATTTTCTCTTGTTTTTCTCCTCTAAAACCTAGGTGCATCTTATGGTCAGGTGCATCTTATAGAGCGAAAAATACTGTAATTTTAAAGGGGTCCCACTTTAAACACTTCAGTATTATGTGTGGGCTCTTTTATTTTGGAATTAAACTCTTTTAATGACACCTTGTTAAGTTTTGGGCTATTGTCTTCAGACCTTTTACTCTTACAACTTGGGAGGTCTTTCCCAGAATTACCCTCCTGAACCTGTAGGGGGCCTAATTCTACTGCACCTATTCCCTCTTCTGTGTCAGTCATACCATTATTCATCTTCCCGCATTTTTTAAGATTAGCAGCAAACCATTTCACTTTGACCATCGGGTCTACCCTTATTTTTGTTGTCACCCATGGTAACCAAAACATTTACCAGTGCATTGCACATTTCCTCATTGTCATAAATATCAACACAATTATCAGAACTCATTTAACCAGTGTTCTGCAAGGCAGTGTCTGGAGGGAATCACACAAAGTGGAGTGGTTGTCTACCATGGCAACGTCACTAACTACTAACTCCACTGGCACATGATCCTCTTCCAGCCACTGTCCCGACACCAAACCATCATCAACTAATTTCACCTTTGCGTTGATGACCCCAACCACATCACATATACTTGTGCCCTCTGGCACTTCCACCCAGACTTCCGTCCTGTCCAACAGTACTCCAGAGCGCCTCTCATACACAACCTCTGTATGAAGCAATCCAGCACACTGTGAGACAACTTTCCACATTAACAACAATTGCATTAAATGCTTCCAACCAGGGCTTTTTTTCCCCTCAGAGAATAGGTGCAGGAACTCCCCCCGTCTGAGTCAACCCTTGTCTCTGCCCCCTACCCACCTCTGACCACTGTCCCTTGATTCCACCACCTACCAGTACTGCCCCTTTTAGAGAATACTGAACCAAGTATCATTTTGTGGTGCTAAATCATTTGTATGGAACATGTTAATGATAAAAAGAAAAGCAGTAAAATGGATCCCCTGCAGCCAGCAACAATAGAATCCCAGCAATAGATCCCCACACAACAATAGACTCCCCCAGCAACAATGGACTCCACCCAACAACAATAGATTCCCTGTAGCAACAGTGAACCACCCACAACAAAATATCATACCCAGTAACAAAATATCCACCCAAGCAACATTAGAAGCCCCTCCCCCCAGCAGCAACAACAGATCTCCCAGCAGCCAGCATCAATGGATCCTCCAGCAGCCAGTAAAAACAGACCTCTCCCTCAACAGTAGATCCCTTCCAGCAACATAAGACCCCCCCAGCAACAATAGATTCCCCATCAGCAACAATAGACCCTCACACAAAATCAGATCCCCACCAGTGACAATAGATCCCCCAGCAGCCAATATCAATAGACCCTCCAGCACACCCCACTCACCATGCTATTACATACATTTAGTGATGGAGGTGCCGGAAATGCATTCCCCTGCGTTCCCGCTGAAAAAAAGCTCTGCTTCCAACATTGGCAATCTCTGCACAGTACAGCCTGTAATATCCAGCTCCATTTAGGCATACCCCATGGTACAAGTTCTACAAACGCAGGAGAGATATACGCCACTTCTCTCAGCATATTGGTCATAAAAAGGAAGCGTGATTCTACACCTAAGACCTTCCTGGGGTCCTTCATGTTCCTGGGGATGTGGAAAGACTCATTACTGATGCCTTAGAGGAGGTGCTTCTTAAAGGGGCTTCCTCCCCACTGAAGGAATCCAATGCAATAACCTGGTGCTCCCCTAGAGCGCAGCCAGGTGCAGGAGTCACCACAAAACTCTCAGGCTCAGTGTCAATGATCTGTTCCAGGTCTTCTCTATGGATAACATTAGTTTGGTATACCACGCCAATAACTCATTTATGGGTTGTGGGCACAACCTTTGCTATGTGCTCAATCTCTCTTGTCCCTTCCATCCCCTGAGGAATATCCTCTGCAACAGCAGCAAGCGAGCCCTTGTCCAAAAGCTGCTCTGTAGTCCCTCCATTTAGCACAAAAGAATTTGTGTCCACTCTAATGTTACAAACAGAGATCTCATTTATTAAACCCAACAGGCTTGTTGCCCATCTGTCCCAGTCTACTTTCTCTGTGCTCCCATCAGAGGTACTATGCATTACCGCTCCACCTGCCCAAGGAGACACAGGACAGAGTGGTTCTACAGCAGACAAATTGCACATATCACTTTTTTGTTTAAACTAAACTGTGGCAATACATTTTTAAACACTGCAGGCTGCAATACCATAACTTTACTACCTTGCTCAGGTGGCGCTTCATTAAACTCATGAACACTTTTGCTGTCAGCAGTGACAGACTGCAGTAACCCATTATCATCACTAGTAATTTCAGACATTTTAGTTTTAGCATTTAACATATTCTCATCACCAAGGTCAAGTACCCTCTTATTCATTAGAGCGGCACCACAGTTGTCCTGGGCAACCTCCAGCTCCAACACACAGAGCTCCCTGGAGGTTTCTAAGGACACCTCTGCAGCCTTATATACTGTTGCTAGGGGGAATAGCATATCCTCTTTAGCGATCAACCCTACCTTATTAAGCATCGCATTATCACATTGCATTTGAACACTTGCCTCCCCCCTGGACAGAGCACTGCAGTGAGGCAAGTCTTTTTTTGCACCAACAGTGGATCTCCCCTCTGGGATCACTTCCACTTCAGTGTGAGCAATCACCCAGACAGTCTTTCACATGACTTCAACAGCAACAGTCTTACCCATCAGTGTAACAGGTCTTACCGTGTTTACTTGAGTACATTGACTTTCTTCTGATGCACTTCTACTGGCCAACTCCCTCTGGTGGCCACGGGTTGAAACTACAGCAGGCATAACAGGAATTTCCTCTGTTGGCAGGGGTGACTGCAAACATTTTCAAACAGGAATCTGGGCTTGCAGACAAAGAGTTAAGCCCAGAAACATTATCTCCTGCTGTATTCCATAACCTGGGACAAGAAAAAATGCCATGCCCCAGTTGACCACATTCCAGGCATGGTAGTTGGTGACTTTCTCCTGTTGCTAAGGGAGATGGCACTCTCCGAATATGCAGAAGGCTAGTTACCTTTCTCTTGCAGGTTTTGCTCACCTGCACACACAGATTGTGCTGTCTCATGCACCAAAACACAGTTCATATTGCAGCAATCTCCACTTCTGCCTGCATTCTATAAGGACTCTGTCACGCTACCTAATAAAGTCTTTTTCTTTTGGAAGTCGCTGCTGCTGTTTATAAGCCAATGAAAAATAAATGATCACACATGCAATTTATGTGATACCACAATATGGTTCTGTTCCTGATAATCTTAATGTACTGTGAAACTGCATACAGCTTTAAGACATCACCTAAGTATGTAACTTGAAGGATTTTTGAATCTTCAATGTCAACCTTTACCCTGAAAAGACCCTCTCCCAGCTGAATGATGAATTTTAAAAACATGTTTTTATTGGTGCATATTCCCCTGGTTGCTGGCTTCTCCTTAGACCTTTTCTTCCTGTGTTGTTTCATGTGCATGTACCCCAGGCCACTGCCCAGTTCCCTACTTACCTTAATTGGCAATCTTTTGCCTATTTAAATCAAAACATTACCATTATTAATTTCTATGATTGTGCTCCCATTGACTTCAATGGAGATTTGGATTTGGGATCTGAATTCTGGTCATGTTTGCTGACCCTGTGGTTTACTCCTAGTAGGTATTAAAAAAAAAAACAAGTAAATTTTCAGTTAGTGAAATAGAATTGTTTTTCTCACCATTGTTTACATGTATTTGCTAATACCTGCTAACATTTTCTAGAATTGTTTCATTGTATCTCTTGTTATGTATTTCCTTTGCTCTTTAGCTCTGTCTAGTTGCCATAATGCTGTATTTCCCTACTATCCATAACAACAAAACATTAGCTCACAAGAATAAAATAGCCTAAAGATCAATTGTTTTAGCCCAATTCGCACAAAATGAGTGTACATGCAGATTTACTTATTAAATGGCTATGCAATTTTTTTAAAGACCCAGTAGAGTATTGGAGCTGATCATAGGAAAGGTCTAACTTTCCAGTAAGCGCTCCTTTTGAAGCATTGCAACATATGCACTCAAAGCTGATCTAAATACATCACGTACAGAAGAAAAGGCACTGCAATAGTTTGCTAGAATCTTTGCAATATATAAAATAGTATCACATGTCAGGAGCAAATAACGCATTGCTTAGAAAAATAGCCCTCAGTAAGTGCAATTTTTTGCAACACCATAAAGGAAGAATTTATTTATATAAGAGCATAAACACATAAAACATTTACCAACCCTTAGCTTGAAAAGGCACAGAGTGGAAAGCATGTGCATGAATGTAGTTAAACCAGGGGTAAAACAGGTACAACCTTTGAAAAAGTTGGAAATTACTTCCATTAGGTGTCAATTATAATTCTTTTGTGGGCATTGACTGCTCAGCTCCTGGGATTTTCATTGCCTAGAATTTTACTCACATGAATATACCTTGATGGTGATTTAGACCCCATACATACTGTTAGATTTTCTGCAGATTTTTGTCTTCAGATTTACCAAATCCATGTAGTGCTTGGACCTGCCTGATTGCGTACAAATTGAAACTCTTAAGGTTTGATCTCATATTATATGGTTTTGGTAAATCTGAAGACAAAAATCTGCAGAAAATCTAAAAGTGTGTATGGGGCCTAAGGCTACTTTCACACTGAGGCGTGCGGGTGCCGGCAGTACAGTGGTGCTAAATATAGCGCCGCTTTACCGTCATTTTAGCGGCGCTAGCGGGCGGTTTTAACCCGCCCGCAAAGCACTGCAGCAGCGCTTTGCGGGCGGGTTTGCAGCGCTGCCCCATTGTCTTCAATGGGAAGGGGAGCTTTAGGAGCGGTAATTACACTGCTCCTAATGCGCTCCAAAGATACGGCTTGCAGGACTTTTATGACCGCCCAGCAAGCGCACCACTCCAGCGTGAAAGCCCTCGGGGCTTTCACACTGGAGTGCATTGAGCAGCTCTTTCTGGGGGGTTTACAGGTGCTATTTTTAGCACTTTAGGGCCTGCAAAGCGCCTCAGTGTGAAAGGAGCCTTAGGCATAACTTAAAGTGCACCTGATATGTAATACTGAATACCAGAGTCTGAATAAAAACTATAATGTAAATCTGTCACTAAAGCCTAGGGTCGCCACTTCATCCATATGAATTACACAGGTTATGAGGCTAATTTAATGCAGATTAGGCACCAAGTGAGTTTAATTACCACCTTAATCAGACATAGAACCTGTGGAATTCATGTGTGTTCGGTTTTAAAGGGATGAGGTGGCAACCCTACTAAAGCCCCATACACACTATTAGATTTTCTGCAGATTTTTGTCTTCAGATTTACCAAAACCATATAATATGAGGTTAAACCTTAGAAGTTTTAATTTGTATGCAATCAGGCATGCCCTTGCACTACATGGTTTTGGTAAATCTGCAGAAAATGCAATAGTGTGTATGGGGTATTACACTCACAGCTGTAAACTTTCAAAGTGTAGATTCTGATGGCAAATTACTGATTAAAGGATGACAGTTGGGAGAGTTACATTGGTAGTCATCCTGCACTCTTTCAGTCAATCCGATCCCTCTATGAATGCACACATTATTTATATTTTTATCAGTTAAAATACAATACAAAACATTGCAACACTTTACTGGATTACATCATCCAAATATGAATAGCCCAGTAAACGTTAATACTCCTGCAGTAAACTGGGGGATAATGCAATTGATCAAAACTGTGCACCTGTCCTTTACAGGAAAGGATACAGTTAAAGATACAGTTGGTGTCTGATGGAGCTATACCAGTACAGAGAATGCAAAAGAGGTGGGTTATCTATGCTTATTTCAATTATTTTCAATGTATTTAGAAGGCATTGGGGGGGGAAGCTGCATACGTGCCTAGGGCCCCATTCTGCCTTAATCCATTCCCAACTACAATAATGCTTTTAAGAAAATGTACTGTATACTCCTTTTGCTCTTTTAGTAAAATCCCCATTACTGAGTCATTATTCCATTGTCAAGGCTATGTTGTCAATCAGAGAAAGTTGTTGTAGATCCACCATGTATTTAAAAGTTATCCGATTCAATAGAGGCAAAGTAAGATTATCCACACTATATGTGTAGATGAAATACAACCAGTTTTATTTTTTATGTCATGTTTGATGTGGTTCAGATATTTAATGAACTCTTCCTTAATGCTAGCATGGAAAAAGAAAGCATGTACTTCCCAATGATTAATGACAGGCAGAAGCAAAATTCAATATACATGAATCATTACTCTGTTTTACATATCAGTCTTAAGACATGTGTGAAGGTTTAGATTTACCACAGGAAAATGTAGCTTTTTCCAATACACTGTAATTATTTTACACCATTCAAATTGCATTCTGTAGATAGATTTAATGATTTTTATAATTTTTTAGATTCTGTATATTCAGTTTTATTATTAGTATTTTCCTTGAGCATGTATATACATTCACTGTAATGAAATTTGTTGTGAAATTTAGAGCCTGCTCCATATGTCAGTATTAAATATGGATTCAACATGACCTAAATCCAAGCTCTGCTAAATATAGCAGTAACTGGGAAACGGAGGGGAGGAAAAACTCCGGTTTGCTGTTTGATGCCATGAGTTCTATTGAAAATAAATTCAGCAATGGATAACCACTTAGATCTGACAGAAAATATAAAAATGTCAAATTTTGTATCCAGCTGAAAAAGATTTAAAATAGAATGCTCACAAGACTATCTTTTTTAGCTGAGGTCATGAAAATTAACTTTTGAGTTTTTTTTTTTTTTATTTTAGGTCAAGATGCATGAAAATTCTTAGGCATCCATGCAAAGGAGAGCTTGATTAATATTTTTCAATAAATATTTTAGTGTTAAAACACAAATGCATTTCGTAAAATGTTTTCTGGGTCAGCAAAGAGATTAAGTGAAACCAGCTGATTAGCAAGGCAAAGAGAATTCACTGGGGATTGCAGCACACTTGAACAGGGAGCGCTTTTGTGAAAAAACTTTTGCTAAAGCTGGCCATACACCTATAGATTGTCTGCAGATTTTCTATGGTTAGATGGAAAAAATGGGAGATTCCTCCATCCACACAGTTTAGCGAACATGGAGAAATCTGTTGCACTTTTTCCATCTAACCATAGAAAATCTGCAGATAATCTATAGGTGTATGGCCAGCTTAAGTTTCAAATATTTGGTTCAAGAAAGTAAATTCCTTATTACAGGAAGAATGGATGGTGCTACACTGCCATATTCCAAATAAAGTGCACAGGAGATTATCAGAAACTTCCAACACTTCTTTGACTAAGCGCATGTATGCATTAAACATGTTAGAAGTCTCTGTTTGCCCCCTGTGCAACTTATTTTATGGATCAATAAAGCAGCTGCTTCGGAAGATGTCAGTGTGCTGCTGTCCATTTTTGCTGTAAAAGTGATTTCCAGTGATGAGCTGTGTGAGCACCTGACTGGGGGGGAATTTACCTGGAGCTATGTCATGCTTTAATGAAAAAGTAATTTTCCCACTTCCTTGTCATTGACTGCAAACATTTCATAGATATATTATATAACATAAATGTTATATTGCATATACATTTTTTGCATTCATTTTTTGAGCTAGAATGTTGAAATTGATTTACTTATACACATTTTCAGGATTTACCATGGCAATTTTGATTGTTCTTTACAAAGATAAAAAAACTTAAGTTGAAATCAACACATACAAGTTAATTAGTATGGGCATTAGCTTTTTTGCAGTGACTCATGCCTTATCATGTAAAGCAGTCTAAAATGTATATCAAGCAGGCATTACTTACCTTTATTTCACCTTTTCTTCCCTGGCCCATCCTCACGTCAGCACACAATGAGTTAACACCTCCTTTGGAGCCCCACATGACCACCTGTTCCAAGCTGAAAAAAAGATAGCCCTTCCCCCAATTAAGATGTTCTTTTTTGGTCGTGCTCCAGGCCACGTGTTGATTGCAGTTGGTAAGTAATTTGTTTGCTGCATCCCCCCTCCCAAACCTACCCCTCCATGTTCAGCCTCCCATGGAGTTGGAAGACCCTAAATGTTGAAGGTAAATCCTTCTAAGAACTGGGTGCCTTTTTGTGCCAAGGCCATGGGCAAAATGATGCTTAAACAGCATTTACATTGTACAGGTGTGGTATTATAAGAGCTCTGCAATGTCATCATTGCCTCTCCCTTGGTTTTTTTTTCTGTCTTTTTATATGTAGTGCACCGCACTGCTCTCCTAGCTTTATTGTCGGTCTGAGAGCAGCTGTGAATGGTGTCACAGAGTGCAGGGAGATGGGCAGCACAGGATCCGCCAGTCACCATGCAATGGTGTAAATGATCTTGGAGGTCTTCAATTGGGAGGGCTTCTCTGCCCACCTCCCTCTGCAGTCCTGCCAGGTAAAGGACTTACCTCAGATTCTGACTGAGCCTCCTGTCTGCCTCTGGATGTGCTGTCCTGGCTCCCCTGCTATGCTGTGTACTTCTGTGGATTTAACAGTCTGACTGGTTTTTGTTTCAGACTCTAATGCTGCGTACACACAAGCCGACTTTACGGCAGACTTTGCTCGGTGGACTTTTCGCCGGACTTTGTCGGTTCCTTGCGCCAGACTTAAAAAGGGACGGACTTGGACACACACGATCACTGCAAAAGTCCGCTGGTTTGGAACGCGGTGACGTACAGCACGTACGACGGGACTATAAAAAGGAAGTTCAAGCCCCACTACGGCACCCTTTGGGCTCCTTCTGCTAATCTCGTGTTTATCTCGTGTTAGTAGAAGTTTGGTTAGAGACAATTTGCGCTTTTCACACTTCAGCTTATTTCGATTGTTTTCTGCGGTTCAGTTTGTGCTTGTGAGGTTTGTATCTGCTTTTCAGTGCATGTTGGTCAGTTCATAACCTGCCTTGCAGGCCGTTCTGGTCCGCTCGTTCCTGATTTTCAGGTCATTCTTCATAGGCCTTGCTGTTCTTCAGTGCGTTTGTTATAAGTTTGTTTGTTTGACCAGCCGACCGTTTTGAAGCCATGTCGCGTGTACGTACTCATTCTCGAGTTCGTGCTGCGTGGGGACTTGGTGTTGGGGTTAATACTTTGACCCGAGTCCAGTCCATGAACAGGGCGAGGAGGAGTTCATGGATGAAGAATTGGTTGCGCCAGCGTGACCAATTCTCGCATATGCCTTTGCTCCGTGAGCTCCGTGAGAATAATCCTGAGGATTTCAGGCATTATCTCCAGATGACGGACCCCGTTTTTGAGCGTCTGCTGGCTATGCTGACCCCCTATATCAGCAGGCAGGATGCCTGCATGAGGCAAGCCATCAGTGCGGAGCAGAGGCTAGTTGCCACTTTACGTTACTTGGCGACTGGGAGAAGTCTTCAGGACTTGAAGTTCTCGACAGGCATCTCCCCCCAGGCTCTGGGGATAATAATCCCAGAGACTTGTTCTGCCATCATTCAGGTCCTGCACAAGGACTATATGAAGGTAAGATTTATCCTTTAACATTACATGATATGTATTAAATGTTTGCTAATGTATAGTCTAAATGTCCTCCTTACCTAATTACCATGCTTGGAATATGCTGTGAATGTCCCCTTTATCTTCATGCATGCCGGTTTTTGGACATTAATCATTTATTGCCCTACATGCATATTTACATTCAATAACCTCCCCACCATGCAATCCTGGGTCCATTTATATCTTTAGCCTATAGTCCCTTGAACAATGTATATTGTCAGCTCCATTGTACTGTTTGACCCTCCCCACCTCTCAAATGTTTTAAAATGTCAGGTGTGTTTTTGACCCTAATTAGAACCCCCTCCCCTACCCCTCAAATGTTTTAAAATGTCAGGTGTGTTTTTGACCCTAATTAGAACCCCTCCCCTACCCCTCAAATGTTTTAAAATGTCAGGGGTGTTTCTTAACCTAATTAGAACCCATCCCCCACATTAAAATTGATCAATGGGCCATCAGAGGGGGTGATTAATCTAATAAGTGGGCCTTATGCTTTGTGTAATCTGATATCCAAGTTATGTTTTAAATTCCTTATATTTATTTTTTTTGTTTTTTCACTCCACAGTTTCCTTCCAGTACACAGGAATGGCAGACTGTGGCATTGTGCTACCACCGCATTCGGGGTCTTATTTCTATAACTACAAGGGGTTCCATAGTGTAGTTTTGATGGCGGTGGTCTCAGCACATTTGGACTTTCTGTTTGTGGATGTGGGGAAGAACGGCCAGATGTCTGATGGAGGAGTGTTTGCACAGACCGAGCAGTGCCAGCGTCTCCAGACTGGTGGCCTGGGATTGCCACCTTATGACCAGAATGTGGATGGACTCCCCTTAGTTTTTATCGCTGATGAAGCGTTTGCTCTTGGTGAGCACTTGATGAGGCCGTTCCCCCAAAGAACACTCACCCCTGAGAGGAGGGTATTTAATTACTGGCTGGTCAGAGCAAGAAGAGTTGTGGAGAATGCCTTTGGGATTCTGGCCAGCCGGATCCGTTTGTTCCTTTCAGCCATAAATCTGGCGGACTATAAAATTAATTACGTCATACTTGTTTGCTGCATACTACATAACTTTTTACATAGACATTCTGCTACATATCTAACCTCTGTTGGGCCTGAGGCCGGACTTGTACAAGATCCAACAATGACAGGCCTGGAAATTAGCCGTATTGGCTTGGCCCCCCAAACTGCACGTCAAGTGCATGAGCGCTATGTGAATTATTTTAATGGTCGGGGGCCATTGCTATTCAAGAAACTTTAATTTTACAAAATAAATAAAAAAAAAATGAAAAAAAAAAATCTTGTTTTTATTCTTGTTTGCATTTAGTTTGGTCTGTCTCCTAGTGCACTTGTAGTAGTGGCAAGTGCATTTATCTTTAGTTAATAAGGCCCTTTGCTACTGTAACCACACAAAAATTTACTTAACATATTATTGAGAAATAATCAGCCACACACATTGTAGTAGTAAAAACATTTTACTGTGTGCACATTGAAAGGTGCATTTTTTTGAAACATTTTTTTTTTTTTGTTTTTTTTTTTTTTAATAATTTATTTTTTAGAAAACGTTATTAAAGGCATATTTAAACAAAAATACACCTTGTTTAAAATCTTAAAATTCACAACAGTTTTTTGAAAAACATACAAAAAAATCAAAGAACTTACAAAGTTCAACATTTTAAGAACGGTGCTGGTGATGTCACCCTTGTAAATAGAACATTTTTAATATGCTCAAAATCGAGCATTACAAAAGGGTCAAGTCAACATGTGCTATCTCCCATCATGGGGGAGCAATGTACGTGTTTTGTGTGTGCAATCCCTTTGTTCCTCTCACCACTCAATAATTTTGAGGATGAAGGGGTTGCAAACGCAAAACAAGTACATTGATATCCCATGATGGAAGATAGCACATGATGACACACCATGTGCATCATAAAAATTTCTTGGTATTGAAAAAACTTGTAACCAAAATTTCTAAAATAAAGAAACTTCACAAGGAAATGAAGAACATGATTGATGTTTTTAGGCAAAACGTTATTATATTCTGCCCAAAACATCAATCATGTTCATTTCCTGTTGCATGGAATCCAGGCGAAATTGCATGCTGTGAATTTGGTCACGCATTTTATCAATTTGGCCATTCCACAGCATTATCTGGCCAATCAGTCTTTGGGCACTGTCTGTGGTGAATGGCTCTTGGCCTTCCACAACCAAAAGCTCACCTAAAATGTGTGAAAAAAACAAGGGTTAAATACATTACCTTACGCTGGGGTTTCAGTCACTCACTTGGTGGGGTTGAAAGGTCGCACACTTCCTCCACCTCTCCTTCCTCCAGCTCGTTGGGTGGGGGTGGTCTTGGGCTGGGGCTTGGGTTATCTTTAGCCTCAGGCTGGTGACTTGGGGGGGTCCTGGGATCCTTGGACTGTTGTCTGAGTCTTTTCTCCCCTATGGTAAGTCAACAAAAGGTATAGTTTTTTTTTGTTTAATAAATTTTTATTAAAGAAAAATATAACAAAGATATACATATATCTCAGAATAAATGCATTCTTGAAAGCACAACAGAAGTTTCAGCACTCACATAATACAATGAGTAGTTATAAGCTAACACTCCAATATTTGGCTCAGAAGTTATACAAAGTGTTAATATAACACCAAAAAAAAACAACAAAAGGATTAATATTTTGTGAGCACTTGAAACATAACAGAATTAATAAAAAAGAAAATCCTTACTTTGGTATATAGAATACTAAGATATAAACAAAAGCAGCAAAAATAAAGTTAAAAATTAGATGAAAGAAGAGAGAGTAGAAGAAAAAGTAGAAAGTAGGAAAGGTAAGAAAACAGAGGATAGGAGGGGGGGTTGGGGGGGGGTTGCTGGCATGCATGTCGACATATTGAAAGGGAATGAAATGTTGAGGTGTAATTTGGCTGAGCTTAGTCAAAAGATTTAAGGGGTTTGCGTTATAAGTTCCTTATAGACGGATGTGGATTGAAATTTTATCCAAGACTCCCAGGTAAGAGAATGTTTCTTAGAGGTACCTCTAATGTTGTGGGTAATGCTCTCCATAAGATGTACTTTATCGACCATTTGTAGCCAAACTTTTGTAGAAGGGATTATTGGTTGACCCCATAAAGTAGGAATTAAAGCTTTGGCAGTGTTTAGTAGATGAGGAACAATTGAACGTTTATATATTCTTATGGGGGTTTTGGTAGAATGAAAAAGGATAGTCCACGGGTCATTGGGTATATTGACATCCGAGATCTGTACTATTAAATTGCGGATGGCATCCCAATAAGGTCGAATGAGTGGACAAAACCACCAGATGTGTGCGTGAGTAGCTTTGTTCCCACAGTTCCTCCAGCATAATGGTGAACTGGCAGGGAACATTTGTTGTATTCTGGCTGGGGTGTAGTGCCACCTAGTAAGCAATTTATAGTTAACCTCTGACATGCTTGAGGCCAGTGAGGAAGTATGGGCTAATTGGAGGATCTTATCCTTTTGATTATCTGTAAGAGAGGAGTCTAAGTCAGACTCCCATTTAGCCAGGAAGGGTGGGAAGTTGGGATTTTGAAGTGCAATGAGTGCTTTGTAAAATAGAGAAATTCCATGTAGAGGGGGATCTTTTGGGTAAAATATTTCTTCTATGGCATTTAATTCACTCAAACATCTAAGCGGGTTAGGAAGGGATCCTAAGAAATGTTGTAATTGGTGGTATCTCCATTTATCTAGAAATGTGGTGGGTTTAGGAGCAAGGATCACATGTAGTGGTTTAAGTACGTTGTCACGGAGGACATGATGTAATAAAAGAGGTTCTTCCGATCCCCATGATTTAAAGCCTGGGTCTAATAAGCCCGGTAAGAAATATTTATGGTTGAGGAGAGGTAATAGAGGAGAATCATGCTTCCATGAGAATTTTTTGTGCAGGGCGTCCCAGACATCTAAGGAGGATATAGTGAGAGCCGAAGTGGATCGAGCTAGGTTCCTACAAAAACGGGGTATCCAGGGGGCTACCGAGAGATCCATTCCACTTAAAAAATATTCGATTTGTACCCATAGTTTCGATTTAAGAGCGTATTTCCAGTCAGCCAACCTGGACAAGATAACCGCTTGATAATATGCCTTAAAATTAGGAAGTGCTAGACCGCCTGAGCATTTGGAGCGGAATAATAGCTCTCTCGATATCCTGGAATGGCCGTTCTTCCAAATAAATCTGGAAATCAGAGTTTGTAATATGGTGAAGAACCCCACTGGTACTCCCATTGGGAGCATTTGAAAGAGAAAAAGGATGCGGGGTAGTATATTCATTTTGATTATATTCACTTTCCCCAACCAAGTGTGTGATAAGTTGGCCCATTTTCGTAGATCCTCCCTAATCCTATTTAGCAAGGGGATATAATTATGTCAAAATAAAGAATGGAGATTGGAAGTCAGATACCTAGGTATTTCATGCTTTTCATTACCCATTTAAAGGGAAACAGGGCTTTAAGGGAAAGAACCTCGGACTTGGATATATTAATGTTTAGTATTTCGGATTTAGATAAATTTATTTTGAAGTTAGAGATAGATTGAAAGGTAGAAAATTCAGACATTAAGTTGGGAATTGAGATGCGTGGTTGCTGAATAAAAAATAGTACGTCATCCGCATAAGCCGCGTACTTGTGGAATCTTTTGCCTATTTGTATGCCTTTGATGTTAACATTATGCCTAATTGTAGCTAGGAAGGGTTCTAGGGTAATAGCAAAGAGGAGAGTGGAGAGAGGACAGCCTTGCCTGGTTCCATTATGCAAGACAAAGGGGTCACTCAACGTTCCATTAATTCTAATTTGTGCTGAGGGATTAGAATAAAGGGATGAGATTCAGTGGAAAATTTTAGGTTCTAACCCAAAATGTCGTAAGGTCATCTTAAGATATTCCCAGTCCACCCTATCAAAAGCTTTTTCAGCATCGGTGGAAAGGAGTAGGGTGGGCTGGGAGCACCTCTGAACGTATTGGATTAAGGATATTGCACGAAGTGAATTGTCTTTTGCTTCTCTATTGGGTATGAAACCTGATTGGTCTGCTGATATCCAGCTGGGTAGGAGAGGGAGCAGCCGATTTGCAATTACTTTGGCAAAAAGTTTGATGTCAACGTTAATTAGTGAGATTGGTCTAAAACTGTTACATAGGGTGGGATCCTTATCGGGTTTAGGGATGACAGTGATATGAGTTGATAGAGATTCTGGGCGTAGACCTGAAGAGTGAGAGATAGAGTTTGCAAAAGCGGAGAGACGAGGGAGCAGAATGTCGCTGAATGTTTTATAGTATAAAATAGTGAACCCATCCGGTCCAGGAGCTTTGCCGGATGGGGATGATTTCAATGCTGCCTGGAATTCCTCAACCGAGAAATCCTCCTCCATTTCTTTGAGGACAGATATGGGCAATTTAGGTAGGTTAACTGCTCTCAAGTAAGAAAGCAAGCGGCTTCTTCTCTCTTTATGTGGTAGAGAAGAACAAAAGGTATAGTTAAAACACAGTGATATTTTATAATTTTTAAAATGATCTGAAACGTTGGTTAGGAATTATGGACAATTGCCTTTTTTTGTCCTCAAAAAATTGGACAGGATGAACATTCCCTCTGAACAACAATTCTAAACAATACACATTTTCATGCAAGTTTCACAGATGCAGGTACCTCAATGATCTCCTATGTGTATTACCCCTCTAAAATTTCTTTATGGTCACATAATACACTCGTGCTCGTGAGTCCAGATGTGGAAGCAGCTGCTGTGTCCTGTCCTTACATTACACTGAATCATTTTTGAAGAAGCATTATATTTTCCAACACATCTACACCACATCCACAAATTATTGGAATACGAAAAATTATCAAGACATAAATGTATATGTCCAACCCTGTACCATCGTATTTGGTGAAAAAAAAAAACGTAATTTTCTTTAGTATCATATGTCTTTTACAAAGAACGGTCTTTACGAACGATGCTGTATAAACAAATATGGATGAGCATGCAAGTTAAGTATCTCAATAGGAAAACACAACAAGTACTTACTTTTTTTAAGCAGCTTCTTTATTCGCCAATATTGTTCTGGCTCCTGACTTTTGATGTCAGACCAACGCTTCTTCAATTGTTCTTTAGACCGTTTTGTGCCAAATTTAGCTTCTAGAGCGGTGACAACTGAGGACATTATTTTGTCCTTACGCATATTCGGTCGTTTGTACGGTCCTTTTTTGCCATCGTAGTCCTCCCTTCTCAATATGGACACCATCTCCACCATCTCTTCAAAAGCCATGTTGGTGGCCTTATATCTCCTCCTGGATGTGGATGGTTGTGGCTCCGGGCTTTCCTCCGCGCTACTTCCACTGATTCTCTCCGCCATCTTTCTCTATCTACTCCCACTGCGCAACGAAGAGTGAAGGGGCGGGGACAAATCGTACTAAAGAACGTCAGGGGCGGGCGATGCAGGCGGAGCATGACACATGCGCAGTGTATATAAAGCTATTACGATGGCCTACGTATGTCCGTGCGGAAGTAGCGAGCGTCAGAAACGAAGGTAAGATTAAACATGGGGGTGTGTGTGTGTATATGTGTCCCCTAGATTCTTCCCAAAATAATCCTGGGAGTTCTGACTGACATTACAGTTTTGATCTTGTGTCTTGTCTTTCAGCAACAATGAATCCCTTTAAAGAGGCAGATTTTTTGTCGCGATTTATTGACCTATATCAGGAAAAGAAAAACCTGTGGGAGGTCAAACACCCACTATAATACAATAGAGATGTAAGGAAGGCAACACTGGGCACACTTTTAGAATTTGTGAAGACTCAAGTCCCCCAGGCAGACCTCAAGTTTGTGGACAAGAAAATTTGTATCTTGCGAAACATGTACAAGCGGGAACACAATAAAATCCAGGAGTCGCTCAGATCCGGTGCAGCAGCCGACCAAGTTTATGTACCCAAGTTGTGGTACTACCACAAAATGCGATTCCTGGATGACCAGACAGAAGCCAGGCAATCACTTTAGACCCTTCCCCCCACCCTTCCCTCCAGCCTTCCCCCCACTCTTCCCTCCAGCCTTCCATCCACCTCCACCCCAGCTGAGGAGTCCCAGGAAGAACTGGGCCTTTTCATCCCAGATGAAGTGAATGCGCCCAGCTTCAGCCAGGTATCCTTTTTTGTGGAATTTGTGATTGTGTAAATGTTATTAATGATGTTAACGTGTTAAATTTTTAAGTGCTTCATAAAAAATGACTTCATCACAAATATTAATATGTAGACATATCACTAGACAGTAGTGGCCAAAAATATACTTCTGCATAGGTGTGCACAGCCTCTTGCATTAGGGTGTGCACCCCAAAGCTCAAATACATATGCATGTGTATATGTACTGATGGTGTCAGTAGGGCAGTGGACAGTGTCATTTTGTTTATTTTCTTTTCCAAAAAATTATTTTCTTTTGTAAAATTTTTTTGGGGGATGAAATATCAGTGGTCTAAACAGGGGGGAATATGCACCACACAAGGCAATTAGGGTGTGCCCAGGCACACCTGGCACACCCTGTGGGCACGCCTAAGTACTTCAGATATTGTTGATCACCTGAAATAATGGTGATGTCCAATAGACAGCCTTTACTATTTGTGGAGAATTATATTTGCAAGTCATGAGCTGAAAATTGTGTGTGATTGCGTAACACAAAATTACAACTATGTACCTTTTTTTGACACAGGATGACCTCAGCCAGGAGGAGGCCTTGACCAGTGGTAGAGAGGAGGAGGCCTTGCCCAGTGGTAGAGAGGAGGAGGCTGTGGCTGGGCCTAGTAGAAGCCGCACGGAGTGTCAGGTGCCTCCCCTCCGCATTCTCACCAAAAGGCCCAGGAGAATGACCCAAACTGAGGAGGAATCCCTAGCCCTCATACATGAAGCAAGCCAAATCCTGAGTACACCACCCAATGCAGAGGAGGTGTATGGGACATATATGGCCACCAGATTGCTGGAATTGGAAAAGGGGCAACACCTCCTCTGTGAGGGTTTGATTTTTCAGGCCTATCAGAAGGGCTTGAGAGGGGAGCTTACTGCTACCACATATCTGGCAGATGAAGCCACTCCTCCTCCTCCTCCTGCCCCAAGTACACCACCAGAGGCCCAGCCTCTGAGGAAGGCTGCAGAGAAGCATGGAGCGAAAGCTGCAGAGAAGTGTGCAGGGAAGGCTCCACGGAAGAGTTGAAAGTGATTGCCTGGTTTCTGTCTGGTCTGACTGTGCTCCCTGTGCTCCCTAGTCGCAAGATATCAATTTTCTTGTCCTAAAACTTGATGTGTGTCCTGGGGGATGAAAGGCTTCACAGATTCTAAAAGTGTCTCCAGTGTTGCCTTCCTAATTTTTTTTTCCACAAAATAAATGGATTTTTTGGTTACCTTACATTATTGATTATGTGTTTTGATTCCAAAACGACATTTTGTTTGGGAGTAGGCAGGTACAGGTCAAAAAGACTATGGGGTTGATTTAATAAAAGCAAATAGACTGTGCACTTTGCAGAGGGCAGTTGCCCTCTGCAAGTGCAATTGCTCCAGAGCTTAGGAAATGAGGTAAGGCTTAACTTTGCAAAGAGTACCCAATCCTGTGCAAGGAAAATTAAAACAAAAAAAAAAAAACAGCATTTTTGCTTGCACATGATTGGATGATGGAAGTCAGCAGAGCTTCTGCTCATTTACTAAGCTCTGGAGCAACTGCTCTTGCAAAGTGCACAGTCTTTTTCCCTTTAGTAAATCAACCCCTATGCGTGTTTTTGCCAAAAGGCTAAATCATTTCTAAAATCAAGTGAAAAGTACTAGTGAAAAATTCACTTTAGAAATTGCACAGCAAGTGCACTTGTTGGAAGTGCAGTCGCTGTAAATCTGAGGGGAAGAGCTGAAATGAGGGGAAGCTCTGCTGATTTTATCATACAATATAATAAAAAAGGTTTTTTTTTTTTTTTTTTTTTTTTTTTTTTTGGGGGGGGGTTCCTTGCATGTGCCCCTCGGATCCACAACGAAGGCCCTTCAAAAAGCTCTTTCTGTGCAATTCCAAGTAGAATTTGCACTTGTAGTGAAAAATGAATTTGCCTTTGGAAAATAACCCCCCCCCCCATGTCTAATTAACAAGGGACACCAACCTCATTAAGGTTCATTAAAACAACACAAAATATTAAGGTTATTGTGGTAACTTGAAAATACAAAAATAAAATAAACAAAAAAAAAAAATGTTTGTATAATTTAGCACACATTGTAAAATAGATAAGTGTTGAAATCAATTAAAAAAAAAGATGAGTCCAAAATCTAATTTAATACTTTATTTATGGAGATCTGGCTTTTTAAAAATATCATATTAGTCATGGCATGAGGATAAATCATGAAGAAAGTAGTTTGTGAGAACTCTGTGTGAATATAAAGCAGAAAAACAACTTCATTCCTCTCGCATTATAAATAATAAAAAAAGCGCTGTATTAAAAGATCACAGAAGAGGAATGTGCTAGCTTCAATACGAAGGCTAGTTTTACCATACCGTGCGCTTCCGTCTTGTAATTGCTTCAGAGCATGCGTCAGTTTGAGTTTGTCGGACTAGCACACAGACGACCGGTTTGTCTGCTAGAAAGAAGAGTCCGTCGGATAGATTTAAAACATGTTTCAAATCTAAGTCTGTCCAACTTTTGAGCAAACAAAGTCCACTGGAGCCCACACATGATCAAATTGTCCGACGAAATCCAGTACGCCGGGCCATGTCTGCCGTAAAGTCCGCTCGTGTGTACGCGGCATTACTGTGTCTGCTGTTGCCTTTGGAAGTGCTGCCTGAGCTCACCTGTTGCTGTTTCCGAAGTGAGTGGATGAAGGCAGATGGCTTTTAAGGAGACAGTGTACCTGTTTTTTGGTGAGGGGTAATATACTTTTTTCCATAAATTTTGTGCAAATATAAGCTTGCCACACCTGTTAGTGGCACAGCAGATTAGCAAAGGTAGGAGGGGCGACGTGGGAGATGGTTCTTAAAAGAGTGCTCAAGGAAATTATGCAAATTAAGGTGTTTTGCATTATTTTAGGAGCAGAAACACTGAACGCAAACACTCCAAAAAACATAAGACCTGCCAACGATCATTTTATCCTGACCAGGACGATGACATCTAACAGGTTGTTACATTCATTAAGTATGTGGCCTATACACTCTAAAGGAGTTGTTTCGACTTACTCTGTGAAGGAACAGGATCCAGGAAATTGGCACATGCATTTATGCCAGCATGATAGAGAATGCCTCACAAAGCTCAGGGTGCAATTTGGGCGTGCAGTCTGCAGTGGCAGAGAACTGAAATTGCACAGGTTGCCTCACAAGGATGTGATTTGTGCAAAATGCTAAGCCCTATTAAGGCAGCTATAGCAGAAAGTATGCTGCAAATATCCACGCCACAAGCAACACCCATAATGATAGAGCGTAAATCGCTTGTTGATGGAGGATGGTCTTTTCCCACAGTGATAGAGCATAAAGCTCTCGTTGATGAAGGATGGTCTTTTCCCATAAGTATAGAGCATAAATCGCTCGTTGATTAAGGGTGACAGACAGTGTCAGAAGACCAATTTACAGTAATAGGTTCTCTAAGCTTTATCCATATAGGATGGCTGAATGTTTGTGTTTGTGTATGTTTATGCACTGCACTTCCAGGGGTGGATGCTGTCCTCTAGTGTTTGGTGCAGCAAGTGTCTTTGCCTTTTTATAACTCAGTTGCCTTCAGAGATCCTATGGATGAGAAAGTGGACTTGTTCACACCAGATGCAGTCCAGTGCATTTTTATTATGCTTCAAAAACGCATAGACAGTGTTTAACTTTGATTCCAGTTACTTAGTTCACACCAGTACAGCGCATTCTAGTGCAGTCAACAAAAGTAGAATGTTGCATTGTTTCTGTATGGAACACATCTGGAAAGTTGCAAAACGCATTGAGAATGCATCAAAAACACTCATGCAGAAACACATCTAGAACACAGAAATTGTGGTGATCTGGCCATCAGGCTTGCACAGAATCTATACAGTGAGAGATTTTGCCTGCCTACCAGTAGTGATGAGCCGAACACTCCCCGGTTCGGTTCGCACCAGAACCTGCGAATGGACCAAAAATTTGCACGAACGTTAGAAACCCATTGACGTCTATGGGACTCGAACGTTCAAAATCAAAAGTGCTCATTTTAAAGGCTCATTTTCATGGTATTGTCCTAATAAGGGTCTGGGGACCCGGGTCCTTCCCCAGGGGACGTGTATCAATGCAAAAAAAACTTTTAAAAACTGCCGTTTTTTCGGGAGCAGTGCTTTTAATGATGCTTAAAGTAAAAAAAAAGGGAAATATGCCTTTAAATATCGTACCTGGGGGGTGTCTATAGTATGCCTGTAAAGTGGCGCGTGTTTCCCATGCTTAGAACAGTCCCTGCACAAAATGTAATTTTTAAAGGAAAAAAAGTCATTTAAAACTGCTTGCGGGTTTAATGTAATGTCGGGTCCTGGCAATATGGATGAAAATCGGTGAGACAAACGGCATGGGTACCCCCCAGTCCATTAACAGGCCCTTTGGGTCTTGTATGGATATTAAGGGGAACCCCGCACCCAAATTAAAAAAGGAAACAGCAGTATACAGGCTCTGTACTCTGAACAGCAGTATACAGGCGGTGCAAACAAAACAGGGACTGTAGGTTTGTTATTAAGTAGAATCTGTTTGTAATTTTGAACGGGTACATTTTTAACGTGTTTAGCTCCAGCCAAAAAATCTTTTTTAAGCTTTTGGGAAAACACAGAGAAGGGTTATCACCCCTGTGACATTTGTTTTGCTGTCTGTGCTCCTCTTCAGAAAATTGAACCTCACTTTTTGTCCCAACGACAAATGTTTTTTGAAAATTTGGGGTTCTTTGTGAAACAAGGATTGGTGATAAAGCATCAGTGGAAAGGAGAAATGTTTTTCCCATATTAACTCTTACAGGAGAGAATTTCCCTTCCTAGGGGTAGATTTCATCTCACTTCCTGTTGTCTCCGTCTGTTTGCAAGTAGGAGTCGTTTGTAAGTTGGATGTTTGAAAGTAGGGGCCTGTCCCATATACTCAGCAGAAATTTGGGCCTTAGGTGTTGTTGTGACCAAAACACTCTAAGCCCTCACAGGGCCCTGCTGTGAAATATTAGATCAAGAATTGTAATTACATGCCCCTGTTTAACAAGGGCAGAAAAATTGGGCCTTTGGTGGTGGTGGTGCTGGTGCCACAACACTGTAAGTCCTCACTCGCTCTTGGTGGGCGCAGAAATGGGCCCTGCTGTGAAATATTAGACCAAGAATTGTAATTGCATGCCCCTGTTGAACAGGGGCTGAAAAATTGGGCCTTTGGTGGTGGTGCTGGTGCCACAACACTGTAAGTCCTCACTCGCTCTTGGTGGGCACAGAAACGGACCCTGCTGTGAAATATTAGATCAAGAATTGTAATTACATGCCCCTGTTCAACAGGGGCTGAAAAATTGGGCCTTAGGCACTGATGCTGGTGCCACAACACTGCAACCCCTCACAGATACTCTAGTTGGAACGCAGGAACGAGCCCTGCTGCAAAGTATTGCATCAAAAATTGTAATTACACGCCCCTGTTAAACAGGGTCTGAAAAATTGGGCCTTAGGCACTGGTGACGGCGCCCAGAACCAAAAATGTTCTTACAAGCTATCAGCGTGATCATTGAGGAGGAAGAGGATAATTACTCAGGATAGTCACTCAGCATCAGCATAGGCAGTCTTTGAAGGGATCTGAGATTTCATAAAAAATTACTCGGTTACATCAGCATCAGGTGCTTGGTAGCTGGTGATCCAAGACTGATTCATTTTTATGAAGGTCAGTCGATCGACCGAGTCGGTGGACAAACGCACCCTGTGAACGGTTACAAAGCCTCCAGCAGTACTGAATGTGCGTTCCGAAAGAACGCTGGATGCAGGACAGGCCAGTAGCTCAATTGCATACTGTGCAAGCTCTGGCCAGTGATCCATCCTCAAGACCCAGTAACCCATAGGATTTTCGGTGGGAAAGGTGTCCAAGTCAGATCTTGCCCCTAGGTATTCCTGCACCATGTAAAACAGACGCTGGCGATGGTTGCTGGAACCAATCTTACCTTGGGGCTGCGGACTAAAAAATTGTCTGAATGCATCGGTCAGACGGCCACCTTCTCTGCAGCTCCTTCTTTGACTGACCGAAGCCTCAGCAACACGTTGTCCAGAAACAGGAGTTTGTAACCTCCCAGTCTCTGAGAACGCGTTGCACAAACCTTTCTGCAAGGCCTCCCGAAGATGTTTCATCCTCTGCTCCCTCTGCGACGACAAGATAAGGTCTGCAACCTTACCCTTGTAACGTGGATCAAGGAGGGTTGCCAGCCAGTATTGGTCCTTCTCCTTGATACCACGAATACGAGGATCCTTACGCAGGCTTTGCAGGATCAGGGAGGCCATGCAGCGTAGGTTTGCTGAGGCATTCGGTCCGGAGTCCTCTGGGTCACTAAGGATGACATGGTCCGCAGCCACCTCCTCCCAGCCACATACAAGTCCATGTGTTTCTTGGGACTGATCCCTTAAAGACTGCTGCTGATGCTGAGTGCCAGGCTCCACCTCCATACTGACACAATCCTCCTCCTCCTCCTCCTCCTTCCTGTGTGATCAGCGGGCACGCAGGAACACTGTCTGGATAAAGGGGGCCTTGAGAGCTAAGGAAGTCCTCCTCTTCCTGCCTCTGTTCTGCCTCAAGTGCCCTGTCCATTATTCCACGCAGCGTGTGCTCCAACAGGTGGACAAGGGGGACAGTGTCACTGATGCATGCACTGTCACTGCTCACCATCCTCGTGGCCTCCTCAAATGGTGACAGGACAGTGCATGCATCCCTGATCATGGCCCACTGGCGTGGGGAAAAAAAAACAAGCTCCCCTGACCCTGTCCTGGTGCCATTGTTGCACAGGTACTCATTGATGGCCCTC